>NC_080430.1:132346352-132946352 GCF_028018845.1 Melospiza georgiana | reverse complement strand
CTTGAAGAGATGAAGAGCATCAAATAATTTTCCAGAAGTTAAAAGAGCTGCTTGCTTTTTCAGTAATTAATTCAGTCCTCTGACCCACCTCAAATAACAGAACTGGACATACACATCCTTATTTGATAATAAACTGTAACAGGTCATCTTCGGAAGCTGTACTTCAGGTCCTCTGAATGTCAGGTGTCCATATCACTTCCACAGACAGTTAAAACCATGTTACCCTCCTATAACCCTCTAGTGACATTGCTGGTGTTAACACAATGTTTGTTGATAATCTCCAAACACTTCGGAGTATTCATATTGCAAGACCTTACAAGTGTCAATAAAAAATACCTGAACACTTCAGTCTTTACCTTTTTTACACTGAGACCAAGTTCATTTTTGAAGAAACCCAGTCTGTTATCCAATCTTTCCACTGAAAACAACAGCAAATATGGAGCTCTTGAGACCATCTGAGCAATTTCTGACTTACCAAATTTTTTTGATTTTAGGTAAGCCACTCTAGAAAGAGAACAAAACCAAAATAAAATCCAGTGATGAAAATTATATTGCCTCCATTTATTCAGTGATCACTTAAATTCCTCAATGATATCTTATAAATGGACAGATGTTCTAGCATTAACATGCAACCTTGCCAAAAATAATTAAGGTGAAATCTGGAGTTATCGTAAAAGCAAAATACCCTCCCTTCCAATTAATTAGAAGTAAAATAAACCTCAGAGCAGAATGTCAATACTGAAGACAGATTTTAATTCCTTCCAGCTGTACTTAAGCAGATAACAATGTTAACCTACAGTTAACTACTAGTCTGTCTCCTAGACTGCAAACACATTAATAGGGTATGGACAAGAAGATATATACAGCCTTTTGCTATTTTAATGAATTCCATTTCTACTGCTGAAGGAACGGAGTCTATACCTCATACACGCCTGTTTTGCCAATAGCATTGGAGTAGAAATATCATACAAGGATGCTGTGTGTAGAGATATTGTTGAAAAAGATATTTCTACATCAGCTGAAGTTGTGTTTGCCCTATTTTCAGTCACTGGTCTAACAAGCGAGCAACAAACATCTGGTTGTCAGAAAGCAAGAGGAGTTGACTAAGGTTTTGATATTTAACAGAGCTTGCTTTCCTTCCTTCTTTCCAAGTCAAAACTTTTTCCAAACTTTGATTTCAGTGAAAGTGAAATCCTATTTCAAGTCCCACTTGCAGTAGATGATTACCACAGCTCCCAGAAGAAAATGCTTGAAGAGGACAAATACAGCACACCAAGTAAAGAGACACAATTAATCCACATACGACCATGTACTAAACAACTAAATTACAATTTGGAGAGGCTTCTTCTGGTTATAGATGAAAGTAGTTGCAATATGAGAAGTATTTGCAGTCAGATCAACTTAGAGCATACAAGAATTGCCTTATCTGGTAGTAATTAAGATAATAAATGGGTTGCAGAATATTCTGCAGAAGTAGATATTCAGTAAAAAATGGGCTTTTTGGTAAACTATGTCTTGTGGAGAGGAAAAAAAATAAAATTGCCTTCCAGTCACTCAACTTCCCTCTTTCCACAAATCCTCAGAAATTATCACAAGCCAAAAACTCCCAGGTGGAAGATATAAAAACAAGCTCTAGAGGACCAATTCCTAACTGAGCAGGCACCCCAACACAGAAGGTAGCACCCTAGGCTCCAGACAATGACAATGGAATTGGCACAGCTTCCAAGCATCCCAGAAACAGCTAAATGAGCAGAATAAAAATCAAATCTTTTGGCTGTCCCGACTCCACTTCTTTTCTGTTAACAAGTCATTAAGATTCACACTTGGAGTGTTTCTTCCTGGAAAGGCAAGAAACTTAAAAGAGGAATGGCAAGATTGTAGTAACTTGACTGTAGAAACTAAAATATTAAAGGAACACAACTATCCAACCTGGCCAAAGCCTGAGATACATCTGTGAGTGCTGGCACCAAGGTCAGCCCTCGTTCCACTACAGGGCTCAGCAGTTCTCTGTAGCATGTTAACAGTTTTAAGTCATCATTAACACCAGCATAAAACAAAGCATCTGGTGCAGCTGCAGTACAGACACTGATTTGCAACTGTCAAAATTGCTAGGAATTATGGAATGTTTTGACTTTTACAGTGTTTATCTGAAGTCAAATGCCAAACCTATTGAAATTTTGTTTTGTTTCCTGGCAACATGGGATCCATAGCAATAAAACATTCCAGAGTGATGTAACCAATACCACGTCCATCTGCACCGAACTGTTTATGCAAAGGTGATACTCAGCTTTCAAAAGACAGCTATTTGAGACACACTCACTTCACAGCCTTTACAGCACGCACACTTACTTTAAAGCTTGCAGGAAAGCATTCACCAGTGTCAAACTTACAGAAGAATCATACTGCAGAAAATTAAGAAGAAATTGGATTGCTCTGTTTAGCCCCTTCTTTACTAATCAGCCAGTGCCACAGGAGTGTCACTGAAAAGAAAATCTGACTTAATGGAAGAGTTAGGATATTTATCACAAAAAAACCCCCAAGCCTCTCTTCAGAAGAGCAGTCTGGTCTGATACCTAAACTCAAAACTACTTCTGGAAAAATGACGTTGGGTATTTTTTTGGATATTATTTCTGAAAGGCCACTTATTAAACACAAGATTAAAAGAACAGAGGAGAAAGAAGTTAGGTCTATGTTATACAAGAGTCTACTCTTGTGCCTGTTTCTAAATATTGGTACTTTCAGATAGAAATGCTACTACATGCAAGAGTCAAGATGACAGACTTTTTCTCTGGAGTACTGGGAAGTTTTGAGTTCATTAAACATGCACATACATACATGAGTTGTTCTGGGAAAAAAACTATCGAATTAAGAATAATATTACAAATTAAAGTCCATTTTAAGGACTGAAGAACAGTTTAGGGCCATAGAAGTGTGAACAAACACACACACACAAATTAGTTCACTGTAGTGTTGTGCTGAGTTTCAGCTGGACAACAGGAAAAAAAGTCACCAAAACCTCCTGTTGCTATTATATGTCAAAACAGAAGAAATCTGATCTGCTTCTTTGATTGCAGAATTCATGAGGTTTCAAATTGTGGCTGAAGAGTTTAATATTGTTCAACAAATTTATGTAAAGCCTCAGGGATGTCATTTTGGAAAGGAAGCTGACACAAGTAAAGAAAGTGGCCTACGAGGGCAAGCTGCTTCCTCTGTGGCAGAGAGACAGAGATGGGCATTAAAATTTGTTAATAGGCAGTTTTCAGGTGGGTGATGGTGTTGACTTATGATACCATCACACATTAGTGCCAACAGATGGGGAGGCACAAGAATATACAGCCAGGGTAAGAAAGGAGTAAGAAAGAAGGCAGCAGGCAGCACAGGTTCCTTCAGACAAGGTTAAACCACCTGGGAAACCAGATCTTCAAGCCAAGGGGCTTAACACCCTGCTACTACTTGAAAGGCTTACCTGGTTTCTAAAGCTTCCAGATCTTCACCAAGAATGTATGGATTTTTGGTCAGGAATGGTCCTAGTTGATTGTCTTCTACACCCACATCCTTAAGAAACAGAAGTATTTTTTTTACATCTTTTTCAAAGTCCAAGGTCAGTAAGAGCTGACCTGCCTTTTGACGTTTCTCCACTTGGGATAAGTCAACTCCTACAATAAACAAAATTAGAAGTTGTTTTAATTAAACACAGACCCTGCTTTCTCTAAGTGTTTCCCAAAGGCATGCTGGAATTTATAGGACTACTCAATTTTTTGCACTGATTTTGCATACTTTAATTACTCAACACAGGAAAGCTATACCTTGTATATTGTGGAAAGACTCCAGATAAAATAAGCAGTCATTTTAGAAGCTTTTGCTAAGTTTATTTTTTGAAGAAAGACCTTTGCAGTAAAACCTGCATGTGCCACATTTAGAGACCTGCTCTTGTTGCACAGAAGTATGTGCACATGAAATTTCCAAATCTGTTATAAAAGGGGAGATGACAATTTTGCAGTGAAGGGCCTTTGTACACTGACTCACACATGACAATTTCTTACTATATGGGGACAGATTCCTCCTCTCAAGTATTAATTTCTCCAACCTCTTTCCAGTCTTCCTTGCACGTTTGGGGAACAAGGTGGTGAGAAAGCTTGAACTTGGGCATCTCTGTAGTCCAAGTTTTTTTGACACTTCCCTCTTGCCTCTCCAGTGTACTGTGCCTCACACCTAATGTTATGCATAGCAACCATTCTTTTTCTTTCCTCCCAAGGATGAAGAGCTGCAGCTTGTTTTGCAGCAAATCAAAGCATTTTTAACCAGCCCAAAAGAAGAAAGACCAATTAAATTAAATTGCACAGTGATTCCCACCTCCTGAAGCTGTGGGAGATGCCTCCTTCTAACAGAGCACTAAGGGACTAACACCAGCCAGCTTTGTTTCCCAGCAGTATGGCACTGCTAGTGACACAGTCCCCTCCTTTTGTCTGTTTACCCTGGATAACATTCTGCAGCTTTTCACCATTGGTCACTGTTCCCATTTTCAAGTTTGCAAGGTAATCAGTAAGAGCAAAGCACAAATGACAGGATCTGCAAAGCTCTGCATAGGCAGAGCACACAAACAAAATCACACATACCTAGGTGGACAAGTTTTGTAAGAGTTTCTGAGTGATCAACGTAATCACGGAGCGTGGAAGACTGAAGGGGGAGAAGTGGTTCTGCAATGATCTGTACAGCTTCTTCCTCAGAAATCACTTCCAGAGCAGATGAAGGTGGGATGTCATCCCAGTCTGAGAAACAAATATAGAAAACCCAAATGCATTTTGTGAAAGACAAAGCTGCTCCCACCAAATGCTATACAGATCTCTTAAAATCCTTTCCAAAATGCAGGAACACTGTGCCATGTGATAAACAGCCAGCCTATTATTTGAAAACATGTAAACATAAACTCTGCTCCCCGTTTTTGCCTCTGTTCCATCTCCTGGTCACTGCCCATCAACTTTTACTCATATGGCCAAATCTGAGAGTAGCACCCAGCAAGCCTGCCAGTCTGCTGCCTAGACACTGCAGACAAGAGATCAAATCACCCTCTGGAAAAGGATCCTCTTTCATGTCTTCACAAATGCATTCTAGCCTGATCACAGCCAGATAAAAGGCTACTGCCAAGACTATTTTTCATAACCTGACCAGCCCACTGCTTTGTGGCTCTCCTGAAAATGCAGCCTGGAATGCAGCTGTTTTAACTTTCAATGTATTTCACAGCCAACTCCAGCCAGGCTATTATGTCTTATCCATTACAGAAAGGCAGCTGACTGCCACTATCTCTAACAGCAAAAGGAATAACTTCCTACTCACTAAGGTTTCAAAGGGAACATTATTATGCTTGTTTTCCCCCAAGTGTTCCAAGTCACAGAACTCAAGGTCTTTAAAAAACAAATTCTCTAAACAGATCTATTTTTCCCTAGATATGACTTCACAGCAACAAGATTAAGATTGCTGTTTACAGGCTAGCTGCTAGCATCCACATCAATCATCAGTTTGATTACTGAGCAGATGCCCTGATTATAAATTCTTTGGGAAGGGGATTTTCAGTGCTCTACACTTCTGTATAATGGCTTCTGAGAGACCAGGGTAACACTCTTCCAAGTCAAGAAACCAAGGCACACTAGAACTCCACATGTAACTCCAAAGTAATTAGGATGTGCCTAATGCTCCAGGAAGAGTTGCACACACTAGCTTGATAGCTATTGAAGGTCCTGTCTTTTTCCCACAGCCTCAGAAACAAAAGCACAGTACAATGCTTTCAGCAACATTTACACATTGAACAGGAACTCTCTAGGAATATATAGGAATATCAGGTGGTGTTTTTTTTCAACTTGTTGAGGACCAAACCAATATACAATTAAATCCATTCCACATGCATACATGTCTTTATTGACACTTTAAGGTCCTTACACTTCCTATTGGGAATCATACTTCAAGTTACCAAAACCCCCAAAAATTATCAATTATGTTTACTCCATTATACAGACTGACAACTGGGCAAAATGCTACACACACATTCTCCAGTCAGTCTGCTGGCAGATATCAATCTGGCCAGTGGATAAACTACATCACAGGTGCAGCCACATACCAACTGGCTGATCCATCACTTTGGTGCAGCACTGTTTCAGAACCAGCTACACACACAGATCTCTGCTGCAGGTCTGAGCCACCCCAAATAATAAGCTCTGTATAATCCAGGCTGGCTGGGCTCAAAGCAGAATCTGAACACACAAAGCTGCTCAGTAATTCAGAGCAGATTTCCTCAGCATACCTAAAGTAATTTGAAAGGATGGAAGTATTATATTTTTTGTTTAGATATAAAAGTAGGGGTAAAAAGTGAGTAAATTTCCTCAGGGCAACAGCACCAAGGCGCCGCTGCATTTATCTCCTTTCATGTCCTTTCCTCAGAAGACAGTTGGGTGAGCATTTCTCATCAGAGCAGCGCTTGAGGAGGCTTCACACCACTGCCTCCTGTTGGTGCTTCCTAATCCCTCAAACCGTGGAGTGTAAGCTGCTTCAGGCGTGCGGTCTCCCAGCCTCACTCAAAATAAAAAAAAAAAAAACAAAACAAAAACCCCCACAAAAACAACACAACCGACCAAACAAAAAAACCACCAAAACAAAAAAACCTAAGCCAAAAAAAAAAAGAAACAAACCACAAAAAAACCAAACAAAAAAAAAAAAGCAAAAAAACCCCAAACCAAAAAAAAAAAAATTTAAAAAACACCAAAACTAAACGCCCAAAAACCAAAACCTTTTAGTTTGTACCACCACATCTGTGGGGGAAAGGCAAACAGATGCAGGTAGGGTTATGAAAACTTCAAAGAGCAGCTCCAGACCTACATTTCTACCCAAAACATTATACCTTTATCTCACTTTAAAGGTATTCTTTGCATGCCACGTCGACCATAACTATCTGAATTAACTACGGAGCTAATCAGAAGTGAAAGTCAGGAAATCCAGATACATATTTTAGGCGAACAGGGCAAAAAAGGAGAACCCAGTTGGGGTTGAACCACAGCATACTGCAAACATAATTTGAGGATTCGGGAGAAATTGTATCCCTTAAAGCCTCTTACCTTCGTCCAGTATTTTTGCATTCAGATCAGGTAATATTTCTGGTTTTGCTTGTTCCTGTTGCACTGAAGGCAGGTTACTTTCGGGAGCAGGGAAGGCTGCATCCTTGGCGCTGTCGGGCGGGGAGCAGCTCCCTGCGGACAGCCGCCTGTGCCCCCGCAATCCGCACAGAGCCGCCTCCTTTCCAGCGGGCAGCACAGCCCGACCGGCCAGCTCAGGGCCGGCCCGTGCGGGGCAGGCGGCAACCCCGAACCGCCGAGGAAGCTCAGCAGCAGCACGGGCCGTGCTCAGCAGGCAGCCCCAGCGGGCGGCGTGCCGAGCCCACACGGCCATTACCCACGGCAACACGGCATCCTACGGGCAGGAAAAAGCCGCGGGGTGACACGGGCGCCGCCCGCCTCACCGTATAGCCGGGAGCGTGAATCCCCCGGCGTTACAGCAACCCCTCGCTGCAAAGCGCTACCTACGGCCTTCAGGCTTCAAACGCGCCACAAACGGAGGAGCCGGGTCTGAGGCCGCCGCCCGCCGCCCCCTAGAACAGGCGTTCCCTCTGGAGCACGGGGAAGCCCAGCCAGGACCTAAGCCCAGCCAGGACCTAAACCCTCCCGGGGGCACGGGGCCCTCCGCGTAAAACCGCACAGGGCGGGGAGGCTGAGTCGGGCCGCGCCCGCCGTCCTCACCCCGCAGGGCTCCCCACGCCGGTAGCCGCTACGTGCAGCCTGCGGGAGAAGAGACAGTGCCGCCCGGCCCGGGAACAGCGGGACCCACCGGGGCCTCACCTGCGCGGCGCGGCGCGGCCCACGTGTGCGCCCAGCTCCCCGGCCCGGCCTGGGCGACACCACTCGGAAGGAAACAGGGGGGAGTAGGCAGCAGCGTCCTTCTCTCCGCGTGGTATAAAAGGGCGGTATGGCGCAGCCAACTCCCCTCCTGCGCTCCGTTTCTCTCTCCCTCCCTCGCCTCGTGGGCGCGGCCGGGCGAGCTCCGCCCCTCGGCGCGGCGGGCGCGGCGCTGCCCCGCTCGGCCCGCTCGGCTGCGCTCGGCGGGACGCGGCACGGGCGGGCGGCCGGGCTGGTTCGGGCCGCGCCGCGCCGCCCCGCGCATCCACAGCCGCGCTGAGACGAGGGGAGAGAGGGGGCGAGATGGCGTCGTGCGTGGGGAGCCGGACCCTGAGCAAGGACGACGTAAACTACCGCCTGCACTTCCGCATGATCAATGAGCAGCAGGTGGAGGACATCACGCTAGAGTTCTTCTACCGCCCGCACACCATCACCCTACTCAGCTTCACCATCCTCAGCCTCATGGCCTTCGCCTTCACCAGGTGCGCGGCCGCCGCGGGGAGCCGCAGCCCCGCCCCTGGATGCCGGCAGCCCCGGCGTTCCCGGGCAGGGAATGGGGAGGGTCGGTGCCCGGCCCGGGGCGAGCAGGGGCAGCGCGGCTCCGGCCGGGCCGTGCCTGCGGCGCGCTCCCCGGGCGGCTCCTGCAGCGCCCCGCGCCCCCCGCTCGGCAGGCCCGTGCTGAATGGAGAGTGGGCATCATCCCCACTGGGTTTCCTGGGAACTTGGTCATCGTTCTGGGGATATCTGCTAAAGTCTCTACTAAAATGTGTGTTTCAAGGAGTTGCCAGAAATGGCCTTTATTAGGCTATCGAGCAGCCCCGCGGTGACATCACTCGTGTAGATGGTTTCCCAAGCGTGCGGTGCACGGCAGTGGCTGTTCTGTGGCACCGCTTCTGTACCCCACGCTGTCTGTGGCCAGTCTCGGGTGGTCTCAGGCCCTGTCACAGGTGGGCTTAGCACGGGTGCGCTTAGCAGGGTTCAGGCCCTGGCACGGGTGGGTTTAGCAGAGCTCAGGCCCTGGCACGGGTGTGCTCAGCACGGGTGGGTTTGGCAGGGCTCAGGCCCTGGCACGGGTAGGCTCAGCATGGGTGGGTTTAGCAGGGCTCAGGCCCTGGCATGGGTGGGTTTAGCCGCATCCTTGGCGCACCACAGGGAGGGAGGGTTCTGTGGGCATCACCCCTGCAGTCATCCGTGGCCATACTGCCAGGGACGGACAGGTTTTTCAGGAACGTTACTTTGAAAACAAGGGGTATAGCAGTGCAGTCTGAGGGGTATCCTGCATGTTTTTTGAAGCTCTGTATACTTTTTGTTGCCTCCCACTGGATGTGAAGATGATTGTATAATCCTCCTGCAGACTAAGTTGTGTTGTATGTGGGCAGTGATTCCTGTGAGGTTTTGGCTAGGTAGTGCAGTGCGTTTTAGACTCATTTAAACTTTTGTGGCACTGTGTGTACGCAGTCATGGATTTCAGTGGTCTTGTGGCTTAAACTCTGATTGTGGCGAATCCCCCCTTGAAAGCGACCTTAAAACATTAATTTATGACAACTCTCCATTTGATGTAAGAAGATTATTATTTGTCACTAAGCCTGATACACAGTTCAGTGTGTAATCTTGTCTTATTCTAAGAATCAAATGTTTAGTTTTCATCAGCTGTGAAATAATGGCCAAGCCTGGCTTGAGCTGAGACAGGGGCATAAGGAAAAGTAACATAGTGCAGATAGTCTGAGGTGTGCCTTTTCTTGTTTCAACATGTATATGGCCCCAAGGAAGATACTTTTGGTGAGCACATCCCTTGTTCTACTTGGATCCCATCTTAACTCCAAAATCAGAGACGTATTTCTGTGCTCTGTTACAATGTTTAATTACAGACCTTTGGTACAAGTGCTCCTCGTCCCTTTGCCTCATCACTTTTCCCCTGAAGGGCTAATTTAGGTCAAAGTTCTGACTCACTAAGAAATTTTCATCACAGTGTCATTCTGGAGGATTAATGGATTGCTCACCTTTGGGGAAGGAATTTTGCCATTAATTCTTTCAAGCAGAGGGTGAGCTAAGAAGCAATTTCAGCGCTTTGGAGTCTTCTAGGCCCAAATAAAATTGCTTCACTTCTGGTATGTTTGTTTGCATTTTTCCAAGAGGATTGCTGGTGTGTCTTTCTAACTGACTTCTTCAGTTTCATTTTTTTCCCTCTATCTCTGCCTCACTTCCTGTGTTTAAATACCAGTTGACTTCTGTTTAACTCTTCTCTATTTCTCCTCTTCTCAGATTATAGAAGGTACGCTGATTTTACTTTCTCCCCTCTCCTCCTGCTGTTTTCAACTATTGTAGGAGTTTCATAGATCTGATTGATATCAGAGTGCTGCCTCTGGGCCTCATTTGGGACACTATGCAAACCATATACACTCTTTGAGAGACTGGGGAAGAGGAGATACTTTCTCACATGCTTTTACAGTCTGTGCTCCTTTCCATCAGCTTATTGCATTGAGTCTACACTGACTCATGCAATTAAGGTGATGTTTAAGTTCTTTTTCCACTTCCTGGGCACAAGGCCCTGTAGACTTCCCTGTAAGGTGTCACAAGTGATTCTTTGCTTCCCCTGTGCTGTCAGTTGTTCCGTAGCTCTCCTGGGCACTTTGTTGAGTGGGGGATTTTCTATGATAGATTCATGCTGATGTTGTGAAGTAAAATTTATTCTTTCAGGAACTTCACCATAGACAGAGGAAATTCTGTGTTCCTTAAATTCTTGTCTCTTCTATAATTGCTTTGTGTCAAAATTATGTGGAGAGTTTTGAGGAACTTAGAAAATGCTTTTCCCTTGTGTGTAGCAAGCCATACATAACATGAAGTCCTCCTTAGGATCACTGAGAGCAGCTGCTGCTGTCTTTGAGCTGACAGATAAGGGTGAAACTGAACTTCAGATAGCAGGAATCTTCAGGTATGATGATAATAATAATAATAATCCAAAAGAAATGTGTTTTTTAATTTTTCTATGTTTAAGTGGGTAATAGAGAGTATTCTGTTCTTTAAAGCACATCCTTCTAGTGCTTCTGACAATGGCTGCAGCTTCCTTGGTTGTTTCCTGCTGAATGAGCCAGACAGAGGCTCCACTGCTTCTGTCCTGTGCCTCAGGGCAGAGGTGGGGAGTGGCTCTAGCTTTCCCTGTCCTCTTCCACCCTAGATAGAGGAGTGTGGCCCTCTCTGAGCCCAGAGGCAGCCTGCAGGAGTGAGTCCTGGAGGGGATATTTTGTGGGACACAACAGGACTGAGGAGGGTGACAGACTAGTGCCTTCTGGGATGAAGCTGCCTGGGTTTGTGGAAGCAGGAGTAGGACCTGTAGGATGTAGGGCTTTTGTCTTGCATGCCCCTTGATTAATGGGCTTGATTAAACTGGATTATTTAGTTGTATTTAGGTTTGGCTGAGTTTATGGAAGATGTTTTTCCTCTTTCTTCCACGTTCCAAATTTAGTGTCCTAGCTATTTTTTCCTCAATTGAGTTCCCCCCCCAGCTTTTTTTTGGTGACGTAACAACTCATTGGTTGACATTTTTGTCGTCTACTGCTCAGGAGAAGAACAGAAGAGGGATAAAGATTATGCAGTTTTTATGCTCTTTGTTTTTTCAAATTTCTTCTCTAAAAAGCCACAGAATTGATAAATGCCCTTATAAAGTGGGTTAAAATTGAGAATTTTCATCTGTCCTCCCATGTAAGCATTAGAGACCTTGCTTCTGCTGCATGAATGCTTGTATTTCAAAATCAGAGTCAACAATTCTTGGGCTATGTAAGGAGATGATTTAGTACATTTTCCCAATTGCAGCTTGTTATGATTGCATCTTTCCCTTTGGCATTCCCCAGAATAGTTCTTCCAGGTAAACACTATAATTCTTATACCAGCTAGTGTGCAGCAGCAAGTTTCTCGCTCACACCAGTTCTTACCTGCTTCTGGCAAGAAGATTGGGTGTCTATCCCTTGTGAAATGTACCTGCAAGCCAAAGTAAAATGCTTTGCCACTCACTTGGAATGAATTGCAGTTTAACCCTGCATACATCTTTGTTGATTTTGGCGGGAAGTGGTGCCAACATGACTAGGAGAGCTTTTCTGAAGCTGAGTAGTAACTCAGAATCCTGATATGCAAAGGGAGGACCTTTAGTCTCACCTGGTGCAGCAGTTAAGTGATGTGATCACAATGTCTTTCACTTCTTTGCTGGCTGTGATGAATTGATGTGATGCAACTGTACTTATTTGTTCTATCTAAAAGGAAAACACCAGTTCATCCTCTTGGTGGCAGCCATGACAGAATGTTTCAGTGTGTTATTTACATGTGTTAAAAGAGGGATATGGTTCTGCTGTCTGGGGCATCAGAGCTGCAGGCTCTGGCCAGGAAGTGCACTGGATGGCATGAGTCTTGGGATTGCCAAGGGAGCCTGAGTTAAGCTCTGGGACCTGGAGTTTATGGCTGGTATAAAGTGTCAGCCTTTGCAGCATGGCTGCTGGAAAATGACTGGTAAGGCTGAACTCAGCTGGTTAAAAAAAAATGCTGCGGGAAGTCCCTAAGGCCTGCAGAGAAACCATTTGTGTTTAATGCACTTTTTCCTTCCATACATTTAAACTAACACAGTGCTTAAATGCCTCACAGTGATGAAAGCCTGCTGTGAAGCTGTTAAGGTTCAGTTTTGAGGAAAATAAAAATAATTTGGCTAAGTGAGAAATATTTTCTAACTGCAGCAAGTATCTAATGTGGAGAGCATTTATGCTGTCATGGATTCTTTACTGAACCACCCAGAAATGTGACAGATGCTCTTCCAGGAAGAGCTTTATACCTTCAAAGTTTGCTAGGAATTATTTTGTTATTGTGTTGTGGATAAATAAACAAATATACTCAAATGAATAAACTGATCCTAAGTGCATGCTAACTACCCAGATAGTAAAACTTTGACTTTAGTTGTAGTGGGTATTATGAAATATTCACTGTTTATACTATGATAGACTGAAGTTTGGTTTTTTGTATTACTGAAGTATCTCAGAAACTGTCTGCTGGTTAGTAAAGTTAGGGGAGAGTTATTTTGTTAATCTTCTACCTGCCTGAAAAGAAAGGGCTCTGTCAAGTTTGCCTCAGCTTTCCAAACTGAATTCTTAGGTCTGTCTTCTGGCTATAATGTAACAGCAGCCCAACGGATGCATGATGCTATATTCAGAGCTTTGGCTTAATAGATCTTAAGTAATTGATATTTTTCTTTGGGTCTTTCAAGTTGTGCTGTGTCTCTGTTACAGATTCTAAGCTGTACATTCATTATTTCTAAAGACTGATTATAATAATTATTTCTGCCCTCATCTCAGGCATTTGATGTTGAGGATAGGCAAAAGGAAGTGAAGGATATTGCAAGTAGCACCAAAACAGCAGAAGGAAACCTAGGAATTGCATCCAGGCTTCCAGAAGTTTTAGTTTAGTTGTAAAAGTAAAAGTTGCTGTGTAAAAGTAATTCAATGATGTTTCTGTAAGTATTAAAGCAGGAAGATTTTTTTTCACCTTATGTTAAATTTGATCATTATTTCTACACTCACTTCTAACAATGCTAATGGGTTGCATGTGTTTACTGAATATTTAACCCTCTTGTAAGAAAGAGACACCCAGAAGTGTAGTGTGAAAATCATTCAGTGCAATTACTGTCTTAACTTGTAACATAATGGGCATGCATATTTCTTATATTTAATTTCCTTTTATTCTTTATTTAAATAATTTATCTTGAGAGCCTTTTGACTTCATCCTTATAATGTAATTTAATACTGTGTTGTCTGTTTCTTTAGGGATGATTCTGTACCAGAAGATAATATTTGGAGGGGTATCCTCTCTGTGATTTTCTTCTTTCTAATCATCAGTGTTCTAGCTTTTCCTAATGGTGAGTAAGGTTTATACAGCTTGTTCTTTGTGTTTTTTAAATGTTTCTCTTTATTGCCACTATATTTACTTGGACTTTTATTTAAATACCAATTTTCAGTGTATTTTTCTTTACTCACTGGAATTCTTTTATGTTAAGGAACAGTCTAAAAATGGGTTGTAGTCATACTGAGCAGAGATAAGTGTTATTTATAGCTTGTTATTTATAGTCTGTGTTTAACAAGGAAGTTAAGTTCTCAAAATCAGTGCCCTATTTGCAGATGTGCAGTTGCAGCTCAGATTGTAAGTAATGATGCTAACAGACCCTTAAATAATGTTTAGGAGGACTTTGCCTCAGTGTGTTTCAACAGAAGTATAATTCTAAAAGTTCTCAGACACAGCACCTTACCAGAAGATAGTAATACAAATGGTTTAAGTTGCATTTACAATGTAAAACCTCAGTTGCTCAGTAGAAATTAAAGTTGGACAAAAGTTTTGGTAGTTGCGTGAGGAGCAGAAAGTATAAAAATGTAAGAACGTTTCTGTGTCACTTAATTCTGTGGAAGAAATGCTTATACATGGTTTGTCTGGTTTGGTTTTTTTAATTTTTGCTTATTCCTGTCAGCAAAATAGTGATTCTTGGGTTAAGTCTAAACTGTATGACAGTTGGCAATGTTCAGGAAAAAATAGTGATCATGTGCAGGGCAGCTTTGTACTGCAGAGTTGGGATATGTTTTCCCCAGATGTTAAAGTTCTATATGCATGCTTTTCACAAAGTGCTGCGCAAAAAACTGAATGCCAGAGAAAAAGCAGCTTGATGCATACAGTGGTGGAAGAGTGGTCTGCAATGTGTGCTGAAAATATTTGTTGAGCCACTTCTTGCTACCTAAATGTCTGATTCATCTTTAGATGTTTTCCAGTTTCACCAGATTTACCTTCTCTGCTGTTCACATTAGCTGAGAGGTTTTTAGTCTAATAAATCAGTTTCATCCCTGGCTCTAAAGTAAATAATTTGACACCAGTAAAGAGCATAGATGTCTTCCTTCTTGTCAGCTATATATGATGCTCAGTTTGGAAAGTCCAGGAGGCTTGTTTGGTAACATTTCTTGTTGGTCTGAAGACTAAGGACCATGTTTCTTTGTTAACACAGACAAATTTGTATGGGATATCTTAACTGGGAGCAAGCTGCATTCTGGAAACCAGGTCAGGACATCCTCAGGTGACACCTGAGATGTGGTGTCTGCTGAACAAACAGCATGCTACTGTTCTGGACATGACTCCATAAAAACAGTGAAAAATTATTTTCATGTTACCAACTGGCAGTCTCCTTTTCCCACTCTGAAATCTGCTGGAATTTTTTTAACAGCATAGAGCTCCAGCTTTCAGGTGTATTACATAGTTTGATGAAGAACTGATCCATGCTCATGCCAAGTAGTCATATGCAATGACTCAAAAATAAATTTTGTGGTTTTTACTGACTGTCTCCTAATAAGCTTTTTGTTTGCTGTCTATAGGACCCTTTACACGTCCTCACCCTGCTCTATGGAGGATGGTTTTTGGTAAGTTTGTGTTTCCAACTTTTGCATTGATTTTGCAGGACCTGCCTTTTTAGCTTTCTGATGAACGGAATTGTCATGAAACATAATTGTGTGTCAAACTTGTGTGAATGTTACTTTCCTCCTGCTCCTGAGCAGTTGCTTATAATCTATTCTTAGTTATGTCTGGGAATTTCATTGTAGTCACTCTGTGTTGGGATGGTGTAAATGAAATCACGAAAAAGGGATCATTAATTCTGTTACAAATCCTGTTTTGTGCTTCCCAATCTCCTTCCCCCACACCTTTCCTACTTTCAGCTCTTCCAACCCCAGTTACTGCATATGCTGTCTGATTTTTAAACACAGTTGAGTAGTTGGTTTCTTTTCCTTATTGGCAAAATATGCTGTTACTTTATTTGTTTGCTAAATTGCATAGGTTAACATTTATGAATATTCTTGACATGTATGTATCCATATTCTTAACTTATTTCATTAAAAGTACCTGTAAAAATCAGTTGCATTTACAGTTCCAAAAATAATTCTGTTAGCTACAAAACTCACAAGTGAAATCCTGCTCCTTAAGCATCTGAATTACCCAGCAAAATCATGAGGAATTTTATTTTTAAATAATTCAGGGTTCACAGAGCATATACTAGACTGCACATTTCCTTATTTTTTAGGCAGACTGAATGTTCCTCTCTCCTGCCACCTTATATCTAAAAATAAGTAGGTTCCTAAAGTAGCTGATTACTCATCTGTTGACATTGAGAGGATACTGCTGATTAGACAGTTCTCATTAAACAAACCTACTTCTTGGAAAGTTTGGGAAACACTACTCCTACTGCAAACACTAGATCCTACTGCTCACTTCAAGTTTCACCACATGTAGAGTGAAAGGTCATTCTCAATGTTGATGCTGTCAGAGCTTGACCCCTGTACTTTTGGGAAAAGGCTGCATGCAAAATCAGGAGCAGCATTTTTCCCTGAGTAATTCTCCTTCTGGTGTGGTTCATTTAGCTGTGTTTCAGTTCTCAGACCCTTCAGTAGATGAAGGGCAGGACTGGTACATCCTCAACATTTCCAGATGCACCCTGGCCTGCAGGCTGTGCTTCATTTAGCAGGGTGACATCTGTTGCCCTTGTGTTTCTGGGAGGGAATGCAGGTACTTCCTGTGCATGTATGTGTCTCTGAACAAAAGTTGCTTTCTGGTGTACACTGTGGGCTATCAGCATGTGAGTCCTGGTTATAGTTTAAAAGGCCTTTTTAAAATTGCTGCAGTTTATTTTGAATGGCAGATCCTAAGTTTATTCACATTAATCTTTCTGCCTTCCATGACATTGCTGCAGGATACATTCGAAGCTCTAGAAATGGTGTTTGTATGCCTCCTCCAAATGTGGTCTTGGATATCTGGGATCTTGTGAGTAATGTGAAGATATGGTCCCAACAAAAGCTTCATCTGCCCACAGTGCTACACCTAGGGCAATAAGTTTTTCTTTTTTTTTTTAAAAATCCTTATTCAGACTGGAAGAGTGAAATGGTACTCCTAAATGCAGTTGTGTTCCATAATTTATAATGATGTGAAAAGAAATAATAATCATATTTATCTTTAAAAGGTTCAAGCAGCAAATTTTCCAGCTCACAAAAGTAACTCAGACATGCATTAGTTTATAATTACTCTTTATTACCAGCACAGCTCAGAATTGCCGGGTGGCATTATTAAGTTGATCTTTATGTTGAAATCTGTGTAAAGGCTTAGGGACTTACATTAGTGACACCAAGAATACTTAAAGCAAAGGGACAGAGCTGATGCAATCCTGGATCCTAAGGTATCTCTTACTAAGGAGCGTCCTGATCACAGCCTTGTACTGCACATGTCTAAATTGATTAGACTGATTTTGTTCCTGCAGTTGAGCATGTGTTGTATCACTTGTCACAGGAGGGGATATGAAGGGCAGAGTGCTCAGACATTGCCATCTGACTGGGGTCTCTTCAGCTTTTCTGTATGTAGCTGCTGCATATAGAAATTCATTTGTAGAACAGCTGTTTGAAAAGAGCTTTTTGAACTCTATGTTCCAAGCAGTTTTGAGCATGATTTTAAAACTGAGTCTTTTTGCAGGTCTCAGTGTGCTCTATTTTCTGTTCCTGGTGTTCGTGCTCTTCCTCAACTTTGAGCAGGTAAAAGCAGTGATGTACTGGCTGGACCCTAATCTTCGATATGCCACAAGGGAAGCAGATATTATGGTATGTATCCATGGCACTTTACTGTACATACTTTAGGCATGTTTTATATGAGTGGGAATGGATAAATCTAAATTTGTTTCCATGACCAGTGCAAGTTTGTGCCTATACTTGACAGTCCTTTGTGTCAACAATTTATTTACATTGAAATCAGGTGGTGTGAAAAAGAGTCTTCTCAGTATTTTTTTTTTTTTTTTTTTGCTAATGTAGATGTTTGGATGAGTGTGCAATTTGGAATAGGATATATGTTTGCAGTGGGGTAGTTTTAGATGCTTTTTGGTAATAGATATGAGGATGGATACTGAAAATAGACTTAGCAAGGTAGTATCTAAATGAAGCCTGTATGGTATGTGTCCCAGATCAGGGTTTTTGATGCCACAGTGCTGCACTCAAAGAGCTTTGGTCTCATCTTGTTGCTCTGAGCTTAGTACATTGCTGTTGTGCTATGGAGCCTGTGGAGTATGTGTTTGTAGGGCAACTGCAGGACTCTGCTCCCTTCCAGTCAGTCAGCAACTGAGCACTGATGCTGTTACCATTGGGAAATTATTTCCATAGACCATAATCTGCAGTGGCATAGAGAGCCAGGCTTGTTCTTCTGCTCACTGAGCAGCTTGCAAAGAGTTTTCCTTATGGAGAACATTCCCCTTCAGGTGAGGACACGAACACAGAGAGCTGAGCTTGTAAAAGGAGGCCTGAGAGAAGGGTGTGAGTTATGCAGGGAGGCAGGCAGAACTGTGTGAGCAGTTGGGCACCAAGCAGAAGAGGAGGCTGTGTGGGGAGGCAAGAATCACTGATCTTGCCCTCCTCACTATCACATCAAATTACTCCTCACCATCTGACCAACATGCTCCCTTGACCTTGTGTTTGTGCATCTCTCCACCGTGGTCATCTGTTGACTGCTAGGTGCTTCTGTAGGGCTCATGCCTCATGAGTAGGGAAATTGACTGGCTGTCTTTCACACGTGGCAATTTATTGCTTATGCAGACCAAGGCACAGCACCTCATCAGCTGCAAACTCGTGCCCTGTAGCACGTGGGGGAATGGAAATCTTCACAGGGCAGTAAGCTCATGCTGGCTGATTGATAGTGAGGGCTGCATGCAGGCTCCTTGCCTGGAAAACTGCATGCTTCAGGTACTGCACCTCAGCCTGTCAGCAGTATGTGCTGTGAAGCTCTGGGCTGTGACTTTGGGTTCTGCAAGGAGCCTCCTGTGCTGCTGGAGAGGTGAGGGCAGCCTGCCCTTAGGATGGGGGGAGGGCACATGGCTAAATGGAGCCCCAGCAGCAGTGTCAGTGGTGTTGCTGAGACAAGGAGTCTGTTGGTTTGTCAGATTCACCTGGCTCTCCTGTCATTTAAATTAGAAATTTATTCTAGCTAGGGGAGGACTAGTATTACTGCTGGCACAGAAGCACAGTACAGCAGATTCCCTGACTGTAGCAGTCAGTGGAAACTTGCCCTGGTCTGCTTTGCAATCCAGGTATTGTCATTTGAAGTTGGAGTAAATTTTTAAAATGCAGCTGTAATGAAGGCTGCAGCTTGGTCGCTTGCTCAGGACTAGCAAAGTTGCTTGGGTATAAAAAAAAGTTCAACACATTTCACTGTATGACTGGCAGCACTGCAGCTGGAAAAATGAGATAGGAAAAAGTAAAAATAAAATAAAAAAGCAAGAGCCATGGAAAAAATCTTACTTTTGAAATAGCCTCATTGTGCACTCATCATAGGTATCATAGTGTAGCAAGGAGCCTGCACCTTCTGTGGTGTGTTCCATGCTTCTCATGCTGGCAAAGGAGCCAGTTTCAGTTCTCTTGGTGCACTAAAGCTGCAGGTTTACCATCCTTAGAACAGGTGGTGCACCTTGCTCTGGCCAGCAGCACAGGCACAAGAAAGCACCAGCAGTAAGGGTGAGTTACAGTAACCTACACAACTCCTATCATCCCACAGCGGGACTTAGCTGCCTGCTGCTAGACAGATTTATATGAAATTGTGCTTTCTTCTCTTTGTGGTGGCCAGGATTTAAATCTTTCTCTGCTATCTCATCTTCAACGTGATTAGTGTTCGTTTGTGCAGGATTAGCAATAGTTCTGGCCTGAAAGAGAATTCTTGATTTAACAGCACTGAGCAGTGCTGAGTTGTCACCTGCAGGTGGCAATGTGTATTTTAGGAGGATTGAAGAGCAGAGATTTTTTAAAATGTGTGTTTCCTGTTAGGAATAGTTCAGTTTGTGCCCAGTGATGAGACAGAACCCCACATTTGCAGCCTCCTGATGGCATGCATTTTTTCTTTCTGGGCAGTGATTTCTAGCACTTGCTGTACAACATGTTTTGAGAACCTGGTTCCTTTGTCATTGGTGACTAGAATATTAATTGGTCTTCTTAAGGAATCTGCTGCTCATCTGTGAAAAAACGTTTGCAAGTTCCCTTTGATCTTCCCCGAATTTTTTTTTCAATCCAAGCCTGTGGCTGAATGTCCTCAATATGAATGGGTTCTAGGAAATTGCTTTCATAAGGAAAATAAGACACAAAAGATACTCAAGTGAACATTGACATGAGTAACATTACATCAGAAACTGAGGAGGATTAGCCACTAATGAGCCCAATTTGAATACCAGGCAACATGAATGTGGAGAAATCAATTTCAAATCAAGACTCCAAAGAAGGGCAAATAAGTATTTTCTGGAGTATTGTTTGCTGGTTTTATTGTTATGGATTTTATTGGTTTCATTGTTTCTCTGTCACTTAGGAAATACATGCTTCTTCAGGCACCAAGGTCCATTCTGTTTCCCTTTAAATTAGAGCTGTGATGGCAGTACTGAGTCTTAATACTGGAAGTTTTTTGCCACAGTTTAGAAGGATAAGAAAATGAAATAATGCTGATTTTAATACCTTATAATTCCAGGCTTAATGTACTGGATGGAAAGATGTTTCTTCTTTCTGAAGTTGTGTGTTGATGGAGTAATTTTGTTCTGGGTTTTTTCTTTTCCTAACAGGAGTATGCAGTGAACTGTCATGTAATCACCTGGGAGAGAATCCTCAGCCATTTTGACATATTTGCTTTTGGACATTTCTGGGGCTGGGCCATGAAGGCTCTGCTGATCCGCAGCTATGGGCTCTGCTGGACTATCAGCATCACCTGGGAGCTCACTGAGGTAGGGCACTTCATCTTAATTATCTGCAAAGGGGAGAGATGTGCATTGGTCTTGGGGGAACAGTGAATGTTACTAGAAGGATGGCTCTCTACTTCTCAGTAGAGGTTTACAGTTTAAGTCTTATAAGCCAGATGAATAATTTATGCAGCTGAATGAACAGACAACAGCAAACTGGGTTTTTTGTAAGTGATTTATTACTGCTTGAGTAGAAAAGAAGTCTCAGTCAGCCTATTTGTGCCATTCATAATTTGTTTTCTGCTGTTATAAGGATCATGCTACTTTTTCTATTTCACATATTTCCTGATTCAGAGCAACTGTTCTCCTTTTTCACTTTGCAATATCTGTGATCTACTCTCTTGGTCCCTCACATATAACAATATCACACATTGTGTATAGTGATGCAAATGTACAAGTGAAGTGGAGTTGAGGAATCTTATTGATGTAAACACCCGAACTTAGTCTTTAAAATCAGTTTTCTTTAAAGCTTGCTGTCTTGAGAATGCATGGCTTATCTGATAAAGCATTTGTAATTTAGAAGCATAGATGAGGATTTATTAGTCTAAAATTAAATTTTGGGTTTGAAAATCCTGGTGCTGTGAGTTCCTCTTCAAAATGTGTTTTTGTTCTGTGGCATTGAAGGATACTATGTTTTCTAAGTGATTTTGAAATTGATGAAGATTGGAATTTCACAAGTACCCATTCACAGAAAATACCTCAGCTAGTTCTTGTACTAATTTTTTCCCTCTGGAAAATAATGTATTTGGACTTGTTTCACTCATACTCTTGCTGTTCATCATACAACCCTTGTCTTCAATTTGATACAGCATCAGGTGTCTGGTATTCCCCTTGTTGGAAGGCACATTATTGGAACAGATAATGTGTTGGACAAGGTTCAAAACACAGATATGTTATCACCACTCAAATGGATTTTTGATAAATCAGATAATTCAGGAGAGTAATTAGAAACTTCCAGAAGTTATCAGGGCAGTTACTTAGGGATTTAGCTGAGTATTTCCTATTAGCATTCATGGATTGCAGCCAACTCCTTGGCTCATGCTCCATACTTTTGGATTAAAGTTGGAGAGCAGGCAGACCTTGGTCTCATTGTGAGAAAGCAGCTAGAGAACCTTAGAGGCTGTCAGGCTAACACCTGTGCTCTGGGTCTTGCTGCCTCATTATCTGTGACTTCTGGTGTCCTTGCCTGGATGTTACTGGCATTTGTGGGCTATTGCCCCTCTCAGGCTAAATTAATCAAAAATATGAAAGGGAAATTTTACCAGGACAATGAACAACACTGTATCACTTGGTTCCTGAAGAGAAAGTCAAGTTTTCTTTTTTGTAAAGGTTGAAATCCACATAGCTTGGTCAAAAAAAAAAAACAAACAACTGCATTTGATACATTTTTGCAAGAGTTTTCACAGGAATTGTCATTGCCAGTATTAGTCACTGTAATGTACTGTAAATGAGTCAGCATTCATTCGTGTTGTATACAGAAAACATCCTTGTTCCTTTTCTCAAATCTGATATTTTTCAGTGCTTTATGCTCACATCTCTGAACAAAAGATACTTTATTACAAAATCACACCAAAAATCTTCCACAGCCTCAGTGTACGTACATTAACTGACAAGAATTGCAGTGTGTTTGTGGAGGTACATTCTTTAGTTTGCTGTGTATTTTTTTAATTTTTTCCTTGAGTATTGCTGAGGGACTGCTTAACACATGGCTGTCTTGATTTCCTGTCCATAGGTAACTTCTCCAGTCTATTTTTTTAATTGCAGTGATTTTTCTCATAGAATAAGAAAGTAAAATTATTTTTCTTAGAGGAGAAAGAGAGACAGTGAACCTTTTTTGTAGCTCTTGGTAAAATATATTTACATCTTGCCTTAACTCTGGCCAGTTGTTCCCCTCACTGCATCAGTGGAATGAAATGTCCTCTTAACTTCTTGAGCCATTCTGTATTAAGTATAGCAGCAAAAATTGTTGAAATGCTGTTGAACTCTTAATTTTTTTACAGTCACTAAATTTCCTGAAAATAGAGTTGAAATAAAGAAGTCCTATGTCCTGAACACCACCATGCTTTAGTACTGGCAGTTTTTACAAATGCATCCATTTTACTTGCTGCATCTTGTTGCTGGTTTAGAAAACATACTAGTTAAAACTATTTAGCAAAAATGAAACAAAGATTCTCTTAATTTTATTTTTTAAAGCACGAACCACGTTATTTCCTCCAGGAAATGCAGTTGTTTGTGCTTGTTTCATACATTTCTGTTAATGTATTGTGTATCATCTTTGAGAAGCAAGGGCTGCATGATATCCTTATATACAGCATAGCCTCAACAGGGAACAGGGAGAAGGAAACCTCTGATGCCTTGTGTGATTCTGTTCAAGGCCTTCTGAAGTTCATGGAAGGATATCCATCAAATTTCAGTGGCTGTGGCTCATGTCCTTTTGAAGTATGCTGTGTACTGAAAAGCTGATTTTTGAATGTGTACTTTAAAAGTGAATTTATATTAATTCTGTGCTGTTCCTCACCCAGAGTCTTTTTGTATTCTGTAGCTCTTCTTCATGCACCTTCTGCCTAATTTTGCTGAATGCTGGTGGGATCAAGTCATTCTGGACATCCTGCTTTGTAACGGGGGTGGCATCTGGTTGGGCATGGTAGTTTGTCGTTTCTTGGAGATGAGGACCTATCACTGGGCAAGCTTCAAGTAGGTCTAAATTAAAGCTTGATAAGCATTGTTTTGCATGTAAAAAAGTAGCATGGAATCTGCCTGTGCTAACAGTGCTGTAATTTTATTTTAAATGTTGAATATCAGTGTGATAGTAATGTTCCTGTATGTACATGTTTGTAAATGTGACTCTGTATATGATTTTCCTTTGCAATTTCAAGTTACAAGCATTGATGCCAATGGACAATACAAATAGTAAACTTATTTGCATTTTCAGTTTATTTTGTGTGCATAAAACTTTGAGGAAGTCAGGGAGCAAAACAAATTGTGATTGTTTTTTCATCATATATTTTTAAACTAGATTTGGGCTCACCTTGGTGCACCATTAGTGTGGCAATCTGTCAGCACTAGTAATTGCAGTGAGGGCATGGGGCTGATGGTACCTGTGCTGTGAATTGCTTTACCTCATTGCTGACCTTCTAAAATAAATGGAGTAATTGTAAAATAAAGAGGCATTTGCTGTGTAAAAGGGCAGCAGCTTATGGCCTAATATGTCAGTTCCTAGCTGTCCAGGTGTGGCTTCTTCCATAGCTTTTTGGCCCTGTCCTGCCTTCTGCCCTGCTAGCGGGTAACAAGCATGGATGTCTGCACATTACCAATGGTATGCATGAAACAGGGTCAAGTGCAGTGAATTGCCTTGAGAGAGGGAAAAGGAACTCAGATCTTGATTTCCAAATTTGTATCTTGTGTGAATTTCTGTACTGCTTTCTTTTTTTGCTCGCAGATTTGTTAATTACTCTAAGAACCATCCAGCCTTTAGTCTGAATTCAGTTCTCCTGCATTTCTATTAGTGTTGATGGTCCTTCTGTCTGTAGAGGGGCTCACTGAAAGTTTAAACAGCAGACTATCTATGGCACAACTAGTCTTTACTGTCTTTGTGAAATAATCTTTCCTCATATTCTTTTTAATGCATGAGTAGATTTTTCTGACCTTTAACATGAAGATGCTGCTTCATGAGAATGAGAAGCTTTTACTTGTGCCCTTTTAGTTTTTCTTTTTTTTTTCATTTAATAAATACAGATCTTAAAGTTTAGAAGATTCTCCCTAATCTAAGCTCTCTCTAGCCTAGAAGAACACAAATATTGGAATTATCAAATCTGAGAATTTTTTGGATTTTTTTTTTTATCTAGAAGGGCCAGAGAAATAACAGGGTGAAAAATGGCTTCTAGTCCTGCTAGTCTTCCTTCAGAAGAGGAAGCTCTGAGTTTTTCTTAGATTCTGTGTCCTTTGGATGCTGTTGCTCATCTGAATTAATATTATCAAAAGCAAGAATCAGTAACACGTCAGATGAGCCTACATTATAATTCCCTTTTGAAATGGAATTTAAATGCTTTTTTGCTTTTAACAGTGTTATCACTCCTCTCCAGGAGATCCACATGCATCTGCTATCAGAACAGCAGGACTTGTGTGTGCTGGAGGTGTAGTATTATCAAACCTGTGGAGCCCAGTCCCTGATACAAATAATGAATAATGAATCTTACAGATTCTTGAAGGATTGATGTCAGTAAGCTCTAGAACAAGGAGTGTTTGGGGCAAGAGCAGTAGCAACATAAACTAGGAAGAAATAACCTCTAGATTTTCCAAGGAAGTTGCAGAATTACTGTCCTTGTTTCTTTGTGAAGAGAATGATAAATGTGTTTTGTAGTTAGTTACTGAGTTATTGACTGAGGATAGAGAAGGGCAGAATTTTCTAGCAGAATACACACTTTGACTGAAATGCTTAATAGATTATTTTTCTGAATCCTCCCCCTTGCCTGGTACATAGTTGTGTCTGAGAAGATCTCTGCTGACCAGAAAAATGTGGTTGTTCCTCAGAAGCATCTGTAACAGAGCTGTTGCTTTTTTGGTTTTCTCCTTCTGGCATATTCCTTGTATTTACTGCAGGCATTATTTTTCCCAGGGACATTCACACAACCACAGGGAAGATCAAAAGAGCTGTGTTACAGTTCACCCCAGCCAGCTGGACCTACGTCCGCTGGTTTGACCCAAAGTCTTCATTTCAGAGGGTGGCTGGAGTCTACCTTTTCATGATTATTTGGCAGGTAAGAAATCAATTCTGTGAAATCAGAGCTGCCATCAGCTCAGTTACTTGCTGCCTGTGTTGGACTAAAAAAATATTCTGATGGACTGTGTGTCTGTTACTGAAGTACACAGTTAAATGAAGTGATGATGAGGAATTGGACAGGGCACTTTCATGGGAGTTATGTGGTAGTTCAAGAGTGTAATTACAGAATCTGTGGAAAAAGCCAAATGTTACAGATTGCTGTATTGGCTTTTTGCAATTGACACAAATTTAAAAACTGCTAGTTAGTAGAGTTTAGGTGGTGGAATTTTAATTTATTTTTATTTTGTTGTGTTGATGTGACGGGATTAAGTGTGGTTTGTGTGGGGAGTGTGTGTTAGTTTGTTTTGCTTTGCTTTTCTTGGATTTTTTTCCTTTCCCATTGACTGTTGAATGGATCAGTGATAATCAGAATACTGTCATTGGTCCAGCAAGACTCTATAGTGTGTCACAAATGCTTTAAGATCCTAAAACTAAAACTTTTGTGATTTTTTAAAAAAAATCTTAATTTAGTGTTTTAAAGGAGAACCACAAATATTTGATATAGTTGTTTGAGGTTTTTTTCAAATGTATGATCTCTTCTGCTTCTCTCCCAAAATTGCCTTGGTTATTTGTACTTGATTTAGGATGTGCAAGTTATCAGACGATCTCTACAGGATGAATTAGTGTCTGGTCCCTTAAAGAGTTTTGGGAAAGAGAGCAAATACTTTGATAGAGGTTTCTAGGGGAGAATTCTTTGTTTTACTAGTATATTACTTGTTTGTCCTAGCAAAAGACACAGCAGGAATTCCTTGTTTTAGTTTCCATATTAATCTTTGCACATTTTCTGTACTAATTCATTAGGAATTATGTAAGTTGAACATTATTAACTAGCTTTTTTTTTGATCTAGCTAACTGAGTTGAACACATTCTTTTTGAAACATATCTTTGTGTTCCAAGCAAGCCACCCTTTAAGCTGGGGGAGAATTCTCTTCATAGGAATCATTACAGCACCCACTGTAAGGTAATTTTTTTGCTTCAGCGTTTTTTTCAGTTTAAAGTAGCTTAAGTTCTAGGCATCCAAGAACTGCATAAAGTTTGTGAATAAGTATGGCACATTTCACAAATGTATGCTTTTGCCACCATAAAATGCAAAACAATACTCTCTTGTCAATAAAATGTATTTCCTCACAAATAAAATAATGAGGTAAAATGTACATAACAACTGTGTTGCCATAGGGATGCAGAGCCAGTCTGTTCCTTCTCCTGTTTGTGTAGGATCTCCCTGTTTTGTGAGGTAGCTGCATATGTTATCCTTGAGGACTGCATGTGAAAGTATTCAAGTTAGTGAGTCAGGTGCTCCCAAAAGTGTAGATGAGGAAAACCAGAGCTGTTGATTATTTTAACAGCTCCTGATTGTGATTGAGCAGTAGCTTATTGTGAGAACAGAGCAATATTTATGCAGCGTTGACAGCTGTATAGGAACATGAATCTGCTTTTGGTCATGCATGCTGTTTTACCTTGTTAGCAAAGTTCCTTAATTTTCTTTTTTTCCCCATTCCATAGTTGGAGGTAGACAGAATGCACACAGATCTGAATTTAGAAGCAGAGAATTCCCTGTTCATGTCCAAAGTGATGTTACCTTGGACAGTTAAATGACAGCTATGAATTGGTTTATTCCTCAAAAATAGTGTCTTAAGTTATGTGCAGTGATTTCACACTATTAATTAAATCACCCAAAATACAATGTGACCTCTTGTATAGGTGAATTTGCATGTTTTTTTTTTTCCTTTGTAGCACCTGCACTCCTGTAGAAGTCTTAATTCTTTAGCAGTCCTTGTATTGTTGGAGTAATAACACTTGTCTTCTCCATCTGTCAGTGGAAATCAGAAACTGAGAACAGAAACTTTGATTCCACTTCTTTGGAGTTCCCCTCTCAAAACTCCTAAACTTCTGGAGCATAGAGAGCAGAGCAGAATGGCCTCCATACTGTTTTCAGAATAGTGAAAAATTTTACTGTTCTTGAGAGGAAAATATGCCAGTGGTTAGACCATTCAAACATAATATGGAATAGCCATATTCTTTAAAGATTCAAGCCCACATTTCTCAAGAAAATGTGGTTGTTAATAAATAAAAGACAAACTGTGGAAAAAAATGAGGGATTCTCTAATTCTTTTGAAACTGTTGCAGTTTTTTTATAAGAATTGGAGACTCTGGAGAGGCAGGAGACAAATGTTGCTAGCCTACTAATTTGGGTACTTTCCCAGTTCTTGCTCTCAGGATTGTTTTCTGTGTTGTCTCAAGCTATTTGATATATGTGATAATCTGTCCTGCTAGAATTGAAGCCATCTGGTAGACATCCAGAATGATTACATGTGAATTTAACCATCACCACTTCATTTTCACTATAGATACATCTGTATCAATTTTTTTTTCTAAATGTAAATATTCTGGAGACTTTCAGCTTCACTGAAGAATTTTCTTTCTTTCCTTCTCAGGCAATACTATGCTTACCTCACAGACACACAGTGCAAGAGGGTGGGAACTCAGTGCTGGGTGTTTGGGTAAGTATTCTTGCTGCATTCCTGAAGCACTTGGACAGTTGTCAAGGATGGGTCCAGCACAGGAACTGGCAGTTCCCATGAAGCCTTGTCTTGTTTTGGTTTTGCAAGCTCAGAGGAAAGGGAAATTCTGAATTTGGAGGAAGAACATGGGAAGTAATGGAATGGGAAGTAATGGAAGTAAGGACAACAGAAGGAATAACTAGGAACTGGTGGATAAAGCTAGGCTCTTTCAAAGCACCATTGGCCTTTCTGCCCATTCTTAGTCAGGTGAGAAGGAAAAAGCTCTTACCTCTACAGCTTGATGGCTGTGAGGGTGAAGTTTCCCTGGCTGCCAAGGTGGGCATTGCTGCTGTTAGCAGCATCACAGCAGAGGACAGTGAAATGAGGCATGGTTATCCACTCTTTCTGTGAGTGTGCTATGAACCATGGTGACCCTGACTGCAATCTCTTTTCTCTTTGAGAATACCTTTAAATGAAGAGTTTGCATGCTTGCTTCTGAAGAATTGTTAAGGATACAGAACCCGTCATCCTTGGTCCAAAGCTCTCACTGAACGCATTAATGTAATGTGTCAATAAATAGATACCCAAATATGTCTGCAGGATTGCTTCTGTGTCTACTGCAATAGAACATTGACCCACAGTCTGATCTGTACTTATTCCATACACACTTCCCATTTCCATAGTGAGAAGTGTGTATGGAATAAGTATTCTCCTTCCTACTGCTTACTTCTGTAATCTGCTAGAAAGAACAGAGCATCACTAGGAGTTGCTGTTGATTGCAGAAAAAGATGAAATCTTCCAGTAATGTAACTATCTAGAATATAATTTTTGAAGCAATTAAAAGAAGTATATGGAACATTCATCTCTGTGGTAAACAAGACACTTCTAAAGGCACAAATGGAATTTTAAGCAGCCTAACTGTGGGTATAATTAAAATTAGTGCCTTTCATTAGTACAAAACTGTTTCCTTTCAACTTGACATAACTATTGCATCACTCTTGATAGATATAAAGTGATGTAAAGCATGAACAAGGTCAGTGCAACAGTCTTGCTGAAATTGCACTATTTTCATTAATATGACGCCTTTCAAAAAGGAAAATCTGTTAGAATGTTACAAGACCATTTTGCTTGAAAGAAAACTTACCACATCTAGTTCCATGGAGTGCTCTCATCACCCTTCAGTAGGACACTAACACCCTTCACTGTTAGCATCCTTCTTTCTCTTTTCATCAGCTGTAATAGCTTTCCTATTGTAAAATGTGCTTAACCCAAGTATTCTTGACAGGAATAACAGAAAGAATGTTTAAGTTCAGGGCAAACAGCTGTATTTTTGGAGTCCTTATTAAAAATAGCCTATTGTTTTGTTTATGCCTTTGAGTATATCATAACCCTGTGCTTGTTTCCTGATGGCGGTCTTTCTCTTCCCCCTCTGGTTTCATGATTTCTTACTCTGCAGCTGGATCAGTACAAATAATATAAAACAAGAAGGAAAAATAGTTACTAAAGAGAATAGTGCTGCTCTCAGTTTTTTTGCTAATGTGCATCTCATTGATTTGTGTATTGGTCAGTTGGGTGTTACTGCCACATTTTTAAGTTTTGGCCCCATTTATCATGCTGGAAGTCACATTGAATAGTACAGGGAAAGCTGTGATTTATTACTTATACCAGGACCATCTCTGCAATACCAGTGATTTAGTCAAGCACACATTTTCCTTCCTCTTTTGTGGGGGAAACTGAGTCTTCCCTGAAAGGCAGTAGTGCCATTTTTTGGTGAAATGGTAATTGAGAGTGCTGGTAGGGAATGGGTACTGCAGTGTCAGACTTGGGAGACTAGAACACTTGATGTGAAGTGTGTCTGCACATAGGTGAGGAGGAGTTTTCATGCATTGCTCAGATGTACAACCTGAAAGCCTCTATTGAGCAAGCTAACTATTACACTTGAAATTTAATAGTGTTTTTCATTATTTGCTTCAGATTGAGATGAGTCAATTTCCTGCACTTTTAATGCAGGTTTTTAGTGTCACTTTTCTACACTTATATTGTTAAACCTACCTAATTTTCTCTTCAGGACCTATACAAACTAGATTTATTTTCATGGCAAACAATAGAAACTTTGGATTCATAAACAAGTAGTGGAAAAGCCTTCATAGCTTTTGATCCTGAAAAGATGTAAACGCCTGGTAGCAGGGAGAGAGATTGAGATACTTTTTTTGATCCTTTTAATGTCAGAGAGGAAAGTAAAAACTGCATTTTTTCCTCTCACATTTCTCCCCAAATCCTCTGAGGCTGTTGTGTGGACCTGAGTTACAGATAAACCTGAGCAAATGCATGGGTTCTCAGAGAATTTGAAATGTTGTTTCATAGGAATTTTCTCATATGTGAAAATATGGGAAATACATGTGAAGCAAACAAACTAGACAATTTAGAATTGTAGTAAATTTACATCTAGTAGAGAAATAAACAAAGCTCAGTTCTAGTTCATCCATCAAGGGAGTCTGTTGGGTGTTCAGCATGGAAAAGAAATTCATATGTGGTGAGAACTGAAGCACAGGGGTAGGCACAATTGAAGATTCTCTGCTATTGACACACAGTCCTTGTTCCCTTGAGCCCCATGGAACAGTGAACTGTCAGTCAATCACTTTTTGTGTGCTGTTTATGCTGAGAAAAGTGTAGATAGAAAATGACATTTGTCAGAGCTTCAGTTAATGGTGGTGTCAGGGAGGTGAGTGCTCACTAGAGGGTAGTGCTTGTTTAGAGCTGACGGTCTGGGGTCTGAGTTGTGAACATGTGAGTTAAATCCTTAGTGTTTTTAATCACTCTCCTCCCTGCTTTCATTTACCCATAGGGTAATTGCCTTCCTTGAAGCTATTGTGTGCATCAAGTTTGGACAAGATCTTTTTTCCAAAACACAAATACTGTATGTTGTGTTTTGGCTTCTCTGTGTGGTAAGTGAAATTTCTCATGTGAAACATAAAGCATGACAAAAGCATTGAAAGCATCTAAACAGCTTCCTCTCTGAAACATTGGCAGCAGAGGATCATTGTGGGGCAATGCTGATTAAGAGCCTTATGCATGTCCTAGTAAAAACAAATGCTAGATGGCTTAGAACTCTCATTGAAGGGACTAGAATAACTTCTCATTTCTTGACATAGCAGATTACTGGTGCTTAACAATGAAACAAACAGTAGTTATAGGAGGCTTTATCTTTATGAGAGATGATGTCAGTTTGATTGAGCCTAGCTTTGGTGGAGCTTGCTGTAGTGCCTGCTGGAAATGGATAGTGTTAATAAGCAATGTGTGTTGTGCCACACTGAAGTCTTACAACTACATAAACAACCCTCATTTATCAAGCAAATCATTCTCACTAAGCCTGTAACTTTCTGTACTTCAGTGTGATTACTGCAAATGCAGCATGAAATGCCCATTTTATAACAGTAAATGGACGTTTGTCTTGCCAGACTTGTAACTCTGATGCCAAGCACATTTTTCACAGTCAATGAAAAAGAAGGCATTTATAATGGGCTAACAGATAAATGCTTCTCCCTTCTAATTGGGAACACAGTTTGAACAGGTGATGGGGAGTCAGAATTTATTGTTCTCTTATTTAGCCAGGTGATTTTATTCCTGCTACTTCAGAGGAGAGAAGTACTGAATTGCTTCTCAGGTCAGAGTACCACAAAACCAAGTATGTAACCTAGCCTGAAGCATGGGGCAGAGAAGGAGAATTTGGTTTTCTCCCAGTCTGGTGGTTCTTGATAATATACCTACAAGTGTCTACCAGCCCTTGTGTGATGACTGTACAGAGTGTGGACCGAAATCCTGCTGGGAGTGTTACCTGTGGGTGATCTGGATATATTTTCCTGCTCCCATTGAGAATTGTTCTGCATACCCCATGGTGGCAAGCTCTGTGTGTAGCTTGAAGTTGACACATGAGTCTTACTCATCCTGACAAAAGATGCAGGGAGAAACAGAGCATGAAAGTCTAAATGTGGCATCTCCAGGGACTCTGAGACCTTGAATCAGCAAGGAATTTGGAAAAAGTTTTACAGATTGTTTTTCTTTTTGTTCTTTTTCTTCTCCCCCCTTGTTTAGGCCTTTACAACTTTCCTGTGTTTATATGGAATGGTTTGGTATGCAGAGTACTACGGCCACCGAGAAAAGGTACTTATATAAAAGAAGCCTGGCTTTTTTTCATTCCAGAGTTAAAACTCCAAAGCTCCTAGATTTTGGAATTCTTGACCAGAGTTAGCATAAATAGGGATAAGGGGGGATGGTCTAGAGTGTAACTGAAGTCAAGAGAAAGAGCTCTGAATTCAGCAGGCCTTGGACAGATCCCAAATTACACTGTGGTTTCTAAAGAATGCTGTCCTCTTAGTTACTCAAAATGAGGCCGTAATTTTAGCACAGCATTCAAGGATGAATGGTTAGCTAATGTTCCCATTGTACAGGTGGAATGCTAGGGGAATATTAAGAATACTTGGTTACACAACAGATCACGTGGCAAGTGGTGAGTTCTTACTGTATCATCTATGTGGTGCCTTCTAACTAGGAAGGGAAAAGTCCAAAGTACTGTCTGAATGTTTTATGAGGACTTCTGCTACGGTTTCTAAGTCCATTTCCAAGTGGGAGGAGTACTGATAACATGAATCACCAGCATCTCAATGACATGTGTCCTTGTTTTGCAGACCTTATCAGAAAGTGAAGACAGTCCATACAGTCCAGATGCTTCCTGGCTTCATTCTAAATTCAGCAGAGGTATTGGTGCTTCTGTAGCTGTATTCCTGAAATGGTATAATTAAGGCTCAGCACTAGAAAATGAGGCTTAAGAAACTTACCTAGTTTCAGCTGGACTTGTTTTAACATCTCTGCAGGACCAATGCAGATAAATCATCTACAGAGCTATTTTTCTTTGCTCACTTTTAAATTCTGATTCTTGGAAATGTATTTTTTTTTTTAATTTATCAACTGATTTTTTTCTGTTGTTACTCCAGGCCACATTGTAGGTGTTGGGCATTATGCATTTCATAACTGTTGTGAGCAGGTTTTCTCTCTGAACATTGCATGTTTTGTTTGCTGTACTTTTATTTCTTCTTGCTAAGAAATAGTCAGCAATGGGCCCTGGAGCTTGTGTTCTTACTGACTTTTGCCTTGTCTGTGCAGTCCTGATGGTCATAAGCAGCTTTCTTTGCACTAAGCAAAGGCAGCTTCTTTCTGACTTCTTTTCCCTACACTAGAGGTCAATTATCTGCCTCCTCCATAGGCTTTTTGGTGTGGTCTTGCTTATTGAACATATATCAAAAATTCACACCTGGAAGTTATCTGTCAGAGTTTATGTTCCAGATGTTTGTAAAATTAAAAATATTTCTTATTTATCATAAGTTTGAAAAGCACCTAAACCAGATCTTCTTTATATTTCATACATGATTTTTCTGGATGTTTATTCTCAGTTTAGTAAATTTGTGGACTTTTATATTTTGGAGAAAAATGATTTGCACTCAGAATGTTTTTTCCATTTATGCATGCTGGAGAAATTTGACTAAAAAACCCCTTCTCTGTAACTTCCTGTTACTTCATTAATTACAGGCTTCAAGCTTCTTTCACATTTTGTTCTTGATTTTGCCTAAAGTCTTATTTAAGACTTTGCTTAAATAATTCTTTCCTCTTATTTAGGACTTTGCTTAAATAATTCTTAACTTCTGCCACTAAGAAAAATGAGGAGGCTTAATTATTGATATGATTTAAATTTGAAGATGTTTCACCACTGTACTCTTCTATAGCAAACTTCAAATTTTTTTTTGGGTGGGGGAGGGAGGAGAGGGAAGAATTTTACAGGAGTCTTAAGAATTGCTTTAAAAAAACTGGGCCACTAGATGGAGTACAAGTATCAACCAATTTGTATTAGCCTGAAATAATCCCTATTGTTAACACTCTAGCTCTAAAAAGCCTTACTGCCTTTCGGATAGGAGCTTGACAATGTCAACTAAATAAATAAATAAATAAATATGAATTAAATTTATATTTATTTCTCAGCAGGTGCTGACAATAGTCCACCAAAACATTCAGTCAATAGTGAAAGCCATTCATCTAGAAGGAGGAATCGACACTCCAAATCAAAAGTATCAAATGGAATTGGCAAGAAATAAGAGTGGTATCTAAAGACATTCTACAGTGTGACCAGAAGTGACAAAGAAGATCAGACCCGGCTCTGAATTACGAAATGGAAGACCATTTTTAAAATAAAGTTTAAAAAAGGAGGTGTTGATGAGAAGGATGATGAAGATGGAACCACCAGTGTAGCGCAGATTGTTGCCTGATGACACTTGCCATTCACTGATCTAAACTGTTGCCTGATGACACTTGCCATTCACTGATCTAAACTGTTGCCTGATGACACTTGCCATTCACTGATATAAATCTAGTTTCTTCAGTAGGTGGCATCAAAAGTTCATGAGGGGTATACTGGAAAAAAAAGTTGTTATGTCATAGCAGGTACTCCCTGGTTTGTGTTCAGGTGTTGCAAGGTCATTTTTAATAGATTAGTTGAGGACTTCAACCCAAAGGTTAGTAAACTGATAGTGAGTTGGTGTAGTTGACTGAATTTTTTGGTTTGGTTTATTGTGTTGTTTTCTAGAAGAGTATGCAACCCTTTGACTAAAAGCAGCTCTGCCTTTTCAGTTTCACAACAAAACTTTCCCATGCAACTGTTAGTAAGTATTTAAAAATTTCATATTGCTTGTTTTTATTTAAAGGCTCTTTAGGCCTTATGTCAGGGTTCAACCAGGAAGGAAATGGGTCCAGGTTTCTTGTAAAGGATGTGAAATTGATTTTCAAACACAGGGATTTTTTTTTTCTACATTGTCCTCCTGCTTAAGTCATACATATTCAATTTTTAAAAGTTTTTAAAATACATATATAAAAATTGCTTCATAGTAGAGGGCCATGCCTCCTGTCCTCAGTGACAGAGGTCATGTTATTTCATTGTTTTTCCTCCTCTACTGTAGTGTGTTTTGCATTTTCAAGTGTAAATATGTCTTTTTTTCATGTGTGCCACATTGTGTGCAGTGTTTCTTCCTACTTCCTTCTATTTGCTTCCATCCTAGCTGGACCCAGAAATCAGTTTTCAGACTGATATCAGGAACTGCTTTGAAGGCTCAGATGCCCTGCTTGAGCTTGGTGATAAGGCAGTTTTTTGCTGAAGCTGCGTTGCTTACTATCTCCATAAACAATTATTTGTGAAGACTTGCAGTAGTGTTTGGTGTCTGAGAGGCAGCATGATGTGATAGAGCCCATTGCTTTGGTGTTTCCTGTCATGCATCAGATACTCAAAAGCAAAGTCTCTTTTTTCTGTCTTGCAGTTTGGTATTTTTTTTGAGAAGGGTGATTTACTTTTTGTCTGAGTGTTCTTTTGGGTTTTTTTAATATATTAATTGTGACATCTAGCAAAGTGGATGATTCTCCAGCAGTGAATGTAATGATTAAGTCAAGAGGTAAGCAATCATGAGCAATGAGTTTCTGTATCAAGTTATCAAAATGTTTTAGTGCCAATTAAATTTCGAGATTCAAGGCATTCAGAGGGGTAGGTAGCTTAAGCAAGGATAAGTGATGCCCATTAGTTACTTAGTCTTTATGAGAAAATAGGATTTGCTTTTTCTTTGACTAATGTTACTGTGATTTGCCACAGGCTAGGTACTAAAGAAAAAATGCAGCAGAGATTTTATGCAAATGTATGATACTGTAAATAGAAGAAAGTATCCTGTGTAATCCATCAGTTCCTATGTGCCACAGATTATCAATGTTTTCAATGCACTTAAGTGTTGCTGCTGAGCTCTTCAGAGGCCTTTAATTTCCTACCCTGCTTTTCAATCAAACATGGAGCTTGGAAAGTGATGTAGTAGGAGCTGCTGTATCATCATTGCCACAGTGACATTTAATGTTACATAAAAAATATGTTAGGAAGACTTTCAGGCTCTCCTACAACTACTTGGTTTTTATTCACACTATAGCAATTCCATATATTGCCTTTGTATTTGTAATGTACTACATATTGATGAATGTATTTGTAGATTTCTTTGTATACTGAGACATGTTATTTCTTTTATTTCCTTGGTTAAAAACTCAGTCTGTGTAAGACTGAAGAGTGGCATTGTAAATTTTCTATTGATTCAATACCAAAGCAAGAGATTTGAAATCTAATGGTTTGGGTATTTTAAGTACTGTGGATTTCCAGTGTGAGAGCCTATTTTGTACTTGCAAGGGGTATACACACCAACTATGTATACAAAGCTTACATGTGTAAACAGATGCTGAAGTACATCATCTACCTGCCTTGGGGACAAGCACATGTTGTGCAAATGTAGGCCTGGTGCTCACATTGCCGAACTGCACCCTAAAAATACTCGAAAGAGAAATATTGAAGTGTCATCTTGATGGAAGCTGACTTCTGTACACTATTACAACAGCTTTGTTCTGAAAAAATGTTGTTTGACAACACATTTAAGTTATTTCCAATTAAGTTTTTTTACTTTAAATGTTTGTGTTTGGTTGGGTTTTTTTGGTTGTTGTGTGGTGTTTCATTTGGGGAGGGGTTGGGAGGGTGTTGGTTGTTTGGGTTTTTTTGTTATTTGTTTTCAGGGTGTTTTGGGGGTTTTTTGGTTTGGTGGTTTGGGTTTTTTTCTTGTGTTTTGGGGTTTTTTTCTTTCTTTACTTTAAAAGAGAGATTGCTAGGGGAAAGGGAAACTTAAGTAAACTATTCAAGTGCTGCTTGGTAAATGGCACTTTGTCTCCTGTATCAGCAGTTCTGGCTGGAATTCTCATGTGTTCTCACAAGTCCTCCACTGACTGACAACTGTATTTTCAGCCCATTTCTTTGGATGTGAGCTTTGCGCTGGAAGGCATCGGAAAGGTGCTTTTGATCACTGCTGTAAAATTAGTGATCTCAGTTTTATCGGCTACTGTGCTGTTGCTGAATTCTGTACGTGTGTAACACCTATAAATGACAAATCACTGAACTGTTTAGCAACAAGCATCCATGTGTGAGTTCTGCTGCTTGAACAGTGTTTTGTAACAGTCACAGATGTGCTGTCCTGTTTTAAACTACTTGTTCTGCCACAACCTCTCATTCCTGCTTCCCTGCTTCTGATGTTCTTTCCTTTCTCTGTCCTCCAGTGATCTCCCGTGCTGCTGTGGAGAGATTGGAGTTGGCTCTCCAGAGGCTGTCCATCAATGTCAGTCATTGAAGGGAGGCTAATTTGAGGCAGCGTGGTGTAAGCAGAGGGTGGTGGCAAGAACCTGAAGTAGATTAAATAAAAATGGAGAGTTTAAAAACAGATTTATACAATGAATCAGAGCTCGTGTTGAGTACTGAGTTGCAGTATTAAGGTTGCTGCATGGATTATACACCACATCTTGTTAAATATTTTGAGCGTGGTTTCGACCAATTCTTTTGTTACTCTTCTGTGAAGATCATAATTTTATGTTCCAGCTTTTAAAACTTTTTTTTTTACTTTGTTATCACAAGAGGACACAGATGTTACCACATGTTTAATAATTTTTGAATAGAATTGCTTTCTATTGGTTGCAAAGTATTGTATTTAGCAATAATTGTGTAAACCAAGCCATGTCACTGGAGTGTGTGTTTGTCTGTACCTGTAAGGCATAGGAAATTGACATACTGCCTTTAGAAGCTCTTATGTTTTATTCTAAGTGAATGAATTTTGACAAATGCGGTGGTTCCTGGGCAGCCTACAGTGAACTCTCAGGTTTTGCTGTAATTTATTATTTTGGGGCAGCAGATCTGATAACAAGAACAGTTACATTATCCCTTCTGAAGTTTTTCTAGTATACAGGATCAGTTCTTGTCTTACTAGTTCTTTTGGGGTTTTATTTATTGTTGGATGGGAGAGCTGAGTTGCAAGATGGTCGCATGGCAGACCTTCAGGGAAGAAACGAGGCCTCCTGTACAGGGGACTGCAGGACAGGCTGTCACCAAGTAAACAGCCAGTACAAAGTGCCACTGAGTGCCTAAATCACTTTGCTTTGCCTTCTACTGCTGACAGTTCCCACAACAGGTCTTTACCTAAGACCTGTTGTGAGCTGTTGATTGCTCTTCAGAGCCAGATGTGTAGTTTGTAAAGGAGCGCAGCTTTCCTTTTCTTCAGTTCCTTCTCTGTACAGACATTGAATACTGGGACTTTCTGATTTGCAGGGAAGGGCTTTCCTTCAACATCTTTTTGAATTCTGGTTTACAGAGAGGCCATAGTTTCTGAGGTAGTAGTAAAGTTAGGGATAGCCTAACTTAAGGACTTAAGCTTGTTCATAGTGTGGGAAGAACAGCTGAAGTCAAGTGTTCAGTTTGTAAACCTCTTCTGAAGGGTGGGAAAATACCTGATTAAAAATTTGTAGGAGCCACCTCTCTCAGAACACTGCTTACTACATTAGAGAAGGGGAGGGTGTTTATCTTTTCATACTTCATTAAAGCATTAAAAATACTGGGGAAAAAATGGAACAATGGAAGAAACTTTGTGTAAGAAGCAACACTTCAAAAATGTGCTCCTTGATAAGCATGGTGCTCTACTGCATTTGAACAATCAATCTTTGTTTTATGTCTTGGTAGTTGCTGTTGAGGGTGGAGCTTAATCAGCAGTGTCAGATGGGCCTAGTGGCTTCATTTGTGCACAGTCACCCTGTGACATAACTTGCACACTATTAAGATCATATGATTTGGCCCAGACTAGAAGCTGGAGCCAAAAGCTGGCAGCATGATTGAAATAGGTGTTGGTGTGCCTAATTGAGTGTCTGAGTGCTCACATTCAGCTCTGTCCTGTTAATGTCTGCATGGGCCTAAGCACTACTCTCCTGAGGCACCTGTTCCCTCTGGTATATGCTGGAGCATTCTAAGGTACACACAATTGATTTTAACCAGAGGTTTCTGAGCTGCTTGGATGCTCAAAGTACCTCCTGCAGTACCCTGGCTCCCTTTGTCTGCAGGTGTGATCTGCCTTCTTATCCACACCACAGTTTTGTTCTCTGGAGCCATGGCAGGCCTTGGTCCTAATACAGGAAATAATTGTAGTTCCCTCAAGGTGCAGTTTCCCATTTTAGTGGAAATGTGTTTTGGACAAACACCCTGCCCATGTTACTCACTTTTGCTTTAGTGTGGCTGGTCAGGAATTGGGCACTTACATATTACTCTAAGAAAGTAGGAGTAGGAAACCAGAAGCACTTCATGCAGTGGGCTGAAAGGTACAAGGACACCCAGACTCCTGGCTTATGCCCAGCAGGGCACATGGGCTGTTACCTTTATGCCTGCTCACTCCTCTGTCAGTGCTGTGGCTGCAGGTGCGCCTCAGGTGCCTTCCTGTGCTGCTTTCATGTGCATGAGCCCCCCTGAAGCCAGCTGATAGTCAGGCTCTGCCGCTTCCAGCTTTTTTTGGACTGAGTAACACGCCTTTCAGACATGTCAGCACAGAGGGCTTCCCACTGGCAGTGTGAAGATAATACATAGGCTTTCAGGCTTGCTCCCATTTTCTATTGTACCAATGAAGCCAGTTACCTGCCTGTACATAAGAGCCATATGCATAAACCATGAGGGTGACTCTAGGAACCCAGTTTGGGTCTGGAGAAAGTACTTTGGTTTGGTTGGATTGTTTGTTTCTGGATGATTCTAGATCTGCTGTTGCTTTTTTGCAATGATGCTATCCATCTGAAGAACATCACAAAGAGTAGATCCTGCACAAGTCTCCTGTTGTATGTTTGAGACCTGTCTGTTCACTTTGGGCAGCTGCTTAGCAAAATGTATCAAATTCCTTTGTACTCTGAGTCCAAGTCATGATTATCTCAAAGAACTTTGGAAATTTGAGGTGTTAATTTTTATATCCAGCTCCTTCCTGTGTCTTTAATTTGGACTGTATCTTTTCCTGTTACTGTCATTTCTCAGTGAAAGACAAGAATTGGTCTCTCATGCTTGGATTTTGTTTTTCTCATAAAGGAGCAGTCTTGCTCTCAACAGTCTAAATTGTATTATGGTAAGACCAAGTGAGTTTTTACTTCAGTGCAGAAAAAAAAGCAAGTGTGGGAAAGAACGCAAATTATAAACATTGAATTCCTGTAATCAGCAACAGTATGAGTGCCAGACTATACTAAGGATACACATGGGTTCAATTTTCATCGTTTTTGAGAATCTCAGTTTTCAGATGATCATGAAATAGCTGCATGGCTTATTTAATGTTTTTAGAGTAGGGGAATTTACAGCAGTAGCATTCCTGTGGCTGTGATCCAAAGTATGTTCTACAACTGCTGTGCCCTCCAGTTCAGTATTTTAGTGGTTCTTGCTCAAAAAACAATGCATAAAATAGCTGTGTGTGTTTGTATATGTACATATAAATCTACCAGATGAACTTTCTCATCGAAATGCTTAGAGCCTGGTTCAGTACAGTCTCTGTGACAATGACTACAGCACATCTGAGCATTTGGAAGCATCCAAGTCTGTCTGTACCCCTGGAAGCTCCAGGAGCAGTAGGCATTGATCTCAGTTGCAGCCCCTAGGTGATGCTGTAACACAAACACACAAAGAATATTGACCTGCATTTTCAAATGTTGCTTCTAATTTTGGGCTACTGGCTTGAGCCACCCAGGCTTGGTTTTAAAGGTTTCATAACTCCCGTTGACTTTAATTACAAGTGCCATGCACACAGTCCTGCAAAGTGCCCTTGTTGTCAAACTTGCTGCAGAATAACCAAAGCAAAATAAAATCAAATTAATAGCTTTGAGAAGACTTTTATTTAAAGCCTTAAATGATAGCTCTAGGCTTTGGAGAGCAAGAGCAATAGACTTCTCTTCTGGTTTCCACCATACAAAGACTACCAATTTCTTGTCTGAAGACCTTGCTGATTTGAAGGGAGCACTACTTTCTCCCAAGGATCTTTAGGATGAAGCTCTGTGCAGGGCTCTTACGGCTTTCCTCGTATTCCCACTGGGCTTTGTGTAGGGCACTGGAAGGGATAGGATGACTGCTGTTTGAAAAGGTGGTTTGGTGTTTGCTCCCAGGAGCTCAGCTGAACCAGGGCATGATCTCCAGTGCTGCCCATTCCCTTGAGTTTGTGGCTGTAGCCATGGAGTTGTGAATTTACTTCCTTGCTCGGATGAGCCTGTCCCTCATCTCTGCTAATCTCTATGGGACAGGGAAGCCACTGGGTGCAGATTGTTATTGCTTCATGTGTTTATGAGGCTCAGAGTTTTTGATGACTCTGGGTATTATCAGCAAGCATTCAAAACTTCATACCATCTTCAAAATATTCTCATTTTTCCTTTAAGTGTCTTTTTTTCCAAAGTTTTGGAAAATCCTTCTGGTCACAAACCTCAACAAGGCACCCAACTTGTACCAATTGCTATGACTTCTAAGATGGCTTCTGGGGAAAAAGCTCATTTAACTTTCATATGGTCAGCTGGAAGAAGAAATTGCAGTCATCATTCCTTGCAGGAAGAAACAGTGTCCTTGCTCTTCTCAATCTGGTTCTGCATAGGGAAGCCACTAATATAGGTAAGCCTGTATTAGGTTTTTGTTGTAGCCTGACTTCAGTACTTAATGGAGAGGAAAAAGAATACAGTGAAAAACATTGCTGAAGAGTCATATTTTTCCATTAATCAAATAAATAATCTGGAAGAAAACCAAGACCTTTTATTATATTAGCTGAGACATTTAGGTTTGTGTTTTTTCTTATTTATGTGCTGTAAGGGTTGTAGGTGATGCAAAATTATGTTTGTAACATTTTAAATACTATTATTTCTGCCCTTTTGCTGAGTTCGCCATATTTGGCTCCCAAATCCACATCTATGCATTCCATTTGCCCACATTTAAAATGCATCTGGAATAGCAGGACAGAGGTTGGGGTGGAGAAACCAGATAGAGCTGAATTGCAATTTCCTGGTGACATGTTCTCTAAACATCCCAAAATATCTCAGGGTGAAATGTTCCACTTGGTGACTTTGGGTTTCGGCAGCACACACTGTTCATTCAGTCCCAGTGCTCCTCACGGGGATGGTAACATGATTACTAGTAATGATCTTTCATGCTGCAGAGTTTTTTTCCTTGTTCCACTTCCATCTTGAAGAAATCTCTTTGGAACAATGCATAGGTCATTGCAAACTTGATGGGGGGAGTGGCCAGTAAGTTCATGTTAAAGAATAGAAATGGGGACAAGGGTAAGTCACTTGTCTACACTTCCTCAGGAAGCTGAAGACAAAGAGAAGAGTAAAATCCCAGAACTTTGGGTTCCATGCTGTTATCTGAAAATTACCATGGGACTTCCTAATAAAGGGCTTGTGTAGTAACTCCAAGAATATTATCCACATCTCTTAGTCCTTAAAAATGAAAATATAATGTAAGATGGAACAGGAGCAAGGTGATACCCCATCCATTCTTATATTCTGATCTTCATTTCATTTTGTTTCCCTAGCTTACTTCAGTTTACCTAGCTTTTCCAGTGAGCTTTCTGACCAATACCTTGGCTGTTGATGTAAAATTAGGATTTGCTAAAGGTGGATCAACACACACAGGGCAAAGCAGAAGATCCTGCATACAAAACTGGGAGGACTCATTGAGAGCCCTGTGGAGGAGGACTTGGGGGTTCTGGTGGCTGAAAAACTGGACATGACCCAGCAATGTGTGCTCCCAGCCCCGATGTGTCCTGGGCTGCACCCAAGGCAGCATGGCCAGCAGGGCAAGGGAGGGGATTCAGCCCCTCTGCTGTGCTCTGTGAGACCCCGCCTGCAGTGCTGTGCACAGTTCTTGGCGGGACAACTCCAGAGAAACCTGTCTGCTGTGGGCTTTTTGCCCAGGCATGCAATGCCTTCCTGCATGAAGAAACTGATTTGTGAAAGCTGACGATTTGGTAAAGGCCTGCCACTAACTCCAGGACCTTAAGGCCCTCATGGTTTTTGTTTTGCGTTTATTGCAATTGCTGAGTGAGCTGATTTTTGCATGAGGGCGTTTTCCCTGTTTTGTTACAGCAAGAATTAAAGAGATAATGACCCAAGTGCTTTTGCACCAGGTTAAAAAGTTTCAATTTCTGCTTTTTAAATACTGTTCTTTAGCCTGTCAGACCCTGGTGTTTGTTTCCATCAGCTATGCTTTTCTGCCTTGACACATCAGAGGTCTTTCACTAAGGACTAATTACTTTTTGAACTTGATAAGAGGATAACAGCCATTTTATAGTGAAAAGAAAAAGGAACTAAAATAAAGCCTTTGTTTCTGAGCTGGTTCCTGGCTCGTCTCTATCCTTCCACCTAATATGGTCCCACAGGGCTTCAGCTTTGAGCAGGTGACAGTCTGGATCAGCCTCTGTTCTGCTCCCCTAACAATGACTTCTCACTCTTCTCCCTCAGCAGCCAGGTCACTTTCTGTCATGCAGCAGTCAGCCCCTCCCAGCAGCAGGATGGGATGCTTGGATTCATCTCCACTTAAGACAATTGACAGAAGAGCCATAATTAGGTGCAGAGTCCCCATAGGCTTCCTTGCCAGTCAAGAATATTCTTTAGGCATCTTCAAAGAGCAAGGGAGGTTGTAGATGGTTTAATCATTCTCTGGGGTTGCAGGTGGTCTCCAAAGGAGCCTGCACTGCTGAGAGCAGGCATGTAGCTACACCAGCCTTTGTCACAATGCATCACCTCCTACAGGCACCCAAATTACAAGGGATGAGTCCAGGTACATGCTCCCGGTGCTCCACTGATTTGAGGCATCCATCTGTTTTCCCCATTGGTCCTCACAGCATGATGCTGTTTTCTAGATGCAGGAATACTGTACCTCAGCAATGGATAATTCCATCTGATGAGATGGGAATTACATGTTACCCCTCTTCCTGATGGTGTGCTTTTGGGATGCTGCTGATACTCTGAGCCCATTGCAGCATAAAAATGGAAACTAAGGGTTATGACATTCACCTGCTTTCTTACAGGACCTGCTAAATCTGAGGCTGTATTCCTACCAGTGTGATAAGCAGTATTCAGCATGGCAAAAGATAAGAAACAAACGTTTATTTCTTTCTGCTTTCAACTCTCCCAAGCTGTAACTCATCTTCTCCAGCTTCCTTCAGCTGTTAGAAGAGGGTTAAACAACCTCACTAGGAAGGAGAGAACTTTATCATAGCTAAAGAGGATTAACGCATGCATAATCCCCTTACAAAGCCACTTGCCTTCCAACTCCAGTGTGTAAAAATAAGAAAAGGATTGGATCAGTGTTATTTTTCTTATATCTAATTCAAGAACAATAGAGCACATTAAGTAATTAAAATGTTCACCTGTAAGGTGCTTAAAAGCAAGGCTGCTGGCAGATATATAATTAGCTCCAGTTAGCTGCTTGCTTGTTTACTTCTGTTAATTTACCTAGAGTGGGGTCTTTGGGCTTGGAGCTTTATTTAGAAAACATTTTATTATTGCATGAAGCAGTGCTGTGGATAGGCAGGGACCAAAGACAGAAAAACAGAAATTAGATAATTTACTGAGCCAACATACATGCTAATATAGGATATTTCAGGTTCTCTTTGTTATGAAGATGGCTTCAGTTACTAGCAATTTATCTTTTGTCAGAACTACAGTTAGGTTAGGTACAATCATCCCAAATGTTAGTAATTTTTCTGTGTTGTCTTTCTTCTGCAGAGGACCCAGTCTGTTCTGCTTGTCTCTGCACATGACATTCAAAACAGCAGGCTTTCGACTTTCTTTAAAGGAAGGATGACTTAGAAAGATGCAGAGCTGTGCATTCCCAGACCATGACAGCATTCTGAAAACAAGGAACATATCAGGACTACTATCTGTACCATTTATGTGGATGCCTGTGAAGGGGTGAAGAGCAGGATTTTTGCCTGGTTTCTCATGCCACCTCTGCCAGACTCCTGACTGCCCAAAAGCCAGGGGCTGTGGGTTGACAGACCACGGCAGGACAGACAGACAGAGACCTTAGTGGATGGAATAGGAGAGGAGAGAATGGCAGGCTGCAGCTAACAGCTCCCTTGCCATGAGCTACAGGCATTGCTGCCCATGGGTCAGGACAAGTCATTTTGCATGGTTTTATAAAATGTCTTGAAAAAATCTGGCAGCACTGGGAAAACAAACCTTGGGAATGATTTGCAGTTATTTGTTGTTTGTCCATGTGTAAGGGTGACTGCAGAAGAGCCCACAAACAGTGTTTGTGATCTGAGTAAGACATATGGGAGACTGGAAGATAATGACTGACACCGGGGAGGAGGGGGAAATAATATTATACTGATGTTGTGTGAGCACTGTAGAGGAAGTGAGTCTTTAAAGTGTGAAACCTCCAGCACTGGAAAAGATAAGCAGTGCCTGCAGAAATCAGCTTGTGGGATCTGTTTCTCTTGCTAAGCTGCCTTTGAAGATTGAGGGGCTGTTTTGCTTTCAATACCCCCAGGGAAGTTTTCCCTCCTTTCTAGTCTTGCCATTGATCTGAACTACACTCCCAGATCTGTAGGTGTCTGTACTCCTGTGGCAGGCTGTGATAAAGCCCAGTGGTTTTTTGAACAATATAAATTATTGTACTTCACCTCCCTGTAGGTCTCGAGTTCAACGGCCACAGGAGACTGAGCCTGTCAGCAAATGAGCCCTTCACTTCTGCTTTCTCAGTGAAGTGTTGGTTTCATGGCTCCTGACAAGTTCATCTCGATATAAAAATGTGTGCAAGTTGACTCTTCCCCCTCCCTTTTTCCTTTTCCTGTGGAAAACTTTTCTTTGCTGTCCTGTATTTACTCTCTTGCTTAGGGATCAAGGACTAAACATGTGCCTGCCAGCTCCCCTGCTGAGTCCAGGGCTCCACCTTCCCTCCAGGGACTGCATGTACTTTAAGAAATTGGTTGATGTTGAAGTGGCCTTGAGCAGACTAAAAACCTGGAGAAGCTCCTCCATCACAGAATATTCTGAGTTGGGAGTGACCCACAAGGATCATCCGGTTCAACCCTTAGGTGAATCACAGCCTGTGTCAGCCTTTTCAGCTGTCAGCAAGCAGGAACCAGATGTGGACAGCTGCTGATCTAGTACAAGACCACCAAGACTGGGAGAGTTTTATCAAAGGTGGATCCATCCATCCATCCATCCATCCATCCATCCATCCATCCATCCATCCATCCATCCATCCATCCATGTGAATTCTAAGGCCAAGTTACTCAGCTCACCTATTTACACCCACAGTTGACTAGCTTTGATTCAAAGGATGAGCTAGAAGATGTACTATCCTGAAGATGTTCTCTTTTAAACCTGTTTCTCATAGAGGGGCAGAAGTTGCTTACATGCAAGGTTGTCATCTGGTGCCTGTGACTGGTGTCACAGCTCGATATCTCCAGCAACATCAGACCTACCAGCCCAACAGGGATGGCTGCATCAGCTCCCCCAGCCTACAGCCACACAAACATCTTTCCTTGTAGAGCAGCTGCAGCCTTCCTGAGTGGGCCCAGCCAGAGCCATGCCTGGAAGGCTTGGGACTTCTTGTCCTGCTCTGCTCTGGAGCTTGCACACCCCCAGCACTGCAGGATGTCCCAGCCCACCTGCTGCTCCTGCTCGCAGCTGGCAGCCAGGCACATGTACAAGGCCTTGAAACTCAACTCGGGCAACATGCGCGGGGTGGAAAGAGGACAAATCCCAGATATATTTTTTCCCCCTTCTTTTCTATCCCTTAATCTTTCCTCTGGCAGCCTGTGTTTCATAGTGAGTCCACATCAGCTAATCACAGTGTGTCCTGAGTATCTCCAGCTGTTCCTTGACAAATGGTAAGTGGCAGAGCTCGACCCTCATCGGAGACACCCCTGGTGTCCTCTGGGCTTCCCCACAGGGCATGGAGGCAGCAAGTGGCACACTCAGCCACTGCCACATGCAGACATCCTCTCTCCAGCCTGCACACACAGCTCCACATCAGCAATGGGGAGTCCTACCAGGGAGCCCCAAGCCAGTTTGAGTGGGAGGCTGCAGGAGTGAAACAGGGTCTTGTTGTTGACCAAGCAACAGAGCTGGCTGCCTCAGGGAGAACAGAGGTGCTGTGAGTGCTAAAGCAGGCCAAGAAACCAGCCAGCTCCATCAGAAACACCTATGGGAACAGCTGGGTCAGAGCAGGAACTTGAACCACATCTCTAGATGAGAAACTACAGACCCTGAGAGACTGGCTCGGAAATGGGACAAAAGGTAGCAACTGTGTTTGTTTGCCTCACCCTCTGACTTCACCCTTCCTGTTTCAGATGGGTCACCCTGACTTCATTTTCAGACCTCATGGAACCACAATGCAGTCTGGATAAGTAGGAGCACTGAGGGCTTTACTGGTAGGTTTGCAAATGCATTTGGGCTTGGATTCAATGGGGTGGGAAAAAAAATCTCCGACTGTATCTCTTTCCCCTGGTCCTGCAGTGTGGTGTTTCACTTACAAGTCGTTCAGGCTGCTGGCAGGTTGCAGTGGTGTGACCAAAAGGGCCAGTATAGGAGTGCATGGGGCTGTGGCTGGAGAAATCTGATGTGGGGTTTTCCAGTTAAGCTAAATCTCTTCCTCCCCAGCAGGGTTAAAGTTAACTCAGCTGTACAAACTCATTTATATTCAGCCACACGTGGCTATAAATGGTACTTTTTGTTCCTGACAAATATGAATATAGTATTTGCTCTGAAAACTCACCATTTCTCATGAAAAATCTTTCCCCCTTGCCATTTGTCTCCAAGATGTTGAATTTTACTTGGCAGATGGACAGTGCAGGAGGGTGGCCATGCTGCGTGGGAAAGAGTGAGTGTCTGGGATATGGGGCACCCTCTTTTCTTCTGAACTCTTGTGCAAGTTTTACTCATTTAATATGGTGAAATGCAAATAGCAAAAGAAAAGTGTACATCCAAACTGTTGAGGACAAAGGGAAGATATCCTCCACTGAGAGGATGGATAGAATAGTGGGTGATACCGTCCCTGACAGAAAACTTGTTTCATCTTATTTTCCAGCTTGGAGATTGGATTTAAATAAGGGAGCTGACAGGACTCAGAGCTGTTATTCAAAAGTATAGTGTATTTTTTCAGCTGCCCTTTTTGTACTGCTGGGTCTGGAAGAGAGCACACACATTCACTTGACTGGTGGTTGTTACCAAAGAACATCCATCATGGCCAGTATGTCACAGGACCCATTATATAATTTTTGATAGCATTTAGAGAGCCATATCTAACACATCTCTCAATTACTCAGGCAGTCTTGCCACTGCATAACAGAGTTAGTTGGACATGGTCTGTCTCAGTCTGAAAGTTACTCAATTAAGAGTTTTCCAAGGATTTGAAAATTTAACTTTTAAAACTTTCCCACCCTCAAAATCAGCAGACAGTTTTGGTTTTTTGTTTTTGTTTTTTTTTTTTTTTTTCATTTTGTTCTGGAATTATCATCTCAATCCTTAAAAAAAACCTCTAACATTATCTACATAATGCCAGTCAGACAAACCCATCTAAGAAATTTCTGCTTGAGCTTGGGAAATAATGGAAAAACTCCATATGAAAATTTCATGTTGTAATGTCAGAAAATACATGTATATATATATATATAGGTGTGTGTGAATATATATGTGAACAATTGCATATCATTTCCCTTGCTCTGTGAAAATAATGAAGAAACATTATTAGATAATATTATGTTGTTGGCCACAGAACTGTTGTTGTCAGCAGAGAAGGGCTGACTTTACACTCTGCCTGTTTACAAACCCGACGCATTAACCCCAGGCACAGAGGAGCACAGGAGAAATGGAAAAGATGGAAAAGCTATTCAAGAAGCTGGCAGTTGACAAAGGGATCTTGAAAAACTATTTCCTTGGATTCAACTAAATTTCTTCTTCCCCCTTTCCAGACAGGGCTCTGCTAGGAGACAGTTGGGTTCTCTGTGGTTGAACCAGCTGTTGAAATCCCAGCCAGCTCCTGAGTAAGCGAAAAACTAATCAGAAGCTGCCTTCAGCAAGCTTTGCTTTCTGAGCACCGCCGTCTCCTCGCTCAGGCAGCGTGCTGCCCATCACCAAATCAACTGGCATCTTACTCCTGCCTGGCTCCTGAGCAGGTGCCTCTGCCTCCTGGCCCCCTGACACTCCCTGTCCCCCATTCGGTCCCCTCAAGCCATCTACAGCAGTGAAAAGTTCCTTATGCTCTGATGGCTGAGACTCCAGACTTCTGCCAGCACAACACTGTTGGTCTAGACCAGGGGGGTACTTGCAGCCCTGACAAACAGGACATCTTTGACAAAGGGGCCAGGAGTCAGAGCCCTCCTGATGGGCTGTTCATGGCCTGGGCAAGGAGGTGCTCAGGGATGCAGAGCTTACTGAAGGCAGTTTCTGATTACTTTATAACTTATTCAGGAGTTGGCTGGGATTTCAACAGTAGGTTACAAATCCTATTCAAAGTCCTCAATTCTGTCTGCTCCTTCACCTTAGAGTTAAGTGCATCTGTGCACCTTGAAGACCAGAGCCAGCCCTGGATTCAAAGGCTGAGGCAGAATTCAAGCTCTGAAAGTGGAGGCTGTCATTCACATTATTATTTTTGGCAATCCTATTCACATGTACTCACCTTTAACCGAATGGAGGATACTCCAAGGCAGCAGTACAACACTGCATTCTCCCTCTCCATGCCATTTCTTGCAAGACCAATCTTCATTAAAAGGGGCTGGTGTTTCCCTGCCTGGCTGCCCAGCCTCACTCACTGTGGGACACTGGGTGTCCCCACAGGGCTGAATGGGGCACTGTGAAGCCACCCCACCTCTTCCAGCTGCACAGAGCCAAGCTCAAGCTTGCCCTGCCATATGGTTCCGCTGCTAATTGTGTGGAAACTGTAGAGATGCTAAGGCTGGATGCACAGATTTAGCAGTTTCAACATAAGCCTTGCACTGAGGTCCTGGCCCTGATGTAGCACCAGACACGAGGACACCTGTGGCTCTGTACCTGGGTCCTCCTGCTGCAGAGGTGGCCCCAGCTGGATCTCTCCAGTGGTCCTTCTCACTCACATGTGCTGCAAACTCTTCTCCAGTGATTAGATAAGAGGAATTGCCCATTGACTTTCATTTCAGTTGTTCGTGACTGGATCAAAGGATGTGTGCTCTCTTTGCTTCAGTTATGCAGTTTGGGCTAATGTAGTCCAGATGGCTATTTCGTCTCAGCCTTTATATTTATTCATGGCCTTTCTATTTTACTTTCCTAAAACAAATACTCACTTGTAGGCATATATTAATTCAGGGAAAAGAACTGCCTCAATCAATATGTTGAGGTTAAGTTTCTACACCACAATAGGTCCTATGTACATAAATTCTATTTTTATTACCCCACTTCTAGCCTCAGATATATAAGCAATTTCTTTAACGTGTTTACTTTGGCTTTTTTACAAATTTACACAAATTACATCTTCTCTGATTATTAGATTTACAATATGCAGATATTCTTTCATTGACCTTTTAGCTAAACCCTTCTGCAAACTTTGGCTGAATATTAATAAATTTACAAAAATACCAAGGAGCCCAAATGTTTGCCAACATGATATTGCACCATCTCAGACCGCAGCATGCCTGTCCAGCTGAGGATAAAATTTGTTGTTGAATTTATGTGCTATCTTGCAACCAATGTGTGAACACAAAGAGTGGAAAAGCTCAAGAGACCAACGAGACAAAAAGTTTTCAGTTGGCATTTACATCATCTTTTAAAGTGGATCTGCAGGTTGGGTGTTGTGAGTTGGCTGCTGGGGGAGAGCCCAAGGCAGTGCCTGGCAGGAGGTGTCCAAGGAGGGGCAGTGCCTGGCTCTGGGCTCAGCAGGAGGGAGGGGACATGGGAAGCCTCAGTTTAATCTGTCTGCTATTTGATTTGGGCTTTTGGCCCTTGTCTGGATAACAGGGTTGTGATTCCTCTTGGTACACTTACAATAACAGCATCTGAAACTCAGCTGCAGCCAGGCAAGATTTTCATTTTGGGTAATCTGATTTTAGCTTAGGTGATTAGCTGCTCCATAGTCAATGGCCAAATCTAATTGTCATTGTAGTTTATCTTCTGGAGCCAACAACGGTTAATGTTTTACAAGCTGAGTTTTACTTCACACCTTTTCTTCTTAAGCAACTTCTCCCAAAGCATTTGTAAACAGAGGAGGTAATTTCAGACCCAAGCATGAGGAAAATGGTAGCAATGGCTTATCGATTTTTCTGTTGTTTGAAAATGACACAGTGGGCCAGCTTTTAGCATTCTGGGTATTAATATTGCCCTGAAAAATATTATATATTTATTTATATTTAGTATTTGTAATATAAACATACTTTTCATGACATAGGTTAGATGAAGTTTTCCAGAACCAGATCCTCTTCAGCATTTTACACTCATATTTTTATGTGTAAGTGACTGCTCCAGAAATCAGTGTGAAACTGGGACAAGACAGCTCTCCAAGTTTCATTAAAGATTTTTTTTTTTGGTTTATAAAACAGTTTCCTCCAAAGTTTGTTTGATTTAGAATAATAATTTAAAAAAAGATGGTGAAACAATTTATGACAGCTCTTCCCTTTCCTGCCAACCCTGTTAAATCAAAAAGACAGTTAGAAATGTAGAGTTAACCTAAGTACAAATCCTAGCCTGAGAAGAAAAGGAAACAGCAATGAAGACAAGTTTTCTGTAATGCCACTTTCCTTTTGGTTGGATTTCTACACCAAATGAAGCTAAGGTTTAGATCCATAACTTGGTTGCTCTCAGAGAAATTATACCAATCTTTTCTAAGGCTAAAGGCAGAAAAAAAATGTTGTGATGGCTTGGAAAGGCAGATGAAAGACAGCCTGCCCTGCTGTGTGTGGAGGGATAGCCTTGCTAACACTACATGTGTGTAAAACAGCATCCACACAGTGATGCTCACCAGCCTTCAGACTCTCTGCCCATGGAGCTCCCTGGGGGAACCCTGAAAAACCAGTTAAAACCAGTTAAAAATCCCTCCCAGTCCATGCTTCAGAGAAAACCCCAAAAATTCCCACCTGAGAATCTAAGTGCTTCCCCATGAAATTACCTCAGACTAATTGGAAAAGCAGGATCAGTATGCAATTGCCCTCAATGCAGTGATATTTAGAGTTTGCCTGCACAGATTAAAGTCACCCATGTGTCAATATTTCTCCAACTTGTAGGCCACTGGTGTGCTTGCTTATCCCCAGTTCTGAGCAGCTCTGGCTGCTGTGGGTGAGCACACCCTGCCTGTGGCTGCTGGGATGGGTGGATGGATGGATGGATGGATGGATGGATGGATGGATGGATGGATGGATGGATGGATGGATGGATGGATGGATGGGTGGATGGAGGCAGGACCTGCTCAGCTGGGTGCCCTCCACAGCAGCCTGTGGAAGTCTCCAGGTACCCAAGCTGCTCCTGCCCCACTGCCAGCCAGCCTGAGTGAGGTGTCTTGTTTGTATCCAATGGCGTGGGTAAGACTGGGGCTGGCCTCAGGTGCTTGACCCTGGGCAATATTTGTCCTTTCAGCTGGGACCTGCTCTGCTTACTCCCATCAGTTCCCCATCAGGAGTAGTTGCCACTGGCAGGGAATCATAAGTCCTGGTGGCAGCACGTGCACAGATGGTGTGGGAACAGGGAAAAACGGGGAACAGAAGAGAGGATATGGGATATTCAGGGCTTAAGAGATAGTCTTTCCAAGGAAGGATGGGGAGATTATTTCACTCCAAAGCCCCCACTGGCAAAGGTCTCAGTGAAGAGCCTAGGCTAGAAATTCAAACTTCAGTTTGGTTTCAGAGTTACTGTGCATACCCTGGGCAGTGCAAATACTTTCAGTTACTGTGGATACAGGAAGAACTGTTAATTAGTCTGTTTTCTGGGTAAGCAATAAGTATAAGTATTATGATAAAATCTGGCCACAAATTTTCTGGTTTGAATTTCTGTGTCTTAAATAATATCTTTGTGAACATGTTTTCTAGATCTCTTCCCAGACTTCCTCGTGGCAAACTACCCAGTACTTTGGAGTGCAGGCTCGCCCAGGGCCAGCTACATGGGAAGTCAGGACAGCAGAGCCTGCATTAACAGCTGAAATCTTCTGCAAGAATTTGGATTGTAAGTATTTGATGCTTCCTGTGGTTCCCCCCCACTCCTGTAATGATCACACAGAATTTTCATAACCCTTTATGTGTTGAAAAGAGGAGCCAGGTTTCTTGCTGTTTACTCTTATGCATAATTTCTCAGATTCACTTTATTGCTGTAGTTTTCTTTCCTCTGTTTTGACTCATCCCCACAGGCTGTCTTTAGCCAGATTACTGACAACTGATTTAATCGGTGTTATAGGGATGAACTCTGAGAAGGCACAGCATGAGCTGCCTGGAGCTGGCAACCAGTTGTAACATACCTCAAGTAACTATCCTTTTCTATTTATTTTTGTAGTCCTGAGTGATGATGCTCTTCTTCATAAATGGATTTGTTTTGGACGGCAGGATGCTACACTGTTTTAAGACTTCGTTATTGTTTTAAATAAACACCACTGAAGTACCAGGTGGGAATTTAACTAATGGTTGGAAATCAAATCCTACACCCAGCTTGGACAGGCTGAGTCAAATCTTCTTTTGAGTACCTCTTGTGGAGAAAGATAGAGTGAGTGCTGTGCTGTGGAGCTGGAAACAAAGCAGGCCATTAGGAGCCTTGGGAAGGTGCTGGGTAAGGACTCTGCATGGGTCAGCTTGCACCTTAGGGCAGGCTGACTGCTCCTGGCAAGGTGCTGCCTGGGTGGAGCGATGCTTGCGGCTGGCTCTGAGTCAGCGGTGTTGCCAGCTCTTCTGGCATGACATCATTACTCAGGAAGCATTAATTTTAGCAACAGAACGTGACTTTGTCTTGAGGGGAAGTACACAGAGAGCTTTGAGTAGAAAGCACATGACTACAAAGGAGTGTGATTACTTCCGAATTGTGAAATAAATGAAAGTGGCTTGTGTATTGTCTTTGTGGTGATGCTTATAGACAGCAGTTGTACAGCAGCACTTGAGTTTCCTTTCTGGAAATATGCTGTAGACCACAGGAAATTGCTAAGTTTAAATAAATGTGTTTATTAACTATATAGGAAAACTACCAAGTCTGGACCCCTTGTGATCACATTTCCCATTACATTCTGGTAACTGAAACTCAGGCAAAAATCCTGAAACTCCAAATAGTAGAAGCCACATGGACTGTCCCTGGCTTAGCAGAACTGCATGAGGATGTGAAGAGGGACTGAAGCATGGAGTGATGCAGCCTTAGATATCTTTTCCAATCTTTGCAGCACAGGATCTCAGATGGCTCTGACCACATAAAATTTTGGATTGCAGCTGTCCAGTTTCCTTGCCGTGTTCTCAGTTCTCTTACCTTGAATGTAGACTAACTTTGCATTAAAGAGGTAATTGCTTCTGGCAAGTTGGAATGTGGTACTTGTCATGTGCCAGAAATTGCTGCAGTCAATCATGCCTGCTTCTGAGATCCTGCCAGAATTACCTGACTCACCTTGGAAACATGGCAGGTAATGGCAGGATTGTATAAACTTAATACTGCTGTGAGGGGAAAAATTAATCCCGTGGAGGCAGGCACAAGAGGCTGCTGACCACAGGACATAATGGAAAAATATCATGCTGAAAAAAAGTTGGTTTAAGGTGATATGATTTATTGGTTTGCTCTTTGGAAATGTAAAAGAAGTTGAGAAAGCTACCTTAGAAATAGAAGAGAACTTGACAATACCCGTAATGAGGAATAAGGAGGAGCCTTTTGCCACCATAGTGTGGGCAATGACTGACTCCATGCCATCATCAAAGGTTAATATCTGAAAACAGTACTGGCCAGCATTTCTGTGATGTACAACACTCCAAGATTCAGCTGTTTGATGCTGCCTGTCATCCTCTGGGACCACAGCCAGTACCATATAGATAGAAAAACACAGACCCTATGGCTTCCCAGGAACTTGGGTCTCCCAGGTTGCTACAAAGCAAACAAACTCATTGAAGTCCTTGACTAAAAGGATCAAGCTCCATCTTAAAACTCATCAGCTTATCTTGTCCCTACTGCCTGACTAGGACACTGACCCATGACCTCCATGTCCTTGGATGGTCAGGTAAGAATTTACAGAGAGCAGCTGCTGCAGTCTCACTTTGTCCAGCTGAAGGAGCCAGCTCCATGCATTCCTGTCTATTAAGGGGAGACTGGCACAGACAGAAAGGCAGAGGGGTGGAAATGCTCTTCAGGAAGATTTTGAGGTGTTACTCCCTTCATTACCAGGGTCAAGGAGCTGTCTAGCAGTGCTGCTTCTGTCCTGACCAGCTGTGCTGGTGACACGCCAGCTCTGTGCCACCCCGTGAGCACATGGCCATGGAGGGCAGAGCCGAGCCCTGTGCCGCTGAACAAGAGGAAGTGTCTGACTCTGCCTGGGAGGAAATGAGTCCAGGCCTTAAGGACAAGAGTGGCAGGTCACTCTTCCTTTGGAAGGAGCTTTGGTGTGCAGTTATGATGCCCAGTTATCTGTCTGTCCAATTCAGAAGCCAGGCTCCTGAGGGCTGTCCTGCGGAGGCTGCCGGCCTGAGCCACTGCGCCGCCCAGATTTGCAGCTCTGGGGATGAACCCAGAGGGGTCAGCTTGGCTGACAGACACCCAAACACCCTGCAAACCCCTCCCGAGCCAGCCTCTCCGCCAACTTTTTAAAGTTTTTAGAGTGGAATCTCAACATAAATTTCAAAGGGGGTTTGAACTACTTGCAATTTTGTATTAAAGCTATGTCATGCTTGAAGGCCCAAGTGTCCATGAGGGTTGTTCAAATGCTATTTTTGCTTCTGCAAACAAAGGAACCCTTGATATCAAATGAGTGACTACATCTCCCAAGTATGCTGTCCTGTCTAAATATGGAGATATTAGTAAGCATTTGTTTTCATTATCCGAAAAAGGAGGAATTGCTATTTCATTTTTTCCCCCTGAATTTTATTAGAGAGAAGAAAAAAACTTCTGGATGAGGACAGTTTTTTATTTTCCCAAGAAAAATTACTTCTGTATGTGCAACACTGGCCTTGCTTCTGCAACAAAAATATTCTTTCAGGATATTTTGATGATGTCCCCTGAGGGAACATCATCATCAGCTGTTTTCCAGATGTTTTAGCCTTTCTTAATCATACTCCTTCACTGGCCACAAGATCTGATTCAAAGCTGAAGAACGTCATTCCATCCGGCACAGCCCTTCTGAGTCCGCAGGAAGTATTTGGGTTTTGCAGCTTATAAACATGAATTTAATTAAAAGATAAACTGAAATAAACCTTTTTACAGTGTAGTTATGCATACAATACACCATTGGCAGTCTAGACCTACCAGCATTGCCACTGGGTGATGCATGTTCAGTTTTTATCTTGTGTGTTTTATGCATCAGGTTCAACTTCATAACCCTGCCGTGCGTGGTAGAGCAGGGTGCCTTCCTATCCTCAATACTTACTATGATCAGAAAATGCCCTGTCTTGATACTCTCTGCCTAGATCATTTATGAGACTATTGATCAGCAGGTCCCAGCACAAATTGCTAAAGTCTGTCCGTGACCTCCATCCATTGTAAAAAAGTTCTGGTTTATTTTGTTTTTTGTAACCGAGCCTGCACTGGCCTGAGGGCTCTGGTGAGGACTGTTGTCAAAAGTCATTGGTCAAGAATCAAGATGCTCTCACTCTTTGCATCTGCCAAGAGTTAGCACACAGTGCTTTCCCCACCAGCTCCACGACACAGGGTCTGCCTTTACCCTAAACACCAAGCTTTGGCTTTTAGCCTGAAGATCTCCATCAAAAAGACTGTTTTCCCCATTGCCCCACTCTCTGTGCAGTCATTTATTCCTCCATGCAGGAGCAGTAAACTGCTCCTTAATCAAAACCGTACCCTCCACATCCATTTCCTATTGAACAATAATAATAATAATAATAGTAGTGACTTGTACATTTCTGCTCTTAAAAGTAAATTGGCTCTGCGTGTCTCAGGGAATTTATGCAGGGCCTAGTTTGGAAGGGGGGGCAAGCTGTGAATGAGGCCCCTGGGTTGTGCTGGGAGCCCAGCATGGAGATGAAGCAGTCAGAAGCAGTCAGCCTGCCTAGCATGGAGCTGACAGCCCTCTGTGTGACTGGAGCCGTGTCTGCTGCACACATGGCCTGCCTGATGCTTTCTTTGCTCCATCAACGGATGCAGTCTCTGAATAGCAGAACAAAATGTCGGAGAATTTTTGAAAAACTAAGTTCTGACTATTTTTACAAAGAGGCTTGGGGATTTTTTTGAAAAGTAGTTATTTTGAAGCTTGGGGATTTTTTGAAAAGTAGGTTTTTTCCATAATTTCTGTAAAAATTGAAACACTTTCTTTTCATTGTTCTTATATTGTTTCTCCAGGAATTTTTGTTTTGAGGCACGTTGAATTCAATGAATTTAACTTGTTTTCATTCATTAAGGACCAAGTTCTACTAGACTAGAACACAGCAGAGCTTTGTGGGAAGTGCACATATCCAGCTTTGTATGCATCCTTGCTCTTGTTAGCTTCCTAGAAACATATCAGCTGGAATTTTTTTTTCAGAGGAGAGAGAGAAAAAGAGAAAAATCCTGTTTATGTGGACGATGAAAACAAATTTTTTTAATGGATGCCAAATGTTATGCTAACAACCTTGAGAGTTTAATCATACCTCCTAAAAATGCAGATGAAGGAAAAACTCTGTAAAAAGTTTTTTTCATGTTTTACTCTGGATTTTCCCAATTATCAGACTCCTGGGATTTGCATTTTTTGGAAGAATGAAGTGATGTGGCCCCCTGGCTTCACAGAGGCTGAGAGTGAGGGGTCCTTTTGCCAGACTGGAGACCAGAATTAGCAGCTCCTTCCCACTTCCCTGGCCCCTGTGCTGCTTAGAGCACGTCAGAGCAGAAGTCACACTGAGGTCACAATGCCCCCAGCACCCTAGGATGAGCCCAGGCTCATTACTTGCCTGTTCTGAGCACACTCACTGTCACAGTTTCATCCTCCCCAGCCATCTCATTGTTTCTCCAAATATGCCAGCCAGCTGGCAACTGGGATAGCACCATCTTATTTTTGTGTCTGTGCCTCAGCATTTTGCTTCTGCACTGGGATTGTGACCCCATCCTTGACCTGCCCATGACAAGCTCAGACAGGAGGAAACAGTCCAAACATGAAAATTCTCAAAAATGTAATGCAGAATAATTTTTCTGCCATTTATTTTTTCTACTTTCTACCACTGCTGTGGGAGAAGTCCACAAAAGTGAGCAGCAGAGTAGGTGGATTATGCAAGCCCACGGGCAGTTCCTGTTACCATTGACCCGTCTCCAGGGGCTACAGAGTCCCATAGAGTCAGAACAGGAAGTTTTTCTGATGTGGGAATGCTTGAAATTGTTTAGGCACCTGTTCACATACTTCCACAAGTCTCAGTTACAGGGAGGAAGAGCCACAAAACTTAGGATGAAAACATGTACATTGGAAAGTAAGAATTGTTGGGGTCTTTATTTTTTGATTTTGTAAGGGAAGTAGATGCAGGTAAGTAAAGAAAGGAATGTGGATTCTAATTTTGTGGTATTCGATTATTCAAGGCAATAAGAGGTACAGCAAAAATCCAACCTGCAGTTTTGGCAGAGGACAATATCATTATTCCATAGGAAGTAGAGACCATTTATTTCAGTGCTTTCTCTTCCTGATTTGTAACTCCCATGTAAACTTTATACAGACTTCACAGAGCAGGACTGTGGCAGGTTCAAGGAGTAAGGTCTTTCCTGTACACTTACATTAAAACAAACCTTGTATTTGCCAGAGGCAGCCTCCAGTTTGTTTTCATAAAGAGGAAGAGCAGGGAATTTCTTCATGGAGACTTCACTTATGATCTTCATTTTATTTGCCCTTCATATTAAAATAGACCTTTTAGGCTGAAAGTTGATGATTTCCCTTTGTACATGCAAAGCAAAACAGAATGGTGTGAGATGAAAAGTAGAAGCTAGTCCAGAATAATACACGGAAGAAAACAGCTTCAGCTGCAAATGCTGAACCAGTCAGGATGTGAAAATAATTTCTCTCCTTCAAGTTGGAACAAAAATGTAGCAGGAAATACAATGTCCAGGTTGCACAAGCAAAAGTTCTAGGATCAGATGCTTAAAAAAAAAAAAAGAAAGGAAATTTAAGTATATGAAGTTTCTCTTAGGAGCTGTTGGAGGGCAGAGAGGAAGGAATCATTTGCTAATTGTGCCATACATTTTAGAGGTTCTCCTCATTTATTCTAGTCACATACATATGCACTCTTTTACTATGGAGAGCTATTTAGCCTGCAGAGAACCACATTTCAGTGTGCATGCATTGTAAAATCACTATAGGAAGAGTGTTTAGTGAGCAGCTAATGACTTCCTTAAAAGGATAATACAGTTAACAGTTGAGAGGATGTACAGCTAAATATGGCCCTTGTAAAACTTAGCAGATTCCATTAAAAAACAGACATGCAGGAAGTGTCTAGTTCCTATTAGAACTGATTGTACACAGTTGCATGGGAAGAAATAAATTTAGTGTACAGAATTTTACATCACATCCTTTGAAAGCATTGAAATTCTCTGGGGTCTGCCACTCCATGCATCTGGTCCACATACACACACATACACACACAAACAATTAACTGGTGTGCCCTTACTTTAAAGGAAAATGTGCATCTAAAACTCAGTCTGCGCATCCCCAAGTGAAGGGGAACATCCTACTGACTGCAGCAGGCCTGGGTTTGCTTACACCTGAACCTGTAAGTTAGGCTCTCCCCTTACAGATCAAACACTCACCCAGAGGGACTCCAGGTCCATGTAAAGGAGGGGGAAACCCATCTCCGTAATTTCTGTGTTAGAAAAGCAATTCCATTTTCTTATTTGAAATAATTTTCTATTTTGAAAATTAAAACAGAGTTAATGCTCGAATTTCCTTCATTGGATTAATCATTTATTATGAACAGCAATTATGCATTCAGTCTTACTCAAGTTAAATGATTTTATGAGACTGTGTTTATTTTCAAGGAAAGGATTTGGAGCCAGAATCATTTAGCATTGAAAGGTCGCTGTTCACAGGAACCTGAAAAACCTTTCTCAACTGTATTTGAAATGATTTTTTAATTCATTTGCAAGGACATCAGAGAATCAATTTGCCTCTAGCCACAGTCCTGACGCCAGCAGGTAAAGCCAAGGAAATGACCCAGAGAGCATCAAGATAAATCTGTGATGAAATCCAAGGCAAAATTGCCTACTAGAAACCTAATGAACTGGACTCAGAGGACGTTTGTGGACCCAAACAAAAGCTTTTTCTTCCCCCAGAAAGACTCAATTTCCATTGACACAGTGAAACTTCAAGCTTGTAGTGTGAGGATGCCTCAGCTGAGTTCAGGACCTTAGGAGGGAGGGAAGTTTCAGGCATTTGAACCGCAAGGGCTCTCACTGGTTATTTGTGCTCCTCTGCAGACCACAGTGGGAACAAAACTCATGTGGGCCTTCCTTGCTCCATGCTGCCCTGTGGTCTGGCAGCTGAGGAGTGATCAAGGAAAGAAATGTTTAAAACAAATAGTTATAGAATTGTTTATGTTGGAAAAGACCTCTAAGATGGTTAAGTCCAACCATTAACCTGGTACTGCCAAGTGTACCATTTAACTAAATTGCACATCTACATGTCTTAAATACCTCCAGGGGTGGTGACTCCACCACTTCCCTGAACACCCTGTTTCAATGCCTGACAACCCTTTTAGTGAAGAAGATTCTCATTATATCCAAACATCCCCTGGCACAATTTGAAGCTGTTTCTCTTGTCATATTGATTATTACTCGAAAGAGGAGACTGACCCTCTCCTCACTACAAACTCCTTTCAGGCAGTTGTAGAGAATGAAAAGGTCACCCCTGAGCCTCCTTTTTTCCAGGCCAAACAAGCCCAGCTCCCTCAGCCGCTCCTCACAGGACTTGTCCAGACCCTTCACCAGCTCCATTGCCCATTTCTGGACACCAGTCTTTTGTGTTGTGAGGGGCCCAAAACTGAACACTGAACTAATTCAAGTTGTGGCCTCACCAGTGTCCAGTACAGGGGGACAATCCCTGCCCTGCTCCTGCTGGCCACACTGTTTCTGACACAGGCCAGGATGCCATTGGCCTTCTTGGCCACCCGGGCACACTCTGGCTCACTCCAGCCACTGTCAGCCAGCACCTCCAGGTCCTTCCCAGTGGGCACCTTCCAGCCACTCTGCCCCCAGCCTGTAGCACTGCCTGGGGTTCTTGTGACACAAGTGCAGGACTCATCACTTCACCTTGTGGAACCTCACACAATGGACCAAGCCCTGCCTTGGCCCTCCTATCCTCCAGCAAATCAACACTTCTACAGCCTAACATCCTTAACATCTGGCTCTGCACACCCCAAAATGATTCCCTTCCTCTGCTGCCCAATCCATCATAAGCAGAGAAGTTAAAAACTCAGATTGACAGAAGAAAGCAGCAGCTATTGAATCATGGAAGGAGTCCTTCTTTAGCAGGGTAAAAACAATGTATCACTGGTAGCAAATATTTTTCATATTCCAAAGAGAATATTAAACCAGTGTGGCAGACACATCTGGGCTCTCAGTACCAGTAAGCAAGAGGGAAGTGAAGAATATCACTATTGCAAAGAAGAAGGTTTAAAAATGAAGTGGACTTTTCATTGTGAGGCCTGGGTTTTATGTTGTATTTTTATTACTACAGATGGTTTTGTGGGGAATATGATGGCTATCCTGCTGTGATGGATGAATTACATTCAATTTAGAAGCCTGAATTTCCTGTCTACGGGTTTTGAAGAAAATAAATAAACAGTTTGACACAGGAAATGAGCAGAAGTCTCTCTGTGGCACACAGCATTTGCACATCATTGATTTGTGATCTGATATTTAATGTACTACCTGGTGTTGAGAATATGCCACTGACATAAACTTCACAAACAGCACCAAAAATCAGCTTCCTAAGAGGGCAGGCAAAATGAGTGCAGTCCCCAGCATCTCTTGTCATCTCTTGTCATCTCTTGTCATCTCTTGTGCCCTTTTCCAACTCTGCTGAAGTGCTTGGGCTAACAGCTACTCTACCTGTGGCTTTTGCGTAGTTTATCCACAACTGGAGTGATACACTTATGTTTTTACAAACATAAAAATACAAGCAGGTTATAGATGCGCTGCTTAGAAACCTCCTTTAACAACAGAATCATCATGGATGTGCTTCTGCTGAGTCTGAGTCAAAACCACTTAACCAGGGCTAACGTGAGCTGCTGCACAAGACAGTGACTGGCTCTGGTGGGCCTCTTGTAGGGCTGTCACCAAGCTCTCCATTGCCTAACCAAAAGGTCACTGACTTTATTAGCACAACAGAAATCCTAGCACATATTAAAAAAACCTTAGAATTTGCCATATTTGCCCTAGATGCCAGGGAAGGCTCAAGAGTTTCTTGCCTCCTCCTTCCCAGAATCAGTGCTTCTGGTGGGATTTAGGCTGCTGGTGCAAGGCAGGCAGCAGCTGCCCAGTCTCATGTCTCTGAAGTTTACCTGGTGTCACTGTGGAGGGAGTTCCTTAGCTCAGCTCTGTAACTTCACATCACTTCATGCTCTCAGGCATAAGATCACCAGCAGCCACGGCTGTCTCTGGAGCCTTCTCAGGCAGAGTGGCTGTCTCAGGAGCATTTCTTCTCCCTCCTGCAGTCTGGAGAAGTTGAAACTTTGTGCACCCAAGGTGACATTGGCATATGGTCTGAGCATCCCCAATCACTTTCTCCACTTTCTGTGAAGGAGATGTTAGTCCTCTTTGCAGCTGATGATTTGCTCACCCTGTTGCTCCAAAGCAGCAGCCCTCTGGGTGGGGACATGGCAGACACCCTCCAGGCTTGTGACATGCTCTTCTCAATACCCTTAATGGGTGGAGAACCTGTAGTGTCCCTTTCGTTTCACATGGCTCCATGTAGGGCAATGTGGCTTTTCCCAACTTGTACCATTTGGTTCAGGACACCTATGGTGGTCTGGAAAGCACCTGGTAGGCAGGCCTGGAGGTCACACAGAGGGGTAATAACCTCGCCTGTTACTTCCCTCCATCTGTAGCCAGCCAGAGTGGATGAAGGTGTTGATGAAACCAGTTACTGCAAAGCTGACATAAAGCAAACAGCCCAGCTGAGAGCTCATTAGCCATAAAAAAGGATGAGGAGTTGAAAATGCTGGCCAGTGCTGGTGGTGGTCTGCAGTCCAGGCTCCAGGGCTTGGCCAAGGAGAGCCTGACACTGACCCAGAGCCTTACTCATTTCCCTGATGAGCTCTGGGAGGAGGAGGAGAGGAACAATGTCTGAGGTCTCTCCCAGAGTGTCCAAGACCCAGACCAACATGCCACCATGAGCCTCCACTGGCACTTAAGTTGAGGAGGAGGTTGGAAACGTAGTGCAGCAACAGACCTTGACTGATGACAGATATGGTGACTGTATTTAAGAGTGATCTTCTATCTTCATCTTACTTTTATACTCATTCTCCTTGTTTGCAGTCTCTGAGTGAAGCCAACCTTTGTTAGAGTGGGAATATAAACACTTATTTTTATGCATATGAATTCAAGACAAAATCATGCAGCCATAAAACTGGAGACAAACGGGACATACCATGACAAGCAAAGAGATGGGACTCCTGCTCAACTCCTCAGAGGCCACTGGCCCCTGAGAGGTCTAACCAAGGAGAGGCCACCCTGCCAGCCACCCTGAGACATGCCCCAGCACAGCAGCAGCATCACTGATGCCTTAAGTTTTTTGCTTCTATATTTTTCAGATCCTGTACTGCATTAGTGTATAACTCTGAACTCCATATAGAATGTTAGCAAGCTCTCTTCTTGCTTTGGTCAGACAAAACAATCCTTCCAGGCCTGAGAACCAAGGTCACCCTCACAGCCTCAGGCCTGAAAAGTATAAACAAAAGTAAATTGGAGAGGAGCAAACTGGGGAATATGACTTCATTACCTGAAGCTGCAATTGGACAATTAACCCCTGATATGCAAAAAGACCAAACTTACATCTGTCTGAAAAACTCACGACCATAGTCCATTTTGGGTGTAGTGTCTCTGCAAGGCTTTTGCACTGCCCAAGGCCTTTAATAAAGCCTATTGAAGGCCTTCAATAAACACCTACTTTATTCTCTAACTCTGTGTAGCCTCTGTTCTAGGTAGCCATTCCAAGGCATCATCACCCTCACCCCCAGGTGTTTGGGGCTCCTCTCTCTGCAGCGTCACCTGGCCTCAGTGTCCCTGTGCCCTGAGTGTGGGCAGCAGGAGCAGGGCTCCAGCTTCAAACTCCAGAGCACAATCACACACCAGGGTCTTTCTCAGGGAACCACTAGCAGATTCCTCCAAGTGAAAAACAGCTGCAGCAAAGTAAACCAGGGGCAGATCAGCCACTCAGGTGCTGCAGCAGCACCTCCACAGTCTGTCACCCTCACCAAGTTCCCAGGGAGCACATCAGGGGCAGCCCTGGCTAATTATTGGTGACATCCATGCTTAACAGGGGTCAAGCCCTGGCCCTGTCTTTCTCAAAACAGGCTTAATAATTATTAACTTCGGGCTGGATGAGGAAAAAACAAATGTTAACTAATAACCTTGATTTCCTAGTACACACAAACCATGGGGTTTTTTAAAAATTGGCTCTGCTTGACTTTCTATTTGCCTGGGAAATACTGATTTGGTGCTTTACCCCCTTCCTGCAGTTTTATACTGAGGGAAGGACAGAAAATCTGCCATGATGAATCAACAACACAAAGTGAAGTCACAGCTGTGCCCGAGTCAGTGGGTATGTGGCCGCACTGACAGAACCAGGACTTCCTTTCTTCTTCTTACCTTATGAATTAATTTGCCTTCATGTCAGCTCACTTGTAACTAAACTGGCTTCTTTTCATCCTATTTTTTTAATGATGTACTCTGCAGCGCTTTGTATAGCCTGAGGTGCTCAAATGGCATGTAAATGGATATTGCCCTGCAAGCTGCACTCTGCCATACAATTGCTATCGTCTCTTAAGTCTTAAAAGCCTGGGCACGATGTGAATTACAGGCTTTTCTTCTCCATGTGGGGCTCACAGCTTATAGTCCTAAATTACATTTTGTCAGCCTGTTGTCAAAGCAAGATAGAAGACCATTAAAAATAAGCTGCAGTTATGTAAGTTTTCATGAGTGTCTAAATATTAATGTCAAGATTTTGCATAATGGCAATGCTCTAAATAATCCTTTTTAGCCTTTGTAGTTTAATCTTTGTTCATATTTTATCCATTAGTTACCTCTAAATAGCATGGTTCTTTTGATAAGTAAGAGGCTGTGAATAACATTTACTGAAATTTCAACATTCTTGTCTTTCACGGCCACAATCAGAAATTACTCCATTCCTGGGGCCGCTCGTCTTTCATATTTTAATTGCAAATGAACTACACAACCTGCAGCAGTTTAAACAAAACCCAAACACAAACCAAAATAAATTTTAAAGAAAGCATACACCCCATTGCCCATCTCCTGCTTCTACCATCTGCAGAGGTATTTGAAATCTCAGCGTGCTCACAATTATGAGCACTTAATTCACACCACTTTTCTACACAATGTTATTTACTGACTTCCAAAGCTCACCAATAAATGCTACCTCCATGACAAGGTGATGAGATTAAATGATAAAAGGCAGGAATTGAGAGTTTCATATTGTGCCTAACTAGCTGCCAGTGTCCCCATCTGATTTGTTCTGTCAGTGAATTGCTGGCCTTGACTGGAGCCCCAACATTGGGCTCCATGGATGCTGTAGCATCCAACTGTGGAAAAGGAGGGTTTAATTTATTTTATGTGATCTTGATATGGTACAATCCTACTCTACCAGGGCTTTAATCTAGAAAAAACCCCAAAGATCAATACCTGGATGCAAGAAGTGTAATGTGCTGGGAGCATGGTTTTGGTCAGGGAAAAATAAATTCTCTAAATACCCTAGCCCTCCCTTTCTCACCAAATGCAATGAGAATCTCATTGCTTCAGTATTTTGTAAACAGCCAATATCAGCCGGTTATAAAGTTTTGAAATTTTTTTCCAAAATCCTTAGTAATTCTTTTGTTAATTTATGTTTCACTTATCTAAATAAAAATAACCAAGAAAGAGAGACTGAAAAAGTGCAAGAGGTCTTTCAACAGGAGAAATGTTACCACTTAACTCACTCCATTACCATTTTCTAGGGCCATAGACTTTCTCATGTCCCCCCACTGTCAAAGAAAAGTCACACATATAGCTGAGAAAAAAGTTAAGGAATTCTTCAGCATTAGATTTGTGGACATGGTTATCTTCTAGGTTGAGACAGTCTCATGTCTGAAGACCCCACTCTGCAAGCTTTGCCATTGTGGTTGGGTTCTAAGGAAGGTCTGACAGGGGTACAGGCTGTTGAGAAAGCACTGAACAGTGGTGCTGAATGATTCATGGTGTCACACTGGAGCCTGTTGCAGAAATAGCTACTGAGAGCAGAGAGCATCCCAAACTCTGGCCTACAAAGCAGATTCTACAGTGTGAATCACTTGGGAGTGATTCTCTCTCCTTATTTCCAGATGCTAAATTACTTAAAATGTTGCTAAAAATATGACTATTGCCTAATATTACCCTTATAAGTAGTCTTTTTGCAATATCATCTTGCAAGCTGTATGGGGAAATTCTCCCACCCATGTGACAAATAGATTTGATAACTCTTCAGAATCTAAATATTCCACTGAAGGCATTCACTTTCCCTATTTTAAGCCAATTCTTCCTACTTTGGTCAAATGGAAGTGAGCATTAGATCATGTATGAGGTGAAAAGGAGCCCTAACCTGCACTTTTTGTTAGCTCTGGAATCTGCTGATGTAGGGAGGACTTGCAGGAAGGATGCACTTCCAAGCTTTGCTTTTCCAAAGCCTCAAACTCCTGGGGCACTGGAGCAGCTCAGCCCTCAGCATGAAGAGCTGTGGAGCAGTGAGAGGGGCACAGCACAGAGCAGTGCTGCCCAGACCCAAAATGTCTGGGATGACTATCATCCTTTTTTGGAAATACCCACGGGGAACAGCTGGTTTTATCTTATATCAGAGCTTCTGTTCACTGTAAGGACTCATAAATTTTCACTCATATCACCCTGGCTCTCTAGAGCACTCCAGTGTCCTGAACAAAAGCAGAAATAATTAGGTACCCCTGCAGTGGCTAATTATTATTTGGTTCTGAACATCAACTTTAAGGAAATTGACACTAAAAATTCATCTCTCTAACCTTTTTTGACAAGGATTTTGGACTGCTAACGGAGTACTAAATCAAAGCAGCATTAACAGATTCTGCACAATAATGAGTAACACTAAACATTTCCTCAAACTTTGCAGAAGGATTGCAAAATTGTATATTTTTACAGTAAATGCCTACAAACTCTTTGTACATATGGTATTTGCACAAGGTTAATATTGTTTTTCTGGTTTTGCATCCACATGAGCCCCTGTACAAATGTGGGCGTGTATGCAGACACATGAGGTCAGTTGGTAAAAGCAATCTACATTTTTAGTATATTGTTTTAATACCCTGGGTACAGTGGAATTTTCTTACTGACATTTTGACAGTATTTGGACCACTGTTCATGACTACAAAAATTCCATGGAAGTTGATGATGAGCTGTAGAAGAAATGTGTCTTTGCAGCAGAATGGCATTGAATGGCATTGTTTTCTGCCTGCTGTTCTAGCCTCTTCTCTTTAAAATACTTCAGCCATCTAATCCAGGATCAGAAATGACACCGTGTCACTTAAATTGCCAATTGCATAAAACAAGTCCTGAAGAGTGAGTGGCTAAACAAAAAGAAATTTTAAAAATTTGTCTGGTTGTGTTTGTGCACAACCCATATTCTACAAATCTTGTGTTCAAGCAGTTCAATATCTGCTTACAAACAACAAGAGCCTCTGCAGAAATGGGTGGGGGCTCACAAGCTGACCTGCTAACCACCAGCCAGGACAAAGGATTCACACAATCCCATGACATACTTTACTATCATGGAAAATTGGAATGCAGTACCTAGGAAACACTTCTAGGGGAGTCTGCAGAGACCTCTCTGTGCTGCCCAATATTTTGGATGGCGCAAGGTTTTTGCAGTCATTTCCTACAAAGCTCTGATATCAGCCTGATGTGCTGCTGCCTTGGGGAGGAAGGCTGTGGGAGAGAGGATGGCCAGACACCATGCAGTCCAACACAGCTGGAAGTGGAGGAGGGATGATGGCCACTCCATGCTTCTGGATGTTTCCAGCCCTGTGTAGGATGTTTTACTGGGAAATGCTGGCAAAAGGTACCTGGAGACCTTTTCAGGAGGCACAGGGAGGGATGGAGAGAGAGGAGGGATGCAGGGAGAGGAACAGTGGTGTGGGCAGGGGAGCAAGAGCTACGGCTCAAGCAAGGGCTGAGGCACTGCAGCCATACCCCAGGCCAAGGAAACTCCTCCCTTCCTTACCACCACGTCTTACACAGGGCCTGCAGAAAGCACACATGAAGACACGTGGAGCAGTTCCTATTTTCAGCAGCTGCTGCATGCGTGCCAGAAATAGGCTTTCAGTTCTTTTCTGGCTTCCAGTTCATGTAAACGAAATACAATGAAAACGATTGCTGAGCAGAGGCAGAACTGGAGAGAGATGCAAAGGGCTGGGAGACTGTAAAAACTGAATGGCATCCCTGCCCTGCTACCCTGCAAGAACCTCTGCCCGGTGTCGCTGGGATTCCACCAAGTACAATCACTGACCAGGCATCACATAGTTTCCACCTCTCTAAGCAAAAAAAAAATTGCTATTTTCTCTTTGAAATCCTTGGAAACTCTGCTAGAATAAACTCTCTAATCCTGTTTGAACAAGTGTGATTTTATATTCTCAGTGTTTGCTTTGTGTTGCATTACAAACTCCCATAGCCACTCACTTGAAAAAATGCTTGTGGCTCAAATACATTGAATAGTCAAAACCAAACACTGTTTACTCGTCTGATTGAATTAAAAGCATTCTATTTAAAGTGTTTACAAAATCTTCTACATGTAATAGGGATTCACTGCAAAGCCAGAACAGTGCTTTTATGACTTTTAGAAATCGTTGCCGAGGAATCAGGGTAATTTGATTATGTTAGCAAGACTGTTTAAAAATTCAGGAAATTGGGACTCTGTTCAGTAAAATGAAAATAGGTTGTAGGAAAGAGATACTCGGGCATTAAATGCTACAAGACGTTCTGGTGTAAATTGCCAGATGTTCCCATTCGGGGAACTGAACACAGTGAAACGTTTTGATTGAGGATTGCAGCATGCAGTACAGAGTCATCAAACCTCCCTCAGGCACGGGATGAAACTCCTCGTACCCTGCTGGAATCATTCAGTGCAGCAAGTTCCTGTGAACTCTCAGCTCAGTGCATGGAAGTGGCTCACACAACCAGCTCAGGGCACATGTTGAGCTCGTTGCATCTCACCATCCTATGCATATGCTTGACAATAGGTATTGGATCTGGACATCTGCTTCTCATTCAAAGTCTGCCTGTGTGCATGAGCCATTTAAAATGAAAACTGCTGTGAAGTAAATCCTGAAGAATTTGAGTTTGTATTGGATTTTTCACACTTGGGGTATGTAAAACTGCAGTGGATATCCATAAGCTGGTAGCAACTATACAGCAATGTTGAATAGGTAATTCTCAGGCACAGCAAATCCAGTGGGTCTGGATGGCTCTTTTATTTTGTTTAATGGTCAAAAGGAATTTTGGTGACATTGCTGAGGTCTCTTCTGTTTTTTAAGTAATGCAACAGGATTGATCCTTGACCTGGAGGGCAACACGGAGGTGACCTCCACCTCTGACCCCCCCCTTCCTCCACAGAGCCCAGCTGGGTGATGGGCAGAGCAGAGGCCTGCCAGCCCTGGGCTGCTCTGCCAGTGCCACCCTCAAGAACAGGATTTCCTGTGATTCTGAAGCAAATTTCACCACTTGTCTGTGTTTCAGTTTTAGTAGCAGATACACTGAGACCCCCGGCTGTTTGGCAAAGATGCATCACTGGAGGAACAACAGGAGGATTTTTATGCAATAGGCACAGCTCAAGAAGACAGCAATGCACTGAACCCACTGTGATTTTGGCCCCATTTCCTGCTGAGATAATTACAGAGCTTCTGAAATTGCTCTGCACCAGTGTGGTGGCTGAGGGGCAGCGCCACAGGCAGAGGAGTGTCCAACAGGAGAGGTGCAGAGGTTCAGCTGCTCTCTTGAACCTTACCTCAGGGTCTGGTTCTGGCACCAGAGGGCAAGTGAGGACTATTTGAGCTGGATTAACACTGAAATCCATAAACCACTAAGAAAAGGTCATTCTTCCCTGAAATAGCTGTGGCCATGCCTGGGTCTCCCTTGAACCCTTCTTGCTGGTGTCAATTTTCATGGGAGGCTGAACATTTCCCCCCCTTCAGGTGTACAGATTTTGGATCAGATACAGATCTGCAGGAAAATGTACAGTTTCCCTTAAGTCAGCATGCCAGCACTCGTGCCTCCCTCATGTTCACCACGGTGTGAGCAGGCATTTCTGACTCCACGTGATGCTCACCCACTCCTTATAATCAGCTTCTACCTGTTAATCCCTCACTTTTTTTTTTTTTTTTTTTTTTTTAATTTACTGTCAAGCTGATACAGATGTGAACCTCCACCCAACAGGTTATAACTGGTGAAAATCCCTACACTGTTCATACTTCCCAAGGGTTTTTCTTGAAGCACTTTTATGAGCAGCAAATTTCAGATCAATTTCAGATTTTTATTAAAAAGGCACACCCCTCATCTCTTGCACTGTCACTACTTGGTACAGCTTTCTAATAATCTTCAAAGAGCAGGTCGAGACTAGAAAAATGGGCTTATGTAATATGTAAACTTTAACAATTTCACCATGAAGCTGTATCATGATGAGGTTAGTTTTCTTAATTCCTTTTTGTTGCTGCTGTGACCATTAACCCCAGTGCTCCTGGGAGAGGAGGGCAGGCAGGGCAGGCTGCAGAGCAGAGCAGGAGGCCCAGTCTCCATGGCTGTGCTCATGCTGTGCTGCACCATGGACCATGCAAACACCTGCGAATTACAGAGGCATCAAAGTGCAGCAAGAACTCACAAACACAAGTTTTGCAAGCACATTGTAATCACAGAGGGCTGGGGGTGCAGGAGGCTGCTCTTGGATGTTGACATGAGGAAAAGCATCCTTGTGAGGCATTTGTGGAGTTCAGCCACACTCTAGCCTGCCCTTGACACCAGCCATTCAGCAGGTTTGGGGTCTCTTCAGAGAGAAAGGACCCACAGTTATCATGTTTGGAGAAAAACTCCCTACAGGGGCTTGCCTGTCATCATCAAGTCAGATCCTCAGCCATCTACAGGTGAAGGGACTGAGTCCACCCTGGTCTTCTTCCTTTCCTATCAAAATCCAACATTGATCCTGGCAGTAGCTCTTTCTGTGCAAATCTCTTCAGCTGCCAGTACCTGAGCAGGGTTGAAATCAAGCTAAATGTGCTCAATCAGCCTCATCTTCTTGAGGCAGGCCTGCCTGCAGAAGATGGAGCCATGCCCCACTGCTGCCCACTCAGCACTTCACAAAGCCCTGTGAGGGTGCTGGGTCTGTGGTGCTTCATGGGCACAGTGATTTTTGCACATAACTTCTCATGGGTGAGAGACCAGAACACCAGGAGACAGCAAATTGAATTTAGCCTCTTAATAGCATTTATTTAGATTTGCTTTAGTAATGGGCAAGAATAAGGGCCTAAGAGCCCAGGAGACTATAATCCTTTTAGGCACTCAAGCTCCTGAGCAGAGTGAGGTGAATCTTCCAATGTCATGTGAAAGACTTGAGAGACTCAGAACCACAGGAAATGCAGGGAATCCTGTTGCCTCTGAACGAGGCAGCAGATGATGGATGGCTCAGAGGTGTTTTCCTCTCCTGTTTTTTTGGTACTGCTAGGCAGAAGAACAGGGGCCATAAAGACAAACTGAACTGGCATGAACATTAACTTTCTAATATCTATAACAAGCTCTCTTTTCCAGAAATTTTGTGAGAAACAAGAGAGATTTTGCTAAAACTGCACCTTGACTATTAAGGCTTGAAGCCGCTGTGCTCTAAGCTGCTGAAAAAGTATCAAATCCTTCAGCAAGGGATTTATCAAAACATTTAAGTGTACTCTTCATAATGTGAAGAGGAACTAGTATGCTTGATAACACACCTTCTTACCAAGTTAAATAAGAATGTAGGACTTTTGAAACAAATCAGTTCTTAGAGTCTACTACTGTCACTGTGCTTTTTCATCTCAGGAAATTTCTGGGGACTATAACTGGTGAAGATTTATTTCATTGTGTACTTCTGAAGAAAAATCCATGTTAGAAAACAAGGGCTTGAGCTGTGGCAGATGGTGCTTTTCTGAAGAAGAAATTAGTGTTTAATAAGGACGGTAATAGTGCAAACCAGATGTTCATCTCACATTTTATCTTTGAAAGCATTTGGGAGGATGCCATATAGATACATATGTGCATCACAGATCTTAAAAAAATACACAACTGGATCCCCAGGGGCTCATTAAGGGAGGAGTAACTTTTTGTGAGCCATCGCACTCCACCAAAAAAGCAAGGTCTGTTTAAACTATGACTAAAGATCTCTTAGGAATCCCCTTTCACCTCCCTCATGGACAGAGCAGCAGTCCAGGAGAATAAGAGTAGCAGCAACCTGGTTTACCAAGGCAAACGGTGACTCTAGTTTCATCAAGTATTTTTGAAAATAATAATTAATTAAGGAAGGAAGGCTCATCAAGAAATGCTACTCTTACTGGGCTTTGTCTGCCTCTCCACTGAGATGCAGATGTGACCTCCTAGTCGTTCATACTGTGACTTCCAACAAAACACAAAGCTGTAGGCACATTGCTCCTGTACGTGACAGCCTCTCAGCCTTCAGTGCACTGTTCTTTCCTGGGCAGTGGAGGAGTGCTCCCCATCCTTCTCCTTCCACCTGCAGCTGAGCTACCTGAACGTTCAGCCTCATGGAAGGTGCTCCTGGCAGAGCAGAGGCCTGAGGTCAGAGCTCAGGCCTGGTGCTGAGGTCGTGCAAGAAGACAATTTAAAGCCACATGTGGCTGTCACTCCCCGCCCGTGCCATGGACACCTTCCCACAGTGACACATGGCCTCAGGTGCCCGTGGACAGCACAACTGTGCCTGTACTCCCCAGGCACCAGCCCCTTCTGCCACGCATCCCCAGGGCTGGCCAATGTGAGAGTGGCTTCACTGGCACTGCTGGAGAAGTTTAGTACCTTGGCCTTGTTTCCCTTTTGCACTTGCACTAAACAAGGTCTTGCTTCCAACCAAGACTCTCTGCTTTACAACCTTCATTTAGCAAAACCACATCCTCCTGTAGAAAATCAGCCATGGATGGATAAATGTCTGCTCACCTGAGAAAAATTCAATTAAAAATGCAGGTGGCAAATACTCCAGCTGTGGTGCAGCTCTGCAGCTCCTCCCAGTGCTGGGAGCAGCATCCAGGGACTGACAGAGGCACCCATGCAGCCTCTGAAAAGAATTACTCCTTTGCTTGTGCTGCAGGCCTGGCTCCTGGCTCCTTGCAGGGTGGGCAAATTTCAGGGATTTTGTCCTATGCCAGGGGCCTGGCAGCACCCATGGCTGCTGGCCTGGCAGTGAGAGGAGCTGGGAGCCCTGCAGGAAGAGGATGCTTCTCCAGCAGTGCCTGCTGACCTCCTTCAGTCCTTACCACTGCGGCAGCTGGAGTTGTTCTTTATTCCCAGTTTTTTAAACAAAGATTTTGTCATAGCACTGAGATAATTACCCAGAGGCTGAGCCTTTTAGTTGGCTCTGCTATGATTACAGGTCTCTTTCCTGCAAGCCAACAGGGAGACCAAGTGGGTACATGCTCCATTTGTTGAGGAAGCACGTCTGAGTTCCTGCTGCCCTCCTTTTTCACATCCAAGCAAGCCTGCCTCAGCATACAAACAAATTCAGAAAGCAAAGATGCTCAAGTTATGTGAGGCACATTGGAGAAGCACACAGAAAAATATCTTACCTAAGAATCCACAGTGGATGTAATTACCAGAATATTTTTTCAGGGACTGGCATTTGTACTTCTGCATATTATTGGGATATTCAATGCCATGGTTGTTTTTGCAGTCAGAGTTCAAGATATACTACATGAAGAAGTTTGCAATATGTATTGTATTAACACAAAAATTACATTAATTAATAGGTTTTTCGTTAAGAGGATGAGATACATCTTGCACCCTTAAATTGTTTTTTAACTGGTTTACATAAATTCCTTTGCTATTAGTAATTTGTAAGTCGATTAAATATGTCTGCACAGAGGACCTGGTTGATATAAAAGGCAAGAATGATTCTCAGATTGCTTGTACTTTCATTCCAGTTCAAGGTCTCCTCGCAGTGGGGCCAGACACTATCCCGTAAACAATAGGGTTATCTTTTCCAGCTTATTGTTTTCTTATGACTCAGATACAAAACTGAACTACTGTCATTCAGTTCTGGAGGAAATGCTTTAGTTTAAAATGCTCCCACCAGAGTTCATGCTTAGTTGTCTCACCTTGCAATTAAAGCAGGTGAGGAGTGAAATGATTACTGACGTCTTTAGGAGCTCAGCTGATGCAAGGTTAGTTACTTAACTCAGTTATCTGCTAGAGCCCTTGAACTAAAATAAAGGTTATTCTCACTGACAGCATCTTTTGTGTGTGCAAAAGCACAGGAGGACTCATTAAGGACTTTTATTCTTTGAAATTCTTAGGAGTTGCACCAAAACCCTGCAGCTGCTAAACGTGTTCTTTCTGAGTTAGGATTTAATGAATTTAAAATGTTGTTCACTACAGAAAACAGGAAAGAAAGAATAATAATAAGTGTCACCATCTAATATTAGTGAAGAATTTGGAAGGCAAATAGATATTATTTTTCTTCAATGTGAAGATATTTGCAAGTTTTTTCAGCTTTCCTGGGGTCCAACAGAAGGACAAGCAAATCCTACTTCTGTAAATAGTTCTGTAAGTTCCTGTCAAGCAAATCCTACTTCTGTAAAGAATTTCCTAAGAAAAATAGAGTGAAAGCATCTGTGATCTCAGAAGTGAGGTTTACTTTAGAGAGACCACACCAGTATTCAGAGCCCTCCAGCACAGGCTGGGAACGTGGGCTCATTTCTGACCAAGTCACCGCTGGCATTACACCTGAAAATCAGCAACATCCTCTACCTTTGTAAGTAAGTCTCTAAGGCTTTGAAAGGACAAAATTATTCTCCTTCTTCATGCCTATTGCTGTTAACATGGCAAAGTCATACCAAATTTCAACTAACTGGTTGGCTGAAATAGGAACATCCCTATGTGCTCGTTCATCCCAGATGTGGCTGTCCATTATCCTTGTTCTTCATTCATGAAACATCTAAACCTTGTAAAGTGAACCTTGTGGGACAGAAGCAAGGATCCTTCTTGTGCCTAAAGAGCTGTAGCTGTTGCAGCATTTCAGGCAATGTCTAAGCAGATAATTTGAATAGCATGTGAGTTTATGATTTTCTTGGCTGCAGAAGAGCTCTTCTTCATCTTTGTTCTGGATCCTGTCCTGAAGGATTCCAACACTATGCAGCGTCCACTGCAAATCAACATGCAGGCAGAGCCTGCCACTGCAAGCCAGTGTGCAGAGGAATGCACTCACAGAGCAATCCCAAGGACACGTGGGAATATTCAAGGGACTTCTGTTGCTCATATGGGTTGCCATTCACAAACATGAATCTTTACCATAAAGTTTATGACTGTGCCTACTACCCCATGTAAAGAAAGAGGGGAAAGAAGAAAGCACCCACAGCCTTTGTAAAGGTGATAATTCCCACTCCAATGCACATTAGTCTTTTTTCTCCCTACTGCTTGCATCCTTCTCCCTCCCTCCTATCCTCCCATTTCCTTCCACCACTACAAAGCCCTTCAAAGATCAAAGTCATCATTGACCATGAGTTTCCACAATGTTTCTGCTTTGACACTGGCTGGGAGCCAGCTGGCATGTGTTGAAAACCATCATCAGAATCTGTTTAATTACTGTTCCCAATGCAGTGTTTTAACAAAACACTGGAACGGACACAGCTCCAGCAAGCTGATGCCCAGTGATGAGACACTGCAGCAGCACAACCATGACTTTGATGTTTGCTGTTTTAATTCTTTTTTATTCCACACTATTAATCTACTTTTTGGCCCATTCTGAAAAGATACCTTTGCGAGAATGAAAAAGGGTATTGCTAAAATTTTCCTCAATTTAGTATAAATTTTCTATTAAAATAGGTTCCATGTAGATTTGGATTGAAAATATATCACTCCCCAAAAAAGACACTCTTTCTCCTATGTCTCCTCGATCTGTGACCTGTTGTTGGATAAGGACACTCTCCTGCTAGCCTTGGAGCTGCATGTTAGTGTGATGATTGGCTGCTCCAGGCAGTGCCTGCAATTCATCCACTTGTTAAATTAAGCCCATTGTGGCTGCATCTAAGCCTTTTCCTGACCTTTGATAAATGTCAACTTCTGGTCCTTCCCAGAAGCACTAGGTGGTTTCTCTGGCTCACACCTTCTCTGGGTTCTACCCTGACCAGGCCCACATGGTTTTGCTGCCTCAGGAAATCACAGACAATAGGGACCAGTCAGCCATGCTCCCCTAGACAGTGGCTACCTTCATTGAAGGACCTCGTGCTGTACCAGTGGCACTCATTTCCTTTCACACCACACTCTCAAACACCTGCAGTCAGCCAGCCTGGCCACACACTGCCTCAGTGGGCAACACTGTCTGGCACCAGGGTGCTCACAGCCACCACTACCATTGCAGCAGGACAACCAAAACCTCTGCCCTCTTCAAACTGTGCAGCTGGATGCTCTTCAGGTCAGTCTCTGCATTGTGTCTAAGAATTTGCACCTCCAGGGACTCTGCCTGTGAGCCTCTGTGTTACACCCGCTGGGTCAGACTGGATCTCCCTGAGCACCTGCACTATTGCCTGGAATTACACCACAGGACTGACAGATGCACTGCTCCAAACCATGGAAACCCAAAGATTGGTCTGAACTATCTGGTAGTGGGAGAGCATCCATCCCAGGGTGCAAGGGAAAGGTGACAGTCCCACTGTGCCACTCAAGATGGAAATTATGTCAGTGAGGCAGCGGCACCATTCACTGAGAGACATCATCGGAGCAGCCTCTGGCTGATGCACAAGTTATCTATCTGTCTTTTGAGGAGTGAAACTGTGTTCTCATGACCACTTTGACAATGGCTATACACCTCTTATGCCTCTTGTCACCCAGAAATTTGAACTGCAGGTGCCCAGGACTGGATGGCAATGACAAGGCAAGTCCTGCAGCTGAGGACACTGCTGTCCTGGCAGACATGTCCCTCAGCTGAGGACTTTGCTGTCCTGGCAGACACATCTTCCTGTGAGCCAGAGAACCACTCCTGCAGTGGACAGCCTCTTTGGCAGCTCGAGGGACTGTGAATAATCCTTTTGAGCTCCTGCCACCAGTCCCAGAGTGTGATCAGTACATAATGACGCCAATGGCAGAGTGTGAACCTTCTGCTTTGAGTGGCTGGGTTTGAACAATTGTGACAAGAAAGAGCTGGATATAGGGGACATTCAAAGGGCTCTGTCCTCCACACAGATCTCATGACAAGAATGTAATCACCCCATCAGATCCCAGGGCATTGTTGCACACAGGTCGTATATTCGGGACATATTACCATGGCATCTTCACCTTGCCCCTGTCTCATGTGACAAGTGCATCTTGTCCTGCTTCACCTGCTGCATCACACAGCTGGATGTGGAACTCAGCCCTGAGAAGCCTCACTCCCAGCATCTTGCCACAGGGCTTTTGCCCATGCCTGGAGCAAACAGACTGGGGGAAAAATGTGCCTTCAAGACAACCATGTTGTTGCACCGAGAACCTCAGCACCCAGGGTCTGCCAGCAGGACACAGCACTTGTGGCGGCTGAGGCTCACAGCACTGTGCCCTGTGACATGGTCATTTCATAACTCCTCTGCTGCTCCTTCTTGTACACTAATATGCTCCATCTCCTGCATGGTGGATTTAATCGAGGGTTAACTGCTCTGGGCTTTTGTTCAAAAAGACATCAGGATTTTCAAATCCTTGGTCATCCTATCTCAGCAATTAGGGTCTGAAAAACAATCTGGGGATTATTCTGAGGATAAGCATAAAATCTTGCCCTTGGAGAGATAAATGAAAATTTTACCATAGATTTTATCCTATCCCTGGAGGTGGGATTTTCCCCAGAGATTTCTTGTGCCTTAACTGGGTGTTCAGTTAGGAAGACCGCACATGGTGTTTAATTTTTCCGCTTCCAAGATTTGCTTGACCTAAGATGAGAGCTATGAGTGGAGGGGAGGAAGGGGAGACAGGCTGGGCAGGAAACAGAGTCCAGTGAACTTCTACAAACCTTAAACAACTGCAGTTGGCTGGCATTCAGTATGTGAGATGGACCAAGGTTCAGGGTGATGTATTTTATCTGGAATTGTTTCATGTCTCTGGATGTAATGTGTGGGGTTGGCTCCTGCTCCAAAAGCAAGGGGTCTTCTGAAGGAGGCTTTCAAGTAGATCTTTCATTTATCTGTAGTGCAGCATTTGTCTTCTCCACATTCACAAATTTGGAACTAACTCCCTGTATGACATAGCATTTAATGAGTTTGTCTCCTGAATTCTGCAAAGCATTTCAAATACTTTGATGGCATTTTCTCTTTAGTAATTAATATCTTATCAGTGAGTTTTGCAGAGAACAATGGCCTGATTCTCCCCCAATGCTGTTTTACATCTCTGTAGCTACACTGACTACAAATGAGTTACTCCTGCTTCACATAGCAGGAGATGAGAATTAAGACCTTAAGCCTACCACTATTTAATCACATGCTTTGAACCATTTTCTCACATTCAGAATCTGTCCTTTGCTTGCAGCCCTGCATAATTGCCATTTTACTATCTTAGAAAGCTGGTCATTATTAAGAATGTGTGTACTAACGACCCTTTGATTTAAGAACCCTGAAATGAGGGATACTGCAGCCAGGGGAAGCCCCACACTGCTCCATCCCATGGCAGGAGGTGGTGGTTCTTCTCACCTGGGTGCCAGACTTCCCTGGGGACTGTTCTACAAGCTCTGAGGGACACTGCTTATTATTTCATTTCGCCCCTAATAAACAGCTTTTTCTACACACCTGAGGAGTTTGCAATTAGACTCACAAAATAAAAGCTTGCTGCAGGAAAATGAAGCTTTTCCTCTAGCACGAAAAGTCCAGCTGCATTTTCTCCTGAAAACAGCCAGACCATAGACTCTCCTTGTACTGTAGACTAATTTGTTTTGATGCTCACAGGATGTATATCCTGAAGTTGGAATAAATATGCTGAAACATGCACAACCTGGACACATCTTTATTTCATTCTTTTGGCTCTGGATGCAGTTCCATCCTGAGAAGGTAAAAGCAACACCAACAGAGAGAGAAACCGAAATGCAAAAAACCCAGATACCTGTGATAAGGCTTGACATAGACAGATGCTCACTTGCTGTTGGAATATATGTTTATTTAAAATATATTTATATCTGAACAACAAAGCAGGAACAGGCAAGAGGTAGCAGATATTGTTTTAAAATACTTTCATTAATTACACACAAATCTGGACTAACTTTAGCATGTTCAGTGAATTAAATGGGCAAGTACTTCAGGATCTGTTTACTCTCGTAAATTAGGAGGTGATAAGTGGTGTCAGCTAATTCTGGTGATTTTTTTCATGTGTGCAAGCATTACTCATATGGGTAAAGATTTCCAGAGCCAGACAACAGAAATTAGTTAAGTGGGACATGTTGGGCATTATATACTGAGAACAATATGAAGAAAATTTTTGCCGTAAAAACATTTAAGCTACAAAACAAGGTGTTTGAAGTTGAGAAAAATCAAAATTAAGGTTGTCCTTGCAACTAATGCTTTTTGATACCATCTTTAATTATAGTCATCTGTGTCATTGTCTCCATAGCTTTAAACTTCTGCAAAAAAGTACAGCATGGATCTTGCTGCTGCATGGATATTACTGACAACATTATCTCTCACTAAAAAGCCTATTATTTATACTGATCAGCCAATGCAGAGCGTTGGGGCTGACAGACATCTTCCCTTTGCTCTCTGCTGACAGCAAAGGAAGATGGTGCCTTACGTCTGGCAGATTTCAGGGTCTGGAGGAAAATACAGTTATTCAGTGATGGAAGTTATCATCTCGTCTTGGTCAGGACTGTATCCTTCCCCTTCTCCTCCCACCACCCCAGACACTGCATGGTCCTGCTTTCCTCCCTTGCTGTCCCCAGGGGTATCACCTACCATGGGCCTGATGTCCTGACATTTGCCCCTCTGTGCCAATGTCTCCTTCTACCCCCACTCCTGTCCTTCTCCCTCCCCATGTCCCTCTTCTTCTTCAGTCTCCACCTCTTACAACCACTGAACCTCTCTTTATTCTTCCATGAGTAAACCAAACTCCCCTCTCTTTCCCCTTGCTGCACAGGCACACACAGCAGACCTTGTCTCACAAGTGCCAAGGGGAACTCCACAGCCCTTTTATTTGGAGACCAAGCACAGAAAGATTTCTATGGCTCTGAGCTGGAACATGTTTGGCCTAGATGGGATTTTTAGATGTCAGAATTTAACAAGTCTCTACTGAGCATGTACAAACTGCAAAGACAGTAATGCTTAGACATGGTCCAAAGCTGGGAATAATTTCCCAAATGTGTTGAAAAGAAAATTTCTGGTGTTTGGTTGACTTCTTTTGCCAAATTTTTGTGCTTTCCTTCCATGCATGGAGGTAAAACATCTTCTTAGGGAAATTTTGGAGGGAATTTGTATTACTATAGACAAAATAACATACTTTCTCCTAACCTTGCTCTTGGAACCAGATGCAGCATTCTTGATAAAACTTGCAAAACAAAAATAAAATTGAACAAATGAAGTCAGCTGGAGGTTGATACCCAGTATAGGAAATTTCAGCTTGCTGCATTAAACTTTGGCAAATGTATAAGCAACTGACAACAAGATATAATAATGAAAAAGTGTTGGGCAGTCACTGCACCTCTAATTCATAACTCCTACACATTTTAAGATAATGGAAATTACTCATGTTCATCAGAAATTGAATAGATGCTTCTGTAATTACTTGTATTATTCAGTTAGCAACAGCAGCCAAATGTATGTCTGACTTTCATTAACTTGAGCAGTATACCTTGCAGTATTAAAATCTATTTCAATTCAACCCTTCTGTATTTTTCTTCTGATGTACTGCATACAAACCTTAACTATGATATCATCTTCTGGGATAATAAACTAAATCAACAACGCATTTCATTTGCAGAGATCATCACATATGAGACACTCTCAGGTATGCAAAAGTCTCAGGCAAATAATGAGCCATAGCTCTAAATAGAAATTACAGAGACAAAGAAATACTTTTTCTATTTTAAAGATACATTTTGTCCTAATTAAAAAAAAAAAACCAACAAAAAACAAAAACAAAAACAAAAACAAAAACAAAAACAAAAACAAAAACAGCTCAATAGCCTTGGCTAGAATTGTCAGAATGGTAAACTGATAAATTTTACCCTGTTTAGGAGGCCAGCACAAAGTGACACTGAGTTTCTTATTGCAGTTAATGTCCAAAGACAAAGCTTCTGTACCCAGGACAGAAGTGGGTTTTGGCCAAGTTTTATAATTTTTGGTAGCTCCAGCTGTCAGCACTGTGTCCTTCACTTTACTTATGGTTCTTTGTAGGCATCTACACTGGAAAAGAGATTCTTAAATCAGCAAGGCACTTGGGGCATGTATTTTACATTTAAAAGATTCAGTGAGATGGTGAATGGCAGGGAATGAGCCCTACTCCAGGAGTGCTGCCAAAGCTGGACTTCAATGCCAGGTGTAAAGGCCTCCTTTGAATCTGGACTAATGACTGGTTCAGATGTCTAGGTAGAGGTGGGGGCTTTCTGAAAGGAGCTCTCTTGGAAAGCTGGCTGACAGCATTCTCAACGAGCACAGGTGACTCCAGATCCCCCAGGTGCCCTGCACCTCCCCTGCATCCCCTCACTGCAGCAAAGCCCCCAGCCCAGGTGCATGTCTCTGTCTCTTGGCATGGACACTCGCTCCTTTTGTTGCAGAGTGACAAACACAAACCAGCCCCATTTGCAGGCTACTTCTGGACTGTTGCACCCAACCCACCATCTCATAGGAGGCTGCTGCTTGTGCTCTGCCTTTAATGCCAGCCTTTTCTTTTCTTATTACATCTCCCTACCGCTATACTTGTCTATGAAAAATGAACAAAATAAAGTTTTGTCAGCTGCATGTTTCTGTTGCCAGCTGTTGCATGCCATGCTGACTTTCTGCTGCATTCATATAAAGCCTATCACTGTAAACCCCATACAGCCCAGCTGTGCAGCCCCAGAGGTGCCACAGCAGACACAACAAGCACTGGTTGCTCAGCAATGCCTTAGCTCCTGCTGCGCTGTTGCTTCAGCTATCAGGGATGCCTGGTTTTGTGCAGACATGTTTTGAACTTCATATCTAACCAAACTAAAACTATAGATACAATAAAAATTAAATAACCTGCATAGGTCTATGATTCAGAAACTGCATAGGCCTCTGGATCAAAGAGAAGCAAGCATGTCCTAAGGTATTCTGGGGCTGCTCAGAACTACCCTTTAGAACAAGAACCTGTTGAGGAAGGATGCATGCTCATGTAATTGCACTGTTAAGAACTGATGCAGAAAAGAATCATTCATTGATGTGTTACCAAAAATTGCTGGCACTTCTCCTGTGGTTCAATGGCCCCATAAGTAACAGTCCCATTCTACCACATCCCTGAATTCAGATCATACTACAGAAATGAACACAACTGCACTTAAAAATATTACATAGAATAATATCACTTAGAAATATTTCTATAGAAGAGATGAGCAGTTCTATTGTTTTTAAATTACAAGGATAAAATTTGGGAGTTTGAGGATGTGGTAATAAATCTCTTTAAACTGTTTTAACAACACACCTTACCAAGTTTTTTCAGGTCATTGTCAGTGTGGCTTCAAACTGATTTAATGTCAGCTGTATTCTTCCTTTTCACGGGTTCTGTCTCTCTTTGAATAAGTTATTTGAGAAAATTTGACCCTTCTTATGATCTTTGAATGTGATGCCAAGTCTTTCCCATCCTGGGCGCAAATACAACCAGTCAAATACAACAAATACAACAAATCAGTCATTTACATAACAAACAGTCTGGTCAACACCACCTTGTCACCCACTGCAGTGTGAGGCCCAGGGCTGTGCTTTGGGTCAAGCGTTCTCAACCACAATTTGTATTACTGAAATAATACAAAAAGAAATGGCATGATTAGGAACTCTCCTCTCCATGTAGATCTCTTTCCTTAGCCCTACTGGTTGTGCAAATCACCTGCAGGATTGGCCATGAAAAAATGAATGCTTGGGAAGCACTCAAAAAATTGTGATGCACATTTTTCCTCAGTGGTGCCTTGGCAGCCACAGTCTGGAAACTTGTTCCTGAGATTTCCCAACTTGCTTTTTGCACAGTTCCCCTGTATTTCTAACTATGACTCTTCCCTAAAATTCTGGTAACTCTCCTCTTAGGAAGACCCAAAACTGAATTTCCAAATTTGGTGGACGTTTGGGTCTTCTGTAGTTGATATCCACACAGCATACGCTACATTTGAGGTTGTCCTGTATCCTTCCAACATATAACATATTTTGGAAAAAAAAAAGGCCTTTGGTGAAGTTTGTCCCTTAATCTCACCTGAATCCCATTCCTGCCTGGTTTGACTCAATGTTGGTGTGGTGACAGGGTGGCCTGTGCCCTGCAGCGCTGGGGGGACCCAGGGTGACACAAAGGCAACACAGTGAACACTTCCTGACAGCCTGTGTAGAAATGCAGCTGCTTCTCCACGGGGCCACTTGTGGAAATGCTCTTAATGCTCTTCTCAGACGGAAGACTCAGCAGAGTGGGCAGGGAGTAAGTGGGATACAGGACAGTATTTAGTTATTTCTGTGAACTACAAGGGTTAATTGTTTTCTATTTTTTAATTCTCATGCTCACTTCTATCTTTTCAAATAATCTGTCTGGCTTCTGGTCTTTAGTTCTGCTCCTTCTAGCATGAATGTGTTATGTCTATCTTCATGTTTGGCATCAGATATCATCCCCCCAGAGGCTTAAGGATTTTGAGGTTTTGCAGGTCTTAGCTCCAGATCCTTCAAGGGCACTGCCCATAAGTACACTGGTGGTCCATGAGGAGCCCATTTGTTCCCATCATCTTTGCCTGAGAAAGGCCTTCTCTTTGCTTGTTGCAGATGATATTTAGATTCTGCCAAGTATGTAAAACCCTGATAATCATGCATTGTAACATGGAAGTAAAGCTGAGCTTGGTTCGTAAGTTAAAAGACATGCCTGTTAAAGAACACTAAAAAAGTGTTCAAGAATGCTAAAAAAAATACCCTAACATAGTAAATCACCTGCCCTTTGGTGTCTGATGACCCTTAGGATGCTTCCTGTAAGCAGCGCCTTTGTCTTCACATTTGCTCTTTCATGTTTTTTGTTCCTAATGTGGTGTTCTGTTTTCCTACTGTTAAGGAAGGCTTTTTCTGTTTCCCCTTGACTGGGGGCAAGTAGCAACCTCTTCATCTCTCCCCTCCCTGCACACTGGGCTGCCTGTAAGAACCCATGCCTATGTGAGGTCCTACAGATTTTGCCCAAATGGACTTTTACTCCCTTTTCTTCACTGTACTTCACTCACCCACATCAAACAGCGCTGAAATTGTTGCTTAGTTGAATTGAAATCCGGCTGCCTACAAAGGAAGAGGATACACAGAATTAGGTTTTAAGTATTTGCAACATACTTTGAACGAGAAAGATTATATTAAACAATCTGTTTAATATAAGGAATATATTAAACAATCTGTGTGTGTGACACCAACACGGAGCAGACCACTGAAAATCTGGTATGATTGCAGCGGGGAACGCAGCCTAAAAATCAATGACATGGCATGTCCAGAAGGTGGATCTAGAAATAGCAAGTGTGGTAACTGCTGGAGATATCACGTTCCTGGGAGTGGGCTGCACACAGTAAGGCAATCCAGGCACGGCCACCCCCTCTCTGAGGAGAAGGGTCCTGCCTTGTCCCAGCACAGCCCCAGCCACTGCGCCCACACTGTGCAGGGATCGCCAGGGATGTGTTTGTCTGGGAGAGGCTGGGAAAGTGATGAGTGGGGTGAGAGACCGCTTGTGCCAGATTATTTTATTTTCTTACATGGCATATCTACTTTGATAGGAAGGCAACCAGATTGGGAACAAGAGGTGGTTGGGATCTCAGCACAACCCGTTGGCCAAAGTCCTTCACAGAGCACAGGGTAAGCAAAGTGAAGGGCTTGGAAAAACATCTCCCCAGGGTTTCTCCCTGGGCTTTTCTTGCCCTCTCTGGGACGCGGATCTTCTGAGAGACATAGATGTTGCTCAAACACAGAGACCATTATGGTCCTTGTGACCATTTGATTCAGGCTATAAAATGCTGTTTGCTACCTTCTGACTTAAATCACCAGTTGTAGTTTGCAAGTGAGACAGAGATTTTTTGCTTTCCTGCTTACTGCTCCTTTCCCATGTCCAATGACTGATATCATGTGTGTACACGTTCAGTGGTGGAAACATCCTGGCATATGTAAGTGGATCGGGCTGAGGCTCCTAAGCTATGCAAAAGCACCATTTTCCCCAGTTGAGAAATACCATGGACTAGTTGTAGCAAGACTTCTTGTTTTGGCTTCTGAAGCACACATTCTTGGTGCTGTCAATTCCTGCAATATTTATTTTGAAGACGTAGCTTCTGGATCCATGTAACTAGCTACAAATCGCAGCCCTCTTACTTTACCGCCCCTCACCCTTAAAAGTTTGTAGTCTTCTTGTTCAGGGCAAAAACTCTAAAAAAATGAATCCTGAGGCAAAAGCTGCGGGGATTCACAATGAGCTGGCATGTTCGGAATAACCCCGCTTCCCGTGATTTCTGACCCCTCCATTTTGCTGTTTTTCTGACAGCAGAAGCTGCCATCGAGGCTAAGCGGGGAGGGTGGCCGGAGCAGCGGAGCGAGCCCCGGCAGCACAGCGCTAACAACACGCGGCCGGATTTCTCTTGCCAAGAGGGAGCCTTTCCACGTCCCCGGTTTTATACGGGGCCAGCCTTCTCTCAGCCGGTCCAGTCGGTCCGCGGCGCTGCTCATGTTTTCCACTGGGGGGGAGGACGAGAGAGGGGAGACGAGGGCGGAGGAAGAGGAGGAGGGAGGGGGGGGAAAGTTGCTTGAATTTGCGAGGGGCGAGGGCCGGCGGTGGCTGCGCGCTGCTTCTTTCCACTGGCTGGGGGAGCTGCCAATCTGTGTTGTAATCCTGCAGGAATTTCTGCGGGGTTTAACTGGGAGCCGCGGCGCCGCCGCCGCGCACTCGGGGCGGAGGGAGGGCGGCGGAGCCGGCAGCGCGCAGCCTGCAGCCCGCGCGCCCCAGCGCCGCGAGCACCGGGCCCGCCGGGCAGCGCCGAGCGCAGCGCGCAGCCCCGCGGCAGGAGCGCGGCGGGCCGGACCCGGGGCGCCACCGGCCCTGCCCCGCGCCCCTCGGGCGCTGCCGAGCGCCGCCGGCCCCCGCTTTCTCCTTTGTGACCGGCCCCCGGCGGCCGCCGCGCCGGCTCCGCGGGAATAATGCGGGGCGTGTGGCTGGCGCTCACCGTCAGCTTCGTGGCCTGCGCCTCCGGGCAGCCGGTGAGTGCCGGGGCAGAGGGGAGAAGGCGGCGGCAGCCCCGCGGGAGGGGACGGGACGGGACGAGGGCTGGCCCTGGTTCTGCCAGCGGAGTGCGGGGCGCGCAGCCCGAGCCTTGCCCCGTGGCATCGCCGTCCGCGGGCACTGGGCTGGCTCGGGGGGGCATCTGTTGATAGTTGAGCGCGCTGCAAACGGCAGGCACCATTCCATCCCACCCGTCAGGAAAAGAAGGAAAGACACCCTTCCCCCCCCCCCCCCAAAAAAAAAAAAAAACCAAAAAAACCAAACCCCCAAAAAACAACAACATCCCCACGAAGCCGAGAGGACCACCCTGCCGCAGCGGAGCACCCTGCCGCCCTCCAGCGAACCTCGGCCGAAGTTTGCCGCGACGACCCAGCCGCCAGCCGGCCCCGGAGCCCCCCCGGTGCCTCTCTCCCTGCCTCTCCGGAGGAGTGGCGGCTGTCCGGCGGCCTCGGGGCCGCGGCGCGGGGCTGGGTCCGGGAGCGGGGGCTTGTGCCCCGTCCCGGAGCAGCGCCGGGAGCCGCCGGGCCGCCCCGTGGCCGAGCGGCCGCCCGAGGACATCGCCGGCTTCGCGGGCGGTGAGGTGGGAGCGTCCCTTGCAAAATCCACTCCTCACGGCCCGTGGCTGAAAAGAGAAAAAAGGCAGCCAGTACCCCTGGCTGCGCGGCTCAGGAGCTCCCAGAGCCCTCACACAGAACGCCTTGCGCGCCTCCCGGCCAGCCCCGGCTCCGCGGAGCCCGAGCCTGCTGCGCACCCGGCCGGCCCTTCCCCAGGGGCTCGCCGCGAGGTGCTTGGGATAATGCTGCTGTTTACACTTTTTCCGTGCCACGAGTGTATTCGCTAACCGGCCCCTCTGCTTAATGCAATTAGCTCTGTTGCCGGGATTTGTACCTCTGGGAAAGCCTCTCTCCGGCGAGCCTCCCACCCTTTCGTGGCAGGAGCCGGCGAGGACCGGCCAGAGGGTTTTGGTCTCTTCCGCCGGTTTCCGTCTTTTCTGTGGATCTGAGATTGTCTTGCGGGAAGGGGTATGCAAATGACACTGATGCAGAGTTTGGGCAAATATTAGGAAATGATAAATTGAGGTTTCAATTTGAAATTTTAAAAAATTTAATCCAATTAAAATGAGCCGCTTCACTGAACTAAATAACGTCACTAGCTTGGGTTAACTTTTGAAGTTCTCTAGCTGTTGTATAAATTAGCCAAGTCACAGCCTTCATAAAATCTCTCTCATCGTTAGGGATTTCTAAAGGTACAATTGCAAAACATTTTCTTAAAGACTGATTAAAAAAGGGTTGGGTAGAACACTGACCTTTGTTTCCGCTAAGTATAACTGTGCTGCAGAAACACCCTTGTCTAATGAGCTACAATATCCTTTAATTTTATAGAAATGCTGTTAGTACGAAGTTCTCTGATGGTGGAGTAGCTATTAAACTGCCACAGTAATTAGCAGAGTATTAAGTTTGATGGGTTTTTGCCTTAGGATGAACGCACTGTGGCAGTGTGAGGTGGTTGTTGGGGCATATCCCGTGCCGTGTGGTTCAGGGGGCAGGGGGAGAGCGAGGCGGGGGGAGCCTGCCTGGCTCTGCTGCAGCGCCCTCGCTGCTGCCAGAAAGTCGTGGAGGGGCTGAAAAAGTAAAAGGAGGTTGGTCCTTCTCCTTTTCTTTCACCTCCCTTCTTTTTCCTTTAACTGTGCCTGGCAGCAGCTTCACAGTCCCTTAAGATAGGATTTTGTAGACCAGTCTCTGGGAAAAGACAGATGCCAAATCTCTGTTCTCTGCAGAAGTCCGTCCTTGTCATAAGAAGAATTCTATACGGATGCTTAAAAATCCCTCCCAGCTCTCCATGCCACTGTCAAATGGATTTAGCTCTAAATTTCTTCATGTTTTTAGATTCTACTATTTATCATTATCTAGGCAAAACCATACTGTAAAAAATCTTCTTTCTGATGAAGTAAATTATCCCAAATAATTCTGAGCAAAGGAGCGGGAAGCTGCAGCAGGTTTTGTTTCTTAAAGCAATGTGTTCCCTGTGTTTGGTCCGCATAACCACCCAACGCTTTTCCTGGGGTGGGCCAAGGAGATGTTAGCACTGTGTTAAGAATGCTCTGGAAGTGAGACCTGCCACGGAACGACGCCGGGAGTGGTTTGTGGTGCTGGGTGCGTGCTTCGTGTGCCGTGGTGTGGCTGTCGCACCGCAGCTGTGCCGTGCCGTGCCGTGCCGTGCCAGCTCCCCCGGGGGAGCAGCTGCTTCGGGACAGAGCTGTGATGGAGAGGGAGAGACGGAGCCCAGCCTGTTAGTGCCAGCCTGCACACGGTGGCAAGTGTTAGCCACAGCAAAGCTGGTGGATTGCAGCTGGGGCTTGCGGAGTGCTCTGCTGCCGTCAGCGCAGCGTGAAGTGAGACATCAGATTACACTGGGTTCTGGTAACCGATGTGCGTCTGGAAGGACGTGGGGGATTCACCCGGGCTTGGCTGAATGGCAAAAAATGTGCTTTCTAGCTACCTTGAAAGTTTCTTGGTTTGCTTATAAGAGAGGGAAAGACAGTGACATGAAACTGTTGGAAAGAAAAGGAAAACTGTGAGTGAGAGGCCTGATGCACCTTTTAAAAGGTTGAGCCCCTGAGCCCAGTCCTGATGATGCTGGGAGCCAGCTTTTGCTGATTTTAATAGCACCAGAGAGCAGTGCCAAGTATCCAGCTGTAGTTGTCAGCTCCCATTCGGGAGAGGCTGATAAACCTTTCTGTTTTGTTCTGGTTTGCAGCAGTGGGACGAATGGTTTTCCAGAGCTTGTGTGACAGTCGCATCCTCTCTGTGTGCCCAAGTGCACACTGAGAAACTTTGCTGGCTAGCAGGTTGTGCTGCATGCTGCAGTGTTATGGTGCTGCTCTCCTCACAGCAGGCTGAGTCCATCTCTCCCCAGGAAGCTTCTGGAGTCTGGAGACTGCTTCACATCGTCAGTACGTGCCTGTGGGGCTGGATTTGGGACTGTCAGTGAAACAGCAGTGGGGCATCACCTGAGTGATCTTGTGGTTTCTTGTGTAAGCATCTGACCTCTGAGTTGTTAGCGTAAATATAATCATTGAACGATGATCCAAGGCTGATATTTGGTATATTTTTTCAGAAGTATTTAGTATTTGAGAACCATGATGCTGTAATTTTCCTACTTTTGTTACTAATGGTTACTTTGGTTTTGGAATTTGGAAAATTGATAGTGTGCTGGAGAGGAGGAATGTTTTTTTTGAAAAAGGCAGTTAGACTTCAGAGATAGTAATTAGAGGACAAGAAGGGCTGAAGAGATAGCTGGTATTTAGATTTATATGCTGTGTGTGTCTCTCACATGCATTAAATTTGCTTTGTCAAATAAGTTCCAAAGAAGAGAGGAAGTCTTTTCTGTCGTTATTTATTTCTACCCACCTCCAATTCTCATGTACCTTTTCTTCTCACTATAGAATTAATAAATGCTTATCCATTGCTTTTTGTGGTTTGGCAACACCTGGAATCTGCCTTGTTTGATTCTCTTGCTCTGGCTGAGCTTCTGGGTTCTGCCATCCATCAGCTGCTTGCACTGCCATGCGCTGAAAATTCTGGGGAGCTCTGGGGTTTGCCACCAGTCCTGAGTATTGCAGCCACCTCTTAGATGGATGTTCTCAGGAGTCACTTTCTGGAAATGGGTTTCTCTCTCAGGTTAGATTATCATTTAAAAATTAAAGAACAGATGACTCTTGACCCCAGATCAAACACTGAAGTTCTTCTTTTTAGTATCTTAGCCCTGAGGTCTGCATTGGAGCTGACTTAGTATTGAGGCCTGAAGTGCAGAGATGTTTTCTCTGCATTTTTTCCTAGATCCTTATCAAAGAAGTAGATGAGAGCATCATCTTCAGGAACAAGTCAGGACAAATATCTTAGGGTTTGAAGTTGGGTGCTGGGATTGTGGTTCTTGGGCAGATAACTCCTCTGTGGTAGGTTTGAGACAGTTACTGCAGCTAATGGAATAAAGATGGTGGACTTTGGAGTATGTGGAGTAAGTCTGGATTTTGCTTGGAGATTTGGTGGATCTAAATTTCTGTAGTCCTAAATTAAGTGTAATCTCAGGATGACAAGATAAGGACCTAATTTCTTGACTATTAGAGGTGCAAGGCATGAGAAGTTACATGTCAAACACACAGCCATGATCCAATGCCTCTGGGAGGGTGGGGTGGATGGTGGGGAGCTGCCTGCCATCCTTGGTGGGGAACGTGGCATCTTGGCAGGGCTTCCTGAGCTTGGAGAAGAGCCTGCAGAGGAGCCAGTTGTTCGCAGAGTTCTCCATTTGCACTGCTCTTTGTGGCGAGTTGTCTTTATAAAATGTCAGGCAGAGGCATATGGATGGCATTATTAATTCCATTTTCTCACCAAATTGACTTTTGCCATTGAGCAACTTAACCATCTTGCTTATGTCAAAGAATTGCAGGCTTTAGTAAGGCTCAATGGCCGAACAAAGAGCCCTTGTCTAGTTATGGAGAAGTGCTCTTTTGTCTTCTGAATAGATTTGACAGACTATGATTTTTAACATAAATGTTGTATTTGAGATTGGCAAGCTTATTTGAAGCTTCATATAAGACCCTACTTGAATCTGAATCATAAAGATGCCCTCTGTGCTGCTGCATTTGAGAGAGGATGCACAAGTCATAAGCAAGTGATTTGATCCGCATTCAAGTCACTTTGCAGTCAGTGTTGTAGGAAGCATGAGAGAATTACTGGAGGCTGTTCTGTGAACAGCCTGTTGTTTGGTTATCTTCACTTCAAGCTTACAAGATGGTAATAAATTGCTATCTATAATCTTTTCAGGACTAGTAATTTATTCATAGGTTACATGACACTATTCAGTGATTTGGGAACATTATTTCTCCTGCTCACATTGAAGTATAATTTCCAAGCTCTGGAGTACAGACTGCATTGGTGTTTGACCCTCTAATAATGACAGTTCTCTGTATGTATGTTGTTTTCTTGATTAGCTCAGCCCTGGGGGATGCTTTCAAAAGCGTACTAGATATTTAGGCAGGAAAACAGAATATGTGTAATCCTCAGAAGTACTGGAATACTGATTGCAGTGGGAGAAAATGCAGCATTTAACAGCCATTTGCAACAAGTGCATTTGCGCTGAGCAAATTATTTTTGTTGATGTCTCCAGCAGGAGTTTCATTTAAAGTGAAATAATGACTAATAGGGTGGTGATGAATCTGCAGAAATTGGCCTTGTCCATAGATAGGCTATTAGAGTGTAGTGTGTATATAAGCTGTGCTTAACTAAAGCCTGAGCTGGTCTGCTCCATCTTAAATCACTATTTTTAGTTTATATATAAACAACTTCTTCAGAAATCTCCCTTCTAAGCTAAATTGTTTTGTTCCCAAGGTGAATTGATTTGGGGAAGTTCAAATAAAAACCTGTTTGGCTGTGTTTGAGTTGTGAGGGTGAAGATAAATACATTGTACTTTTATTAATAGTAAGGAGACTGAGGGACTTACAGAAGGTCGAATAGCCTGTGGTATACACAGGCACAGAATCAAAATGTTCAGAAGCCAGCACTGTGATTAACAACCAGAATATATTGTCTGTATTTAAATATTATGTTGTCAGACATCTTTTGTTCCCATTTGATTAACCGTAATAATGCATAATTTTCTCTAGAGGTGCTTCCACACTAATGGAAGTCACTTGTCACCTTTGAGATTGTGTGTGTGAGGTGTGAGGTGACCCATCCCTGTTATTTGAAGTGTATTTCAGAAGTGTGACTGTCTTTGTGGACTGAGAGGACTGATTCTCACAGAGCTGTAGGAAAGAGAGCTGCTAAGGTAATATAGCCTGGGAGATGAAGTACATCCCAGGGAGCAGTTGTGTGCATGACCAGTGTAGCCTCAAGACTAAAGATGCTTCAATAGAAAACAAAAAAATGCATCATACTTGCTGCCACCTGAAAGAATAACCTAACCAGGTCTTCCCTCTCCCGCCTTCAACAGGATCTCTTCTCGTATGTCTTTCCATTAATTATACAAGTAGAAGCAAGCCTTCCTCTTTCTCTGGGCTGAGCTGTATTAATTCCAGCTGTGTTGATTCTTCAGTATCTGCAGGAGTAGCTGGCTGGACACCCTACCTGAAGGGCACAGCCAAACCCCACCCACTTGATATCTTTTGGGTTTAAGAGCTGAGTCCTGTTTGCTTTTTGGACTGGGGTCTGCAGGGGAAGGCTAGAAATGGGTTTGAAGACATTGTGTGTGTTGCAGGCTGCGGAAATGAGCGATGCCCAGGAGACGGATTCTTCCTTTTCCAGGTTGTTTATTTGTGCTCACTGTGGAGATTCCAGAATCAGGATGTCACTTAAACTGTTTACCAGGTGAAAGCATCCACAAAGCCTTTCCATTCAAATCCTTTTCAAGTGTGGTTCCATGTTCTAACACATAGTCACTGAGGTGTGACATTAGTGCTCTTCTTATAATTCAGAATGAAAGCCTGCAAGGGAAGCAAAGCGGAAAGGTGAAGGTAGTTCACAGTAATGGAAACACACCGTCTTTGGGACAGCCAGAAATTGAGCTTCTGTTGAATATAAATTTGTGACATTGTATAAATAAAAATAGATGTGCCTCAGCAGCACTAATAATAATAATAATAATAATAATAGTAATGTATAATTCCTACAGCAAGGATGTGCATAAGATAATGCTGCTGAGAAGCAAGATTCTGATGATTTTTGTGGAAGGCAGATTGCAAAACCTTTAGGTCCTGTCCTGTCTGGGGACTGAATCTTCTCCCATTTGGGAGCTCAGAGGCACTTGGTACTTGCTGGTGGTGGCAGTGCAAGCACAAAGGAAAGTGTTTGTCCAGCAAGGAGAAGGAGCGTCCATGAACAGCGTGTGTGGAATTTGGTTGTGTTAGTTATGAGCTTGTGTAAATGTCATTGAGGGAAGGTGTAAAGTGCTCAGGAACTGCTGAGGCAGTGCCCAGAGTTAGAAGATTAATGCTTTAGAATAATTGGTAGCTTAAGCATATGTAGCATCTGCAACTCACAAATTTCCTTTTCCATGGTATAACAAGAAAAATGGCTAGTCCTGGAGATAGGCAGAAAAAGTGATTAAAGTGCCATGTGTATATTCTAAATTCTTGTCTTTGGTGAAGCTGTTTATGATTTTCCAGACATATGCTCTTTGATTATTTTTCATCCATGAAGGCTGATTTTTTTTTCAATGTGGTATCTAAAATGTCATGAAGTGAAACCTCTTGGGGTACTTTGAAATTATGTGTTCACAAAGACTGTCTTCCACAGAGCATTCAGTGCTGACCTCTCTCCAGCTGTTGCAGTTCTAGCTTGAAAGGTCTTTGAAACTTTGTGTGTTTGTGTTTTATATAGAACTTTATTCTATATGGAGCTCTATTTTACATACTTTTTATTTTTTTTTTATTCTGTTTTGTGTGTGTGTGTCTTTCAAGTGTCAGGACAAGAAATGCCCCAGAGAACATGCTTCCCAGTTAAATAAACAGAACAAAATATCTCTCAAAATTGTGTTTAATAATTTTCTTGGCCTGAATTAGTGTGGAAGGGGTAGCCTCTCTGCCTTTACTTACCAGGAAGAAAAGCCTTAAACAAAAGGTGCTATTTTAATTTTTTTTCTTGTTTCTTCACTTGTAATTTAATACAGCAGTTTTCATAAATTTTCCCCCAAATGTATGATTTGATCCTCAGTAGCTCCCATTGGTGCCTTTGGTTTGACTCACCAGCACAGCCTTTTCTCTGCCCTCAAAGCCCTGGTAAGGTGATAGGCATGCTCATCACTGCAAAATGTGAATGAAATGGAAAAATTTGGGTCTAAGAAGAAAAACCAGGAACAGTGGTTAGCATAGGTCTGTACCTGACCTCACCAGGCTGGGAGGTCCCACCAGAGCTGCTGTGACCTGAACGGACTCCTGGCTCAGCAGAAATTGTCTGTGTTGCAATTGAATTTGCCTTTTTATGGCTTTTGACCAAAATATTTCAGTGGACATATCTGTCTGCTGTATGAAGGCATGACAGATGTCTCCAGAAATTTCCAGGGGGTTTGGCAGTGACCAAGCCCTCTGGCAAACCATGAGATAGATGGTTTTTGCTCTTCTAGTAGGAGCTGTGGCCTTTCCTGCAGCACAGAGCATCTGTTGGTTTGCAGAGGAGAGGAATGCTATGAGGGTGTTGCAAGAAGGAACAAGTCTGGTAACTGACTATAAAGTGATAGATTATTTCACAGCCTTAAATAATGAAGACTCATGATTGGTGTTTGGATAATGTTTTGACATCTCAGTATTGCTTGATGGTCACTGTGCAGTGTTTGAGGGAGAGGAAAGTAGGTTCCCTGGCCACCTGGTAAAAACAGACTTATCTCCTTTAAGTCTGCAGGTGCCCGAGAAGGCAGGGCCTTGAAATGGAGTTGGCTCATTGTCTCCGCTCACATTGCCTATTGCAGATGTTTTTCTCTGGTGCTGTTTAGCCCAGCCAGCCATGCCCTGTTGAGGAGCAGGGCTGTGCCTGCAAGGGGGATCTCTGCCTTTGGTGGGGCTCATGCTCAGTAATAAATGGCCTTTCTGCTGCTGGTGGAGAGGCAGTCGTGTGCCCATGACATTGGCTCTCCCTGATGGAGGGAACTTCTGAGCTCCTGGTAACACAGAGCATTTGATTCAAAATGGTTTGAGATAGTACTCTTAATAGTATTGCTGCCATGAAAATGCCACTTCTTGTCTGTTTCACAACTGCAGGGCATTAGAAAAGGGAAAATACCTTTCCTTTCTTTTGTTTTTGTTCTTACGATAATTCACAGCTTGAAAAGCTTGACCATCTCTCTCCTATTTAACCAAAAGCTGGTGACTTGGCATTTTTATGTTGGTCTCTTCGGGTGGACACCTTGAATTGGTCTTCTGCCTGGTGACATAAGCTTTATAGTGATGTAGATTTTCTTACACTTTTTTTGAGAACCATTAATGTTATCTGTGGGTTAAAGAAGTCTTCTGTGTTTCTGAATATTTTATGATGGTACTGACTTCATGGGCCAGTCAGTATTTAATTTTTGAGTTTTCTCCTCTGATCTCCTCTATCTGCACTGAAAGAATTTGGGAGCTTTAGGTTATGACAAAAATCCCCTTACTTTAGAGAAAGAAATGTGGTGGTTCTGTAATGTACAAGTGGGAGTCTCTGTGATTATTTTTTGCCATTTCTTGTTGTTTCACCAAACATCTGAGGCTTGCCTCCTCTGTTTTTCATGAGTAAATGTATTTGACTTGAGGAAACTGATGAGGACTGAGGAGAACTTCTGGCAGACACTGTCATTCTTAAAAAAAGTAGGTAGGATCCTTTGTCATGAAGGTTGTTGCTGCATAGACACTCGGAGCTGGCATAGTTTCCACATAGTAAAGTTGCTCACATGGCATTTCTGTATTTGTGATCAGAGATGGAGGGTCCTAAGGGAGGATTAGCAAGAGTATTTTTGGGGATTTCTCTATGGCTTCCTAGAGATGCACAGAAAAAGCTAATCTCTCTCTCTCTCTCTTTCTCTCATTATTCAATTCAGCTAATCTAATTGGAAAACCTCCTTAGAGCAGTCTCTGGTAGCTAGCTGTAGCAGCTGTACAATTAGTAGTGTCACCTAACAGGAGAGCTAAACAAGGAGCAATAGGAAACTGGAGTAGGATGTTTTGGTGTATCATAACAACCCTCCCAAGAACCAAGCTTGCTAGAGTGAATTCAGCTGTGAATTTTAAGAGCTTAAAAAACCTGAGGAAAAGTCTGAATTTTCAAAGACTTAAAATTCTGAGTGACGCGATGAAATAGTTTTAATCTCTAGGCATTGTTGCAGGTTATTTATAGATTGATTTTTTTAAATTAAAATTGCCACAAACAGGACTGAATATGGGTCTGCTGGGCTCTACTGCCTATTCCTCAGAGTGTGAACAGTGAAGCTGAGCAGGGAAGAGGTGTATAATTAACTGCTTTATATGTATGGGGACATTTCCGTGGCCTTTTCCCTCCCAGCTTGGCTGCTGGACTGTGTTTTATTTGCAGATAGCCCTGAAGGCCATCAGGAGCAAGAGCTGGCATGGAGGAGAGCACCAGCCCCATCAGGAGGTGATAGAGCCATTGGCAGTGATGTTCCCTGGTTGCACTGTCCAGGACTGTGCCTAGGCACAGGAGGCAGAGACAGGTTTGCATTTGAATCACCAGCTTGGCACTTTCCAGCTTCACACCATTAATTACTGTGATGCTAATGCCATTTAGCCATCTCTCTATATCCAGGAAGCATTTAGATAAGAGCATGTGTGGGGCAAGTCATGATTTAGCAATCTCTGTGGAGTTACGTGGTTGTCATACTTGGAATGTGTGACCTGTGGTTATAAAGGATAGGTTTTGGAAGTGCTGTTAACCAAGTGGCATATGTCAGGGACTGGAAAATCTAGGCTATTTATAACTGTCCACAGGTGGAGAAGGAAGCAGCAATACATAATACCAGTAATAATTATCAGCAGTATAGAAGTTCATCTCTTAAGCCGTTGAGTCTAATGCACTAAAAAGTATTTGATCTGAAGCCTGGCACAGCCTTCAAATGGAGCCGTTCAAAGGCGTCCTGACCTAATTTTGCTGCAGAAGTGTGTGAGTCTTTCTCATTCCCCTAATTTCTTGCAGAAGGTTTCAATGATAAAGTCTTCATCCTCTACATGTGCATATATTTTACTGCAGAGCTTTTGAATAAAAGCAGCCCTTGCAGGCCAGGTGGTAAATATAGTGCTCAGCTTAACAGAAAAGACATTCAGTTTATCAGAGACATGTCCTCCTGTGTTTTGCAGTTGTCAGTTAGCCTTCCTTAAGACTTCTTTTTATTTGCTGGATTAATTTTTTTATTTTTTGTGATTAATTGAAGTTCAATGCTGGCTCTGTACCTGTGAGTAAAGGCTTTGTATTATGCTGAACTTCTATTATAGTGAAAACCTCTAAAATGTAAAGCAGCTTTTAAATAAAAGTTTGCTTTCTTTTCAAGGGAAATAAATAATGAAATTATAAGGCATTGTCCATGTAGCTATGTAAATTTATCAGTTAAAGCATAAAGCATAAGTGCTTTGACTTTCCTCTGAGTAAATCAAAGCAGATGTAAGACATGTCTTAATGGACTTTTGTCTTCAAAAGAAAATGGGGAGAAAACAAATTTATTTTTCAACAGTGACAAAATAGAGTGTACTGCAGGGATGGACAGTGCTCTGTTATTGTCTGTGTTGGTGTAGACTGTTTCTATGAGAAGATAAAAACTAACAGAGCAACACAAACTGAAGGCTTTTAAATTCTTTCTGACCTGTCACTTGTACAATTTCTCATGCCATTATCACCACGGTGGTGCTGTAAGACTACCGATTTCCTACCAGAAGTATTGCTTTTTGTTCAGTGTGGGGTGTTTTAACTTGTGCTGGTGATATTTCTGAACAATACTGCACAGTACATGGTAACTGCAGTGCACTTAATTGTAATTTATACCTTAAGTTATTTATTTGCTCTTTTTCTTTGCAATCTCTTGTGCTTCCAACCTCATTAGACTGATTTTTTCTTTCCCTCCTGCTGCTTTTGTGCTATCAGGCACAAAAGGTAACTTAGCATTGGCACCGCTCTTCAGTCTCATGTTGCAAGTACAGGATCCAAGAGCAGAAGAAAAGGTAGATGAAAATCTGGGCTGGCTCTGGGCCTTTGCCCACTCTCAGGAATCCTTCTGCTCACTCGGCTCACAGCAGTGAAAAAGAGGGAGTGGGGAGGAGCTGGTTGTGAGTGACCAAAGTATTGGCAGAGCTGTTGGCAGGAAGGGGATGCTGGACTGCTGACATGTCTTGGCCAGACCTTAATTAAAGGAGAAGCCTGGAGGTGACTGGTTTGGGCTGGAAAAGAGTTGCTGTATCAGGCATGCTAATTCCATCTTGGACTCATCAGCTGTGTCCGTTCGACAGCCCTGGAGCACGCAAATCAAGCGTTTAAGCAGACATGGATCATTTGAGCACTGCATCCCTCACCCCCTTTGCTTTTTGGAAAGTGAGTGTGTGGAGCCAAATGTTACAGCTTGGCATTTCTCTCTGTTCTTTGGATTTTCTTGGAAAACTTCCGTGTTCTCCCTTCTGACTGCGGAAGGATGGGAATGATGAGTGCAAATTGCTCCTCCTCCGATCTACAGCCTCGCTTCAAAACTTATTTTGTGCAAATGACCATTTGTTTAAGTGATCAGTAACTGTGTTCGCTCAGATGGAGGGGGAGCTGTCTGAAGTTGGGGCTAGCTGAAGTGTCAGGTTACCAAGGGCACTATAATCAAGGTGACAGCTGCTTTCCTTATGCTATACTGAAACAAAATACCCCAGCCATTCAACAGAGCCTCACCAAATACATTAACCTCAGTGTTTTTACTCCTTCCACAAGTTGGTGGATTACTTAGCACTCCTGGCTAATGAAATACAGGAGTGCTAATCTCTCTCCATGGATACCAGAGGGGAAAATGTTGAGTGTTGCTACCCCAAGAGTGCAAACGTGTGCCTGAGCTAATGACCATACTCAAGGCCTGCAGTGCAGCAAGTGAAGTGGTTTCTCCTCGGGTGCTTGTGCTCCCTCTGGAGATGCTGAGCCTGGCACAGGGAGGGCTGGGATTATCTGTGGCTCAGCAGCTGCTGTGTGGATGCACACCTCTCCATACCCTGCGGTGAGCAACCTGTTAACCCAACCCTGTCTCCCTCCCACCTCTTGAAGGTATTTGCACTTGCCCTTAAGTAACCATTTCTTTCTTTGGCTTCTTAAGCTGACACACTTTGACGTACTCAGGGGTGAAAAATGGGAGGTGCTTCTTGAAATAGCCTTGATGTGCTGTACAGGAGAAGCCTTGTTTGAGGAGCAGGCTATGAGAGTCCTCTCTGAGCTCTTCTTTCACCTCCCTTTGAATAATCCCAGTTTGTTTTATTTTAAAGAAAAACTCATGTGGGTGTCTTAGCCACAAAAAAAAAAACCCCACAAAAATATGTTGCTGAGGTTTGTGTGCAGTTTATTTCCAGTAATGAAGGGCAGGCCTGTGTAGGGAAGAAGTTTATGTGAAAGAATGGGATAAATAAGACTATTAAAATATGCTGGTCCTGGGCTTTATTGTGGGTCTTTGAGTAAAGTTCTGAGAATAATCATCTGGTAAAAAGCCTTTTCTTAATATTCACCCCTTGAGAAAGAATTGGTGTTTGACCTGCCAGAGGCTTATTCCGAGAGCAGTCAGAAGGCTGCAAACTGAGGTTTCCTTTGAGGCACAGGGACCCTTTCTCTGGCAGCTGAGGAAGGGTCTGCATGAGAAGAAGGGAGGTTGAAGTGGGAAGCATGAATCTGTAGAGACAGCAGGAGTAAGAGACTTAGAAATTGCAGGGGGTAAAGCTAAGAATAATCTTAGAGTTGCTGAGCTGCACTGCACAGAAAGCATAGCTTTAGCTGGAACATCAAACTGCCACATCCCCTCTTGGGTTAGGAAAGGCAAGAAGAAGGAGTAAAGAACTCTGAGAAAATCATCTGAGTCAAACTTGACTCACACAGGTCTGAAAAAGTGCACTAGGAGTTTCACTGAGTATACTGTAATAGCTGGCTGTAACAGGAGGGAAGCTGGGCAGCCTCCCGCTGCAGAGTTTGCAGGAGACTCCTTCCTTGCTCCCTCCATGCAGCCCTCCTGGTCCTCTGCACTGCCAGGGTGACTGAAAACCCACCTTCTCCTGGCCAAAGAGCCTCCAGCCTAGGGAAAAGCACATCTGTGTTACTTCACTTGTGGTCAGTTCCATGAAATGTTCCCAGCATTTAGAGTATGCACTGAGCAGTGCTGATACTTGGGTCAGGGCAAAGAAAAGGGATGAGAGTTAAGTTACTGGCAGAGCATGAACTTAATGTTTTCTGGGTTTCAGCTCCTCGGCTGTTTCAAAGCACCTAGTTTATCCTTTTATCTTTTCTCAGTCACACCTAACTTGAACAAAGCCTATGCTCTGCAGAGACTCTTGGAAGATATTCATTTTGAAGTGGAGAAACTGCTCAGCAGTGAGAGAGCATGAAAATCTGACAAACAAGTTTGTTGCCTCATAATTTTTCATCATAGAAGATCTGGAGCACAAGGCACCCCAAAAGCAAATTCCTCATCAGCAGAAGACTGGGAGATGCATCCAGGCTTTCCTGGGGAGCTATTTACCCTTTGCAGGAAGATGGCTGGGGTGTGCCAAGTCCCTGCTTGTGCAGCAGAGACCCCCGTATGTCCGTACTGTCCAAATTCTTGAGATTTTTTTGCTTTAAAATCCGAGCAGAATCTGAACCTGTAAGGCTGACTTACTGCATGGGAGACATCTTCCAATGGAGGAGGAACAAACCAAGAAAACTAGAATTGTTTTAATAAGATTTTTAAGGCTGTTTTTTTTTTTTTTTCTTTTTTTCATAATTATTTTTAATCCTCTCCAAGCCATGTAAGATGCATTGGAAGAAGGCAGTGTGCTCCTTAGGTGTGGTGCAGGACTTATGACCAAAATGAATAGGCTTCACTGGATGGTCATTGAGTACATGTTCTGGAAATAACTCCTTCATTTTCTCTTGGGGTTTGGGAAATGAAGGGAGACTTTCTTTCAGCCCTTCTACTTATTTAAAATAATACACTGGCATGCCAAGCAGAGCAGGATTAATTTTTTTCTAATGCTGGGAGAAGAAGCCTGTGATTAAGAAACTTGGCAGTATGTAACTCTTAGTTTTCTTGTATTTTTGATGCTTCTGTTTGTATGCTAGGGTGTTCAAAAAAGCATAAGTCAGGGTATTTTTGGGAAAGTTGTGAAATGGATGACATTTTCCAAAAGGACAGTGTGTCTCTTGGCAGCATCATGGTCAAACAAGTAAATATATGTAGTTACTGTGTCATACCCCCCTCACTGTGATTGCAATTCCAGGCAGTCTTGGAAATACCACAGATATCAAATCCAAGTATATTTCCTCCATATTTCATTAATTTCAAATTACTTTTTAATTTGATGATAATGGCTGGATTGATGCACAGTAAATAAATACACTGGATTTCTAATGAAATTAGAATAAGTTAGGGGTGAAGTAGCATGGAACTCCAGTGAAGATGTCTCAGCACTTATTGTGAGAAAAAGGTATCAACTTCTGTTCACATTTACCTCTCAGCTGACTCCTGCTAACAGAGCTGGTTTGGGTGTCTGTATTTCCCATGTGGAGAGATCTTCCCTCAACTAATAAAAAGTGTCAAACTGTGCTGAAGATTTTGTAGAAGAGATGGTGTAATGCTGTCTTACTGCTGCTGAGCTCTTGTGTGTACAGAAGGCACTGAGAAAGTCAGGTGGAGAGACACAAGGAAAGATAAGAGCCATGGTGTGACTTTACATGCTGAAAACTGTTCTGTGACTGCTCACAACTGTTAATTAATGCCATTCCAGAAGATAATGCATGTTTTGAAAGTGGCTGCAGCAGTAGATAGGAGAGAGGCAGCTTTTTCTGAAAAGAAAGTAGAGCCTTGAAGACAATCCATGTACTGTACATTTTGATTCCTTCTACTTTTGTTTTTGTTGGGTTTTTTGGTTGGTGGTTTTTTTTTGGGGGGGGGGGGTGGTTTTTTTTGTTTTGTTTTGTTTGTTTTTGTTGCATGGAGGATGTGACTGCAGTCATTTCCTCACTCTGCTCTGTCCAGGAGCCAAGTGAAGCACTGATGGAAAGTGAGTGGCATTGTCATTCCCACTGCCTGTGCCAGAAGGTGAAAGAGCTGACTTCTCGCCAGGCCCTGAGCTGCTCACCCGCGTTATGGTGCTACAAGCTATGTGAGAGATGAGAGAGATGGTGATGGTGGAATTGTTTGTGGGACTTCAGAGGATGACCCAGGGAAGTGGGGATGTTCTTGTGTAGCTCTTGTGAAAACAGAGGACCACCTTCACTAGGAGAAGAAATGGGACAGACTGGCAAGTTGGAGCTGACTGCTTGGGTGGGAAAAACCCCAAATACCCACTGTGGTATTTAACATCTGAACTGATATGGCTGTCATGGCAGTACTTAAGCATAATCTAAGGAATTTCTGGCTCCTTCTACAGCAACAGCAAATCAGTTACTACTTTGTTATGCTCATGGAGGAAACACACTACCTGTATCTCATCAGTTTTATCTTTGAAAATCTATGTTGTTCAGGGCTTTCAGCATATGAATTAACCAAGTTGAAGTGCGTGCGTTACAGTGCATATGGTTATAAATTCTTACTTACGTGGTGGAAATTAGCTAATATTTTAAATGCGATATTAAAACTTACTTAGCTCTTATCTAATAAATATTTATTAGCTGCTAAATATCAGTCATTCATGCCTGATGAATGAGGTTCTCCAGGAGGCAGCTTCAGCTGGGAAGGCATCTCTCTTCCTGCCCTCCCTGCCCAGATCTACATGAGGCAATGTATTTCCCATCTGCTGCTTTTTGCTTGCCATTGTAATGTCCCTTTTCAGTGCTTGTCAGTGGGTCTGGATGGAGATGTGGGTATCTGGCACTTCCCAGCACTCAGGGGCTAGTTCTCCAAGACAAATCCTTTTAGATACATTAATTTGTTTGTTTCTCAGGGAGGATTGAAATGGATCATCTACTCAAGCAATGCTTCGGTTTTTACTGATGAATTTAGGTGACTATGATGCATGTCACACAGCTGAGTTTCTGAACACATTTTTGGTTTTAAAATCTGTTTTTAAATGTCAGTAGATCCATCTCTGAAGCTTAAGCATCCAGAATTGATAGCTGTCTTTTTAGGACCAGAGAGTCTTTGTGGAGAGGGAAGTAGGAAAGCAGTACTGACTCAAGTGAAGCATTAGCCTATTTGGGATTGCTGTTCAGCTTTAGTGTTAGAGGATGTCTGGGTGTTCTACAGATACCATTATCCAGAACAGCCAGAATGTGTGAATGCATGTAGAGTTCAGGCTGGAGCAGGCAGGATTTGCTTCAGGACAGGAAAATAGTAAACCATATGTATGCATTATGGTTGGTTGATGGCAAAGGCAAAACTCCATTTATAAGGCAGAACAAAGGGGAACCAAAAGGAATTGCCCAGAATTGTATTGGCTTGTTTCTTAAAAAAAACAAAAGACTTGGTACAAACAAAGCAGCTCCAAAATTTGAACTGATTTTACCATAATCAGTAAAGGCCAAGCAATCTAGCCTCAAACAACAGCTTGGGATGTGTTGCTGGGTCTTTTTCAAAGTGATTGGTAAGTGGTATTTTGCTTATGCATTAAATGGCAGTTTGCTGCAGACTTGCCTTGAGGAGTCAAAACAAGGTAGGGACTTTACTTTTTCAAACGTGCAGTTCCTGTTGCCCAGCAGTTCAGGGAATTCCACGCATCAGCATGATCTGCCTGGATTATGGAGATTAATTTAGTTATATCCTTTTACCATATTAAAAAGTCAATGCTTCTTATTTTATTACTTTCCTTTTCAGTCACTGTGTTTCTGTGTGAGGTTTTATTTTTTTTTAAAGAAACCACAGCATATGAAATGTTGAGGATTAAAAGTAACTTTAAAGGGTCTAATTCTAAATATAAAACATATTATTATACCAGTCAACCTTCTAATAAATCTATATAATTTCTTACTCAATAACCACGCCTAATTACAAGGCAGTTCTCTGCTGTGTTACACTTGGTTTGTAAACTGTGAATGTCACTTTGCAGCTGAACTTGCCCTTTGAATAAAGCCTTATGTACCACCAGAGTTAATATTTAAACCAAACCACCCGCTTAAAATTGTACCCCAGTTACATTAAATTAGAACCTCTCATAACAATGTGAGAAGGTTCTTGTTTTATGGCATAAGCTGCTTTCCCACCCTCAGGCAGCAAACTGGAAGTATTTTAAGTCTTCTGCTCAGAAAAAAATAGAGTCCAGACCTCCAGCTGCACATGGCCATCTCAGCACCACAGAAATAGAAACCGGTGCTATCCGAAATGCATAATTCATCTGGCAGCTTGCAGGCATTCATGCAATGCAGCAAACTCAGTGGCTCCTTCTTGAGCATGCTGTGGGTGAACAGCAGTACAGGGGCTGTAGTACCTGTGGTTGTGGGCCTGTTCCCAGACTCTTGTGTCTTGTGCACAGTGGGAAAGGTGCCCTAAGGATGAAATGGGCAGCCTGGCAGGGTCACCTGGGCAGTCAGGGACTCTGCTTTGGGGAATTATAGGCCAGCCTTGCAGACGGTTAAGTTATGGAAACCTAACCTGATGATGTCTTGGTTGAATGCAGAGAGAAGAGTTGTAGAAATTAATAAACTCAATTTTCTGGTATCCTGGATGAAAATGTATTGGTTCGGGCTTTGTAAAACATGATTATGTTCTGAATCTGTATAGGAAAAAACAGTTTTCTAAGCTGTATACTGCTACATGATGACTTTTTTTCCTTCCTTCCTTCCTTCCTTCCTTCCTTCCTTCCTTCCTTCCTTCCTTCCTTCCTTCCTTCCTTCCTTCCTTCCTTCCTTCCTTCCTTCCTTCCTTCCTTCCTTCCTTCCTTCCTTCCTTCCTTCCTTCCTTCCTTCCTTCCTTCCTTCCTTCCTTCCTTCCTTCCTTCCTTCCTTCCTTCCTTCCTTCCTTCCTTCCTTCCTTCCTTCCTTCCTTCCTTCCTTCCTTCCTTCCTTCCTTCCTTCCTTCCTTCCTTCCTTCCTCCCTTCCTTCCTCCCTTCCTCCCTTCCTCCCTTCCTCCCTTCCTCCCTTCCTCCCTTCCTCCCTTCCTTCCTCCCTTCCTCCCTTCCTCCCTTCCTCCCTTCCTTCCTCCCTTCCTCCCTCCCTCCCTCCCCACCAGTATTTGTTTCTCCCCCTCCACCACATCAGTGTTAGTCTAATTACTGAAGAATTGGGATGGTGCTCAGTGTTGAATATTACAGCAGTGCAGCATAAAGTAGCTCATGTTAATAGCATCTTTCACCTTCTGTACTTCTGAGCAAAATTTACTGGAGAATTTACTAATTTCCATTGGGATACTTAGCTTTTACTGTTGGTCGTACCTGAGCAAATGCCATTGACTTCACTGAAGTTTGTGTTGTAGGAATTGGAAATCTTATTCCAGAGGGGAAAAAGAAAAAAAAAAAGCTAGAGCTTTTTTTCCTTAGAGATACTGAAGGATGGAATAACCTCAGGTAGGAAGCAGCGTATGGAATGATGTTGTTTTTCTTAGAGTGAAAGCATGACAAAGATAGCTGACCTGTTACTTGTTTTGGTAATAAGTACGTGCACATCTATTTCTCTACTACTTTGATTTATGGAGGAATAAACATTGAGCCACAAAAATAAATATGGCGTGACAAAAAAAGATAGAAGTTTAGGTGGCATCTCAGCAAAGAAAGGAAATGCTTTGAAGTATGTCCTGTAAAAGTGCATGGTGACAAGCACGCAGAACTTCATTACAATGCCTTTCAAAAGAGATTTATTTTAAATAGGCTTCACCAAAGTGATTCTTAAAAAAAGTTCCCTACATGCTCACAGCTCTCTTCACTTTTCTTCCAAGCCATTTTCTGTAGCTATATCTCTGTGTGCACACAGGATTTAGATTTAGCAGAACTTCATTTATGTGTGAAAGAAAGGTGCTTTGGTCATGCTCGGTATCCATTGATAACTTTGATAGATGCAAACAAGTATTGACTGTTGCATGGTTATGTCTTAATGAAATTAACCCCCAAATTAAGTTGATGCTTGACCTGGCAAAAGGGCATTCAGAGAATTGTGACCATGCTAATTTCCCAAGTGCATCCTTAGTGCCCACAGTGGGGTGGACAGCCCTCTTGCCTGAGCCCTGCCACCGGCTTCCCCTGGGGATCATGCCTCAAGGCCCCTTGTCACCTCTGCAGAGGCAGAGGAGGGCTGGGGTGCCCTGGAGGCTCTTGGTTCTGCTGCCAGCTGTGTTCTGCAGGGGAGCAGGTGAGCTGGGCACGTGGCTGGGAGCCCCCCAGTGCCCCCCATGGTCCCTGAGCCTTTCCTCCTCCCATGCCAGGGGCCTGGGTGGCCCTGCCATCAGCATGTGATGGCCATGTGGGATAAGTGCTGCCTGTGGGCCCAGAGGCTGTGGCTTGGCCATGGGGCATCAGTAACAGAAGCTGAGATAAATTAGGGTGCTTGAGGATTTCAGTCATCAAGGGAGAGAGGCTGAAATGGCAGTGATTCCTTGTGCAGGACTCTACATCTGTTAGTGCACAAACTTTGCTCTGCTGGATGATGCTCTCTATTTTGCTGGCATTTAGGAAAGTCCCAGTGTCTGCTTATGACTAGATTCTGCTGAAAAAGTCTTTTGGTTGCATAACACTAAATACTGGTTGATCCATCACCTCACTGGTATCTCTTCAGCTTCTGATGATTGTTGCTCTTTAAATAAAACTTAGTGTAACTGTGATAGCATCCGTGTTATGACAGGAGGGCTCCTGCTGGGCCTCATGTTGGATGTGTGCAGTAGGTTCTGGAGAGGCTGGTGGTGATGTTCAGGTTAGATGGATCCCAGATGTTATTCTTTTGTTTCTCTTGCATGTATCTCATTTTAAGGACTGATCAATTGTTTATGATGCTAAATAAAAAGATCTTAGGGGTTTAAAGTGCAAGCACTTATTTGTATGGTGTCCTAAAGTATTTTGGAGTTGTAAATAAGTAAATAAAAGAAAAAAATAAAGAGAACTTGTATTTTCAGAGCAGTTTATTTCAACATGAATTAAAAATTTAAGAAAATTAGATGCAATCCATGACTTAAGCACATGCTCTAAGTTAAGCATGTTGAGCAAGCCCAGATGGAGTCCCTGGTGGGACTCCTTGTTGTGCATAAAGTGAGACATCAGTGCAGGCATCTGATAAAGGTCCAAATTCAGAGTCACAGGTACAAAATCCAAAAGTGATAGCAAGGTACAGGGCCAAAACGGACCAGATATGTTCCTTGGAGGGTTTGTTGGCTCTATTGCTCCACAGAGTGTTTTCACAGTTTTGGACTGATTCAAGACAGGCCAGAGTGTGCTGTTGTCTGCTGCCTAGTTTATTTATGAGCTTAAAAAATAATACAAGCAAATTTAGTGCTTTGGAGGGAAGAGAAAATGATAGAAAATTCAGTATAAATATGGAATGGTGTGAACACTTAGACTAACACTGCACTGGTTGCTTTATTCAGTGTTGTGTCAGTGAAAAGATGGAAGTAAGGCGAAGTCACAAAGTGTTGTGTTGAGAGGAGCAGGCTGAGCAGGAGGAGCTGAAAAATGCGGAGAACAGGCAGCTGGCTGCTTGTAAGTTTGTCCTAGGAACTGTTGCTTCCTATCAAAAGCAAATTTTGTATACTGAAAGTAGTTTATGTGCTGTGTTTGCCAGTAAAAGTTAGGAATGCAACTGAGATGGGGGATGCAGATCGCTGCATACAAACATGGAATTATCTCAGTGGAAAAGATTAGTAACTCCAGAAGAAAGTGCTGTACGAGTGCCTCATTTACTTTGGTCAGCTCTTGAAGGGGAAATCAAAATTACAGAAGTTTGTGAGTCTTAACAAATTTTCATTGGAAGAAAGGTTGTTTCTTCTGTGCTTCACATGAAGGAAACCAGTGATTGCCTGTGTAACTCTGTTAACTCACCATTCCTGCGTGTGACTGAATTAAAACATGTGTCATGTTCTCATTTCAGTTAAGTAATGCTTTCCGTTCCAAGCTCTCCTAGCTAAGTATTTGTAAGGCAGTCATGCTTTTCTTACTTGGTAACTGGCAATTCTCTGCTCTTCGCTCTTTGCAGATCCTCACCCCTGCCCCATACTCAAATTACTGAGCAATGTAGGGATAAACCCATGGGGTCTCCCCTGTCTCTGGTACTGCTGCACAGGCCTGGCTGAAGCCCAGGCTTTTGGGTGGCCACTGCCTTGCTCTTGCTTAATGATACTCTTCAGGGCACGATCAGTGCATGTTTGCAAGGGCTGGAGTCTCACTGTGGCACCTGGGAATCTGCAGCTGGAGACTGTGGTCTAGCACTGAGCAGGCCAGCTCACACCAGCTGTAGGTACTGGTGCGCATGAACCTCAGCAGCGATGCAGAGTGGGTCCTCCACATCTCTGTCACATGTGACACAGGGACTGAGACCCTAATTCTGCTCTTACATACTCACTGGCCCTGGAAGTTGCTGATGTTTCTGGTTCTCCTGTTTCCTACCAGAGGAGCTTTGGTGCTTTGTCCCATGTAGATCAGGCACAGATGAGTTCTAGTTTAGTGAAGTCAAGGGTTTGCTTGAAGCTGTGCTCACGCGCGTGTTCCTCTGGAGCCGGATGTTTTGTCCCTGGCCTGGGGAGCTGGCAGGATTTGCAGGCACATACACACACACACATAGTGAGTGCAGTAAGGCTGTACCTCTGAAGCCTCAGTTCTCTGAACTGAAGCAGTCAGTTCTGCTCAGTTTCAGAGGATTTGGCTTTGTCAAATCCTTCCCTCTCTGCTGTTAGGCCTGATGACAGATGAATGTGATTAAAAAAAGATCTGGCTGCTAACTGTTTGAATTCCCAGGTGGCTGAATTTTCATGTAATAGGACTTTCACCATGATTTATCCTCTTGGGGTGTATTAGCGATGAAACGCTGCCTTTCTGCAGTCACTGTTTGATTCATCATATTTTGTTTTTGCAGTTGCTCAACCTTTTTATCATTCATCTTTGCTACTGGGTTGGTTTTGCTACTGTAAAATTTGAGGTACTCTATTGAAGAGAAGCTATACTGGCGAATTACCCCTTTATTTCACCTGCCCTAGTATATCCTGTCCTTCCTTCCTTGTCTCTGTTTTCCTCACTGCCATGCCTGCTGCTCCTATGGGTGGGTCTGTCCTTGGCACTGGAGGGCTGGGCTGCTCCTGAGGCTGCCTCGCCAGCAGTGTGGGGAGGCTGGTGTCTGTGAAGTAGAAAGTAACTGGTGTAGGCTACGTGGCAAAATGATTTTTGGTTTTGGCAGATCTGCTTTATTTGAGGAATTCCAGTAGCCATGCTTCTGCTGTGACTCTTGGGGAAGCAGATTTCCAAATTGTATTGGTGTGGTGACTTAGCTGGTGCCAGCTGATGGTATGACCTCTATTTGTCCTTCAGAGTTTATGACACCTGCTGGAATAATGCTGAGAAAAGGAAAATAGGCAGAGGAGGTTTTTCCACCTCGCCTTTTCCAGGTGAAGCTTCAGCTTTGGACCTCTCTCCTCTCAATTATGCCATGGGAATACACCTCCAAAAAAAGTGTTCTGTAAGTTAGAGAGCACAGTGTAATCTGTAGTGTGGGATTTCTGTTAGCATGTCACCTCACTCTGCTTTACTGGCCTTTTGAAGAACTTCACAAGGAAGGTATAATTTATGGTTTATTACAGGTTTATATGGAGACAACAATATTTACCATTGTCTACTATTTTTAATTCTCTTCCAATAATTCAAACTACTCAGTTTTAGAAAGTGTAAGCATAAATCACTTATAAATCAGTTTTCTGTTTGTATTTCCCCCACATATATTTTGTGGGAACTTTTTATAAAACATACCTTTTTTAACATTGCTTCTTTCTATAACTTTTTTGATGCTGTGCAATGCTGAATGAGCATTCCTCCTGTTTCTTGAAGCATCTTACCTTTGTTAGTGTATAATGTTTCTGCAATTCATTAAGCTTTATATGAGTTTCTTCCTAGTGAATGAAAAGAATTGCAGGTATTTCAGGAATCTATGAATAGCTATTTCATTATAAAAGGCTAATAAGAGGGGAGCATTTTTTTCCTGGTAATCTGAGTTTCAAGAGAGGTGAGTACTGAGAGCTCAGTGTTACAGCCTCCTTGCTAGAACTTGATACTTCAACTGTGTACAAGAAAGCTGTAGTCTTCAATGAGATTGCAAAGAGATAAAAATACAGATCCACGCTGTGTCAGGAGTGTTTCTCGCCACAGCACACTGAGTGAGCACTGAGGTCTCTTTATCTAAACCATAAGTGACAGCACTGTTGCCTTCAGCATGACCAAGAGCTAAGGTAGAAGGAGGAGGGCTGGATAACAAGTCCCATTTGAGTGCCTGTAAAATGTAAACAACTAAATTACTTGCAAATTCTATAGTATGCTACAAGTCCTTCTCTGTTAAGAAGCATTAAATAATTCTGATTTGGAAAGACATCTCAGGATGACCATTTTACTTTTTAGAAAAGGAATTCTGCTAGATTGCTTTGCTTTGTGTAGTGAATTGTGGTAGCTGCTGTGAGAGCCCTTCAACTTTAAATGCCTTCCTTTTAGGAAGTGGTATTGGTAATGGGAAGTTGTTCAGATTAGGTTATATAGGTGCCTGGTTTCTATCAAACAGCTTGGCAAGAATTGCTGCATTCCCTTCTAATAAATTTCTTCCTCTAATGGCATCTCTTTCTAAACATAATCTTAGATGAGATGCTGTAGTACAACTGTTGTTTCATGACTGTTCTTAAGAGCACTGCCTTTAAAATGTGGAGGGTTATTGTGCTTCAGTTTATTTATGTTTAATTTTTAAGCAGGGGTTCTCTTGAGTTAGGTACTCAGTTTTACTTAAGGCACATAATAAGTAGGTATTAGATGTGGATGGTTGTTTCACTGGCTATGGATTTTCACAGTATAATTAAGGTTAATGTTTTCCTAAACTTATTTGGTTTTTTATCCTTTTCCATTAGTGTCTGATATAAAAGATAGGTTTGTATGCTACCTCTACTCTATTTTTTTCTAATGTTATTTAATTATTTCTGAAGGAAAAAAAAATCCCTCAGGTTTGGCTTCAGTGTTTCCACAACCTATAACCTTAGAAGAATATGCTAATGCCTGAAATTTCCTTTCTTTTCTCTTGTCACTGGATGTCAAGAACAAGTTCCCATTACTTAAGGCTGCCTCTCCAAGGGCAGTAATACTATCTGTGCTTTGGATTCAGCACACACAAGATGGGGTGTCATGGTTTAACCCCATCCAGCAGCCAACCACCAAGTGAGATGAGGGAGAGAAGAGAAGCTGAAGGGTAAAAGCTGGAAAACTCATGGCTTGGAATGAGGGCAGTTTAATAGGAAAGCAAAAGCTGTGCACACAAGCAAAGCTAAACAGGGAATTAATTCACTGCTTCCCATGGGCAGCCATCCCCAGAAGAGCAGGGCCCCATCAGGTGTGACGGTGACTTGGGAAGACAAACGCCATCATTCCAAACATTTCCCTTTTCCTTCTTCTCCCCGCTTCATTTACTGAGCCTGATGTCATGTTGTGGAATTGCTCTTTGGTCAGTTTGGGTCACCTGTCCTGGCTGTGTCCCCTCCCATGTAACCCCAGCCCCTGCCACTGTGGCAGGACAAGAAGCAGAAGAGGCCTTGGCTCTGTGTTTAAGCCCTGCTCAGCAGTAACAGAAATGAGATTGTTTAAACTTTATAGCTGTGTTGTCAATCTGTGTTCAGCACAAGCTCGAAACACAGTCCCCTCCTGACCACTGTGAAGAAAACAAGTTCTGTCCCAGCCAAAACCAGCACAGAGAGTTTCATTACAGGTGCTGAAGAGGGGACGTCTCTCACTCAGTAGCTCGAACAAAATGAAGGTGTTTTTTTTCCTGTTGGCAGAAGCAGCCTTAAGAGTTTGCTGTTTAAGAAAGTTACCCCAAATAACTAAGTCTAAATTTCTGTGTAGTACTTACGCTGGATCAATTTTGAAAATAATGCTTATTCCTTCCCTTAAGCAAGAGACATTTGATTTAATGTTGCTGATTCAAGGCAATATCAGGAAGACACAAACAGGCAAATCTTGCCTGTGTATTTGAAAACAGTAGAAACATTTAGATGGTGTCTTGCTTTACACAGGAGAAAATTTCGGCCCAGGTGATAAAGTTCATTGAGCAAGTTGAAACTTGGAATTTGTTTTTTGCCTATAAAGGACAGATCATAGAGCAAGCAGCTTGCTTACATACCTGGGACTGTTATTGAGCAACCACACTTCATGGGAAAATCAAAGAAATGTACGAGTATAGCAAGCTTTCTAAATTTCTTAATAAAGATTAAAAAAATTCCTCTGTTCCTTTCCCTGTGCTGTGATCCTCAGGCTGTTGTGAGGAGTTTGTGTATTGTTTTTTGTTCATCACAAGAAGTACTTGTATTGAAAAGAAATTAAAAGCCCCTGTGGGAATGGCTGTTCTGTAGGAAGCTGTCCAGGCTTCCTAATTGTATATACAGTAAAGCTTATATGATACTTACACAAAAGTTAATTGCTCATATGTTTAATTTAATCACAGAATTCAAGCTTATAAAGGAATTAAAATCTGAGACTTGTCCTGTTCTGGTGATGACTGGACTTTGTGAATGGGGTTTTGAATGTGTTTCTTTTGTATGTATATGTGGATACAGGTTTTTGTTTTTGTTTTGGTTTTTTTTTTTTTTTGTTTTTTTTTTTTTAATCTAAAATTGTCTTTTTATCCCCTTTGGAATTATTGGAATAAAGCAAAATGCCTGTTTTTTAATATAAGTGAATGAGGTATGGTATACTGGTATACAGTATTTTTCTTTTCTTTTTTTTTTTTTTTTGACTGCCTGTACAAACTAAATTCTACATACCATGCTGCAGTGTGTTAGTAGACAGCCTGATTTATGATTGAAGAAAAATACCATTGCTAGTGTTTCTGAGAGCCTGGGAAGGAAGGAAATAGGTAGCCTTTCTGGTTGTCTTTAGTGGAGTGCTCTGAAATGCTTGGACTTCAGTCAAGAGAACAAAAGCCCTCTTGTTGGTTTCTGTGGTTTTGGGGTGTGTCTACACCCTAAAAATGTAGTAGGATTTATTTTGGAAGCCTTATTTGGAGCTTTCATCACCACCTTGATGAGGAAGGGAGAGCTACTATCAACTCCCCTGTCTGGCCAGTTTCTGGCTTAATCCAGCCAAGACAGAGAGATCAGTAACAGTCTGGGCAAATTCTGCCTGGACCTGTCTTTCTGGCCTTGAAGAAAGAATGAGATGTTCACCAAGATTTTTTGCTGATGTCTGTGTAAGTATGGCTGATGATCTGTACAATGGGAAACTCTGGAAGTTGAAGATGTACCTATGTTTTAATACAGCAACTGGAAATGGTTCACTGTGCTGTCTTCAGCTGCTCATTTTATATAAGATCCAGTTTGGGATTGCAGCCTTCAAGTCCTTTCTAACATATTTTTCATTATGGCAAAGGGGAGGAGGACTGTTCTTCTGCAAGAAGCTGTGGCTGATGCAGCAGCCTGCACTCCCACAGCCTCTGACACGGATGTGTTGGGGATGAAGGGTCCTTAGTGATCTCTAGAAAAGGTACATTAGGAGAGCCCAGACATGTCCCTTCACTGGTGCAGGAGCTATTGCAGATTCTCAGGGTTCTCTTGCAGATTCTCACAGAAGCAAAGATAACCAGTTTAGGCAAATCAAAGTTGTGGGGAGGATGGAGAAGATTTGGTTTCTTGGTTTTCTACTTGTTAAAGAAATTGTCTAATAGATTTGTGTTACAAAGACATTAGTGTTCTTTTCACTTATTGAAGCAAAAAGTCAATTAAATTACCTTTGAAGGTTTGGAAACTTTTTGTTTCCAAACCTTCTGGCATTTTTAGTTTAAAAAACCACCATGATAGGGAAAAAAAAATCCGAGCATAGGTCTTGTATCCTGTGTAATCATCTTGCGTACATGGGATGCAGAAGTTTAGGCTGATGTCTGCTGCTGTGAGGAGCAGGTGGGGATTTGGCTCTCCAAAGCTTGCCTTACAGTGCAGGGGTCCTGCCCCTGAACGGTAATAAGCTGAACTTTGTTTATGTTGCAAAGCTGAGCATTGCAGAAGTGTTTCAGACATCTGCACAACTTCATTCAAGGTCTTCTGTCTCGTATGCCACAGACCAGTCCCCAGTTCAGAGACAGCCTCCTCCTCCTGCCTGCCAACCCAGCCCTCCCAGTATGGGACACAGAAGACAAATAATCTTAACCTTTTTGTGACACTTGAGATAGCTTCTGGCACTGGGAGGTTTGCACGGTCGAGTCCTGGAAGGTGTGATGGGACCTGCAGGACGCACTTGTCCATCTGAGGCAGGAACTGGGAACAGGGCAGTGTGCCTGAGGCATCTCAAGCTGTGCTAGGTGTCTGTGTTTAGGAAGCTCAACAGGACTCCCCTGGCCACAGCTACAAGATTTCCAGTGATTAAAATAGGATTTTGGGCATGGAGCTCAATACCAATACCTGCCTTAAGGTAGGTAGAATCTGAATGCCCCACTTCAAACCTGGCCCTGTGGGCAATTTGGGCTTTCTAGGAATGGATTTTAAATTCTCTGTGCTTGTTTATGCTTTTTCTCTTTTCCTTTTTCCCTGTTGCTGATGAGCAGCAATGGTACTTCACCTTGGGGCCAGGAAGCACACCAGTATCCTGTAATTGCCTCTCAGACCTTTGTTGGGAAGTTGCTTTTGTATAATTGTCTTGTTTTGTTCTCGCCTTGTTTGTTCCCACAGCCTCCTATTACATTAGGACAGTTTGTCCCTTTTGGAAGCTTTTCTAAGCTGCTGTAAGGTAATTTCATCTGTGCTGACCAGAACACCATTGTTTGTAAGTGCTTTGTTTACAGGTGTCCTTAGGGGGTTTTTGTAGTGTGTGGGCATTTATCAATAGCCTGGGTCGAAAGTGAAGAAGGTGGCACAGGAATAGGAACTGGAGTGCTGTCTTACAGAGGGAGTAAGTTCTTATTGTCTGCATGTAGAATAGGTGTGCATAGTTACAAGAAACTTCAAGCACTTTTTAACACTGTCACAACTCCCTTTTAGAGGTTGGCTTTAGGTCAACTTTCCTGCTGTGCTGTAACTGATAGGTATACAAGGCTCTTTTACATAGAAGAGAACTGTGAATTTTGAACTGGTTTGTCTGGTTTCTGTCCCATGGCATGATAGATACAGGATGTTTAATTTTAAGCCTTAGTAGAGTATACTTCATTCTCATTGTGCATGAGACTGTACAGTAAAATATACAGTCTGCAGGTTTTACAAACCATTGCATCCTTCTGGGATGGCACAAGTCTGAATAGTTGTATGTCTTGAGGATCTCAGTGACTGTATCACAAAGCAGCAGCTACTCCTTTGGTTTCCTTTCCTCCAAGTGGCACATGAAAAATCTTGTTTCTAAAGCATTATTTTCAGCATGCATTCTCCTCTACATGCTGGACGGCATTTAGAAGGGATCTGTGTTAATATTGATTTCATGACTGAACAGGGTAAAATTAAGAACCGGAGGACAGTTATAGTTCTCCAAGTGTGGAACAATGTAATTTTCATATCCATCAACAAGTGACTATAAGAAGCAGTGGGAAAGGTAAAAAGTTTACCTGGAAGAAGTTTTTTTGGCACATAATGCTGTGCTAATTATCCAGCAGAATTGGTTTTCTATACAGCCAAGTCTGCACATTTAGTTTCATGACAGTGACATCCAGGTGCTTATATAGCTGGAATAGCTGCTGTTGTACATGGCCAGAGAAACACAGCTGCTTCTAGCTGAAAGAGCTCTGCAATCAGGAATTATGCTGTGGTTGCTATTTTTCCCCTTCCCTATAAACTGTCCAGAGAAATGAGTACTTGCTGTTCCAGCCCAGGGACAAGTCACCTACTTGGTTGGGTTATACTGTGTCATTGCAAATGAACAGAGGTCTCTTATTGAAGCCATCAGCTGCACAAGTATGTGTCTGGAGCCCCAAGTCATGGGGTTTGGTTTTCCTTCAGCACATCTCATGGCAGCTCTGAGGTACTGAGGTTTTTTCAGAGTCTTGTAAATGTGCTGCTGTCACAGTAATTGTTCCCTTGGAAGATGCAGATAATATGCTGGTTTTCTAATGTGCCTCTCTACCATTATTCCAAAACTCACTCAGACCTACTGGAACCTGATGTCATACATGCTGTTTCAGTCAGAGTTTGACTGCCTTGCTTACCATGTGTTGGAAAGACTCTTCAACTGTTAGCTGAGGAGTCTGAATTCAAACATAAAGTCAGGACTGTGAGCACCCTGCTGGAGTATGCCTTTCTCCATTTATGTGTTAGGACCTTTTGGTCCTAAATTTAGCTACTCTGCATAGATGTAAAATTAGGTGCTTGAAATACAGAGTGACTTTGTCTCTCCGCCTCCTCAGTCTCGTCTGAGAGTGCCAAAGCTCTGAACTGGATAAACCAGCATGAGGCCAGTGAATTCAGAATTTCAAGTGAACTCTATCTGTAGTGATTAAACCTAATTGTACATGGGTATTGAGAGGGAAGGGCATGTGTATGTGACTCTTCAAGGACTTGCTTTGATCCTCTGTCTCCCTGTGCCAAGCAGAGGGACACAGTGAGTAGGAGTAGATGCAGATAACAATGGAAAAATACTTAAGGTTTCATCCAAGGCTTATGTTATGTTTCAGGCTGTGGAACTTCCCATGAGGCTGGCTGAAACCCCCATCCCATGTAGGAGACACCATTGAGGTTTGGTGACTGTAGGCAACAGCAGGGCTGAGTGAGGAGCAGTGCCCATCTTCAGAGCTCCTGGTTCAGCCCACCTTGCTGGGCACTTGCTAAACACTCAGAATTTATTGATGAATAAATACATTGGGCAGGGGGTGCTTTTAACGTAGTTGTCAGCGGAGACATGTGAATTCAACCAGTGATATCCCTGTGAGGGAGAACTGTTTCACTTTTGCCACACTGAGCTGAGTGGTGTAACCTAGTGTGTTTGTGGGACAACCTCTATGACCACTTCAGTAAAAGCAAGGGTCTCTGTCACGTGAAGCCTGGCATTGGGGCAGGGTGAAGGTGTCACCTTTTTGGTATCAGAGGGGTGAACAGGTGGTGATGTTAGTCATGCTTATATACCATGTCAGAAAGAATTCTGCAACAACCTGTGCACAACAGAATTAAGGAAGGTGGAAAGGCTGAGCATTAATCCACTCTGGAAGCCATCTCTTGCATAAGAGGGCTGGCCTGGGCCTGCTCATGTCCAGCTGAGGCAGCAGTGTAATCCAGGTGTGACCCTGTCACAAGGCACACTGAGCCCCTGGGAACCACCTGTCTTTAGCTCTGCCTCACTCCAACCTGGGTCAGAGTGCCCATGTCTCCTTCTTGGTCTTCCCCTGCTTAAATAGAAACACCTTCAGTTTTCTTGAGCAAGGAGGTCGGCTGCTGATCTGCATAGCTTTTCTGCATAGTGTCTGTGTAGCTCTCTAGAGCAAGGGACACTTACATGATAAGCAAAATTTGTCAACACAGATTGTATTGTTAAAAGAAGTAAGCCTTTGAATCCCCTGCACCACAGTCTTAATCCCACAGTCATTACAGCATCAAGCAACAAGTCTGAGAAAGATGTTGAGTTTGATGCTGTTGTTTGGGATGGCTTCCCAAGCTGGAAGCAGCCAGACTCCATTGATGTCATGGGACCACAGCTGCATCCTGTCCTTTCTCTGAGCACCTCTCTTCTGAGGTACTGAAGTTTCACAGAGTAGGAGGATGAGGGCTCTGATGGGTTACTCTGTTTTGTTTTGGCAAGTCCTCAGGGTATTTATTGCAATGGTGCATTCAGAGGGGATGTAAAATGCCAAATAGCTGCCATAACTGGATGTTTCACGGTACTTTCTGTGCTTTGCTTTGAAAATAAAAGCCTGAGACTTGACATGTGCCAGGATCACTGTGAATGCAGACTGAATCTGTGTTTAATTCCTCTTTAGTGCTGGGGTATAAATAAGAAGTATGTGCCCTGGAAATTTTTCCATCTACTTGCAGAGAAACAGTAATGGAAGCTCAGCATTGAGACTGATTGATTACTCACAGATTATAGAGCAGAAATTGCAGACAGTTTTACTGTTTAAACACTGCTTGGTATTAAACCACTTTTATAGCAGATTGGAAATGCAGATGTCCATTTAATCTGTTTGGCTCCTTTAGTGCTGCATAATGTCGTGAATGACAGCCTTCTCCAACAAAATGGAACCTTCAGCTGTGCGATTCAGTGGAGGAGGCTTGAAAGTCAGGGAGAAGCTCGCTCCTTTTAGCAACTCTTTCAGTGACATGAACTTAAATTTATAGATGATAAGGCTGATTATAAATTGATAATGGCATATCACAAGATATATAGGATACTATATATCTTGTTTATACATCAATAGTGGATATTAAGTTAGTTTCCTAAGATATTTTAAGATAGAGCAATGGGGTGAGGTATTCTAAATTAAATCTCATGTATTGATTTTAAAAGAGAACAGACCAAAAAAAAGCAGTACTGTTGTAGCCCTCCCTCTGTATGTGGTCTGTATGTATTGAAGTTTTGTGGTGGGATCTTTAAGTGCCACTTTTATCCTTTTTTTCAGCAAGTGCCAAAGGACTGATTTTGGCTGCTCCCAACCCAACTGCTTTTCATTTTGTGTTACCTCTGAAATGTGGCACCGAGAGTAGTGAACACAGAGAGGGGAACGACACAGCCCTCTCCCATCCTCACCAAATGGGGTTTCAAAAAAGCAAATCCAGTGGCTGGCCAGAGCCTTGCTGGGCTTGCACTGGAGCTGTCACAATGCAAGTGGGGACCAATTAGTGTCCAGTGGGCATGTGCCTGAAGATAGCTTGCTGGAAATCCCTCCACGGCTTTCTGATGACAAAATGAGGATTTTCTCTCTGAATGCAAATGTTGTGCCACTTCAAACTGGCCCTGCTGGGAAAGTAATGAAGAAAATGCTGCTGAAATTTTCTGTAAAAGCAGGCTGCAGCTTGCCCAAAGGGATGCCTTTGGCTCCCAGTGCTGTTTGCTGCCTGCCTGAATCCGGTGGCTGCTGAGATGGTGCTGTGAGAAGCAATGGTGTGACTGTGCTGTGGCCCGTAGCTGCTGGCACTGTGGGCAGGGGTCAGGTGGGATGGACCTTTTCCTCTCCTTTCTGCCCCACGGTCTGCCATAGGAAAAGGGAGTGACCTCCAAAGCAGATTTTGATAATATTAGACCTGCAGAACATGGCTTAGTCTTTCTTTTTAAAATTATAGACCACCTCATGAAGGACATGGTGTTTGGGGAGAAAATAAAGAGCAAGTTCTGCCTTTCTGGGAGGCATCAATGCTTCTGACACAGACCTCATTCCAGAAAGTGAGACCTGAGGCATTATCCCACTGCTTTGTGCTGTGTTTTATGTCACTTTTTTGATGATGTTCTTCATAACCATTCATTTTCCCCCCTTCAAACTAACTTAAAAAGAATGAAGTGGAGGCTTGTTAAGCCTTTCAGTTGCACACATCTGAGCTGTAAGCCAGTACTAATCGGCTCTCCCAGCCCACGAGAGGCTTCCCAGGGGATTGCTGCGTGGGCCTGTGTGTGTGCACATGTAATTAGTGCAGGAAGGACGGTCCCTGTCAGGAGCTGGGCTGGGGCTTTGGTCTCCAGAGGGGGCCATGCTCTGTCAGGCTGTGAGGTGAGCAGTTTCAGCACAGCTAACTCAGGAGGTGTCAGCATGTCTTGATAAGACAATTTTTCCTGCAAGCGAAGTGCAGTTATATATTTCACTGGACAAGTATCATTACTTTATGTGGGATGTGTCCAGTACAGACTCGTGTTTCTTGAATGAAATGGGTTGATGCCTCTCCTTTATCAAATGACAGTAGGTATTCTGTTCCTCTGCCTAGCGGTCCTTGTTTATGATGTCATTATGAAGTAGAATGAAGTGACATGACTTTAATTTTCAGCAGAAATTATCTCCACCTTCTCGGTTCTCAAATGCTGCAGTCATCATCTGCCCTCCTTCAGTTGTTGTCCCTGAGAAAGACATAGGGAAGTGTTTTTCTGATCCTTTGTCTTGTCAGAGCAAATAATCAAATGCTGCCTTCGATGATGTAACATGTTGCAATTGCCTCCTTATGTTCTTCCTCCTCAACTTGCCATAAAAAGCTGCTTCCATTTGTGTTGTTTGGAGAATTGTATTTATTGATAACTTCTTGATCTAATTTGAACATGTATGTTTATGAGCAAACCTGATTTACACACTTCTTGCCCTGCCCTTTGAGGAGAGGTTTATTCTTGATCAGTTCTGTACGTTTTCTACTAAAATAACATTACATGAGCATTCTATACTTCTAGCTGTATAGATGCTTCTGTTTAAAGGTTGCTTTGTGTTGCATTGCTGTCATTTGGAATGCAGTTCTTGACCTCTGTATTCTTAGGCAAGTTTGTGCTAGTAATGTTGCTAAACTATTCTGCATTGTCTTGGAGCGATCTGAATGTCTTGCTATATGGTCTCCCTAAGCAGAGTTTTTACACCTTCCCTCTTTGTCCTTGGATTTTTTTTAAGCTCATAGAATCCAGGGAGGTGAGCAGGTTGGTGCAAGGTCAGGTCTGTTAAGCAGCTGACATCTATAACAGACTGATGAAACCCCTTTTTCTGTGTTCCATTTCTAAGTGCTGAGTGACCCTTTTCCTGAAGCAAACAGAAACAGGAGCTAAGAAGCTTTCTAATGCCATCGGCGTAGCTACCTTTTTTATTGCTTGCAGAGAGAAATGCGTGATTTGAATTAAAGTTTTGTTATTAATCTTGGGATATCCTTGCAAAGTGCAATTGCTTTAGACATACCTGCAATGAAAACTGAAGGGAATTTGTCCATTTGATTGACAGCTATATGGAGCAGATGATGTGCTGTATTTTTGAAGCAGAACTGTTGGAAATAAGGTGCAGATAATTGGAATACATCTGCACTTTATCTAGAATAACACAGGATTGACAGGTTACTTACTCATTTTGTCTGCTATTTTTGCCAACCTTTAACCATGTTAAGTAGCAGAAAGATGTCAGTGCTGAATTAGGTACTTCCATAGGACATTGGTTAAAAGCTGTTTTTATGGGACTTGAAAGCATTATAGAATTTATAACTTATAAAACATCCATTCTTTCCATTCTCTCCACAAGGTACAGGTTTAACAAGGAAATTGGAAAGTTGATTTAATACCCAGAAACAAAAAAAACACTAGCAAAGACTTTGTGGATTAAAGTTTAAATATCTTTCTTTTACCCTTCTCCCTGGGCAGCTTCCATAGTGTATCTTGGTCCTCAGCTGGGAGTCTATCATCAAGTGTGATACAGAAATTGGTATCAAATCTAAATCTTCTCTGTGCCTGTGTGGGCTGTCAGTTTAGTAAATTTTATGATGTGCCCTTGGATTAAAACAACCTAGGTCCTAGTAGTTCTGATGACACCAAGGGATAGTATGGGTCACTGGGCACACAAGCTTTCAAGATACGAAGCTTCAGAGTAGAAGTACAAGCAAGAGCTGCTCCCTCAAACAGGATCCCCAAGCAGCATGGATGTGGCTGCTCAGCTGTGGCTGTTCATAAGTTACATCCAAGGAAGAGTGCTGTGCTAGCACTGGCCTTCTCTGTGGATACCTCATGGCACGAGCCTGCAGAACACCGAGAGATTGCTTTTTGATGTGTGCTGATATGTATCAGGTTGAGATTTGCTTTTCCTGCCATACCAAAGAAATCTGATCCTCAGGCTGGAGACCTTTATCTGATAAGAGATTTAAGAATTGAGCAGAGTGTTCAGGGTTTGAGTTCCAAGTATGAGAAATTTACCTCTTTATTGTTCTCTTCATCACCCCCCCAGCCAGCTGATGTATTTTCTTACTCGGGAGGTAAATACACTTGCCAGGTTCTGTTTCTCCACTGTGTATATATAGATAGATAGATAGATAGATAGATAGATAGATAGATAGATAGATAGATAGATAGATATAAATATATAGATATATATACAAAAAGGCAAAAGAAAGTGTGCAAGTTAGAGAGTACGGTCCCAAAACCACATGGATTCAGTCTGTCTTGCCCGTTGTGCATTCACATTGCCCCCTTTAGGATGTGGCTCAGGTGCAGGAAAGAATTCCTGGCAGCAGGGCAGTGATCTGTAGGGTATTAGAAGCATAACAGGAAAGTGGAGGGAAAAAAGAAATAAAAAGAGAATTTGACAGACCTCATTCTGGTTTCTGCTTAGTTGCTCCCTGTTTTGTGCTGTATTGTAAGCAGTGCTTTAGCAATCGTACAGACAAAGCCTAACAAAGAGACTTGCTTGCTGGCAGAAAGTTGCTTAAAATAACTTACTGAGGATAAAGAGGCTGCCCAGGTCAATAATGCTGTGAAATCCTCAATGTGCAACAGCTCCCAGAGGTTTTGTAGGCATATAGATTTTTAAAAGCTGTAGACTGTTGATAAGGCAATAAAGATTGTTGAGTGGTGCTAACCTTGTATTGATGGTGCGGGGACAGATATATGAAGATTTGAGATTGGGCTATAGAAATACAGAAATCTTTGTTCCCTTCAGCAGAACTCTGATTTAAAGTATGAATGCTAGAAAGAAAGATAGAATTCTTCTTTGTTAGAAGATACTTAATACCGTTAAAGAGTCTTTGTTGTATTTTACTCTTCAGTCAGATCTATGACCGTTTAAAATCATGTCAAACAATTTACTTGGCTTGCTTTCCATTGAAGCAAGGGAAGTAGATTTGTCAAAGACAGTGTAATTTATCCTTACCTTCATTACAAATGTATCAATTCTTTTGGTGCTCATTTTATACAGCATTATTTTTAAAACATTGGCTGAAGGTAATCAATATGAAGCTTATTTCAGTTCTATTAAAAATAGTTGCTTATGAGAACTCTGAGAGATTGTTATTAATAAAACTTCAATTAAATCATCATCTTTCTTAACCATGCTTTAAACCAAAACAATTGTGTGCTGTTTGAAATGGTGCCTTATGTAATTCCAGTTGAATCTTTAGTTTTGAGAAATTCCTGTATCTTCAGATTTTTTTAGTCCGTGTTCTGCCATGTGCACAATTCATAGGGAGGCAGTAGCACAAGGGAAAAAAGGAGGAAAGAGGAACCTGTTGGGAATCTGGTGTCAGCCCTTCCACTGCTTGTGGAGTAGCCCTTTTATTTTAGTGTACCTTCTACAGTGTAGTTTCAGCCTGATGCTCTCCATGTCCTTATACATTTGTGGGGGTTTTTAAGAACAGACACGTTTGCTGGTTCCTCTCAGGAATAAGAATGCTTGTTAATTGTTGCAGTGTGGAAGTGCAGTGTGGAGGCTCCCAGCAGACTGCCTCACCTTGGCTCTGCCTTGCTTTGTCTTGATGTGTAGGTGGTATGGGCAGCCGTGTGGGGAGACATTCCTAACTATACAGTTATTACAGAAATTATCTTTTAATGGTTCTGCTCAGTATATCCATCTAGTTTCTGAACACAGCTCGGGGCTGTGTATGTCTGCAGAAGAAATTGTCCCCGTGGTTCCCCTGTCCAGTCTGATGCTGCACTGCAAGCCCCAGGGAGCCGGCTGGGAAGTCAAAGGCAGAGGGAGGGTAGGAGAGACAATCCTTCCTTCTTGCCTCAGCCCCAGCTGGCTGGGGATTTGTCTGGAGCTGCTGGCAGGAGGCTGTGTCCCCCCCAGCACAACCTGTCTGCTGCCTTTGGCTGGGGAGCCAGGTGGGCTTGTGTCAGTGCTGCACCAGTTCCTTCTCCCTGCTGGTGGAAGGAGGGGAATCGTGCCTGAAGGGCACCACACCAGACAGAAGACTGCTTCTGAAGCCACATAGCTTGTACAAGCCACCCCATCTCTGATTTCACTCAACTGCTTTATAGTGGAAGTTATTAGAATGATGTTTTATCCTGTGTGAAGGAAACTCATTTCTTATCTTTGTAGGCATCAAAGAGGATATGAAAACCAAGCCTTTGTAGCAAAAATTCAGTTAAGTAAGATGGGATCAGAGTGCAGAATCCAACAATTTAATCTTGGAAACCAGCAAGATGAGTTGACACCAGGAAATAGCAATAAAATCATCTTTGTTGTCTTTCTGTTTGGAGATCTGGAATACAAAGAGGTATCTCACACGGATGTACCTGGTGTCTCAACGCTGTCTGTGTTTGCTCTTGGTGTCTGAGAAGCCTATACCAGTGGGAGGAGTAGCAGTGATACCTTTTATCCATCTGGCAGCAGAGACTGTGGCCTAATTTAACCAAGTTTTGAATTTACTAGTGCTTTTGACCTAGGACAAGCTAATCCTCTACCTCTGTGCTTCCAGACACCACCAAACAAGCTGGAAGTAGTTATCTGAATAAATAAAGTGATTGTTTTCCTGGACTGGAGAAAGAAGTCAGCATATCCAGCATCTTCTAGCTAATGCAAAATTTACATTGATCTGCAGTTCAGTTTGCATTTTGCATCATTATACAGTCCCATTTTGAGCAGATTATCTTTTCTACTAGCACCTGAAGTTATATGAAGATGATGATTTGGGTGATTTTTGTATATTTGTTTAAAGAGTGATTAATTGTTCTTGGGTTGAGTGCCCAGTCTACATATTCTGTTGCAGCGAAACTGAGAGACCTGGTACAAAGGTGTTCCATGTAAGCATACTTAGAGCTTATTTGAGCTCTAGTTACCTTAACTAAGAATCTGGTGAGCCTGGGATATAAATGTGCTACCACCAGCATTCCTCTCTGTTCTAGAGAAGCCAGGATTTCTCTTAATTTAGTGGAGTTAACCTTCTGAAATAGGTTGTGGGAGGGAAGTTACTGCTGCTAATTTCTACAACTGCACACAATTTTAGAAAGATCAAGCAGATTGTAGATCTACCAGTAGTAATTTTTCTGCTTGTAGGCAGCTTTGGTGGGATGTCACCAGAAGTGCTGGTGGCTGCAGGTGACAAACAGGAGTGTCCACTGAGGTAGTCACAGAGCCTGTTGCTCAGTGGGTAAGATTATGCATTACAGAACTGGAAATGCTCACTCCTTGAACTGTGAAGTCTGATTCTTCCTCATCTCAGACAAATTTCAGTTGCTGTGCATAACATGTGCTAGCAGTATTTAATTGCTGATTAATTAAACCATAATAATATAGTTGTTTTATATGTAGCTGTCCTATTTATGCAGAAGGAATGTAACTGAATGAGACAGTTTATTGCCAATTCCTGCTACCAATGGCAAAGAGATCTTAATTTGAGTGATTACAGGTTGACTCTCAGTTCCTCATGTTATTTTGCTGAAATCTGTGGACTGGAAAGGAATCGATATGGGGCTTCTGAAACCTGGTGGAGGTTTGCAGTGCTCCACTACGATTGATTACAGCTGCTTTTGTAGAGCTTTAAAAAGAACAATCTGTATTAAAAACATTATTCTTTGGTATGAACTAGAACAACTCCAAATAGGTTTCCATGGGGTCTGCCCTGCAATTTGACCACTTGAAGGGATTGCAGTAATCACCAGTGGGCCAGGGCAGTGAGGCAGAGGAAAGGCTATTAGGTGGGGAGTTATTGGCATGCATGCCAAAGAGGTTACCCTGGCAGCTTTAATCATTCATCCACACTCTCAAGAGGAGGGAGGAAAATGTAAGTGTTAGTTCTTCTGATTGATTAGCAAAAAGGATCAGTAAAGCATGAAAGGAGAGAGGAGGTGTGTGTGGAAGAGCCAGTGTGCATCAGACTTAAAAGCACTGACTGGGGCAGGTACTTGCAGTTATGACCTCTACACCAAAAACTGCCTGCTTCTGCTTTTACTGTCAGACTTGTGACTGGTGATTCAAAGACAGGCTGACCTCTGCATTCACCATTGTCAAAGGAGTGCGTTTAGCTTCTCAGTCTTAGCTGTGCCTTAAATTTAACCTGTCTGCACATGGGCTGATATGTCCTTAAAAAACTGATTAGCATTTTGAGCTGTGACAACAATTTGCATGGTGATTTTGATCCTATTTTTAGGGAAACCAATGGATGCTTCTTGGAAAATGTGCAGGAAATTGCTGTGCTAATTGAGATTAATCAATCTGTAATGCACATTGCTGGCTTCTGATGCTGTTTCGCCTGTATATTGCCCTTTAATATTTCAGTCTGGAATAGCTCTTTGGAAGCTGATCCAGCTGCAGCCCCTTTAAAATAGTTTCCCTGTTGTATTCCCTGTGCCTACGTCAGAGGCAGAGTTGAAGAATAAACTCTTCTTTGCACCAATTGATGGCTTGGCATGAAAGCTTGGAAGGGCTTTGAATCTTGTAATTTGGGGATACCCCGAGAAACTCTGATACATGGGAAACAGAATTCATATGTACTGTAACTGACTGTTAAGCAGTCTGGAGGTTTTCAAGGTGAAGGAGACAACTGCAGTGTTCATTTCTGGGTTTCACATACAGGAAAAGACGATATGGTGTGAAGTTAGAGAACATCAAGCTGGGGGTTCACATAAACAGCACAGCAGTACTGTTTGACACAGTTGACATCAGATTTGGTGGGCCCCTCCATAATTTTTAAGTAACCATTTTGAAGTTTGAGTAAGGTTTATGTGGTCATAGAATTAGGAAGATCTGTTGGTCCTAACCTGTAACCTATGCAGAACTGCTCTTCAGTGTACTATAGTGGTGGCAAAGATCCACAGAGGTGAAGGCTGATTTTTGCAGAAAGTTATTATAACTAAATGAAGGTACAGATAGCTTTCTCAGGGTAGATGATGAATATATCTTTGGAGTGGTGTAACTATGGTCTCTTTCAGCTAGGAGTCCTTTAACACTCCTCATGAGCTTGAGCCTAATTTACAGCCTAGGCAGGCTGTAGGGCAACTGATGTGTAGACCACGGAGGAAGTTTGATGTGTCCTTCATCACATGCTGTTGGTACTCCAGTAAGGACAGAAAGCTCTTGCTGCTAATCTTGCTCATCTCCCTCCTGCATCTTCATACAGCAACCTCTGTCCCACCATGGGCAAGACAATTTTTGGGTAAGACTAAAGTTTGGTCTCGTTGTGCATCTAGTAGATAAATGATACACAGCTGGAAATCAGATGCCATGAAAATAAATGGAAAGAGAGGCTTTTCCCTTTGGAATGCATACAAACAGTCCAGAACTTAAGAGGAGATTTATCTTTCTCCTAAGGATAGAACAGGCTTCAGCTCCAAATCTGTAAGCAGGCCAAAGACCCACTGCACAGTTTGGTGAGTCTATATAATGGGAGGAAAAACATTTAAGGTTAAACAAGATTTCCTGTAGCCATTTTAAGTTCTGTTACCACACAGTGTGCCATACGGCATGTAATTGCACAGTAGGGAATATTTCTAAAGGCACAGATGACTGTTAGAAAACAGGCACATGAGTTTCTGTGGCTTCCTGAAGAGTGTGAACTCAAACCTATCAACTGCAGCACTGTAATTTCTTCGGTGCATGACCGTAAGTGAACAGTAGCTGACGTGCTGGTGGCCTGTTGGTTTCTCCCTGGATGAGGTGTGGTTTTTTTCACTGTGAGCCATGGCATAGACTGCTGAAATTCCTGACACCAGCAAGACTTGTTTTATTAATGCCATCCCTGTCAAACACGCTTCTGTTTTGGTAATTAGTCTGGCGTAACAGATTGTGTGCATCCTAAAAGCCAGCATATTTAGACTCTTGGCTCTGACATGAGGCAATCTCTGTAAATCAGCTCTTCTGGTAGACTTCTGTATTGTTGAGCACTAGCAGTAGTAGAAGCAGTTTGCAGTACTTGTGTTTATTTTGGGCTTTCTTCCTTTCCTCAACAGCCACGAACGGTCAAACCCTTTCGTTATCTGTCATGAGAAATTGGAGGCCTAAGGCTATAGTTTTGTGCAAGATCAGGAAGTTATACATGAGGTACAAGGAGCGTGAATAATCTTTCTGGCAGGTGCTCCAGCCATAGCAGTGGCTCTGCTGTGCACCATGCAGGATGATAGTGCCACTATGGGCACCAACACCATCGCCAGGGGCAAACACTGCCCTGGTAGGGACACCCATGCAAAGCCAGTTTGCTCTTCCACTCTTACCTGAGGAAGGACAGCAAATGTCCTCTAAGATTATAAAAATACCTGTGGAAATGAGCTCTCCAGAATGAGTCAGGGCGGTCAAGGCTTGTTATTTAACTGGCCAAAGGCAGCAGTGGAGGAGGGGCTGGCTTTTGCAAATCCAGGCAGTTGCCATTGCAAGGTTTCACACTGGGCGTGCAGATAGGCACAAGGATTGTCAAGGATTTAAAGCCATTTCGAGGTAAAATTGGGAGATGGTAACTGTCAGAATAATTTTGAGGAAATCAACAATACAGATAATTGTCTTTTGTATAAAACCCTTGCTCTCAAACTTGGAAAATTCAGTCTGTGGCCTGTCAATATGGAGATAATATTTTGGCTGTGATCACAATGACCCAGACTGTGGTGCAGGGCAGGTCTCCTGCAGCCAGTACCTGTTCCACTAATACCAGCATTGTGCAATCAGGATGGTTCCTCCAAGGAAGAAAGTTGGGAATCCTTAGAGTGTTGTGCTTATAGGATGTCACCAATTATTAGTATCTTCCCAGAAAATCCCACAACCATACATCCCACCAGCACTTCCACTGAAGGCTCCACTGTGGTTGTCACAGTGCACCTCAGGTGGGGTTTGCTGGGAAGATTTTGTCCTGTGAGTCCTTAAAAGTGGTCAATGTCACCTTGGAAGGAAATGGGGTTCACTTCTCTGCTTTCTGCTGTGGCCAACCATAGGACATATCAGTGAAAGAAAAGGCAGACATCTGTACGAAAACAATTAGTGGTAAACGTACCTTGTAACATAAAATCCTTCATCGAAATTACATGTTTGTAGCTGGATACATGTGGGCAGCATAGGAAATTGCAGACTGAGGGAGCCAGGAGAGGCTCATCTCTGAGAACCAGTAATACAATGAGAAGTGGAAAGTGGATGCTGATCTGGTTGGCATGCTTCTCCAACAAAACATGATGTTTTGAGGTGGAAATCTGATTTTGAAGGTTTGTACTTTTTTTAAATCATGCCTCTCATTCCTGGACAAGGTTAACAAACTCTTGATGCAACAGTTTCACCTTTCCTAGTGTGATGAAGGAAAGCAAAGAATTGGCAGACAATGATAGGAACACACCTGCTAGCTGCAAGGTCAGCAGTGCTGAGGTCTGTTAGGACTAAATCCTGTTGCATGGCAGATGATAGTTCCTTTTGCAGGAAGCCTAGAGGGAAATAGAGCTTCTTCACATGACTGCCTTTTCTCCAGCCTTCAGTGGGAACCTCTGCAATGACTCTCAGGCCTTAGATGAGTGCATTCATATGGTTAGCTTTCCAAACATGTAGTGTACAGCACTTTAGGGAACTCAGACTCACCAGCTGAGCATGCTTTTATACAGGCATATATGAAACTGAACTGTGTGTTAGTAAAGAGAAAATCTGTTTTCTTTTTCTTATATGGAAGAACTCTGCCTAATCAACAGCTGTAATGCTTGCAAGTTTTCAGAGACTTCTGGCTTAGAAATTTGTAATACAACACCACTTTTAAAATATTAGTCTCTGGTTCTCTATGTACTAAACGGGTTATATCTAAAAGAATTCCATCTGGGGAAAAAGGGAGGTAAAGTATCATTAGTAACACAGCTGCAAACCTCAAATTCTCTGTCCCATGCATATACCCAAAGACCGAGAACAAAAATTTGAGTTGTAAATAATAAAGTGTTTCCATCCACATGTCATCTACTCGTTGCTCCAGTGTCTGAGTTTGAACAGCCATGACAGCCGTGGTAGACATTACTCCTTCAATGCTGCTCACACCAGCTTTCTTGGCTTCATCCATATGGCATAAAAGTCTTTAATGTCTTACTCCTAAACACCCCCATGGAAGGGGAGGACTGACAGTAACAGCAGCACTGCAAAAGGGAATGGCTGTGACAACAAGGCACTTTGTATTTTTTCAAACAAAATATGCTATCCATTCCCAAATCTCCTGTTGTCTGATAATTGTTTTAAATTTTTTGTCATTGAAATTTTGATGAATGATTTATAGCTTTTATGAGATTATGAGACAGGAAAAAGGGGTTTTTGCTTTGTTTCCTCTCTCAGTGTCAAAATGAGGAGTTTGGGGTTTGGGTTTTTTTTTTTTTTTTAATATATCCTGCATGATCCCAGTTTATTGAAACAAAATCTACTGTAAATGTAAAATAAAGTAACATAAAGACATTGAGATTTCAAATTCAATATATTATTGGTATGGAAATATATTTTATCTAGTACTAAATGGGTGCTAATCTATGCTATTTCCATGAGATTTAGATTTATGCCAATGTAGCCAATAACCAGGCAGGAATCCGTGATCATTGGCATGTAGCATGTGAAGTATTTAGGTCACAGGATTTTGCAGCATTATATTCTTGGAATAAAAATGTAAGTGGGATAACAATGATAGACGAGAATGCAATGTCTGTCAAAAGGTAACAAGCAGTTTTGTGGCTTCAGGGCCAGATTAAAGGGCTGATAGCAGAGACATCCTTGCCTGGTGTTCTGCCGTTTTAATAGGTCTGAAAATAAGGCTGTTACATAAAAGTGACATGAGTGCTCTCATTTCAATTGTTAGCCACAGGAAATAGTCACTGAAATATTTGGTCTTCATAATACCTGAAAATAGTTTTATGGAACGAGAATTTGCTAACCTTTAAAAATTTTCCTCCCAAATATATTGAAATGCTAGTACAGACCTTTCTGTGTCCAAGCCTACTGACAACAGATTTGTTTTTCCAACTTGTCTTTTGTGAACATCCTGGAAGTAATCCATGGACCCCCATGGATTCCCCGCTGACAAGTGAGAAAACATTTCTAGAGCAAATACTAAATAAAGTTTATTTTAACATATTTTACCGGTGAATTGTAAAGCATGGCTTCAGTGCTTGGTACTGACTTAAACACCATAAGGTATTCTTTTATTTTCACTATTTTTCTCTCATTTTTCTATGCTTAATCTTCACTGAATTCTTTTAATGGCTGTGGGTTTTTTGTTAACTGTTGGGCTTTTCTTTTTATTCTGAGCCTTAAGGCAGTTTTCATTCCAAGTGGCCTAAGGCATCTGTGTGTTTCTGAGCAACTGGGATAAAAGGTGCAAGCTGTGGGTGTAGAGGGGGTACTTCTACCCCGAGTCTGTTAGCCTGCTTGCAAAGACAGTGCAGTGAATGCATTTATCTGTGCAGATGCTTGTAGATTTTTAAGCTAGAATATGCCTCTTTTGCCTTTGATTTGAGAGTATGCTTGCATCCTGCGTAAGTTCCACCAGACAAGAATAATTTGTACTGAAACAGGCTGAACTGAGGCAAGGGGCTCTCGTCAGAGAGGCTGCAAAGCATCTTCCTCAAGTGGAGCTAGATGGCTGATCTGAATGCGCTTGCAATTAACTGCACTGTGTATTTCTCCCTGTAGTAAATATTGTGCTGGTTCTGCAAGACTGTGGGCAATAGTCTGCTCCTTCTGACGGAGTTGTGCCATCCACAGTACTAGATATTAAATAATGTTTCACATTGCATTCTTTGTATCCTCAGAATAAAATACAACAGATACTCAAATTCCTGCTGAAAGCTGCCCAGAGTTCTCTTCCATTTCTCTTCCTCTGTGTTCAGCTGGTTTAAATCCTGAGAACATCTCAGCATAGTGAGAAATGAAAGCTCTTGGCAGCCAAAGAGACATAATTCATTGAAAGAAAGGGAGTGAATATGATGGTGGGGAGCCTGGCTGACCAGGCACTTGCAGCTTGGGCTGGGTTGGGTTAGCTGCTCATCTGTCTTACAGAAACTGAGTTGTTAGAAGAACTGTCACGAGTAATTTCTGTTTTTTCTGGGTTCTCTGAGGCTGGAAAGAGCAAGAAAGCGGGTTGGTTGTTTTGAGTGGGGAAGGAGAAGTTGGTGTTTATATTTTGAATCCTCCTGATACAGTTTGCTTCTGGTACAGAGAGAAGTTGGAAATGGTCTAGGGAATAAATTTATTGATAAGTTCATATTTTTACTGAACACTAAAAATTCTGGGCATGGCTGGTGATGCTTCTGTTCTCATGAAGACTACCTTACTTTTGTAAACTCAGGCTGTTTCTCACCTCTTACCAAGAGCAACTTCCATTGCTGGGAAATTCCTGCATGTAGATATTATATTTTTTTTCCCAACTTAGCATTGGGTAACACTCACTGCCTCTCTGATACCTTTTGACTGTTGTATGCCTTTTCTATACTCACAGCCAACCGCCTGCATGTCCTTTTAAAACAATTTTGTTTTTTCCTGCCTGATATTGAGGAGTGATCTGTTTTGTACCATGATTGTGTCTGAAAGCAAAATAGGGTGAAGTGGTTTGGTCCATTGTGGCAGCTGGATCAAGAGCAGGATATTTGTCCTGTGACAGGGAGTTGTTTTCCTATACGGAAACAGCCTCAGCTGTGTCTTAATTACAATACAACCTATACACCTACTAAGGTACTTCATGACTTCCCTTGGAGACATCTTTTAAAGGAATTAAATTGTTTGACAGTGACCAGACATCATCTTGAATTTCTGCTTTGGAGTGCAGCCAGTTCCAGGCAGACCATGTGAACGAACGGCAGCAGAATCAGAGCAGGTTTTTGTAAGCTTGTCTTAATAACACGGCACTGTTTCCCCCTCCTATATATCCCCCACCTAAGATGGCCATAGGAGGAGTAGACTTTGACCAAGAATCAAGTGGGTTTTCCTTTCCTCTGTAGAGGAGATCTGCAGGGGTAACACTGTTTTAGTTCAGAGCTGTTCAGAAAAGTGTTAAGTATCCCTCCTCCATGCAAAGATCTTTTACTCTGAAATACATTAATAATCAGCATGGCTTTTCTGATTTTCATAAGGTTAATTTTTTATTGTAGATCAAACTAAAGAGCAGTGTTCTGCCGTGAAGAAGCTTTAAACAGGAATCTGTTGCCAGAAAAAAATCGTGAAAGGAAATCATAGATGTCTTTAACAATAATTTTAGACCTCTGGGGAGGATCTCTGAGGAAGAAGTTACCTTGTAAAGTCAGATATGAGTCTTTGCATACAGGAGTTACCCCATTCACAGTTTGGTACTCCTTCAGGAAAGTTACAGTGAATGTGGGTGGAGCAAAAGGGGCAGTCAATGCCATGCAGTAATAAGTAAATTGGAAAACTTTGGGACTCAGAGCAGCAGAATTGAGTGCTTATATGAGATACTGAATACATGAATTTTGGTGTAGCATTTTGTTATTTAGGGGTTTTTTTACTTGAAATTCCATTTATAATTGTCATATTTTCTTCAAAATTCATGACACACAGGCGTTGACAGAAGTGCTGGTTAAAGTAATAGGACTAATAGGGGCAGGTACATTCTCAGTCATCCAGGATACCTGGGTCTCCCAAGAAAGTTTATTCTCTGTTAAGAAAGCACAGGCTGAGGTGGAGGCAGACAATTCTTAGTCTTTCTAAGCCTGAATTGTCAATTTAAAAGGTGGCTGATACCTTGCTCTATTTTGAGCTCATTTTAAAAGAATCTGTCTTTAGTGGGGAAATATCTGCAGATGTAGAAATGTGGTAATAGTCACAAGAAACCTGATTTTTAGCCTGTTGAAGATGCAGTTAAATTTTAGGAGAGATATGTTCATTTAGGAATTGGAGCATGATGCTGTTTGATCTGGCTGGAAATGTCATAATCCTTAATCAATACCACTGTCTTAGAAACATTTGTAGTCATTCATTCTAACTACTACTAGAGAGTTTAGTGAGGTTTGTCTTGATTAAACTCTGAGATAGTTTGTCATACATCCTTTTGTTCCTTCTCATCTGAGATCAAATGAACAGACTTCATGTGACAGCCTATAGATTTGTATATTTGAGATCCTGAAAGAAGGCTTCAGTCCTGGGATTTGCTTCTTGTTACAGAAGCTCTGCAGAGTATATTTGCAAATCCTATTTATTCATTCATGCATTTAATGAGATGAAGTGTGGTTTTCATTGTGCAGCCTTGGATTTTTTTTTTTGCACTGCTGTAATTTTTACAAATTTCTTTAACAACTTAGATGAATGCGTGGCATAAACTGAAAGTACAAACTTCAGTGTGCCACCATCAACTTAGAAAATAGAACTGAAGATGAAGAGACTGCTGCGCTGGAGAACTGGTATCTTTTTAACCATTCCCTCTTATCTGTTTTCCAGAGAGCAGATTTGACCTCTGATAAAGATTTATACCTTGACAACAGCTCTGTTGAAGAAGCATCAGGCGTCTATCCAATTGATGATGATGATTATTCTTCTGGGTCAGGTTCAGGTGAGACAACATGTCACAAATTGATTTTTAAAAGTGTAAAAAGTAATGCAGTTATTTGAGGGAAATACTTGCAGTGAATATTGTAAGTGCTTTGCTATTTACAGAGCACTGGGCACCCCTGTGGGCTGGGTTTTAAGTATTAACTTTCCGCTTTTTACTCTTACTCCTGAGTTGCATCATTTCACCACGTTATTTTCTCTCTGCTGGCTCTCTCCATTCCCTCTGATTTCTGTGTAGATGTCCCTGGAGTTTAGAAATAAGGATTAGAGAAGGCTTAGTTCTCCCATGACATAGTACTAATTTAGCACTCTGTAGGAAAACATAGCAGCAGCGTTCTTGTTTTCTCTTATATGCAGTCAGGTTCACGTAAACATGGTGTCCATTCCTTTTCTTGTTTTCTTTTACATTTAGAAATCTAGATACTGCCAAAACTGTGAGTTTTCTCTGAGGAAATTACATCCATATAATGAATAAAGAAATTCTTAAATACAACATCCTGAGTTCTCAGACTTAAACGCTCATTAGAGACATGTAGCTATCTCAAAAATTTTCAAAAAAGGTGTCAGTGAAACCTCCTTAATAATTTCTCTTTAAAAGTCTCTTTGAGGAGTGTCTTCTAGACTTGCTTGGAGACTCCAAATGTTAAAAGCTAAATGCAGGATTTTGTGGTAGTTCTGGAAAAGACATTTCCTTATTGTTATATTTGCTGAGCTGTTGTGGAAATCCCATTTATTTTCCCAGTGTGTTTGTTATTCTACTTTTTTTTAACTATGTCTTGATGCTTACGTATAATTTGTGTACTTTCAAAGCATGAACCCTTCTTCTGGTGCCTTGTCTGTGTTACTGTAAGGCACACATGAGATTTTTCAGATGGATTTTTGGGGTTTTTTTCTGCAGACATCTGATTGTGTTGCCAGGAAAATCCAGGCCCATCATCCATACCTGAATGATGTCCTGTGTTTTGGGAGTCTTCTGTTGGGGTAACTTGACATCCCAGGGTGATCAGAGGCTTAACTGGACCTCCTTGATGTAGACCTGTTTGAGGAGAAATTCAGTATTTTATTTGAAAAGAGTATATTAGTGAATCAGTGATTTCATTCAGTCCCCAGGACTGTCTGAAGGCTATTCTGATCTCCAGAAAAATGTGCTTTCAGTCAGCATCCCATTCTGTCATGTCTTCAGATGCTGGTGACTTTGAAAGCTTCAGAAAAGGAAATAGGTTGACAATAAATAGTTGTATGAGGAATGGTCTAGTGTAGTTTTTTTTCCATCCCTCTGTGGTGTCTGGCTGTTTCTAATATGGAAGATTCAAAATTCAGACCTGCTTTTGAAGTGAAAAAGACTACACAAGGACTGGCTTCACATCTTACTTATCCAGGATTCAACAAAGGAAGCATAGGATCCTGCACCTGAGGAGGAATAATAACTCCAAGTACCAGCATAGGCTGGGGGTTGACTCAGCTCTGCAGAGAAGGACCAGGGAATTTTGGTGGGTGACAAGCTGACCATGAGCCAGCAGTGCCCCCGTGGCCAGGAGTGCCAATGGTGTCCTGGGGTGCAGCAGGAACAGTGGCCAGCAGGTTGAGGGAGGTGATCCTGCCCCTCTGCTCAGCCCCAGTGAGGCCACATCTGGAGAGCCCTGTCCAGTTCTGGGCTCCTCAGTACAGGAAAGACAAGGAGCTACTGGAGAGAGGCCCAAAGATGATGAGGGGTCTGGAGCATCTTGAGGAGAGATGGGGGAGCTGGGCCTGAGAAGGGATCACATCAGCTATAGCTGTTGATGAGATCCCTCCTCATACCTCAAAGGCAGATGCCAAGATGACAGTGCCAGACTCTTGTCAGTGGTGCCCAGTGACAGGACAAGGAGCAATGGCCATACACTAGAACACCTCAACACCAGGAAGAACTTCTTGACACTGAGGGAAGCAGAGCACTGGCACAGGCTGCCTAGGGAGGTTGTAGAGTATCCCTCCTTGGAGACATTCAAATCCCACGTGGACACATTCCTTTGTAGTTTGCTATAGGTCACCCTGCCTTGGCAGAGGGGTTGGACTGGATGATCTCCTGAGATCCTTTCCAAGCCTAACAATTCTGTGATAAAAGTGAAGCCAAAAAGAGAGAAACTACCTCTACACTTCACCAACAGTAACACCTTGTCTTTCTTCATTCTTTTCCTGTGCTCAGCTTTCAGCCATGGGTGGAAGTTGGAGTGCACTGCTGCTGTCTCTGGCAGGCTCTGTTTCTTTCCTACAAGAAAACAGGAAAGACTGAGACAAGCTGGATGCCCCTGCAAAGAGCTCATGTGACAGTATACCCAGATTTAATATTTTTGAACCAAGCAAAAAGTCTTTAGATCAGGGAAGCAAAGTAGCATCCTTTGCACCCTACTCCAGCTATACTTACTGCTCTCTATTTTCTGTAGAAAGTATCCTGCAGATGTACCATTGATCAATGTTTCTCATTTTATGTTCAGTCTCTCTTTTAATGGATACTGAGTGATGTAATGTAATGTTCCTAGCAGGAAGAGCCTTCCCACTCAAGCGTGGTTTTCTTGCTATGTAGCAAGCATAGTCCAAGAAAACAGATCCAAGATGACAACATTGCTGACTCCTTTCTTTGCTGTGAAAATTGTTAGCTGCCAGCCAGGCCTATGGAGATAAACAGGAATTGTCAGCACCACCATTAATGCCCTTGCAGGTCTTCAAACAGCATTAACATGGACAAATGTCACTGTAGGCATGACACATTTCAAACTAGAAATTGGCTGAGGGCTTTTTGTAAGGAGTAGCAAAGGGGATGGTGTTCTGATTTTTCTTTTCTTTCCCTTCCCACCTTCCCATAGCTTCTTTTTTCTTTTTTTTTTTTTTTCTTTTGGGTACATTCAGCTACTGTTGTGCATTTGCCCAAGTGTTGAACCTGAATCCATGGGTCAGCAGTTTCCAGAGAAGCCATGCCTGCCTTCTGATTCTCCTATATCAACAGTAGAATATCCATAGTGATTTAATTAGTCTGTTGTTTCCTTGTTTTAGTCTCTGTTTCTGAGGAGATGCTTCAGTCTATCATCACTCTTTTTTGCATTGGTGTTTTATGTAACATAGTAATAAAAAGTAGAAAGTTTTCCAGCCTATCTACAACTTGAAATGCTTTTATAACTATTACTGCTTTTTCATCTGGCATAATAGATTTTAATAGAGTCTTGGTCTTGGAGATAAATGAAAGTAGCTGCTAAGCAGCAGGACTACCCATTACGTGAAGGAAAGGTACCACCTGTCAGATTTATCTGCAAGTTCTTTGAAAAACCTTCTGTCTTGTTCTTGTGTCTTCTCTAAAATTACTCATGGTAATATATATGAGAAAATCAAGCAAGCTTTTCCTTCCCCTTCTTCTCTTCCCCAGCCTAACATTTCTCAGTCAATAGCAGCTTGAGTTGAGAACATTGGCTCAGGATGAACTGTGTGTATTCTGACATTGTGACTGGGGAATCTTCTAGAACAAAAGTTGTGGTGGGGTTGGAGCTTTTTTGAGAAACCCAAGAGCAGATCTGCTTTGGCTGTTGACCGGGAGGGAAGCTGACGCCGCCCTCCAAGGCCAGCAGGCAGTTTGGGAGTCCTGTGGGAGCAGGGTGTGGGGCTGGGGGACAGGGCTGATGTGGCTGATGTGGCTGGGGCACCTGTGTCATGGTGCTGGGGAAGCTGTGGGTGCCAGAATGGGTGCCCTATGGCAGCATGCCCAGCAGGCACACCTCTCCTGGTGTGCTTCCCCTGCCTGCTCCCCCTGTTGCAGTGCAGGCAGCACAGCAAGGATTCACCTTCCATTTGCTTCAGTCCCACTCATCAGTGTCTGTCACATTGTCTTGGAGCAAGAACTTCTTCTGTCCACCTGCTAAACCAGCCCTAAGCATGCTTCATGATATTGACTGCCTGGCTCTCCAGGTCTTCTGACATAGAAATCTACTGTGATACTGTGAAAGTGTATTCTTGATGTGCTGGACAGAATCTTATACTTCAGTATAGTTAGGACTATTCCTTTTAATCCTCCAAGTTTTGTTGATTTCTTGTTTTTTTCTTCCTTGTGTAAGAGCTATCAGAGATGTGACATCCTTGCACTGTCTCAATTTATTTCAGCTGAAGTTCCCTAGCAGGGCGTAGAGTTATGTTCACAGTGTCATCTCTGGGTGTCTAATGTTATGTTGATTAAGAGTTGCTTTGGGGACTGTTCAGTGAATGGAGGTGAGATAAGTCAGCTGAAAATATGTAATTTTGGTTTGTGTCACATTGGTGATAGAGATGGAAGGCGTGAAAGAGATGGTGGTTATGTGTGTGCCCACCTTATCACAGATTTGCTTGTGGTGGTGGTACTCCCAGAGTGTGATGTGCAGCAGCAGACAAAGAGGATGCCAAAAGAAAGGGTGAAATGATTTGATTTTTTTGATAGGAGGTGTTAATCACTGCCTGCTTTGCAAGTCAGAGTGCTAACTACTGTGGGCTTTTTTCTACAAAAAATACTACTATCTATACAGTAATGTCTACTTTCTGTGCAGTAATTGAAGGTGGCACAATCTTGATTTCCTGACAAGTTTCCTCAAGTACTAAGAGTGTTAAAAAGTATTCATATTCCTGTCATCCAAGGGTGGCTAATAGACATGTCACTGAGGGTTAGATAAGGTATTTCCAATACTACAGCACAGTTTAGAGCTATTTTGGCCTCTATGAAGACAGCAGTTGGACATCCTGAAGAAGTTACAGTGGATAAAAGAGGGTGTGTGATGGTGGAGAGCTTTCAGCTCTACCACAAAGGGTTTTGGGTTTAATTACTGCAGGGTTTTTGTGCTGCCCTCAATAACTGGGATTTGAGGCAATGAATAGCCAGCACCAAAATCCGTGTGGACCAAATCCAGAAACCAGCTTTAGTAACAGTGATATTTTCCAGAGGAAGAAGTAAGTTCTTATACTCCAACCATTTCACAGTATTCCTCTTGACAATCTATTTGGAAGTCACACTCATGACACTGTAGGCTTTTTCTTTCCAGTCTTACTTGGATTTAGTGAAGATCTTTTTTGCGCTTTTTAGGGAACATGATACTGTGTGAAATGCTGTTGCTATGTTCTGGAGAGGACTAGTGAGTGGTTTTTTTTGGTCTCTCAGTCCTATTTACAGGTAATTCTAAAAATACTACTGTCAGTTCAGCAAGGGAAGTGTCTTCCTTGTTTAGATCTATTCCATGCCAAGCAGAGACCTGTTTAGATAAAGCTAACTAGAAAGCAGGAACCATGGGGGATGTGTCTTAGCTGGTACCCAAATCAAGCCTAAATGATAGTTGCTTCAACTTTTTGGGGATTGTCAGAATTCCACTGAGGCTGTATGGAAGAAGAGCTGGGTACCTGTGGTGCAAATCCAGTGACTAGTCCAGGGATTAGATTAGTTAGTTGCCCGTTGTTGAGAGAACATGGGTCTGCACCCTCCTTAGCCAAAGGGATTCAGGCTGTAATGCTCTCCATTATGTCTGGCAGACACAAAATTGCCTGAAGCAAAGGTGGCATTTAAGGATTTGGAGGAGCAGTTGTGATTAAGTAGGACTTTTCATTTCATAAAAAGAAGAAAATACATTTCTGTACATTTCATAAAAGAAGAAAATACACTCTGAAGATGTGTTTTATCAGATCTCTAATCTGATAATCAATTTTAATTTCCTTGCCTGTGAAAGCTTTGTGTAATATGGAGGAACTTCAGAAGATAAAGTAGGTTGAGCTATCCAGTGAGCCATTATTTCTCAAAGAAAACTCTTGAATCAGAGCCAGAAAAATTTTCCTGTTGGATGCCTTTCCACACCTCTGTTTTGAAGCAGGATGTTGATTTTTTGATCTTAGAGTTGCATTTCAGGAAAATACTTGATTCTTGTTGTGAGGTCTTCATTCTAGAAGTTGTGTTGTAATTTTGGTATCTCTGAAAGCTTTTTTCCCAGTACTGTTCTGTGCCAGTATCTTTTTTTTAATGATTCTAAATTTTCTTTTCTACCATACAGAGATTGTTTTAGGTGTTGTCTTGTTAATGTCTCTCCTTTAAATGCCAGATGTATGTAATTCTTGATCATGACTTCAAAACATCATTATTGTGCTCATATTTTCAGCCTGTCTTCTTTCTTTAAAAAAACAAATTAAAAAATCAGTTTGGAATGAGTGAGTCATACTATTCTGTTGTACAGCGTTTTATTTGTTAGGAACTATTCTTATGCACATTTGCTAGATTTATTACCCAGGGGTTACTTGGGCAACCGGTGCCTGTAACGAGCAGAACACATTGAGATTCCTAAGGAGTGGTCCAAGAATGGGCCAATTCTTTTTTCCTCTTTCAGGCTTTGCTAATAATTTAGTCTCTTTCCTGTGTCTTCTTCCTTTCACTATCACTAAAGGATATTTATTAGACATGTCCATTACCTTATTCTAAAGGAGCCTTCATACTCCAGCACGGCTTTGAATGTGGAGGAAATTAAATTTAAGGTAATCTTTAGGGAGTTTTTTGTCCTCTTACTCAGTTCAAAAGAAAAGACCTTCTGAATTATGTGGAGTTTAAAGCCATGTGAATTCCTAGTGACTGAAACATAAAGTAGTAGTAATCCTCCTGTAGATAAAACTGAATTCAACAGATGTGCTGTAGAAGAGAAATTCTGTTGAAGCAGTGTGTGACAGATAAAAACTGTTCAGTTCATATGGTTTAAGTAAGGATAAAGAAGTGTATTGATTTATTTATGGTATGTAATTAACTAGCAATCACTGAACTGTACTTTTAGGCTTAATATCAACAGTACAACAGACAACCACAATGCCTGCCATTTATCAAATGGGAACAATAAATTTCTCAATCACTTTCTGTAACTGATCCAGTGTGTGTCACGTGCTCACGGCTGCCCCTCTCACAGGCCATGGGTGTGGAAGCTCCCCTTGTCTGAGTGTGCAGGACCCTCTGTCCACACACCCTGGCTGTTGGAGACTTGGGTACCCCCATGTGAGCTGGGGCCCCACCACGCCCAGGAGGAGCCTCTGCACCCCAGGGTGTGGGTGCTGGGGGTGCCATGGTGGCTCTGGGGAAGCTGGAGGTAGCTGCCGAGGGTAACCACAGGGTGGGGGGTGGCCCTGCCAAGCTCCAGCAGAGCCCCTGATGCCATGGGACCTCATCAGAACCCCTGGCACTGGGGTCTGCCCATGTCACACAGGCCTGATGGCTGCTGCCTTCACTCCGGACTTTCTGCCCCTATTGCAAGTGTTAAAGCTTTTTTTCATACCCATTTTCAGGAAGGGTTCTTCTGTTTGAAAAGTGTCATGGTAATTTTCTGGTTGCTACTTATACCAGCTGATGCACTCCCATTTTCAGGGGATCACTTGGGGCAAGTATCCCCCTGGCAGTTTGGGTGCACTGTTTGCACACACATCTTTATCTTAGTAGGCATTGTCATCTAGGCCCTTGCCTAGGGTGGGCTGTGCAACCATCTCTACCTTGGTGGTGTCATAACAAAAAATGTAATTGGTCTGAAAGAATTTCACAGGTCAATGAAGTGTTACATTTTGTCTCCAGGTGCTGAGGAAGATGAGGATAGTGCAGTGATAACAACATCCAGAACAGTTCCAAAGTTACCGACAACTAGTGATGCATCCAGGGCTGAGACCACCACAGTGAAAATGCAGACCAAGGTGCCTGCACAAACAAAGGTGCGTGGCTGGAGAGCAAGAGCATTTAAAATGATTCCACTGTACATTTTTGATGGTTTGATGTTAAGTCTTCTATTTATATGGATTAAAAAGCACCCCTAAACTTCACTTACTACTACAGCCTGCTAAATGACTACAGAGCTGTTTGTTTTCATTCCTACTAGAAAGTCTGTGTGGCAACATCTGGATTTCACATGAAAGAAAAGAGAGATGCACAATAATGTATCATGATACCTTTGAGTCAGAGCTGTATGTTTTTTTATATTTCTCAAAGAGTTACTTAAAAATTCTTTGTGAAACCTTCCTTCTCAAAAGAGAATGCTGTATGGTTTGGCTGTAGTTTGAACACTCTGCAGGTTCCATTAAGTATTTTAGTATTTCCTTCTACCACCATAGATGATACTGTCTAAGTTACTCTCAAAGGTGTTCTGCATATAACATATCTGATTTGTTAATTTCAGAGTTGTTATTTCTTTCAGAGGCTGTTATTCTGATAAACACAGGCAATATTAAGAGCTGTTTGCTAAATGTACTTTTGGAGGTTTTAAACTTATGGGTGGTGTTTTTCATTCTGACATGATGACGACAAATAGATCCAATTACAATGTCTAGACCAGCTTTCTGTGCTCTAAAAGCTTCCTATGTGTTGGTATTGTGCAGTATGTGCATGAAGCCACAGCTACGTGACTGCCCACAGCAGGCCGTGACTGTGCCAGCTTGTGCTCTGCCCTCTCTGTAAGCAATGCTCAGTTTTCTTTTTTGTGCCACAGTCACCTGAAGAAATTGATAAAGAGGAAAGGCCGGAGGTGGATGGCAAGAAAAAGAGCGATGAGCCAGGGGATGACACGGACGTGCTCACTCAGAAGCACTCAGAAAACCTCTTCCAGAGAACAGAAGTTCTGGCAGGTGAGGCAGGGTTTGCCAAGGTCTATCTCACCAGAAATAAAATGGAAAACAGAGAGGATCCGTATCAAATAATGCAAGCTCAACATTTGAGTTTTCTTGGCAGATTCATACCATTAAACACATTATTACTAAGCACATTCATAGTGGGTAGCCATTAGTTGATTTGATGAGAATAAATTTGGCATCTTGGGGAAATACTTAATAGTGAAGTCTGTTGCTAATTGATATGATGCCCACAAGTTGAACACTGCTGGCTGAGTATCTGGAGCTTTCACAGCTCAGAAAAGGAGTTGGAATTTGATTCATGCTTGTAATGCAGAAATGTATTTCTCACCTCCCAAGAGCACATTGCTGTCTGATCGATGTGGTGCAGATGAACACTGCTTGGGAGGAGCTCATGGCAGACATGGGTGGATGGAAAGGGATGGATAGGCACAATCCATTATGGCACAGAAATCCCTTCAGATAAATAGAGTCTATTTCTATAGACTTCATTTATAGACTCTATAATATAGTCTAATATAGACTCTATGTAGAGTCTATGCATAACCCAGGGAGGCACAAGCTGGCCACTAATGTTTTCATTACCTGTGAGATTTTTTTTTTGGCCTAAGGACAGTGTTTACAGGTGTACTTTCCCCCCATGTATTTGGAAAGGGAGTTGGGAGCCGTGAAAATCACATAGTTTTGGACCACATCTTCCTGTGAGAATCAAAATGTGAAATAACCTTAAATCCACATCAGTGGAAGCACGTCAGTTTCCTCTTGAAGTCTGGTTGGGAGCTGATACTTCTCACACACCCACAAATGCATGAAGTGTTCTCTCCTATTATTGATCAATAGGAAGTTTATTTCAGCATATAGTCAGAGTGAAAACTGACAGGGAAAAGTAAAAGCCCATTTCTTAGCTAGGGTAACAAAATCTTTTAATGTTGAAAATGTTGACTGTTGAAAAAGGAGTTTGAAAGACAGCTTTATGCTCTGGCAGTACTAGTGGTGATCTTAGTTGAGGTTTTGAAAAAATTTTAATAGCTTTTTTAAAACTGGGTTGTTGGATCTCTGACTTGTAAGTGGAATGTAATTTTAAATGATTGCCTTCATGAATGCAAACAAGCTTTCTGACAGTATATTTCAGGATACTAATAATGAAGACAGTTGCATAATGGGAACCCTTTCCTGCAATTTGAAAATAATAGCAAACTTACTGTGTGAGATGAAAAAGAAGTATGGTGCTAAGCTTGTTTTACTGGCATATTGTGAATCTCTGTTTCTTTGATTACAGCTGTTATTGCTGGCGGAGTTATTGGTTTTCTTTTTGCAATCTTCCTTATCCTGCTGCTGGTGTATCGCATGAGAAAGAAGGATGAAGGCAGTTACGACCTTGGTGAACGGAAACCATCCTGTGCTGCCTATCAAAAGGCACCAACTAAGGAGTTTTATGCATAAAATTCCTATTTAGTGTCTCTATTTATGAGATCACTGAACTTTTTTAAATAAAGCTTTTGCATAGAATAATGAAGTTTTTTTTTTCATTAAAGAGCCGTTATGGCACCTTTATGATAAAACCCCATTGTATTTAAAACTTTTCACATATTCGTTTAAAAATGTAAAATTAAAACTTAACATTTGCAGTGTTCTGTGAATAACAGTGGCAAAGCATTATTTTATAAAACCATTGATGTTCACTGAATGATTTTTAAAACTTTATGCATAAATATAAAATAATGAAAATTATTGTTTTATCCTATGGTTCAATGAAAGTTGTTTAATTTTGGTCAGCATGTCTCAGATTGATCTTGCAAGTTAGTTTTTATTTCATTAATTTATCTGTTTCCAAAAAATGCCTTTTTGTAGTTGTCATGGTGCAATTTGTCTTCAGATAATTCAGATAACAGTAACTTTTAGTGTAAATGTAATTTTTCAGCTATGTAAACTTCAACCTCCACTTTGTATAAATTTAAGTGTCAGAATATCAATTTTACACTTTGCATTGTTTCTCAGCTTACCTGTAGCTTCAGTGAGATTTGTAACAGCAATTAATGTGTAAAATTGGATTATTACTACAAACTGTATAGTCATATTCTTACTAAACAAATCTCCTGTAAGGAAGATTTGTAGTAAGCTACTGACGAACCTAAGCAAACCCAAAGACTCTAACAGTATTTTGAGAAGTTGCTGCAGATTTCTATGGCCACTGTATTTGTTAATTATTTGCAATTTGAAGGTACAAGTAGAGGTTTAAATTTTTGTTCTTTAAAAATGCATTTAAGTTGTAAACGTCTTTAAAGCCTTTGAAGTGCCTATGATTATATGTGACTCGTTGCAGACTGGTGTTAATGAGTATATAACAGTAAAAGAAAATGTTGGTATTTTATAAGCACAGACAATTCTAATGGTAACTTTTGTAGTCTTACATGGATAGACATAATTGTAATTTGGGAACATAAACACTACTGAATAAATCATGTGGCCTAATACTGAGAATTCTATTGTGATATACTTTTGTATGATTTTCATTTTATGTCTGTTTGCTCATGTTTTAATGTCACAGAGTACATCTAGTAGATCTTAAAAATCCAGACCAAAAAAGAAAAGCTGTTGATGAGGGTGATCCTCACACCAGATTTACTGCTAAGGTGGCAGAGCGAAGTGGGATGTTTAAGTCTTGCATCTGGTGTATTAGCTGTGAGACATTTGACTTCTGCATTGTGTTTAATGGCAGTGTTGACACAGGCCTGTTCTTCCTGCAAATGTTGTTTTCCCTACTGTAAATTTCAAAGGAGTACCCCAGTTCATTTACTGGAGTAAATGTGTGTATTTGTTTTTTATTTGTTGCTCGCGTTTGTTTTTTCCCTGTCCCTTTGAAAAATTTTGGTTTGTTCTGCTCAGACTCCAGCAGAAGAGTTGAGACAAGTGGAATGTCTTCATAAGAGAAGAAAGAAATACTCTGAGTAGAAGAGAGAAGTGTCTGTTGCTTAGACCTTAGATAGGTGCTGGATAGAGGGACACAGGGGGAAGACGACAGTCTGCCTCCTTATATTATGCTTTGTAACAGACAAATGGCTTCGTCTTCTGCTCTGCTGACCTCCTGTTTTTTTATTTTTGAGATTCCCAAAATACAGGTGTTCAGGATGTCAAGCTGAAGTGCTTTTCAGAAATGGCAATGTATTGTAAATTAGATCTAGTAGCTCTTCAGATAAGAGTTGTGCAACTTTTATTTGTTGCTGTCCCAAGTTCAGTGGTCATTTAGGAACCAACGAATGCTATCCTGTGCTAAAATATTTAATATATTGCTTTTTACTTATACTTAACTGGCAAGTTTTTCAAAGCCATACAAGTTCAGCAAGTAAAAACAGGGTAAGAATTTAACAGGTATATCTTGTGCAATATTTAGTGAACTTCAATTAGTAAAATAACTGCTTGAAATAACTGTGCCAAGAAAAGAAAATTTCTGGCAAATGCTGTGCCACTGCTGTAAAATAAAGCATTTGTTAAAGTGCCAAAATAAAGTCTACTATGCCTAAACTAATACTTTATTTGTATAGTCTGACATCCAGTTTTTTGAAGCCCACTTTGCTTAAGGTAGTTGATCTGAATTTCTTTCAAGGGTGCAATGAATATTGCTGTAAGTATAGCTATAAATATTAAACACCAGATAAGCTGTCTTCTCCTTGTTCATAAGCAAATTGATAATAAGTAGTGTTTTGATTTTATTTATGTATGTTAGACTGCCTCTATATCTACTGTACAGGCCACTTTATCCAACATAGACATCTGTTGTAATTATGCAGACTACCAAATATTATGCTTGTCTAGTTCCTCCTGCATCTGTTTACAAACAGAAGCAAAGGTAAATTTTCAGCTTTATTTCACCATTCGCCTTTTTTTCCTGCACATTCATTATCCACTCTGTTATATGCAGAAGAGGTTTAATGCTTCAGCTGTGTGCATGGAACTGAAATGTTGCAGTCTTCCCACCCTCCCTAACAAAAACCTGAAACTTTTGAACATGCAGTAGGTGTGTTAATAGGATTTATCATCTCATGATCTCTTTGCTTTTCTGTTTTCAGTGCCAAACCGTACTATTAGGGAAAAATTCTAACAGTTACCATCTTAGTTGCAAACATAACTTCGGTTTTCATCAGTGTGATGCAGACACTGCACTCCCAGCAATGCTGTTCAGAAGAAATTGGCAACCCAATGTGTGTCTCTTATGCTGAGGCTTCCTAGCACGAGTTGGTCTTTGGTTTCCTTTCCCTTTTGTTCTCTGCTTCCTGGATGTGTTTTAGCAATACTCTGGCTGCTGGTGGATGTTGCTGGCAGTCTGGGTGCCAGGCTCTGGTGCTGCGCCACCTGCCCTCAGCTAGCCATGGCTTTTCCTAGAGACCCTTGGCTCTGCTCTGCCAGAGCCACTCTAGCAGCTCTGGAATTCCTCAGCCATCTGATACAGTGTCTCCTTGTGATTGATAAGCTCTAGTGTTTATCAAAATGTCATTTTGCTTTGATTTACGCTGGGTTATAAATTGTTACTTCCTCTTTGATTCTTAGTAAAAGAAGCCAAATAGAACTAGTGTAAAGCTTACGTGAAAGAAGGCTCTCACCTCTGCTGTATTCATGGCAAAATAACTTCAGAAGTTGGTACATGGTTCCTCTGCTTGTCAGCTTTATGAGTGAATTGTAGCTCTTGGTTACAAGCTGCGTAGCTAGTTTTTCCTTACTTCGAGCATTGCACTTCACTGAAATAGGATAAATTAAAATAAAAATTGTTCTCTTGCATCTCCTAACAAGAGAGAAGCATATTTGTAAATTCAACTAGTTGTTCTGGTTTTTTTTTTACTTAAAGCTATGTATGGAAGTGATGGTGAAGTGCAGTCTTAAATGACAGATACTATTCTTCAGCAACATATGGAATACAGGAAGCTTTGTAAGGAAACAAGTACCCAGATAAATATTAAATAAAAGCTATTGGAGTGAGGCAGATTATGTATTATGCTGGGTATTTATGTATTTTGCTTAAGTAAGCAAGGGAGGAGGAATCCAAAGAGGAAAGCTCTGTGTGAAAACCATTATTCTTATAGGTGGAAATAATGTAGCAAATTTTTTTAGACTTTAGCACTTGCTTAATCAGATTGGTATAATTTCCTTTAAGGAAATACTTGTTGTCCACTTTTAATGAGCAGTAATATTAAGTTTGTTACACTTAAACTCTTGTCTGCGTATCCCAGAGCTTTGAACTTTGATGCAAAAGCTCCGTGCTGGGAACCTTTAGAGTATTGCCTCTCCAAAACTTCCATGAGGCTGAGCGAACACGACTTTGCTGTACAGTTCATCTGAGAAAAGACACAGCTAGTACACCACTCCCTGGCATGTCTTCTGCTTCTGGGATGGTTCATGGCTGGAGCAGGAGAGGGGAGTGCTGACATGTGCATTTGATTTCCTCACAGCTCTCAGGCTGACCAGGCACTGGGTTCAGCTGCGTGGGTGGGAGTGGGGGATCAGTAACCCAACCCTGCCAGGGGAAAAAAGATGCTTTGCTGAGGTTTCTTCTTCTGTGAAGTAAAGTAAGTTGTGTATTTTTTGCTTTGAAATCAAATAAATGATAAAATTTAAGCTCAGTAGAGCTAGAAATGGAGATGTGGGTGCCTGCCCTGGCCCTTGTGAACCAATTTCACATGCGCATCAGATGTGCCAAGTAGCTGCTTACGTGGGTGGAAATCTGAAAATCCCTCTGTGTACTTGAAGTACCTGAGTTTACTTTATAGTAGGAATGAGGGGGAGGGGACAGGGCTCCTTTAGAACTGCAGACATTAATTGGGAGTGAGTGGAAGGAAGGCAGGAAGAGAAACTGTCCTGACAGCCCTTGTTTTCCACTGAAAGTTATAAGGCATTTTGTTTTCTTGAGCTGTTCCCACTGCACTGAAATTGTCCTTCACAGAGAGAATCTGTAGGCAGGAGAGCGAGCAGGTGCTGGTGTCACACCCTGACAGACACTCCTGGATGCACACAGCTTCCCAGCACAGCATGGAATGTCCCCCATCACAGCTTCTGCTCGTGGCTCTACCCTGGAATTCTGGCTACAGCAAAGCAGGTGAAGGACCTGCAGGGTTGACACTGCTCACATCCTGCTGCCTGCACAAGGTGCTGGGAGGCTGACAGGAGGCTGTGGTTGGGGTGCTGGGCTGCACATGGAAGGCTCTGGGTTGCCTTGTCCCTGGGAGGTGGGAAGAAAGGGATGAGATGTGCAACAGGGGCTTTGCAGTTGAGACATGCTGTGCCTATTGAAGCACCTTTCCATTTCTTTCCCATGCTTGGAAGATGTCATACTTTTACTACATCGGACTCTTGATACATCTTTTGGTGGCATAGCTTGCACAACTCTTTAGTTTTTTAATTCAAATTGCAGCTTTAAATCTGTAGTTTTACTGAGGCTGAGCGCCTCTGTCTCTCATGACTAAAGGTCAGGTCCAAAGAATTCCTCCATCCTGGCAGTTCAGCCCTGGCCTGGAATGAGAGCAAGTAGGAATGTTTGTGAAAAACTTCCAGAAAAATATTGCAAAACCTGTAATAGTTTGTTGAAAATAAACACAGCCCAAGTTCTCTGTAGGGGGTGACTTTAATTAATTTAGATTTCTTCCGGGGCATTATGCAAGTTTTTCTCCCATGGATTTTTATTTGATGAATGCAGAGGAAGCTTCTGATATTTTTCTATGTTTAATCCAAGTGCTGACGTATAAGGAACAATAATTCCACCAGGCAACCTACTTGAAGTTTATCTAGTGGTGGGAAACTAAGCTCAGTGGAGGAAAAAGCTCTGTGTCCTAGTTACCCACCCACCTTGTATGGCCATATGTAGTCCTGGAGAGTAAACAAAGTTTGGTACCCATTTTCCTAAGTTCCTGTGGTGGAATAGCAGCTTTTTCTAAACACTGCAGGTCCCCAAAGGATACCAAAGAGAAATGAGAACAGACTTTCTTTTTGATGTTTTTGTGTCATAACCCATAATACTAACACTCATCTCCTTCCTACTCCCCTTTCTAAGTATAGCAGCAGGGAGAAGTCAAAAACCATCACACTAAATGGTACTGAAAGAATGTAAAACAGCCCAAAGTGCAGTTTTCATCATTCATCCCTATAATTTTCAATACCACAGAGCAAACACAAGAGTCTCTTATGAAAGGAACAGAAGCAGAGCATGTGCTTTCTTCTGGAGCAGCCCACAGTGCCAGATGAGTTACTGCTGACGTGGGAAAAGTCTCAGATGGCAGCGGGAATGGCTCACTCCTGCTCACACCAAAAAGCCTGAATGAAGGACCCTGCCTTGCTGTATTGCCTCACTGCCAGGCTGGCAGCTCTGCCACTTCTGTGCTGGTGAGCCCAGATTGCAGGAGCAGTTCTAGTGAGTCTTCATGATCTGAGCTCCATCCTGCAGAAAAACCTTCCCTGAGAATCACTGTAAGCTTAAATTATTGACTACAATCAAAGCAGCAGCTAGATACTTGTTTTAAATAATCAGCTTTCACCCTGTTTTGCATTTGCTCAGATATTTTCCTACAGAAAATTTATTTTTATGGGCTGGTAAACAAGATGGCTTGTTAACTCACAGTTTATTTAATCTTTACACTAAATTTTACTCTGCAGTAGTACAGACTATTTTCATACTTACAACATTACAAAGCTTAACTTCCATTTTTTATATTTTAGTTTTTCCATTCTGTTATGTTAAAATAGTAAATATTTATTTACCAGCTAATTCAGTTTATAGCTTTTATTTGTTTCAACTTGCTTTTCAATGTAAATTGAGAATTCATTATGAATGCATGAAATTAGCACTTCTTATAAAATAAAATACATTAGGCCCATCAGAAAAAAGATAAGCAAAACTATTTTGACTATAAAGCAAATTGTGCAATTATTGTAATTTATTTATTACACAGAAGCATTTCTGCTAGTTACTGAATTGAGTAATTCTAATCACAATGTCTGTTATTCAGAACCAACTACTCTCAATCTGTCTTCTCTTTTTATCATAAGTAGGAGAAGTAGAAGCTTTCCTCTTTTCAGCTTCTAAGTCATTTTATAAAAAAAAAAGCAAAAAAACCCAAAACTGAAAAAAAATATAGCTACAGAAGAGCTATCAAAGTGTCTAAAGTTTTCTTTTATCATCTCAAAAATCAGTTACAGGTGCCCAGCCATGTGACTTCTCCCAGTTCATGGTTTGATTTTTGTAAAAGCTCTAGCAATAGAAATCATAACTTTTTCTCATCCAGTCTGTGCTTTTTATCACACACTTTCAGCCACTAAAAGCGAAGCAGAATTTTACTTCAGCCTCTCCTAATGGGACTTTTAATGCAGATTCTGAAATTCCATAGACTTGTTCACCTCTGGCTTTTCTAAGAAATGCTGTGCCTGTTCTTAAAGAAGCAAGATGTTATTTTAGACAATCTTTCAGTTCTGTGAATTTGCACTTTTCAGTATTTATCAAAACTTTCAAACCATGATCAGACAGACTTTGCAAATTTGAATAGAAATCACACCACCTTCTATATATATACCATAGAGGATCAGAAATCCAAAATTTTAGTTAGTCTTGGAACACATTAAATCTCTTGCAGAGTGACTTTTATAAGTTTAAATGATTAATGTGTGACTTTAACAGCCTGTTCAGAGTCTTGAAGTTAAACCTAGAATGAGATATTGGTGAAGCTAGGTCTCAAGGCATGAATCCACACATTGTGTCTGTGCTCAAAACCTATCACAAAACAAAGCACCCTCACTTTTGAGCCTGTTCAGATGATAACAAGCTATTTTAGCACGGAGTTTCTGTGCATCTGTCTAGTATCTGCCACTCCAAGAACATTTCCCTTCCCAGTAAAATGGCTGGCTGAAGCTTACTGAGAGAAATCACACTTCTGCTCAGCCTCCCATCTGCCTGTTAGATGGAGGTTTCATGTTCACATCCTGTGTGAACACTAATATGAACACTAATGTAATGTGTTCATAGAATCATGGGGTGGTTTGGGTTAGAAGGGACCTTTAAGATTATCTAGTTCCAACCCCCCTACCCTGGGCAGGGACCCCTTACACTAGATCAGGTTACTCAGAGCCCCATCCTGGCCTTAAACACCTCCAGTGATGGGCATGGGGGTCTGTTCAATACAGTTCAATTCAGGCCAAGTCCAGAAATAAAGCATGTATTTTATCTGCATTTTTAAAACTATCCATTTATTTAAACTTGTCTGGGACAAATATGGGTGGAATAAGTCAAATTTGGATTTTGAGTAATTTGAACCTGGATTTTATCCTCACTAAAATACTGAGAACAATGAAGGTACCTAGCTGTAGGGAAGAGAGTTCTTGAGAGAAACTATAATTTAATTGCTGCATTGTAAGGAAAGCTCTTTAGGGCAGTCTTTAATGTATTTTTAATGCAAATATGTGATAATTGATGTCAAGACATGCAAATACCTTTGTATATAGCTGGACCCATTGCTACCTGAAAACTGAAAATCCGCAGGAATGAACAGGGCTCCTTGCATGTCTGGTTTTATATCAGGTGCCCATGCTCTGTTTTCCCTCCATGGCAGTACAATTCACACAGTTTATAAGGAGATTTGAGTGGGAACATGTTCCACCAATTTTTACCCAAATCCTGTCTGCGATATGGCAAACCCATTGCCCCTGTAAGAAAACATGTAGTGGTCTGCAGGAGAAACCACGCTGCCAGACTGTGTCTTTAGTAGCAAGTTTTGCTGCCAGAACTTTTGTGGGGTCATGAGCTGCAGACATTTTTATGTCCCTGGAGCACGTGTGTTCACCATGGCTTTTTGGAGATGCTGCAGCTTGCCCTCACTGCAAGAGGCTGTAACAGCAGAAGGGCTTGCAGTTGCCAGGAGCATGAACACAGTGGCATTTTGCTGCTGGCTATTTTGGCTGGTGTTATTCAGAGAGGAGATTTCACTTTGGCAGGAGAAGGCTCATTTTGGTGGCTTATATCAACTTTTGTTGGCCTATATCAGCAATGCAGAGAAACTTGAGGCAACCAAGGCTGACTTCTGACTGGGAACCTGCATTGCACTGGCCAGGTTGCAGCTATGATGTGTCCCAAGCAAGGAGCCCCTACCAACCCACTGCTGGCAGGTGTTCTCACCTGATGATCTGATCTTGATACCTGAAATAAGCAAGTCTCTGACACAACAGCAGAAAAGCAAACAGACCTGTGTAGAAAAATACATGTTTGAGGTGCTTACTATTTTTCTTTCACAATGTCTCTGCTTTTTTCCCCTGTTCTGTGCTTTACTAGGATATATTTATTTGCTAGGCTGCATAAATGGAGACATATAAGTCATGATCAAGCTTAAGTACTTCCTTCTACAAAGAACTGAAGAAAAATTACTCTTTGAAACTTAAGAGTAATTATTTTCAACTCCTTTAACTGAAAAAAAGAAGGGGAAATAAAAGCTGAAGTTTGCATTAATTAGCAATCCATTTTTACCTGTCTACAGAGCAAAGCAACAGGAAAAAGCTTTAAATGAAGAAAACATCTTGTAGTGATACTAAAATCCATTGTGAACTTAGAGGAGACTTTTGGGAGACTGAGTCAAAAAATAAAAAATGCTATGCTAAAGTAAATAAATGTCATAAAATGATAATTGAGAGCATACCCCTAAACAAGGGTAACTGGTATATTGGTAATTCTTCAGTCTGGTACAGTGTTCTCCCACTTCAAACACCTTTTGTATTTGGTCCTGTGCTGGCAGCTTTTCAAAGGAATCTCATACTTTCTTCCCTCCCTACTTTGCATAATAATTAGTATGTGAATATGCTTGTGATTTCTTCTTATTATTTTAATACAGTCACATTTTAGAGACTTCAATAAAGTTTGGAGGACAACCAAAGCAGTTCTTGCTCCAAAAGCCATACAGTCTAAATGGAGTGGAAAACCAAAGCATAGCAAAGTAGCATCATGTCACTCCCCCTTCTTTGCAGGGAGAAACCTTGTACCAAGCAATTTCCATCAGAAGAGATTCAGGAGCCGCTCAGGCAGTGACTGTTTTGTGCCTAACACCACACTCCACCGGTTGCTTCATATGCTGTACAATAGGAGGTGAAAAAATCCAACAGTAAGTAGTCTCATATGTCCTCATTTTAGGTTGAATTCCCCTTTCCAGGAGCTAGGTGCCAGCTTATTCCTTGAAGCACCAAGTTAACAATCAGATGATTCTGATTATTATTGACATTCATATATATCCAATCCCTATTTTTAATAGTAAGTTCTTGACTCTGACACTGTTTCTACCAGTATAATCACAGCAGTCTTGTACAAAAGATGCATCCATACAGAGCCCTTCAAGCACCTGATCGTCTTTATGAGTTCAAGAGTATGCAAGATGCATGACAAAGATGATTTCTGGATGGTGGGGCAGGGATTTTGCCCAATATAGTAGCCTATAAAGTTTGTGAAACTGATCACAAGACTCCTCAGCTCCAGACTCTCCCAGATTTACAATTACAGTCCTGAGTAGGGAAAACCAAGCAATCTGAAAGTCCTGAGGTTGTAAACAAATCTACGTATTTAGTGAATAATGCAAAATGGAAAAAATCATGTAAGAGGTGGGTGTAAGTGAAATACCTTTCCTGAGGCTGAATGAATATTGATGTGTTTCAAACCTGTAAACAGATTTGTGCATGTTGCTGGCTGAAGAGGGGTGGAGCTCTAGGTTTTGCTGTTATGCCTCTTAACTTGCTTTTGCCACTCCTCTGGCAAGGACAGCAGAAGACTAAAGCACTGAGTTCTCTGCCCTCTGACCTGGGATTAATGACAGCTACACCAAGATATCTCTATCCTTCTGACTATTTGATGAAGGAGAAAAAAAAGATGGCCTGACTCTCATCTTCTTGGCATAGAAGGATTAACAAAGGAAGCTAATTAAGAAAAAATAATGAGAAACCAGCTGGGTGAAGTGATTTAATTGCTAGGGGAGCAAGTGAAAAGAAATCACTCTCATGAATTGATTTATATACTTTATATACTGCAAATACAGTTTTACATGAGCTGGTTCATGAAGGCATGTCCTATGTTCTCTTGCTGAAATTGAAAAGGAAGGCTGTACATTGGCAGTTAACTTCAAGGTGTTCTGGGTCTAACAGACAAACTTTGAGGATAGAATATTTTCTTGCATGACTTTCAGTGACATATTTATCACATTAATCACTGTATAATTTCATTCCAGAGGTACAGTACTAGATGGATACTTACAGTTTATAGGGTACTACATATAAAGAATATCCAGAATGTGCAGCTAAGAAGAAGCCAGACAGGAAAATATCTGACAGCCTTTTCCTTGTGTAATATTTTTGTTGAAGCAGTTGTTCTGTTACCCTCAATGGAACAGGACTCTTAAGGACTGTGGCAGTTTGAGAAATATGTTGTTTCATCCCACCAGCATGCTCCCTGATCTGTATTGCAGAGGACAAAGTTCCAGCTGCAAAAACATACTGCTCAGATGCTGTACTGAAAAATACAAGTGAAAAAATACAAGTGAGTCACCTCAAATACAGAGGTGGAGTCAGGTTGGCAGGATCAGCCATTATCTTATAATAATGTGTTTCAAACCCCTCCTTAAGGTACACACCCATGAAGCTCATTAGTGTAACAGTCATTTCACTGAAGCAGAAAGTTCATTAATATTGGAATACGGTGGTGAATATTAGATGGAAATTCTTCAATGTATTCCTACTACAGCAGCTTTTTGGAAATGCACCAAGGGCTTTGATCCTAAAAACCCTTACCTCTAAGCACCTGGGTAGTGCCATTGACTTAAACAGAATAAAATGAGAGCTTTAATTCAAGTGTTTGCAGATTAAGACCCATGTTTGTATTTTAAGATCTTATCTACAGAAGAAATTGCACTCATTTACCTAAGTGTTTTATAAACACACCTTTATTTAAATGAGTGCAATGTTACTTCTGCAGGCGGCCACCATCTGAGGAGCAGGGGCCCTGCCACAGTTCCCAGGAGCGTGAAGGCAGCAGGAAAGGCTCTCAGACAGCTGGAAAACATCAATGAACTACACAAGCAAGAACTGCCATGCTCTCAAATACTCAGAAGGATGCGGCCACTGTGCAGCCAGCAGAAAAGGCTCCTCATGCTTTTCCATGTGCCCTTGCACCAATATCACACATTCCCTGTAAAAGTACAATCATAGAATCATCACAGCATCACAGAATAGTTTGGGTTGGAAGAGATCTTCAAAACTGTCTCATTCCAATTTCCTGCCATGGGTAAGGACACTTTCCAGTAGATCACGTTGCCCAGCGCCCCATCCCACCTGGCACTGAATATTTCCAGGGATGGGGCATCCGCAACTTCTTTGGGAGGCAGCTTCGTCCAACGCCTCACCGCCCTCACAGCCCCTCGCACGGGAGGTCTCAGTCCCCTGCAAGGCCCGCTGGTGACGGATGATGTTTTTCGGGGCCCCGGGGCTGGGCGGCAGCGGCCGGGCCGGGCCGGGCCCGCCTGGCCTCGGGGCGGGCTGCGAGGCGCCAGGGCCGGGGACAGCGGCGGCTCCTGGGCGGCGGCCGGGCCCTCCCAGCCCGCGGCGGCTCCGCCTTCCCCGTCCGCAGCCGCCCGGGGCTCAGGGCTGTGCCGGAGCCGCCGCCCGATCTGCACGGGGAAGGTGCGTGTTTGCTCTGCCGGCTGCCTCATCCTCCTCCTTTTCCTCCTCCCCCTCGCCGCCGCACTAGGCGTTCCCCCGCGCTGCCGGCGCTCCTCCGCCGGGCTCAGCGCTTTATCGGGAGGCTTCTGCTCCGGAGACGGAGCACCTCGCCGCCATTCCCGGGCCCGGCCGGGCTCAGCCCCGGCTCCTTGTCCTGCGGTGGAGCCGTGCAGCGTGTGCTGCCTTTCCCCACCCCGCAATGGGGCCTTCGCTCGCTGGGCCGCAGCCCCGGTGCTGCGAACCCTGCCCCAGCTCGGCGGGCCGGAGCCCCCAGCCTGGCAGCGGGGTTCGGCCCCGCCTCGCTGTGTCTGCTGCTCGCCCTTTGCTGCAGGGGTGACTGACCCCAGCATGTCGTACTTCAGGAGCGTGGATCCATTGGTGACACAGCAGAAAAAGATCTGGAGGTGCTTGTCGACACTGGCTGAACGTGAGCCAGCAGTGAGCCCAGCGGACCAAGGAAGCCAATGGCATCCTGGCGTGTATCAGCAAGTGTGGCCAGCAGGAGCAGGGCAGGGATTGTCCCCCGGGATTCTGGTTAGGGGTACATCAGTGCTGCATCCACTTCTGGGCCCCTCAGTGCAGGAAGGACATTGAGGGGCTGGAGAATGTCCAGAGAAGGGCAGCGGAGGTGGAGAAGGGGCTGGAGCACAAATCCCATAAAGAGCAGCTGAGGGAGCTGGGGTGTCCAGCCTGGAGAAAAGAAGGCTCATGGAGACCTTATCATTCTCTACAACTACCTGAAAAGAGATTGTAGCCACATGGGGGTCAGTCTTGTTTCCCATGTAACAAGCAACAGGACAAGTGAACATAGCCTAAACTGTGTCAGGGGAGTTTTAAGTTGGACATTTGGAGGAATGTCACAGAAAGAGTGATTAAACATTGGAATGGGCTGCCCAGGAAGAGGTGGAATCACCATCCCCGGAGGTGTTCAAGGAAAGACTGGATGTGGCACTTTGTGCCAGGGTCTAGTTGATGTGATGTTTGGTCAGAGATTGTACTCAAAGATCTCAGATCTTTTCCAGCCTAATTGATTTTGTGATTCTGTGAAACAAAATCCTTGCTCACCCACTTGTTCCTCTTAATTTAAAAACAAATATGTACTCAAAGTTGGCAGTCACACAGTGCTTGAGGGATGCATAGTGTTAGGTAAAGCATGATGCTCTGCCATGATCCTGTAGTGAGCAAAGTTGACAGCAGTCACTGACCAAAAGCTAAAAAATATATAAATATTGTGAAAATAATATATAAAAATATTTAAAAACATATCAAGAAACATGAAAAAGATACAAGTTCTGTGGGCTGAATTAGATTTGACTAAGGAAGCATTAGATGCAAAGGAACCTTTTGAATGTAGTGTGCCAAGTTGTACATGTGCTCAAAACTACAAAAGAACAAATTCAAGATACAAGCATAAGAAATCAATTTGTGTATTAATTACTTGTTTTTTCCTCCAAACTGCAATATTTTGAGGACTTGACTTTATTAAGTGCTGCATGAGCACCAAAAGTGCCTGCTTAGACATTGCCATGCACAAAGGCACCTAAAATCCTAATGTCTTGTTATTGAGCCCTAATTTCAAAATTTTGCCTGTCTGTTGTTTTCGCTCTGTTCAAAATTAGATTAGTTTTTACCAATTTTTTGTTTTACTAGTTTTTACTAATTGTTTGTGGAGATAGTTCTCTAAAACTGTTGTAGGAGTGTTGTAATCTATTGATTAAAGGGGAGCATGCGAGTGTTTCTTCTTACAAAGCAATATTTGGCTTGGCTGTAGAGCAGACTTCCTGTGTGGAAATGGAATAACTGCTTGTATCTTCATCTATCTGTATCTCTCTATTTTAGCCTGGGAAAATTTTCAAGATTTAAGTTAGGGCGACAAAAGCTGGCCTTGATTTTGTTCTGGTTAATTTTTTGCAGGGATGAAAGCTTTTATTAGAAGTCTTTCTCATGCTTACCTGTCAGTTCTGAAAATCACCTTCCAGTCTCGTCTGCTGCTCCTTCTGTTGGATTATTGATTTTAATAAAATCTCAAACCCTTATTTCCTCAAAGAAGCTCCACAATGCCTGCCATGTGCATGAGAGTTCTTACATCCCTTTTTTCCTTGTAAATTTTGTCTAATTCCCTTAGACATATCCTCCCTAGGTTGAATAACATCTATCCTTGCAATCAGTTTTACTTTACTCCAACTTCTGTCTTTCAGATGAAGGCTGTGCAGATAAACTTGGATCAAAGCCACCACATCTTTAGAGATTCATACAAAGCCTTTGTCTTACCTGATCTTGTTTCTTGGTGTTTAAAATACATATAATTCTTTTGAACAGCAAAACAATAAGATACTGAATCAGATAAGAACAGATTGCAAATCTGGGCTGGGGAAGAACAACCTGTCATTGACCCCTGTTGGGAGACATCTGTTAGCAAAAGCTCATATAAATCTGTATTTGTTTTATAACACGATTTTGCAAATGCCTGCATATCTTTAATGCTGATTTGAGAAAGGAAGCAACTTATAATATCTTGATATAATTGCAGAAACTCATAATGCACATGGGATTCTTTTATCTATTCTTGTTATATTGTATAAAACTTTCTTGTTTTAAGGTTGAAAACTTTGCCTTGTCATTTCTTCTTTTCTTCCCGATTGTGGGAGGATGAAGATGAAGGGTGGCAGTACATCTAAGAGGTAGCAGCTGCAGGGGTGAAATATTTTGCCTAAAGAAGCACTTTGTGGGTAGAAATGTACAAAACTATTACAATCTTGGAGCTCTACAGTTCTTTCTGTTCTGTCTCGACAGGAAATATTATCTGTCAAAAACTGCATTGCAGTAATCTTTCACTTTTTTGTTACCAAATGTCTGCAGTAATCTCAAAGTAGTGAAATAAATGTAAATTCTTTCTTCAGCTGACCCCAAGTCACATTTTCACTGTGATGGCAGTAGTGAAGTTTTAGCTCAGATTTGTAAACTCTTAAATGCCAATTATTCAATTAAGTCAGTATTTTTGCCAGAATCTTTGAAGAATGCTTTGCTCTTTTTTGTTTCAGTTTTACAGTACAAGAGAAAACTGTATGTGAGCTTGAGAAAAATGTTAACCTTGTTAGCCTGTAAAGAATATTAGCCTTTTTTAAAAAATGGTAATCTGGGTACCTTGGTCTTACAAGAGACTTGATTTCTGATATTGAGATAGAACAGACCAATGGTGGGAGGTTTGCTTTTAATCAATCTGTCTACCTACCTACCTACCTACATACCTACCTACCTACCTACCTACCTACCTACCTACCTACCTACCTACCTACCTATTTTTTTATTTAATGGAGAATATTCAGACACCTGGCTCATTTGGATTCTTTCCTTTTTTTCTGTACTGATATTAATAATAGTAATATTTTATCAGACTCTTTAGGTCTAACTAAGATAGGCCTCTTCTATTAGTTTTCTACACAGTTGAGAGAAAAATGTAGAAATCCCTTTGGTGCTGTTGCTGCCAAGAGAGGCTTGATAGAAGTGTCTAATGAATAGACATGTAGATTAAAGTACATCTCTAAGAATTTATGTATTTTGGCAAAGTGTTTTATTGTACTACACACTGCAATCAGAGGCATGGCAAAAGACTTGTGATCTTACAACCTGACTTTAAGAGAATACTAATGCTGTTTTAAAAAAGAAAATATGTCAGTCAAATTTATCTCAGTTCTCTAAGATAAATTTTAAATCAATGATCATTATGTTAGAGTAAGAGGAGGTTAATCTCAGGTCACCTATCAGAGACATTCCTTGCATCATAGGAGTTATAAACAACTAAGATTATTTTAAACTTGCCTGAGTGACCATCTTGCATTCAGTACAACAGTGAGAGTTTCTACAGGCTCAGGATTTGCCCAAACCTGGTTTCTGACCCCACAGACTTATCATCTTTTCCAACTGAGAATCGTTGTCACCCTTTTAAAGCCTGTTTTAGGACTGATATTAGAGCACAGTTCTGGGTTTAAATCTGTTGTTCTCTATGTGTTTGGGTTTTCTTCTTTCTTTCTTTTTCTCAAGTTGCTGGTTAAGGTGACTGATCTTTTGCTTAAACGTAGTGAAATTACATCTTCTGTTTCAATACATTGTATGAAAGGGAATGAGACCACTCTTCTGTCCTCCCTGAATTTTTCTAGCTTTCATCTGCCACAAGTACATTGATACACTGTGCCTTTAATATTTTGTGAGGTTTTTTTTTCCCAGAGGAGGCACTTGACTATGAATTTACTTAAAGCAAGTGAGTCTAAAGGAATTTTATGTTTCAAGTAGCCCCAAAAAAGGGGCTTATGTAATATTATGCATGTGCCAATAGTAATTTGAGAAAGAAATGTTCTTTCTGGAGGTCTGATATGATCTGAGCCAATAGTCTCCATTGGGAAAGCATCCACTATTTTATCTGTAACATTTGCCGACCAGAACTTAAATTTGATTTGTCTTAAACGGTTTCCCCTTCTACTCTGCACACGTTTGGAGATTAGTGTTTCTGATTCTGTTGGTTTATACTGTTCTGAATCACAAGGCTGAGCTAGTTCTCTCTCTGGTCATGTTCTCCTGTACAAAACACAGGTCCTCTTTTGTGGCAGACTATGAAACTTTTCTTGGAGTTTCAGTTTAATGAAAATCTTTATTGTTTTGGAAGCAGAAAGAATTGGAAGCTACTAATTTCTTTGAGATTGACCATATGATCAATCTTTAAGAATGATTCTGTATATTACTGCAGTGGGCTATTAATATTTTCTCCTATGACAACTAGGTGAAGCAGACAAGTGCAATACTAATCTCAGGTAATCTGTTCAGTGCTGTTGAAAAATACACAGAGCAGACAATTTCTGCCTCAGCAATGCATTGTGAGGTACTCAAGAAGGAAAACAAAATCAGCTTGGTTTTAATTGTTCAGTTTGGTTGTCTTGAAATAGCTGTTGAGTTAGGAATCTCTAGAGGGTTTTCAGTTGAAAAAAGTCTCAGGAATAGGCTTGGAAAATTCTGTGTATGCTCTGGGTTACTGTCCTTGTGCATTTTACCTGCAGCTGCTGCAGAGTTTTCCACCCCAGGCACCCAGGTGGCCTTTGGTTAGCCAGGTGGCCATGAAAGAGCAGAGCTGTCTGCTCCTCAGAGCACAGGGACTTCTGCAGTGCAGCCTTCCCTTGAGTGGTACATCTTTATTTTCTCTTTGGCAGTAACCTCCCAGTACTAATGCTCATTTAATTTCTACAAACAAAACAAAATTGCTATTTATGGATTGGTTCTCAGCTGCTGATCAGATGAACAAGGTTCTGATGTAAGTGAATGCCACTTTGAAGGGCAGAATGATTGTAGCTGGGATCTAGATGTACTTCAAAATCCAAATCCAAATCTGGGTCCCACTCAGTCCAGGCTGCTAAGATATGCATACACTGATTTTAATATACGCTGCTCCAGCAGGTAGAGTCTCTGATTTATGCTTCATTTTGGATTTAGGTCTTACAGCTAAAGAGAGATCTTGCAGAAGGAGTGGTAGTGAGCAGGAATGTCTCTGTGGCTTCAGAGAGTAAGTGAATGAGGGCAGATGGTGCTTGTCTCCAGCAACCAATGCCATCCAAGTCAGCAGATATATTTTGTTTTGCAGTGTTCTATGGTGTACCCTACAGTTGGTAGAAGACCTGGCATAGCCAAATGCAATGTATCCAATACAGATGGATGGTACTGGGCTCTTTGGTAGTTGTGCAGCAACTGTTCAAGCAAATCTGGCAATGAAAGAGGCTTATAAGCAATACGGAGAGAGACTTTTTAACAGGGCATCTTGTGATAGAAAAAGGGGTAATGGTTTTAAAGTAAAAGAGAGTTGAGTTTGACTAGAAATAAAGGAGACATTTTTTATACTGAGGGTGGTGAAACTCTAGCACAGGTTGTCCAGAGAGGTGGTAGATGCCCCCATTCCTGAGGACAGTCAAGGTCAGGTTGGGTTGGGCTCTGAGCAGCCTGATCTAGTTGAAGCTGACCCTGCTTGTTGCAGGGGGGTTGGACTGACCTTGAACATGTCTTCCAACCCAAACTGTTCTATCACTCTGTAGCGACTTTCCTGAAAATCCAGAACAAGAGCAGTTGAACAGTTGAAGATAGGAATGGGAGCATATCAAAGTTCCTTTGAAGAATCTTAAATAAAAATAACTGTTGGGAGCTTATCAGTATGTGAACTCTAAACAGAAAAAAAACCCAGATGCATACTGGATAAATAAAAATTAGTTAATGTTAGCTCCCAAAATGACCAAAATAAAACATACTGTCTTACATCACCTGTGCCTACAGACAAGTGACATAGGAAGGATGAAAGTCAGCTATTTTCCCTGGAAAACATTTTCAGCTGCGATGTAATAACAAGTGGGCTTTTTGCGGCCAGCATCACTGCAACTGTGGGTAACTGTCTGTGTAAATTCAGCTGCTCTTCTGAAAGCAAAACGCCACTGCTTTTAAAAAGGCCTTAATCTAGGAATTAAATGGGATGATGAATTTGAGAAATGTAGGCTTCTTGCTGACCTTGCTTGCTCTCCAGGTGTTTATATTTAAGTACTTTGTGCTCAACAGGTATGACTTGTCAGTAAACATGGGTTAAGGGGTGTAGGGTTATTGTTCCCATCAGATGTGTTTCAGGGAATAACTGGGAAGTTGTCATAGAGGAGTAGAACCAAAACATAAGTGTAGTCACATGTGGTGAAATCATCATCCTGAAAGGATCAGCACTTTATGAAGAAGTCAAAGATGCTTTTCAATGAAGGAGCATTAGTAACTTCATGTGAACTCTATTTTCACCAATTGCCTCTGCTTGCAAGCTGATGTATATGCTGTGTATTTTCAATAAAATCGAAACCAAGTGTACATGATCCTCCATACCAGCTCCATTTTAACTTGGAATTGCTTTTAATTAATCAACAAACTGACATTTGCAACATCTGGATTTACTGAAGGATGCAGAGGCGTCATTTTTAACTCGCACTAGTAACAGTCAGAGTCTCAAATGTTTGCTAGTTTTTTTTTTTCTTGCTGTGGATAAAGCCCTCTGAATTTGATGTAGTTATGACTGAACAATTGTGTGGGTTTCAAAACCAACATTTATAGCTAAATCAGGTAGACTGCTCCAAGTGCTTTGTTTCTTCAAGCTTTTGTCTCCTCAATGGTTGATCTTGTGACTAGAAACAGTTTAAGGCCACATTCCCAAAGCTTTTGCTTGCAGAAGGCTATTGTGGAGGAAGAACCAAAGCCAGAGATATCTTAATTCCCTGAGCTCTCTGCTAATTTTGGTAGAACTGTATATAAATATCAATTTAAAGACTGTCAAAGTAGTTTCATTTTTTGTTGTGTACCAGGCATAACTTGTCCAGCAAAGCCAGGAGGAATTTGTGGCTGTTCCCTGGAATAGCAGAAGGATGGGAGGAGCAGTGGGGGTATGGAAGTGAAGCTGTGGGCTCTCTGGACTCTGTCTGGCTGAAGTCCCTGTGTGCTTCCTGAGCTCAGGTGCAGTCACTGCACTGAGCCTGGTGTGTTCTTGTCAGTGCTGGTGGGTTGGTTTTCTCAGAGGCACGTACTTTGGCAGCTGGCACCTCTGTGTTTGCCTTATGCAATCTGAACTGTGCAGAAGTATTTAAGATCTAGGAAAAAACTCCTGTCTGTTTTGTTTTCCCCCATAATTTCTTGACATAATCTAATCTCTGGGTATTATTGTCCAGGTGAAGTATCAGAATCAAATGTAAAGTCAGGGAGATATCTTAACATTTGTAGAGAGGGTTGATCACATTCTGTTACTGTCATCTCTGTATAATTAGTGTGTTTACTCTGTGGTATATCTTGGGGGAGGTGGTTGCTTGGGATTTTTGTTGGTGGTTTGTTGTTTGTTTGTTTTTCTTTTTTCACTTTGATTGCCAGTTGACATTTTGTAATGTGACCATTTGCTTCAGTGCAGCAAGCTTTTGGTCATCTGCCCTTGGTAGTGTCAGAAGAAAGGGGCTGAGTGGTTATGCTAATGTCTTTCCTGTGGCAGCTGAAGCACTTGGAGGTGTCACTTCTGGGTCCCTCCTCTTCCAATTGTTGGTTCTTTTTGTCTGTAGTTGTAAGGCATGTCACCATGTCTGTGCAGTGAGTAGCACGGGGGACCCTGATGACAGGGCTGTGTTAAACATTGCTCACAATAAAAAATGTTTAAAAATTAAAAATAAATTAATAGTGATATGTGTCTGTTGTCTTAGCTGGCTTTTTTATCCTGCAATAGCAAAATGGTTTGACAATTTCTGTCTTTTAAATGGTAGTAAAATGTAATTAGAAGTTAAATACAGAATCAGATCTGCCTTATGCATGGTAAGTGTAGTGCTTCATGATCAAAAGTGTGCTGCACTGGAGAGTAGCTTTGATGAAAAAGTGGTGCTGGAGCTTTCTTCCACATCAGAAAGAGGTCTGGTTTTGCTAATTTATTTCTCAAAATTGGCCAAACCCCAGATTTCTCTCAAACTCTTTAAGTAAAGTGTATTTATCTTGCCAGCAATCTGTTACATTCAAGCTTTTTAAGATTTTTTTTTCTCTTTTTTTTTTTTTTCTCACATTTCATTGCATTCTGCAGTTGGATGATGGCCCCAGTTGTACATTGCCACTGACCTGTAGCCACTTGTTTCTAATGCTGATATGTTGGAATACAGTGTGGTATTTGAGTACCAGTATTATGCTCTAGTGAACATGATGAAATCACGAATGACATACTTCATAATATATGTCATAGAAATGAGTATCTTTTCCCACCCCTAATATAAGTAAAGAAATATGTGCATCATAAAGATAATTTTTCTGTCAATTGTAATGAGAAATTCTTGATCCTTCACTTTTTTGTATAGTTGCATTTACAAATTTTTGTTGTTTTGGAAAGGGAAGGCTCATTGGATGTATCCTACAGTAAGGAGGGGAAAGACTAAAATAAAAGTTCTTAACAAATGTAGCAATATGTAGACCTAACTTCTCAGCTTCACAAAACCACTTTATTGCTTTTTACTGTAGCAGTATGAGGAGCTTACCTTTTCTTGTGACTGTAGAGAAAGACTGTATGAAAAAATATGACAAATGAAATATTCAACAGTTGCAGTTATTTTAATCTGGAAGTTTTGTTTATTAATATTCTTGGATATCTTATATTCAGCATTGCTGAATGATTATTGACTTAATTTGAAATTATTGTGCTACTTATAGTTTTACACTGGGACTGTAGATGTATGAAGTAAAGTAGCTAAAATGGTTGGATACTTTTGAAAATGTTGGTATTGCCCTTTTTTGGTCTTTTTCTTTAAGGTGTTTAATGTGCATAACTTTTCTCTGAACCTGCTGACTTAAAATGAAGGATTTTGTTCCACATTGAAAGCAAAAAGTGCTTTGTAGATGTGTGGTTGTGGAGGCATATTATTCTTGTCATATATGAAAAGTTTCTAGTTCTGAGGTGGTATATAATATATATGTAGCTGTAAACATCTGGTGCAATTTTTGTTAAAATTCAGTAGAAAAGTTGGTCTGTTGCCCTCCTGTTACACATTATGTAATTAGTAACAAAGGTTGCTTAATTTGGTGATTCATTTTGGCAAATGTCCTGACCCTTAGTAGTGTAATCTGTAGTTGTCTTTAAAACTGAGATTTAATTGTTGGAAGGAGAAACTCAAAGTATTTAGATTTTCTGGCCAAAATCTAGAGCACACACCTGTCCTGTAGGACTGAACACCCTTCTGCTGGAACGCTGCTTGGAGGCACATCAGGAAGTACCTGCAAGTGCCAGATGCATGGCAGGGGATTCCTTTTGGCTTTCACAGGAGTGACAGACCAGCCTTTGTCAGCAACAGCCCTGGACTGACTGTCACTAACAGAACTTGGTTTGCTCCTGTGCAATGTCTGTCCATCAATTTTAGCAGCTCTTGCTATCCAGAGGTGTGGATTGATCATGTGCTGATGGCTCATACCTTCTGTCATAGGCTTCCTCCTGGTAGGGAGATAGGTTTCACCATTTGGCTGGATGCAGTCTGATAGTTTTTCAATAAAAACTCAGAAGAAAAATATTTAACATCTGATTTGTAGGAATGATTTAACTTAATACAGGATGGAAGATGTCTTGTTGAACATGTCTTCAGAAAGAAACTTAGTTTAGAATTTTGGGTGGAAGAAGTTTAAGCATAAGTACTGAAGAGGTTGTGAGAGAAGATTTCTCTGGTTATGTTGCTTCCTTAAAAAGGGAGCCCTTCTCACCTGTAGGAAAGGCTGACACAAAAATATGCAATTCTGAAGAGTTTGTGTCTCAGTAGTTTAGGAATTTTGTGAAACAGTACAAGATACCTGTCTTGCTTTTTACGCTAGGGCAATAATGGATTTGAATGAAGTTGCACATAAAAATACCAGATTATTGTGGCCCTATTCTTGTATGTGTTGATTTATTTGTCCAAAATCATTCCCTCCCGCTCCACTCAGTTGTCTCTCAACATTATCAGTTGGCTTTAGCTATACATTTTGGCATTTAATGTAATATGAACAACACTGTATTTTGGTTTCATTGTTTCCTAACTGCCTTCCATTCATTAAGTATTTCTCTTCAATTCTCATTTAAAAATCCCACTGAATTCCTATCTTTTGCCTCTGAAAAGATAATGTACTCCCTTGTGAGGACTATATTTTCCATGCTTATTAAGAAGAATAATATCAGCTGTTGTGTGTCTGAGGCATTGTTCAGTGCTTGTGGGGTTTTTTTTTGTTATTCTTAACTTAATTATTGTCTGGACCACACCACTTAGAGAAGTAGCTGGCTGATCATTTCTGTGGTTTTGCTGATACAGAATTTGGATAAAGTATGCTGGATACAGTATCCAGCACATGGATTATGGTGTGATTCTTCCGGATTATTGCCAACCATTTCAGCAGCAGCTATGGAATAAGAATATATCAAGGTAGCCTGTTACTATTCTGAGGCTTGGAGGTGAGGAAAGAGGGAGGAGTGGCTCCTTTTGCTGCTTCCTTTCTGTGTTAAGCTGTAGTACTTCCCCCATACTGACTATAAATAGGATATGAACTTCTGCCAAATGGGGAACTGTGGCTGCAGTGTCTCTTGGAATGTTTGGATTTTCTCAGTCTTAATCTTTATGGAATTCTTAAAACTTTTCACTTCCTATTATGTCTACATAAGTCAGTATCACTACTAGAGCCTATATGGTCATAGGTCATGGATGTATCTTCAATTGTAGAAAATCAAAATAGTTCTTCTGAAGTTGGTAAAAGTAAGAGCTCAGGTGTTTCCTTTGGTGTTTTAGACTTTGTGGTCCAAGTAATAACATTATCCAAAACCTTATATCCTTGTTGTGTTCTACTCTTCTTTACCTTAGTTTTATGATTCAAAAGGCTAATTTTAAGGACTTTGTAATGTAAATGATATTTACAACTGTGTGTGTTCCCCAGCCCAAGATTTTCCAACTGATTAAATGTTCCCAGATGAGGAATTATGACAATTCTGAAAAAGCAGTCTTTGAGGAATGTCTGCTTTTCTGCTTCACTCTTCAAGATCATAAAGCTTGTATTTCCCCCACTTCCCATCCACCCCTCCTCCTTATCTTTATAAGTGATGGAAGAACTCTATGACTTTATTTTTAGGCAGAAATCTCCGCCTCGTTTTGCAAGTTCACCTAGCCTCCCAGCCATCCTACTCCACAGCTGTCACAACAAACTTTTTTCCAGTGCTATTAAATGTATCAGACATCACTCTGCAGCATGTTAGTTTGTTACCCTGGGGCTTTTCAGTCTATTCTCATGTCATCAAAACCACTGTGTGATTTCAAGATTTCCTCCAATCCCTGAAGGAAAATCAAATGGTGGTGAGGAAACTGATAGATACTCTGCAGATCTCTAGCAATTAAGTGGTTAATAGCCTCAATTTATTGTTTTCATTCCTCATTTCCCATAACCATGACTTCTGTGAACTCTCTGTACCCTTTTGTCTGTATTTTCAACTGGGATTTTGGGAAAACCTTGCCACACTGGAGAAGAAGCCGTGCTCTAGCTTTGTTTATCCTATTTTTATGCCCTCTGCTCCACTTTCTGTTATCTGATTGCTGTAGACAGTAATCAATCAGATAGTAATCAATCTCTCATCTGAGAGAGTCTTTTTCCTCTTCCTTTTATTCTTTTCCATCTGTAATATTTAAGTAATTTATATTGTAATGTTTTTAATGGTAGAAATGCCAGTTAGCCTGATTAAAGTTTGGATGTGCCCTTCTTTTATAAAGGGCACCATTGAAAGATGAAAATCCCAATGAGCTTGCACTTTAGCATCAAAGACAGCAGTTAGGTATAGACAAGTTGGCCCCACAATAAGTGGAAGTATCCTTAAAGTAGCTACTAATAAATGTATCTTCTGACACCCTCTGCACTACCTGCATTGTATTGTTTTGTACATTTCATTCTTTCATACTAATTTGAGCTGGAAAAGACTTGTTTTCTGCCTTCAGTTTATCTTTTTCTTCCACGTACTTAGAACTTTTCTCCCTTGATTTTTTAAGACCCTTTCAGCTTGTGTCTCTGCTCTCCTTTCATATTCCAAATTACACATCTAGTTTGAAAGACATCTTTTGAGCTCTAGTCCAGAGTGCCTTTTTAAGCAGGGTCAGCTGAAGCAGGTTGTCCAGGCCCTAGACAACCATGACATTCCATGCTTAGAGAGGTTTGCAAATGTCCCTGTATGGACACTTCTACACCATCTCTTTGGCCAACTCTTCCAGTGTTTCACTACCCTCACTTAAAAAAAAAAAAAGAAAAAAAAGGTGCTTTCGGTGTAATTTAATATATTTCAGTTTGTTTCCATTGACTCTTGTTCTCTTGGTGGGCACCACTGGAAAGAGCCTGGCTGTCTTCTTTGTTCCCTCCCATCAGGTGTTTCTATCTGCTGATTAATCCCTCCCTCTCCTTCTGGAGAAGAAAATAATATTTTCTTCTCTAGACTGAACAGTTAAAGCTTTCTCAGCCTCTGCTGACAGGGATACTGGATACTCCAGTCCCTTAATAATCTCTGTGGCCCTTTGTTGCACTCTCCAGCATGTCCACATCTCTCTCATCATTTCACATACTGGGAAGCCCAGGAATGAAGAAATAATCCAGGTCTGGCTTCTCTAATGCTGACTAGAGGGAAAGATCACATCCCTCTGGCTACTGGCAACACTCCTGATGTGCAGCCCATCAGGCTCTGGTCTTTGCCAACATGAGGTTTTGGACTCATCCTCTGCCAACTCCTTTCCAGCTGGGTATGCCCAGCCTGTCTTAATGCATGGGGGTTAGTCTTCCCCAGATGCAGGACTTATTGAATTTATAAGGTTCCTGCCTGCCTCTTCACACAACCATCTACACAGCCACTCCTCCCAACTTCCCATTATTGGAAGCCACACTCTGTTGAAGTATCTAGATTATTAATGGAGATTTATAAGAGTTCTGGAACAGGTATGGACTTTTAGGGATCACCACTAGCTACCATCTGCCAGCTAGATGTCACTCAGAATCCTCTGAGCTTGGCTGTTCAGTTGATTTTCAATCCACCTCACTGCTCATCCAGGCTATACTTCATCACCTTCCCTGAGACTTTTATGGAGACTGTCAACTGCCTTATTAATGTAAAAGGGAAACAAATCCACTGCTCTGTCCTCATCTACCAAGCCAGCAATTTTGTCCTAGATGAGCATCACGTTCATGATGCAATTTCCCCTTTGTAAATCCATGCTAACTATTCTGAGTCACCTTCTTGACCTTCATACGTGTGGAAGTAATTTTCAGGATTTTTCTCCTGTCTGCTTGCCAGAGCTTGATGTGAGGCTGACTGGTCTGTAGTTCTTATTGTAGCTCATTTTATTTCTTGCTCTTCTCAAAGATAGGAGTGAGGTAACAAGAGTGGCCTCATAATGAAACCAGTTCTCAATGTTTGTGGGTGCAACCCATGAGGCCCCATGGATTTATATATGTACAGTTTAAGTGCTACTTGGTCTTCCACACTCCAGACTTTTCCCTTTTAAATGTTCTGCTAGTATTTTGCAGGGAAAAATATCTCTTCCTGTGAACTGTATTCAGAGCATTTCCTTCTTTCTGTATGGAGTCAGGTACTGCTATGGCTGGATGCTCTCTTTCTGCTTCATGGACAATAAAACACATTGAACAACTTTGATTGCCCTGTTATTTTTTATTAATTCAGCTTGCACTGTGAAGTTCATTTGCTGAGTCTTAACTAGTTAGATGTGGAAAAATAAGTAATCTCCTTTGCTAGATGATTCACTGGGGTGATAAAGTTGCAGAGACTGGGAAAACAGATGTGTAATTCTTTCCCTGGACTAGCAGTGGAGTGATTCTCTGTTGCAGTCTGAGTATGATGTTATTTTACCCAGCAGGGAAATATTTCAGATAGCTGCTTTTGAACAGATTATGCTGGAGTATTCAAGGAAAGCACAATAAATTACATTCCTTTTTTTTTGTTCTTGACCAGGGTTTGAATTAGTTATGTTCCTCTTACAATGCATTGGAGGCAGTGAAATGCTGTGCAACACAGAAGTGTTGCATCCACAAAAGTTGTGGGAACATATCTGTTCTCAGTGTTGAGTGGGAAATTCCTGGAAGAAGTATATCTCTTAAATGCAGGTCCTCTGGGGCAGTCTTTGGAGTGTGGATGCTGCTGGTTTTGAATGAGGCTAGGAAGAATAAAGAAAACATGTCTTATTTAAGGGAAATGTGATAACTGCAGGTGCATCCGTCCATTGAAAAAAACTGCATGAAGTTGGTAGCTGGGGGCTCTTTGAGGTGGCCAGTGCTATTTAGCTAATCCCTCTGTGCCTTCTGCGTAACAGCTAAGTGTGTCTGCCTTTTCTGGTAGATTTTGCAAACTCTTAAACAAACAGACCCCCAGACAGTAGGTTTTTGAAACTCAGTCTACAGAATTGTGTTACTCCAGTCAGCACTTACCCATTTTTTATGCTGGCTTCTTTGTGCATGATGAACTTCACAAAAATCAGGGAACAAGCATGTTCATCCTGAGAAAATGACTGATGTCTCTAGAGGAGGATGTCTAAGAGCATGTAATTAACTGGCTAAGGGAAAGTACATGAAGAAAGTGCAGAGCATAGCAATAAAAATACACCAATACTCTCTGTGTAGTATAACCACAAATAAACAGTAACTCAGACTATAAAAGGCATTTTGCAGTTCTCAGGCAGTGTCCTGACATAACCCAAGTCTTCTGCTCCTGGTTGTGTAAGACCTTTGCCTTGTCTGTCTCAGAGAAATCTCTGTGATAGATTTATCATTCAGAGATAAAATCAATGATGATTTTTTGTCATTTTGCAAAAAATGATGCTTCACTGTGAATAATTTATTACTTCCTTGATCTCAAACTTAGGGGACATTTGGATAGTTAAGGAGAATACCTTAGTATTCCTCTATTGCTAAATCTATTGTTTAAATTGCTGTTTATGAAAAGACCCATAAAGGTCTATGAAAAGCTGACAGTTTGTGTTGGTTGTCATATGATCTAGGCTTGGTGACTCCAAAATGATTGTATGAGTGGTTTTTTTGTGGGCATTGGGGTGTTTTAGTTTATTTGTTTCTGAATTTTGGTGGTTTATGGATCCTAGAAATGTGGTTAGTATTCTGACTCTTTCTGTGTTTTATTTCTGCATTGCACAGCCAGTGTTTCACATGGCATCTCATGGGTGCATGCCTGGTGGCTGTTTCAGATGGCGTCTTATGGGTGCATGCCGGATGGATTATCCCCCCTTTTTGGGAGCTGATCAGAAGCTCTCATAAATGTTTGGGTTGCCCCTTCCCACAGACAGCACAGGGAGACAGGGCATGGGGGTTTTGGTCAGTTCATCACTGAGATTTTCTTCTGCTGCTTGGGGAGAGGAGTCTGTCCCCTGTGAGGCCATGGGGTCCCTCCCACAGGAGACAGCTCTCCATGGACTTCTCCAGTGTGGGTGCACTCCCAGGAGCAGCAGCCAAACCCCACCTGCTGCACCGTGAGTCCCTCCCACAGGCACACAGCCCTCCCAGAACTGCTGTGGTGTGTGGGCCTCTTTCCATGGGGTGCTGTCCTCCATGAACAGGCTGCTCCAGCCTGGAGCAGGGGCCTGCTCTCTCCACCAGATCACCCACTGGATCACAGCCTCCTCCAGGGATCCACCAGCTCCAGCATGGGCACCTCCCCACGGGCTGTGGGTGGATCTGTGCATCCCTCATGGATCCCCATGGGCTGTGGGTGGGTCTCTGCATCCCCCATGGATCCCCACAGGCTGTGGGTGGATCTCTGCATCCCTCATAGATCCCCACAGGCTGTGGGTGGATCTCTGCATCCCTCATGGATCCCCAAGGGCTGTGGGTGGATCTCTGCATCCCTCATCCTTCTCTGATTAGGAGCAAAAAACCTGTGACTTTGGATTTTCTTCTCAAGTATGTCATCACAGAGGTGTTACCAACCTCTCTCATTGGCCCAGTTTTGGCCAGCAGCATGTCCATCTTCAGAGCCATCAACCATTGGCTCTGCCAGACATGGTGGGAGGCTTCCAGCAGTTAGAAGAAGTTAGGTAAGAACAGTTAAGTAGATGAAAAGAAGTAAAGTGTTATAATAATAATGATGATAATAATAAAAAAATAAAAAAGCCCAAGAAAAACAAGTGATGCACAGTCCAATTGCTCACCACCTGCTGACCAATGCCCAGCCTTTCCCTGAGAAGTGATCAGGCCCTTCCAGTCAACTCCCCCAGTTTGTGTACTCAACTTGGTATGGAATATCCCTTTGGTCAGTGTAGGTCAGTTGTCCTGGCTGTGCTCCCTCCCAGCTTCTTGTGCAGCTCCTCATTCACAGAGCATGAGACACTGGAAAGTCCTTGATTTAGGGTAAGCACTGCTTAGCAACAACCAAAACATCAGTGTGTTATCAATGTTATTCTAATGCTGAATTCAAACCAGAACACTGTATCACTTACTAAGCAGAAAATGATCTCTATCCTAGCCAAAACTAGGTCACTGGAGGCATTGGAGCTAAAGCTTAAATCTTTTTAGTACAATAGAAAGTACTTTTCTGATTATGAAGATGGAGATCAGGAAGAACTTTTATTCATGAATGGTATAAGAAAAGTTTTTGTCTGGATGTTTTGTGTAAAGGCATTTGATTTGACACTTCTGAAGTCCTGCTCCTAACAGAAAGGAGATGCAAAACTCCTCCTGCATGGGAGCAGCCCTGGGTTTTGATGCTTTGAAGAATGTGTTTATTTAAAGAGATGCAGCATTCCAAGAATATTTCTAAAGACCACAAAGTTTGTGTCCAGTGGTCATTTGCTTTCAATAACTCTGTCTTCAAGTTGAGTTTACTTTTCTGCTAGTTCTGATCAAAGCATTTTCATGATAAACTAATTTCGTTTCATTTCATTTCTGTCTGCCAATCCAAATAACTAAAAGTATTGCTGATAGGCGTATGGTTTTTTTAACTTTCTTTTTTTTATTATTTTTTCCTCTCCAACAGGCCATCTGTGGAAAAGAAGAAAGAGAAAAAGAATGAAGCACTTATTCTTAATATTTCTCATGAATTTATTACACCAGTATGCTGGGAAATCTTTGAGAAGAGATGGAAGTTCCCTGAAGTCATTTGAAGACATTAAAAATGAGATAGCTGGCTATACTGATATTGCTAAGGCTATTATTGATCTTGCTGTTCATGGAAAGGCTCAGAACAGATCCTATGAAAGATTAGCAGTTTTTGCTGACACCATAGGACCTAGACTTAGTGGTTCAAAAAACTTAGAGGCAGCCATCAAATATATGTTCAGTGCCCTGCAGAAGGATGGGCTGGAAAATGTGCATCTAGAGCCTGTGAAAGTACCACACTGGGAAAGAGGAGAAGAGTTTGCAGTGATGCTGGAACCAAGGAATCATAGCATTGCTATTTTGGGACTTGGGAACAGTATTGCAACTCCTCCAGAAGGTAACACTTCCTTTTGGAATTACATGTGACTTGCTTTTTAAGAGAAACTGTATTGTACCCCTGGTAACTTCTCTCAGTAGTCAAACTGTGCTTATCTTCTTGCTATAATAGTTCTGCAAAACAAGATGCTATTTTCCTAGGACTTTTCTATTATGGCATGGTTGTGGCTGGTGCAGTTTATGTTAATAGAGTCTGGTTGAACAGACTTGTAAAATTAGAGTTGATTCCTGAAATTTCCATTAAGTTTATACCTTTTTTTTTTTTTTTTTTTTTTTTTTTTTTTTTTAACACTGCTGAATGTCATTTGCAAAGATTCTGGTCCTCCATTGTGGTTGGTAGGAAGAAAGTTCTCCATGGGGTGTCAAGTTGACACATGATTTCTCCTTCTCTTCATGTGCCCTATTTTGCCAGGCTCAGCCCTTCACTCCTGTGAAAAGCAAGGCAGCAGGAAAAGGAGATAAGCTTGGAGAGTTCAAGCCCCTCACTAAACCTAGCAGTTGGTATCTGTGTGCCCTTCCCTTCCTTTCCCTTCCCTTCCCTTCCCTTCCCTTCCCTTCCCTTCCCTTCCCTTCCCTTCCCTTCCCTTCCCTTCCCTTCCCTTCCCTTCCCTTCCCTTCCCTTCCCTTCCCTTCCCTTCCCTTCCCTTCCCTTCCCTTCCCTTCCCTTCCCTTCCCTTCCCTTCCCTTCCCTTCCCTTCCCTTCCCTTCCCTTCCCTTCCCTTCCCCTGTCTCATGCTCAGTTTGGAACTCACTGTTCACACTGTTTACATGCTCGCTTTGTCACTTTCCTGTCACTGAACTGTGTGTTGCCTTTTAGATGATCATGTGTGATATGTCACTCAGGAGCAAGAATAAACATTAGCTGCACATAAAAAGATTCTGGTCTTTTAAACCCCAAAATATTAGATTGCCTACAAACAAAATGATTTATAAGATTCTCTATTTGTACTTATTGATGTGAGGCTTTGAGGATTGTTATTTAAAGGCCAGATGAGAACCTTCTTCTGTGACTGCTCTCCATAAAAAACAATATACTTATTCCTAGACCACTTCAAAAGCATTTGTATTCCTTTATGAGAAAATAAATTTAGTTTAGGAAACAAAAGGTAACATGATGCTCATAATTTTTTTTATGAATTGTAAATTTTTGTGATAGCAACCTTTCTGTTTGAAATGAAACAACATATAAAACTGTTGGGTTTAGAAAAAATATATAGCTCGTCAAAATGCAACAAATAAAACTGGGTAGTTTAAGATATGCTTGGAATAAATTATACTTGGTTTGCAAAACTGCTGCTGTGAATTTTATCTAAGACAGTTCTGTTGTATTGAGGTAAACACATGCCTAAAATGCAAAGCAACTAGAACCATTACTATCTGTTTGTCCGATGAAATGTGCAAGGTTTAGTATTTGATAGAAGAAAATTTAGAGCAAATTTTAAGCCTACGACTTATTTTGTATTCTTTCCAGTCTTATTCCAAGCTTCCTAAAAAGTAAGCTAAAATTAAAAGGTCTTTTTTGGTGTTTAGGAAGTGTTGCTGAACCTGAAAAGAGAACCTGCAATTTAATTTTGGCAAACATCTTCACATCCTGAGAAGTCTGTTTTTCATTTCTCTTTCTTACTTGTGTAGTTATTTGCACTTGCCTGGTTTTACTCCTAGGTTTGCTTTTTTTTTTTTTTAGTGGTATACTGAATTTACATGTTAAAAACACTCAGGCTAATTATGTCCTTCTTTTTCATCTGTAAAGATCTGGTATCATGAAAAATATGATTGTATTATCCAGTGCTGGTTCAAAACCCCCACATCATTCTTTCTCACAATTTCACTTTCCTCTGAGATCTGCCATGTTTCTGAAGAGGTATGTGTGTTGGTACTAGAAGACTTTATGGCAATGAAATCTCTCACAAAAGACTGGGACATTTCTCACACTTCATGGAATAATTTTGATTAAATTACTTACCTTCTGACTCTCCTACCATTTGTGCCTGTTCTGATTTCTGCTGGTCTCATCTCACTGTATGCAAACTGTGACAGGTTTTTGTGCTTGGGAAGGTTGTGTGGGGTAGCTGATCCCTGGTGAGCACTTGGCTCTTGTTCTGATCACTGGACCATCCTCCTGGCTGATGGAAATGTCTCATAAGCTGCTCATCACCAGCCTCTGCAGGCAGGGGAATCAAAGGCATGCTGTTGGGAAAAGTGCCTGTCCTAAAACTCTCACTAATACCAAGCATGGAATAAAAAATGTGTTTATTATTATTAATAAAACCACTGCATTATCACTTCTGAGGATTGTCGCGGTGCCTTATTCTTAATAAAAAGGAATAGAAGGCTGCCTTAAATGGCATCAGAAATAGTTGAACAATTTCCCTAATTGAGGGATTATCAGCAGTTCTGATACATCTTGTTCTAGGCATGAAGTTGTGGGGGTATGCCTCTTCCTGTAATCTAAATAATGCAACTCAATATGAGATGCCTGATGCCAGTTATCCTGTTGTTACAGTACTGTTGTTACATGGGATCAAACTAGGGAGATCTACTGCTGCTGTGCTGAGCTTTGGCAGAGGGACGTTTTAAAGGCTGAAGCCTGTCCTTCAGATGTTGGCTCTATGATGATTCTTTGCCTCTAAAGTGGAATGTGCAGATGATTGCTGAAGTTGTTTGCTGTTAGCTTGATAGTTACTACTTGTTTTAAGTCAGTGTTCCTGTCAGGATATGTTCCAGACCCCTCAGTTTCCAAACCACTGTCTCAATACAGCCCAAACAGATCCCTTCCTTGACACTACTGATGCCTGTGAGACAGAGTTGGACTTCTTGTCTTTTAAGGTCTCTGAATGGGGTTAAAGTTAGAGGGGCTAACTCCCCCATCCCAGCAGGAGGTACAGGAGACCATTTCTTGCTTTTTCATCTTTTCAGTTATGTCCTGTATTCCTCTCTTCCCATGATTTGGCCCCAGGCTTGTGGCCGAAGAAGCTAAGAAAATAGCAGACATTGACAGAAGCTTAAAACTTGGTGCTGGACTTGGTGTCCTTTGGTTCTCTCAGAGCCCCTCCTGAAGCTCAGCACCCCAAGCAAGTGCTCAGGAGGGCTCTTCATTACCATAGCAATAGCCTAAGGGCAGTTAGAAACCTGGGGTCCTTGGGGTTGCTTTATGATGCTGTATCCCCAGTTGTCTGTTCTGTTTGTGCTGCATATTGAGTTCTGCACCTTTAAGACTGGTTCTGAGAGCGAAGAAGGGGGAAAAGAAGAGCACAGTTTGTTTTCAGAAACTGCACTCACTCCTCTGAATTCCTGCTCCTGGACTGTTGTCTGCAGCACGGACAGACAACGTGAGAGCTCTTCTTTGCTTTTTAGTTAGGTTTTTTTTAGCTAGCTGAGGCAGAGAAGTTCCCTGGACTGTGTTTTTGCTTTTTCTTGAAACTGTTGAAACCTGCTCTGTATTAAAAACCCAGAAAAACACTGGGACCTCACACCTGTGGCCCATCAGGGTTTGGGATACAGCATTCTCCAGTGCAGGAGGGACTGATAAGAGACTGAGCAAGCTGAGTTACACCCCATGACAAGGACTTTCCTCAATTTGCCATCTCTTCAGAACATCGAGAGGTTTTATTGTTTAATATTATTCATTTTTTATGCTTGTAAACACTTTGCTTGTTAAATAAACAGTATCTTCCACTTTTCTCCAAGGAAATATTTTCCTGAACCAGTTGGCGGAGGGGCCACTTGAATTTGCTTTCTAGAGGGACCCCATTCAGAGGTTTCCCCCCAAATTTGCCCTAAACCAGGACACCTGGCTTTGGATGTTGGAAATGCAGGGTTTAATTTCCCTTCTGTCCATGGAAATTCAAACCAGTGTTTTCTAAGAGGAACCCAATGGCTAGAGCACATGCTGAGGTTGGTTACTTTCCATTTCAGCATACACCATGCAAGTGTAGAAAAAATCTGCAATGCTTCAGGGCAGGAACAGGAAGCCCTAAATAGTAGCAATATTTTTAGCTATGAAGTCCAAGCCAGTCAATTGACTCCAGGATACCAGGAGTGTCTCTTCCTGCAGGTCTTCTAACTCATGCCTATGGCATTGAAACCCTACTGGGATGTGCACAGAGCTTTTCTCATTTATTTGATTTTATGAGATTTGCCCACTTTCGCTCAGATACAGAACAGTTGGGTGATGTGCAGGAGGCTTTTCAGTACCTTGTGATCTTGTGGATAAAATCCTACTTTCTTCTTCATGACTGGGAAATATGCCAAGATGTCGAGTTCCCAGATTCCATCTGATTTACAGCAAAAAAGGAGAGTACAGAAAAGGTTAGATTTTTCTATTGAAGAGGAAAAACCTCCAACATTCTCCCTCTCCAAGTGTATTCCAAGATTTGAAGGTGCTGGGTCAAAGAGAAAGTTTTCACTTCCTTTGATCTCTTTACAAGGAGGGAGTCACTTCACTGCCCGCTTTAGTGACAGGGAGAGAAGAAACATAAAAGAGAGTGACCTGGATTTCCAGAAATCAGCAGGGGCTGAAAATAGTCATCACCTTGAAGAAATGGATTCCTAGGTAGCAAACAGGATTGAATGATAGAAAGTGCTCGGTTTTGGGAGCTGGAAAACTGGGGGTTTACCATATTTAGTCAATGTCTTTGTCTCATTTACAGTGTTTCAACATTGGCAAGACATAGATATATATATAGAGAGAGAGATTGTGTTGATTTCTGGTGGTACTGATTATATCTCCCAAATATAATTGTTGCTTTGAGAATCCCATAATTGAAGGAAAGTGGTAGTTTAGCAGATGTTTGACCATAAAGTATCAAAGAGTTTGTTTTTTTGCATGTGTTTTAAAATGCACTTTTTTTACCCTGATGAGTGACCATGCCCTTTAATTTTAAAGAAATACTGACAAGCAGAACCAACTTCAGAGCAGCCTACCTTGAAATGTCTCTTCAAAAAAAAGGAACAGTCTCTGTTTTTTTATATACTGCTGGTTGCAGCAAAACTGTAATTAAAAAAATATGAAAATTATCCATTGGCAGACTTTTTCCTATTTTTTGTGTTCAAGGGATTTTTTTTGTTTGTTTAACTGTCAACATTTGCTCCAGCTGTGCTCTTATAGGTGATAGGAGCTTTGCAGTTACATAATATGAAAGCAATTCCAGTCTGTTCTGTATAAAATGGGGATAATGTTGTCTTGAAGTTGTTGGTGTGGGCTGTTGCTGTCGGTCCACCAGGAATGCTGCTGAAAGAGGTGGTCTAGCTCCTGTCCTCATTGATGCATTTTGTCCCCAGTGTTGATCATCCTCTTCTTTATCTCAGTGGTGAAGTGGATTAGGGAATTCGGCTAGATAAACAAAAGGCCAATAAAAAAGTTATTTTTAAAGTGTATCAGAGGATTTACCCTTAGGTTGCCAGCATTTTGGATGACCACTGATCTCCTGGAAGAGATGCTTCTGGAGGGACTTGGGTACCCCTTAGATGAGGGGTTCAGTGCAGAGAACAGGGGTTGGAGAGAGTCACAGGCATGAGAGCACAGTGCACAGCAAAGCCCTCCTGTCTTCACTGGATTCCTCTTCTTTCATGTGTGAGGAGCTATTGATGGACATCTTGAGACCATGAGGCTCAGTATTGCATACCTGAATTGTTTATTATTACTTAGAGTAGCACTGCTTGTACTGTGGTAATTATGCTTCTGGTTTTCATGGAATGTAGAAGGTGACATTTGTGAAGGACATCAGACACTGTGGTGTTCACTGGCCCAGCATCTGGGCTAGAAGTTAGTGCAGTAGCATTTCAAAGATTTAGAGGGTAGAAGTATCTGCATGGCTTTGAGATGGACATGCTGTCTGGGGACAACATGGGTTCCAGTTGCTACTTTAACCACTGTTCAGGTGAACTGTGTTGATTGCCAGTGGTAAACAAGTGAATTTTCTGGTCTTGTCTTTTTGCAGCGTCACTGAGTTGAGGGTGGTTACCTCAAGGCTGTTAAGGCCAGGCTGAAGCTATTGAGGGCAGGATTTGAGTATGATTTTCTGCGTGTGTGGGGTATGCAGACACAGCTGGATGGCCACATTACCTTCATCCCAAGGGATAGCCAGCAGTGACTGGCACTTTTGGCTCACTGAGGAGAAAATTGTTGTCCTCAGCTCTTCCTGCCTTGAGCACCTGTGTCCTCAGGAACTGATTTTTGTGGATCTTAGTTTTGGGTGCCTGATTCTCCCTACACATTGCATAGCAAGCCTGTGCTCTGTCCAGGGCTGCTCCTGGGAGCACCTAACCTGTTGCCCCACTCTTTTGGCATCCAAGGCTTTGTGCTGGGGATTAGGACAAACCCATTTCCTCCTAGGATTTGTGCTGTGCAGTAAGCTACATGTCATTGAAACCAAACTGTTCTAAAGAGATCCAGTACTTGCTGGAAATTTTAAGTCATATTTGTAAAAAACCTAACTATTATATAGTGTATATTTTTCTCTGTGTTCTTAAGGAATGGTACCATATGTTTAGTCTCTGTGCAAAACATCAGAGCTGAATAGCCTCACATCCTTTTTTATAACTGTCTCGTGTAATTTTATTTTCATGAAGTATTTCTCTTTGCTGTTCCACAGAGTAGGAAGGTCACATTTTCTAGAAGTATAGTTCATATTTTACAAAATTCTTCTTCCTGATAAAACCCTCTTCTTCATTCTACAGTTCCCTTAAAATATTTAGTATTTGCTTCATATTATAATTATTATATTAGTATATGTTTATATGTGTGGACAGAGCAAATGTGTTTCTAGGTGTTAGAATATTTCAGATTTTCAGTACATGCTAATAATTTTTGAGGGGGGAAAAAAAAGAAGTGATGATATTAATCTTTCATTTGCTTCAGCCTGACACAAAACCGTAATTGGATGAGGTCATTAGAAACACAGAATTTGAGTCTGTTTTTCTAAAAATCTAGTTGAAGTTTGTGGAGCATTGCAGGAAAGCTGAACAAATTCCTGGAGAGTTTTTGGAAAGCAATATGTTTTTAAGAGTGGTGTGCTAGAAGTTGAGGAGGAAAATGTTTTCTGAGCTGATTTTAGAGGATGTTGAACTTAAAAAAAGGATTTAATGCCAGGTCTCTAATCTTACTTAGCTTTGAAGCATATATTTGCATTTCCCCTCCACTCCCCAAGACCTTCTTTCCTTTGACCTGTCCCAACAACTGCCTTATCTCCAGACATACCTACCTACCTACCTACCTACCTACCTACCTACCTACCTACCTACCTACCTACCTACCTTTGTATCATATGACCCATGCAAAAAAATTCTAGGCTCTGTGAAAGAAGCTACCTTGCAAATGGGCACCAGACAGTGCTTGTGGGCTGTGTCTGAAAGAAGCAGGGCATGTTACTTTTAATCTGGAGAGATGCTCAAGTCTGAAGGACAATGGGAATAGCCAGACTAAGGTAAGAAAAGCTTGGGGCTACTGCTTGCATGTTTCCAGGGTCAGTATAGAATACAGTACGCCTGATGAAGTAGCTCTGGGCTAAGTTAGCTTTGTGGGCAGAGCTGAAGTAGAAACAGAGAAATCTGGGATGTTGCAGGAGATGAGGTGTGAGAGTGGCTGGTGTGTGAGGCAGGCCTGCAATCACCACGTGGGGGTCAGGCACTGTGGCTGTGGTGTGTTGTTGCTCCTGCTCTACCATGAAGGGCTGTCTTGATTTCCTGCCCTGATATCCTGATGCCTGGTTCTGATGAATGGGGAGGTAACATCCTGTCTCCTCCTTGCTCTCATGGCTACATGAGAGGCCAGGACATGTTTCAGATACATCTCCTCCAGTTTCAGAATTTCCGCTGTTGTCAGAACAATTACATGTGTTGTTGACTTTTTGTGTTGATACTTCTTTTCTAGATTTGTCTTGTCTAGGCTTAGAATTACTGTATTTTAGTTGTTTTCAGCAAAAATTGCCTTGCCTATCAGCTTATTTATTTGCCAGTGGTAGCTTCAGTGCATGTGGGTCAATAGCATCACTGTTCCATACTGTGATTTGTAGAAGAAATCATAATTCTTACTTTAGTGTGAAGTAAATGAAGTTTAGGAGGTCCATAGGAATGAGTTGTTTGCTTGCTGCTATTGAAAAGAATTTATTGTCAAATTAATGATGACTGCATTTGGCTTTGTAACTGGATCTCCAAGGTACTGATTTTATTACCTGAATGACAAAAATGAGACTGGGGGAAAAAAAGAAGAGAGTAAGGCCATAGTTAAGTAATGAGGAAATTGGTATCTAATAAGATTAAACAGTATGCAAGTAATATTTCTTTCTGGGTTTACTAAATATAAATCTTTTTAATATAATAATAGATTATAACTAACTTGATTGAATTTCTTTGTGTTTGTGGATGGAGTGTTTCTGGGATAAGTAAAAATGTATTCTGTATGAAATTTCATTGATGTTTTAATAAAGATCCACCAGTTTCTAAAAATCTGATCATAGGGTTTTTCTTTTTCCTTTTTTTCTTTCTCTTCACTGAAACTTGTTACTAACACAGACAGATGCACATATCTAGATACTGATATTACTTAAGTATTAGCTGCAGTTCATCTTGGGGAGAAGTTATCTTGTGAGGAATCCCCTTTGAACTAATCTACTCCTTCACTGCTGGGAGGTAAACAGCTGTGAGGAGGTGACTCTCCAGACAGAATTGTTGATGCCAGGAATCAGACTTCTTCTGTACAGCAGTATTACACACAGCTGATTTATGGGTGCTTTTATATATATGTGTGTGTGCATGTGTATATATAAAAAAATATATATACATATAAAAATATATATGTATATAAATTTATATATATACACAATCAGTCATGTGTTCAACCTGCCTGTGACAGATTTTAGATGGCTAATGCATACCGTACTATTATTTCAACTAGCAGTGTGATCCTCAAAGCTGTGACATATTCAAGTTTTGAAATAGAAACACACATTTCAGCGTACAGAGGACTTTGTAAAATAAAATTTTGTTGATAAGTGAAAATTGCTTGCTTGTTCCCACCATTAATACCCTTCCTATACCTTAATTCTCAGAAAGAATAGCATACAATTTTCTGTTTAATATGAGAAATGAGAGGGAACCCATAGTACTACCTAGATTTATTGTTCACTCACCCAACCCAACAATATGTTTCATGTGATGAGATCAAATGAATAGTCTTCAGCTTTACTCACTTAGCCAAGTTGGTCATGTTTGAAATTCTGCTTTCTATGATTCATGCCCTTTACTTTGCTAATTCCCCAAATACTCTGTATTCATCTCTTGGACTGTGTGTTTTATAATCTTTATATCTTGCTTAAGTAAGCAGGAAGTCTGTCTCCCTCCTTACATGGGGTTTCTGAAAAATTCTGTTCAATAACACACCGCCAATAATGTAATGATAAGTGTAAGAGACAGTACCATGGGAAGCAGAGCCATGAGGCACTGAATTGGTAGGAGATGTTAGGGTAGATTTCTAGTTTGCTTAAAGGCTCAGTAAGGTGGACCATTTCCAATTTCTAAAGGAAATAACTCATTCTCCTTAAACAGGTAAACTGTTGGGATTTTTGTTCTATTTCTCCTTTTGCACAAAAGGTTTAAGGGTGATTTGTGTATGTATGTCCACATATTTGTTTAAGATAAACATTGCTCTTGTAACTTCAGTCAAAGAATCTGAAATTATATAAAATGGCACTAAAATGCAAATGAGTAATTGAATTAGTCAGAAGCTACACAAGAGTGAAGTTTTATGTTGTTATGGAAAGTAGTGTAATTCATGTTCTATGTATACCATGCTGCCATTAAGTAAAACTTGCAGAAAGAACATTTGTTTTCTTCATTTTATCAAAGGATGCCTTTATTTAGCATCTTTGGGGACATTTGAGGGTAGAGATACTGAGCTATAATTTGCAACTCTTCCCTTAGTACAAATTTCCAGTAATTCTCACTGTACAAACTCCTGATGCCTGTCATCTAGGAAGGGCCATACATTCATTTCACCATCACATTTCTTAGGAATTTTAATTAGGAATTATTGTTATTATGATTCCTATTTCTTAGGAATCGTACTTACTAGCTGTGTTTAGCTTTCTTGAAAAGCTTTGCAGAGTTGGTGTTTGTTCATGTATGCAGTAATGCCCAGAAGAATTACACTCCTTGCTTCCCTTGACAAACAGCCACCAAGACATGTGTCCTTCCAGTGCCTGCTGCACGATCCAAGTGGAGCACTGGGGAGAGATAAAATGAAATAGAGATTGCAGTATCAACCCAACTTCTCTTGTGGAAAATGAAATTTTGCAGATACCTGGCTTTATTTTCAGTTGCATGGTTTCCTACCCAAAATTATCCTGTTGCTGAGAGGTTCCTTAGCTAGGTGGCTGAACCTGCCATTAATTACAAGCAGTTGGAGTCTGCTAGTATGCTCACCTGCCGCCAACAGCAGCTAGTAATATGTGAAGGTGATTCTTTGGTTTGCCTTTCTAAAACATTGACAGGTTAAGGTAAGAATCTGAATAGTTAAAATTTTGATCCCTCTCACACTAGGCTATTATTGTAGCTGAAACTCACTTTTGTTGTAGCAGTAAATGTCTGTCCTACTCTTAGTGGTACATTCTAATGAAACCAAACTTCTGGAATGGTTTCTTTAAGGTTTTGAAGTGTGATTTCATCTTAAAGAAGCCGTGAGCCTGGGCACACTGATGCTGGGAGACATTACCTTCCTATTTTTCTAAGAGTTTTTCTTGTTTATTGTGGCTTTAAATACAAGTCTCTGAAATCCTCTAAATAATTCTTATTTCACACACAAAAAACCAACAACCAACCAACTGGGAAAAAAAGGAGAATAATTTTGTTCTTAAAAGCATGATAATTTCACTTCATTCTGACAAATCCTCGCTAGAGGATTTATTATTAGTTTCAGCTTTCATTTATGTATTTTGTGACTATCGGATGAAATGTACAACACAAAAATTTCAGACATCCATTACTTCTTCTATATTTAGAAGCAAAGTACCAGCCTGTGTTGTTAAGCAGTCTCTACTTATCTCTGTAACCAATCAACAAAATTGAATTTTCAGCATTGTTGTCATTTTAATGAATTACTTCTCAAATGCTGTGAAATATAATTCCTCAATTAATGTCCTTAAAAGTTAGAAGGATTCTCTGTCTTATCTGTAACATTCTTTGTTTTTTCAAGTAAGATAATACAGCAATTTAAAACTATTCCAACTATTAAAAACAAAGATTGGGGTGGGATCTAACTTAATGTGTGTGAATTGTCCTGCACAGGAACCTGCCTGTGTTTTATGTATCATGAACCGGGAAGTGTGGATTCCTAGAAAAACTCCCCAAAGGAGATCCAATAGAACTGTTATATTCTCCTGATTTAAATATGAAGATGATATTATTATTATTATTATTAAGCACACTGCAAAATTTGTTGACACTGCAGAGCTTTAATTTAATTTAATTTACTAATTAAATAATTTTATAGGAGTTACAGTCTAAAAAGATGGGCTTCCAGCTGTCTTATGTTAAGCTAAGTTGTTTAGCAACATATCAAAACATTTCCATGAAAAGATTACTATCTTTTTTTAATTAATCTCATGGGCAGCTTTTGCAAATGTTTTGGTACTACAAATGATTACAGTAAGACATTAAAGCCGATGCAGAGAGCAAAATTCCCCCCATGTATCCTTCTTGCCCTTCAGGTTATGTTTTAATTCCAGCCTGATAGCATGGTTTACAGGGTTCTAGCTCATCTGTTTGGTACTGATCCCTGATGTAGCATTTCACATCATCTTCCTTCCTCAGGAATAAAACCTAACGCTGATTTCCTGAGTGCTGCACAGTCCATGCTTTTCTGTCTGCTAGAAGTGGCCACAGGAGAGCTATAGGAAAGCAGTGCTAAAACCACTGTAATACTTTCTTTCAGGAATTACAGCAGAAGTGATGGTTGTAGCCTCATTTGATGAACTGCGCAAACGAGCTCGGGAGGCCAAGGGGAAGATTGTCGTCTACAACCAACCTTTCATCAGTTATGGTGAAACTGTGCAATACAGGTTACAGGGAGCAGTGGAAGCTGCTAAAGTTGGAGCAGTGGCATCCCTCATTAGGTCTATTGCTTCTTTTTCTATTCACAGGTAAGCATTTTTCTCTTTTCTTCCTGCAACTCACATTTCAATGTTAGCTGACATGTCATTTCTGGGCAGGAATTTTTGTTCTCTGTGACTTAAACCATGCCAGTTATGAGTGGGTGTTTGGTTTTGAAACTATTGGCTTCACAATAGTTCTTTTCCCCTGTGCTTTGTCATTCTTTCAGAATGTTTTCATTTTTTTTTTGTTCTAGATGCAAGTTTTGTATAATATTTGTTTTAAAGAACTTTCTGCATTCTCAAGGCTGCCATAAATATTCTGAGAAAAACCAAAACCAAATGTCTTTGGTGACAACAGCCTGTCAGTGGTATATGAACTGGTCTTTCTGTGTGTTTGACTAGAATGTACATGTACAGTTTTCAATGTATTGTTAATTTTCCTAGCATAAGGCTGACTTGTACTAGATAAAGGAGTAGTCTGCTTTGAATATAATTATTTAGAACTCTTTAGCAGCAAGGTTTGTAATTCTCACAGTGCTTTTTAAGTAAGGTATGTGGAAATAATGAATTTTTCAAAAATGTAAATAGTTTTCATTTTCTTAGTACATTATTTGTTTAACACTGTAGTGTTATGTTACTGAAATTATATATTTTCATTTTCTGGTTGGTAACAGAATTCCTTTTTTTTCTGGGAGTTTTTTCCCAGTCTGAAAGCTTACACTTAAAATGCTTATCTATTGTGAAAAAGACTAGTTGAGGAGTAGAGAGGAAATGGAAAAGGGTTCAGCCGTATAGTGGAATGCTGACAGATGCACACTGTCCTTTAACACAGTATTTCTAAAATCTTACACTGTTATTGGTGACCTTAATGCCTGCAGTGATCTTTGTGTAGGAGCCTGCTGGCTGTGATGGGAGCTCTGGTCAGGCAGGCCCAGGCAGCAGCGCTGGACTGAGGACTGGGTCAGGACAGGTCCATCCTCCTGCCCACATCTGAGCTGCAGCCAGAGCAGGACTGGCAGGGCATGACTGATGCCACACACAAAGCCTGAGTGCTTGAACTGTAGAGCTCTGTTAATAAAATCATTTACATGAGAAAATATGAAAGATACACGGTTTATACAAGAGGTGCTCTATTTTGTAACACTCTTTCTTTGGCTACTACATGTTTAGAGCAATACAGATCCTTTATTCCTCCCCCTAGTTGCCTGCCCAGTAACTCTTTACTGGAGAGGAGTCATTGGCAGTAGTTAACCTGTCCCTGAATGTGTGCCACAACATAATCTGGACTTGTTCTGTTTAGGTAACACCATGGCTTCTTTTTGATCTCTGCTCCTAGATTTTCTTTCTGAAGAAGTCTGGGCTGATTTGTGAAAAGCATGATATAGCTTTGGATCTTTTTTGAGGCTGGGACTGAGAGGTGACTTGGCGGGGCATTTGGAGGCATGCATGAATCCACTTCTTCAGAGAGAGCATGAGTGGTCACAAGTCAGCAATATGAGAAGTGTGCAAGCTTCTCCATTTGTAATGCTTCAGAGAGTCAGAAAAGTCAGTAAAGCCAACTAACTGTATTGGAACACATGCAGAGAACAGCTCTGCAGCCCCTGTAGCTGCTTGGTAGCATTTTTATATGCTTGTCCTGGTTTCAGCTGGGATTGAGTTCATTTTCTTCCTAGCAGCTGATACAGTGCTCTGGTTTGGATTCAGCATGAGAATAACATTGATAACACACTGATGTTTTGGTTATTGCTAAGCAGTGCTTACCCTAAGTCAAGGATTTCCAGTGTCTCATGCTCTGTGAATGAGGAGCTTCACAAGAAGTTGGGAGAGAGCACAGCCAGGACAACTGATCTACACTGACCAAAGGGATATTCCATACCATGGGATGTCATGTTTATTATGAAAACTGGGTGGGGGAGGGAGGAGGGGAACTTGGCTGGAAGGGGCTAACCCCTTCTTGGGAACAGGCTGGGCATCAGTCAGAGGGTGGTGATCAATTGCATTGTGCATCACTTGTTCTTCTTGGATTTACCTATTTGCTGTTGTTAGGGGTTTTTTTTTGTCATTAAAATGATATTTTTTATTATAATATTTCACTCTGACTTTTTCCGAACTGCTTAACTGTTCTTAGCAGTCCTCAACCCATGAGTTTTTGTATTTCTTTTTCTGAGTCTTCTTCCCATCACACTCAGAGAAATAATGAGCAAGCAGCTGCATGGTACTTAGTTGCCAGGTGGAGTTGAACCATGAGAATGCTCCACGTTCACCTAAAGAAGTCAAAATTACCTTTTAAAAATGCTTTCTGAAATGTGAAGAACTTGAATTCAGATACTATCCAAACTATTACTAGTGTATTTCTTGGTGTCCAGCAAATGTGATGTTTATAATATATTTTCTAATACTTGGAATTTTCTAATAAAGCTCGTAATAATGAACAGATAGTGGAATGCGTTTCAGAAACAGTTTTACAAAAAACCTATCGTTTTGAAATAGCCCTAGCTGCTATCGTCAAAGAATATTGCAATGTGTTGATTTTCTGAAAACCAGATGATGATGATCTGTGTCCTGGCTGAGTTATGGTGCTATGCAGAATTGTTCAATTGAAAGTTACTGTATCTTCTGTTTGCTGCAGTATTTATGGAAGTGCATTTAGTATGGAATGAAAGATTAGAGGTGAGGAAGAGAGGTGGAGACTGAAGGAACTGGCATTACAGCTATTTGAAAATTGAATGGAAGTAGATGCCAAATGCATATTTATTTAGAAGTATTGAATCCTTAATTGATATTGGGAGCAGAGGTGACATTCCTAAAACTAATTTCAAATGTAGATGCTGCCATGAAGCATTTTTTTATGGTGCACTTTCTGTACTCTCTTAATTTACCTTTACTTAGGGTTTATTTTATTTTTCATATGGAATAGACTTGTTAATGTATTTTTCCTATAATACAGAAGGTACTCAGGCCCAGTCCCTCCCTTTGGTTACTCAGTGATGACTATATCTGTTTCTCTCATTTTTAACAAGTAGGTATTGCTGTAGGCAAGATGGATTTTCTTATCTCTATGCATTCTCCTGTGTTTTCTTCTAATCATCAGTGGAGTGTCTCCTTGTCTGTCCTAGCAGTGTGCTGTGCTGGATGGACTGTGTGCTGGATGTGGTGCTTCTTATCTGTCAGTGTCTGGGGCACTCTTTGTTCGAGTCACTTGCCTTTTTAATTGACTGGTGGAAAATACTGCCTTGCTGCCGGGAGTAGTGTGTTAGAAGGGTGAGAGATGAAAGATAAAAAGATAATAAAAGGTTTCTAAATATTGTGAAAGTAAGTCGTGCATTCTTGCAATTTGTATGCTGCTGCATTGTTAACCACAGCCTTTACTTCTTTGGCCTGTGTTTACATGTTCACTGATAATAAATGATAATGGGATTGTGGAGTTTTCCAAAATATCCTGGAAACATCTTAGAACAAAGCATCCTTCTCACACTTCTACTATCCCAGTTTCAGGTAAATGAAAGGTGTAATTTCACAATTTTTCCGAAACTATATCGAGTTTGGTAGATGGGGGTTTTTGTTTCATTTCTTTGCTTGATTGTTTGCTTGGTTTTCAAATTTTTCAACCCCTTTTCAACTTATTGTAATTATTGCTTATTGTTATTTAGTTACTCAATTTGCTGGAGCAATGTAAGCCAACTTTGTGGTGTGATTTCTAGGTGAACTTGCAATATGAGTAATATTTATAGGTCAAAACTAGGTACTGCCATTAACATCCTAGGCTTATTAGGGCTCATTATTAAAGCGTACTTACAAAGTGGAATTGGTGAAATCCCAACAAGAATTAAATCACTGTTCTTTTACTGGTAACTTGATGGCTGTTCCTTGTCCCAGAAATGGCAAGTGGCTGCCAGTTTGTCAGGGCAAAAAGTGTGAAGGGAGTCTTTGACGCGGGGACAGTTTGTTTTTCTTTGAGATGTGGTAGTATAACTGCGGAGCAATGAGACACCTGAGGACTCAAGCATCCCAGTTCTTAATAAGGGCAGGAAGGGACGAGTGTCATTTTACTCAGGAAAACTTATTGATGTGTTTGTACAAGGATTCATGACACTCACCAGTGACAAGTATTTGCTGTTGAGTTTCAAGGAGTTGATTCATTCATTTTGAACAGCATTGCTAAGTGAATAGGGAATAAAATTAGCAAGCACGTCTTCCTTGACCTATGAAGAGGTGGCAGTGGTTACATGGTATTGCAAAGTTACCATGTGCCACAGTTGTGTCTCGTGGCACTGTCTGCCTCTTGTGTTAAATGATTCTCTTGAGTTTTTTATTTCTCTTCTCTTTATTGGTATGTAGGAGTGGGGGTTTTTTTATGTAGGAGAAGGTAACTGTAATTAATAGGTAATTGGTGTAAGGGATGCTCTCCACTAGACCAAGCTGCCCAAAGCCACATCCCACCTGGCCTTGAACACTGCCAGGCATGGGGAATCCACAACTTTTCTGGGCAACCTCTTTCAGTGCCTCAGCACCATCACAGTGAAGGATTTGTTCCTAACATCTAAGCCTATTCTTTTGAAGTTTTTTGCAGAAAAGCCATGCTGTGAAATGCCAGTGTCCATAAAGGAGACAGAGGAATCCTGCAACTTTATTCTAATAAAGGGAGAGAGTCAATTAGGCCATTCCCCCATGGGGTCTCTCTGGAGGTTTTAGAGGATGCAGCCTCCTTTTATCCTAAACTCCCGACCACATCTTGCCCTCTTCCTTTCCATGCTGATGAAGGTACAGCCTTCCCAAACAACTGCCTACCACACATTCCCCCAAAAGACGTGTTGTCATTTTCCCCTAAAGTTTGGAAGGATGTCTGGATTTTGTGGATCCATCAGAAGTTCAGACTGTCTGGGCTCTGCAATAGATTTGTGTGGACTCATTTCTCCTATTACCCTAAAGTTGTCTGGGTTCTGTAACAAACTTGGTGGCTTGATTTTTGTAGATGTATTAAGACCCATTTCAAAGACATTAACACCCATTTGCCCTAAATATTGCCACAGCCATTCTGGTTGGTTCTTTCAGACCTAGTCTTTCCTGAAGACATTAACATCCTTTTCTGCTATCATTAGGGAAGACTCCCATCCATTGACTACAATCCCTCCCTCTTTTGTGAAGACATTAACAGATTTTTTCTCTCAGTTTGAAGCCATTCCCCCTTGTCCTATCACTACAGACCCTTGTAAAAAGTTTCTCTCCATCTCTCCATCTTTTTTGTAGGCTCCTTTTGCCAGTAACAAATTTTTTGAAGCACTGACAATTTGGTGGTGAAGTATTTAAACATGGGTATTAGAAGTTAAGAGTAACAGAACTATTTTTAATGAACCTTCTCAAATAACATGTATTATTGTAGTAATTCAACACTATCTATAATATTTGACCTTTTGTAGAAATCTGGGTACTTACTCTTTTTTTTCTGCTTTAATAACTTCACTGTGCTTAGATTAATGATACATGCCCTTACTGTAGTGTAAAACAAACTGATGGGTGTTCTCAGTTCATAATGGATGTTTTTTTACAGTGAAAATACTCAGTTTACAAGGTATAGTTGAAGTTGAGCAATAATCTGAATGACCAGTCCCATGCTACAACAGGCAGTGTTGCTTAAGAAATGGTGATGACAAAATTATTTTCTGCTAACATAGGCTTGCTTTTTCACAGCAGTTGTTCTGTTCATTAAATAATCAAAGTGAAAGAAGATAGGGAAAGTGAGGTGTTTAACTGTAAGACTCCTGAAATTGTATGCCTCTAATAAGCTATCCATAAGTCTAGCTATACATTTTGTAAATAAAAAGGTGTCCTTTAGCTATTGGTCCAGTATTTATTCTGCAGTGAATGTACTCTTATGAATCTAAAACTTTCAGTAAATCCTTCTGTTCTTCAAGAACCACAGATTAGATAATGTCATAACACTGTATCTTGTAATGATAACTCCTTTAAGGGCTCAAGAAAGAAGGAAAATTGAGTGCTTTTCTGAGAACTCATAAAGGAAGTTCCCAAGAATCCTCAGGATAAATGCCAAGAGCCCTATTATTATGGTTTTTTAGATGCTGCCGAGTGATCTCTCCAAAATGCAAGAAATTCAACAGGGAACATATTACAAGGCCAGAATAGACCAAGTAGTACTTTGACACAATCTAGAGATTGTTAACACGGACACATATTTGGTCAAGTTCTCTTCTTTTTGGACTAAATTATCAGCATCTTATACTTACCTGAAGTGTTTTCCTTCACTTTTTCTTTCTTTCTTCAGTCTGGTGGCCAGGACACACCACCAGCTTGTGAAGCTCCAGTAACTCTAATCAAAAACTTTGTCTGCATGAAAGCTGAAGTCATTAATGGCATGGTGCAACTCAAGATTTATGACTGAGGTTGCATTGATGATCCATGTCATTACATATGGCACAAGGCTAGTACATCATCTCATGGGATGTATGTGAATTTGAAAACCATTTCTTTTCCATTGCATTTCCATTATCTTAATTTCCCCTTTCTGTAATCTCATTTCATTTATTTTCTCCTATCATGAATAGTCATGGATACCTTTTTGTATATAAATTGTTTTCCTTTATATTCCTTATGGCTTGTTAGGCAGGTCATGCCCTTCTCAATCTTGCTGACCATGTGTGTGCATTAGTGGCATTTTTTAGCTCTCAGGTGCTTTCACAGAGACTTTTTACCACATCACCTCTTCCAGTGCTTGGTCTGCTGCCTTTTGTTCCAGACATGCGAATTGCTTGCTGAGGAGATAATCTTCCTTCCCCTAAAACTCCATGTCCAAGAAAAGTAAGGGCTTATTCACATCAGTAGTGACAGATTCAGCTTCCTCCTCTTGCCCTGCCATGTTTTCTGAATTCTGGGATGATACAGTAGTTTTACTAGTATTTATTTTGCTTTTTGGTTGGCTTTTGTTTGGTGGGTTGGTTTAGTTGTTTGGTTTTGGTCTTGTTTTAATGCATCTGGCCCTTAAAATGAATGTTCTGTCTTTGAAAGTGTATCTTCCTGTTGTGTCCTGAGACCTGAAGCCTCCTTTCCCTCCTCTTCTGCCCTTCCTTCTGCTATGAATAGCAGTATACCCAATGTTTTGCTGCCATCTGAGGAATCTTTCTTGTGATCCGTTCTGCTGTCCATAGACGGGAAGCAGTGGCATGCTGAGTAGGGAGCATCTTCCCATTCCCCAAGCTTTGCACAGGCTTGGGGAATGCACAAAGCCTGCACAAAGGGCAGCAGGAAGCAGTGTGGTGATTGTAGAGATGCAACAGTAGTGTGGCATGACTGAAGAAATCAGGAAGTGCCACTGATTATTTGTGATCACTTTTCACTTGCTGCAAGCAATTTCACTTACAGCAAACTTTTCGCTTATTGCAAGCAATATCATGTGGCAATGGGATATAGCTGTATTGTCTCCTGTTCTACTAAAGGGGCAGTAAGGAAGGATAAAACCCTTATTTGGGGTCTAACAAGGGATCTAATAAGGGGGTCTAATAAGAGCAGCCCATGTTTTATAAGTGTCTGGGAATCTTGTGGAAAGATTCTAGTCTGTGCATGTTGTCTTGCTGCCCTTAGAGATGTGAATTTGTGGTGTGCTGTGGGATTTGCTCTGCATTCCCTCTAGGATGCCCGTAAATTTTGTTGACTGACAATTTGTTAATTTTTACTTTGCTTCCTATGTTCCCTTCAGACCAACATGCCAGACTGCATTCTGTAGTGCAGCCTTTGTGCTCCCTTTTGGGCAAAGCCTGGCTGCCAAAAAGAGGCTTAGAAGAAGTCGTTAGAAGAAACAGAGCCTATGTTTTAGGAGATTATTGTGTTATGCAATGGGTTCTTGCTATTTGCACAGCAATTAGGAATCTAATTTCAGGTAACTTCATAATAGTGAGAAATCTGTAGATCTTTATTCAGTCCCAATCTCTCTTTGGCTTTTACCAAACTTTTTTCCTCTTTTTTGCTTTGAACTGCATTACTGGGTTTTGGTTGTTTTGTGTTTCCAGTAGATGGGGCCTGATGTGCCATCTGCAATCTCTGTGTAATTTCATACCCCTGCCATATTTGTTTTCTTACAAAGTCACTGAAATGGTGATGAGACTTATGAGAGCTTTCTCTGCCTCCTCCTAATTTTGACTCCTCCTGTTCAGGAATTGTAATGAGTTTAATCCATTTAGTCATACAAGCAGTATCCTGTAACTTGGTAGAGGTAAGGGCTAGTAAAATCTCTTTTGATAGACTGTTCTCTAGAAAGCTGCTCTGAGGATAACAGCTCTATTGAAATCTTGGCTGCCTCACCAATAACTTTCCAAGGCAAACCTTTAGCAATTTAGTATTCCATTGTTTTTTTTCCCTGTCTTCTGGACTTTCCTAACATTAATGAGTCATACATTAATTTGGGGTTGGTTGGCCACCCATATCCCAATTAACTCTGGTCTTGTTTGAGTACCATGAGCACCCACTGATTAGGCTTGGTAGTATTCTGAAGTTGTGAAGTTTTATTCCACCTTTGCATTACTGGTTCAGGTATATAAAGATGTTCAGTGTATAAAACTTCCAAGTTTTGGCTTTCAGGTACTGGGCTATAAGGAGTTACAGCTGTGCTTGTTGTGGGTTGAGCACCAGGATTTTCAGCAATTTTCCATGATTTCCTGTTTCTCCCTAATCAGCTCTTCAGTGCTGCCAGCCTCTTCTGAGTCTGTACAAGTTGTGGTTCCTATGAAAACCTGTTAGTAAGTTCAGAACCCTCTGACATGATTATAATGTCTTGACCTATCAACTTCAGGTTTGTTTTAAAGTCCTCACAATATTCGATTTTTTGATTACACAAACAAGTGTCTCACTAATCTGTGGTGACCATATTTGTGGAGGACTGAAACACAAAGGCAGATAATGATCACAGAGAGGTATCCAGCTAATACAGTGCCAGTGAATGTGTTCCTCAATCTGTGTATTTATTTTCAGCTGCTGATAAGATCTGAGAAGTATGTGGACTGTTATTTTGTTTCCCTGTAATTCTCCGTGTTTCTATCGCAAAAGTGCAGTAACTGTGGACTTTATCTGGAGTGTTCATATCCAGAGCACATGAGCATTTGGCCCTGGACGACTGGAAAAGATTAAATAGTCCCAGAATGTTTGTGCCAGAATGTTACAGAATTTGGGTGTTTGGGGTGTCCTGGCCTAATATTCTCTTTTTTTCATTAAAAAAAAAAAAACAAAACGGAAAAGAAAGAGTAAAGCCTCTGTTTCTTCATGTATTCTAGGATTACTTCCAAGGTACAAAGCACCTCACTTTTTAAATTTTAGTCCAGACAATGCTGAAACAGCTTGTATAGAGGTCTATTATATAGATTCACTTGCCTATCCTATTTTATTTTTTCATGTCTTTTTCCATTATTTTCATGGGTTTACAGTTTCTGTTTCCCACTGAGTATTGTTTCTACTTCCTATATTACTCAAGATACTTTTTCTGAATCTGTTTGGCATTATTCTTAGTTTAATTATGTTACTAAAATATATCTACATATTGCAAAACCATTTCAGATTATATATATTGAAGTTTTATTTAGGAAACATGTTGTATCTGCTCTAAAGCTCCTGAAGTACTCCTCTGCTCTTTTTGAGGTTTACTGCTGATTTCCAAAAGTGAACAGAGGTTTTTGCAGAGACTTTGGCTGTATTTATATGCATGTATACAACATAAAATTTTATTTTGATATATAGCTTTTTACTTATGTAAAACAAACAAGTAACCAAATATAGGTGCCAATTTTAAAATATATTTGATTGCTAGTCAACTGTTAACACAGTTAATCTCTCTGGTCAACACCCCAGGCATGCAGAGGATTTGGAAAAGCAAATTCCTCATTTTGTTTTGCCTTATTTGCTTAAACATGTGATCAAATGTGTATGGTTTATTCCAACATACTGTGATTTCTCTTTACATGAATGCTTACACTGTTTTCCAGAGGGCAGGTGGAAAACAGTGTTCTTTCTGCTGTTTCTTCCACTTCCCACAGTCTTACTCGTGGCTTGTCCATATGGTAGGGTATTTCTATGTTCTTTTATTAGATACTGTCTTCTTATAGGATGGTCTCACCCTGCTGTTATCTTTACTACTGTGTATGTCAGACATTTAAGTATGATTAGCTAGACCTATTTGTGTGATGAAACCCCTTCTTTATGGCACACAAATTTTGACTTATATTTTTAGGAGGTCAGAGCCAATTGTTCCACATCTGTCCTTTAGAATTGTTTTCTAGATGTAGGCTGGTGTTGATGGCCAACAGTAATAGTGGGTTCTTCCCTGTAGAAGCAATGTCTTGTGACTCAGAAGTGTAACCATTTCAATTACTTTAATCCTTTTCTCCTGGTTTGTTTTCCCTCTCAAATCCAGTCAGTCACCCGCATTTCTCTTGTTGTGTCCATCTTGTTGCATCAAATACTAATGCTTTTGTATTGCCTCCAGGGTACAGCTAAATGGTGAAAATCCTTCTCCATCTGGTTTATTAAATGAGAGGTGCCAGCTCCTGTCTCTGCTCTGCCAGTGATGCCAGCTTTGATTACTTGCCTGTTGTCCACTCCTTCAGGCATCTTATGCTTTCTTTCTTTTTGTTTCTATATTTAGGATGATGGTACAAACCTAAAGCTGTAACTTTATTATCTTCCAACTTTGCTTTTTAAATCTGACTTTTGTTTGATATTTATAGATTGTTTTCTTTAGCTGGTTAGATGAGTTATCTGTGACTTCTACTCAACTGTTTCACCTTGCCTTTCTTTCCTGGTCACTATCCATAGTACTTCTGCCTTGGCTGTCTAATGTGAATACTGCAAATACCCTGTGAAACAGAGAGGGGCTGTCTTTTATCTGCTTCTGTTTATTATTATTATTATTATTATTATTATTATTATTATTATTATTAAGCAGGATTAAGCTTTGCACTTCATGGCTTTTTAATCCATTGTGAATGTAAAATAAGAACTTTTCTTCTAAGAATAAAGAAAAGAAAGGAACCACATAATTTCTGACATATTTCTATTTGGATTTCTTCACATTAATTTGCTTGTGACTGTGAAGCACACAAAAACACCTCAACAAGAAATATTGAGACTATGTACTGTTTAGCTCTGAAAAATCCAGATTGATTCTAGACATTTGTGCATTGAAGAACAAAAGGATACTTTTGTCAGACAAGGGAGAGTAATCAAGTGAATCAATTAAACCCAGGGGTTCTGAAGTTCCATTTATCACTCTGCCGTGTGCCCCCGTGGTGTCTTGAGCAGGTCTCAGTATTATCTCTCTTTCTCTGTTTATAAGCAATATTAATATTTCTTGAATATTAATTTAGGATAGCATTTGCACATTGTTTACTGTAAAGAGGACAACATTAAAAGTCAGCTCTTCTAAACTGTGTTTAAGTAGCTAGTAGTAGATTCTGCAACAATTTGCATGTGCCAAAACCATGTAACTGTTGTATTACCACGTAACAGTGGGTGACTGCTGCTGATAAATAATCCATTATATAACCATGGGGGTTTTTATTAGGTTGATAGTTGAATTCTGCTAGATTGAGATTCAGATCTGTGGGAAGGCTCTGGCAGGAGGTGAATAACAGAGAATACAGTTCATTACGTAGGGAAATCGTATTTTCAAATCTGAACATTTAAAAATCATTTGTTGACTGTAATTCAAAGGATTTGAATTCAATTCAGTATTAACTCACTGTGAGAGAATGAAACCCACTGAAAAGAGCACAAAAGAGTTGAAATTTCAAAAAAGTAAAAGGCTTTTTCTTAGTAACATTTTAATATCATCAAGAACGACATGAACTTTAGAAATCAGGTTCTGGGATTCAAATGTGATTTTGCCAAAAATCTGAGTTTTGGAAAGAGTGAATTCCCATGAGAGATGTAAGGAGGTTTTAGTTGTTCTGTAATCTCTGTATTGCCTGCAACTCTTCAGGAAGCAGTTTGTGGTCCTTCTTTGAGGACAGTTTGTGTCTCCCTCCAAGTATCTCTATGTGCAGACTCTATAGAAAGAAAGAAAAACTTTCAGGGCTCCCAGTCTGGGGTTTTGAGAAGGTTGCAGTTGCTGTTGGGGGGACACTGGAATGCCAGAAATTATGTGAAGGGACCAGGCAACTTGAGTACATGCTCTGTATCTCCATAAGGGGCATTAGAGGCCTGTACGTTTGTGCTCCAGCTCAAAGCTCTGGAGAAGGGACCCAGGCCTGTCCACGTGCAGCCAGAGTCCTGCGCAGTCGAGTTCATCTGAGGGACCATCCAAGGCTGCAACTCCACAAAACCATGGGAATTTCCCCCTCCCCCTCTTCTTTTACTTAGTCTATAATGCTGACACTGTAGGAGAACAGAAATGGTGTGCTGCAGTGTCTGAGAGAATGCTACCATTTCAGTCTTGCCAGAAATGCAACGTGAATAGACAGACCCATGAGAAAACTTTAGCAGAGCTACTTGGAATAACAAGTGCAGCTGCAGCTGATGTTTTTAGAAATGTAACTGTTTTTCAGTGTCTAAAATTAGGTTTCAGTCATGCAAATCTTTGTACTTCTGAGTGACAATCAGTGATAGATTCCTTTAACTCTTCCCATATAGAGTGGTATTTTTTATTCCTTCACTATTTTGATTTTACTTAATGGACTGGCTTAACAATTGGTGAAAGGATGCCAGAATCCAGGCAATTGCAATAAAATGACAAGGAATTGGAGAACACCATTGGAAAGCATTAGACTTGTAGGTGATGTTTGTCCATGGAAGTTTCCTGAAAAAGAAAAGGAGAATTCCATTCAGTCCCCTAGGATCTCCCACAAAAGGTATCTGAAGCTTTTAGTTTTGTTTAGTTTTAGTCCAAATATGTTTGGAGCAGAAATTTTAGCCACAAATGCACTGTTATTTCCACCTCCACATGAAATTTTCAGGCCATTACAAAAGTTAACAGGGTGCAGAACTTGTGAGCTGGACAGTCCAACTGTCATGGTTTCATAAGGATGGTCCTAGACAGGTCTATTTCCCCCAAATGTCTGACAAATCAGGAACTTCCAAGGAGAATTTATTTTAGCAGCATTTTTGCAGCAAAAAGTGCCACCCTGTGATTTGCAATGTATCCTGGGTCACATCAGTCATCAAGTGTTCATTGCAGGTGAAGAGTTCTGTGGTTAGATCAGGGATTAAGCACTGTCCCCTTAAAACAGGAATTTTGGTAATGTTGGTATTAACCAATATTAATATTGGTTGCTATTAATAGTATGGGCTACATCACAAGATTCACCTGCTGGCCAGTGAAACTTATCTTCATGAAATTATTAAAAGCTCACTTTGAGAGCTGGGTGTACAAAGGCTTTGCAAACTGCAGGTGATCTTTGGGCTGCACTTACAGAACAATTGTTTTAAACTATTTGATAAAAAGTTATGAATTGCAATGTTTGGGTTTGTTCTGTAGAATTCAGTACCTGTTTATGTCTATAAAGTTAGATTTGTCTAAAGTTAGATTTGAAACAAGTACAATTTCCAGTGAATAATTTAACTCCACTACACTTACACAGAAGTGCAATATGGAGTATTTTAGAGGAAGAAATTTTAGCTTGACAGCTGCAAGGTAATTTAGCCAGTGTATATTAGCTTGTAAAACTCAGTTCTGCTTCTAAAAATTGTATTATGCACTTCTTTCTATGTAGGTATAGTTTTTTTTTCAAGATTTCCTATTTATATTATTCATGAATATAAATACACTAAGACATACATGGTCTCAGAGTTCACAATCATTGACAATCAGGAAGCTAATTTTCTTGCACAGTGTGCCTTGTGGGGTGGGGGAATAATAACTACTTAATACCTGAACATTGGGAAGAAAATTCCCCCTTTTTATTCTGTTACTGTCCTTTCAGTGTTGCACAAAGTGATTTTCAGTGTTTTCCTGTACTGAGCCCTAAGGCTGTGGGGTGCTCACGGGCTGGGTGCAGGTGCCTTGCTGCTTGCCTCTCCTCAGGGAGGCTGCCTGAGCACGAGAGAGACCCTGGACGCATGGGTGAGGAGGAGGTGGGGAAGCCTGTGGTCCTCTGTGGCAATCTTCTTCTCCTGGAGCTACCACAGTGGACTTGGAGAGCTCTGGCATTCTCACAGCTGTCACTTTTCAGGTAGTCTGGAATCTCATCATGTCCCTAAACCTGTGTCACCTTAACAGTTCATCTGATCTGACTGGCTGTGTGCCTGTATCTCTTGGTTCTGGTCCAAAATAATTTGTGTATTTTAATTTATGTACAGGCTGTAAAAGTGATGATCATTATTGTACCAGCCTCCAGCCTGCTACCTTTTTTACAACATTTTCCTGAGCAACATGGAAATGTTGCTCAACTAATGAAAACGAGAGAAAATTATATTGTTCCAGATAGTCTCTCTTCCAGCACAGACTCTCATAGGCACTCTTTATTAGATATTAAATAAACCCATAAATTGCAAAAGTGGAATTCTTTCCCATTCAGAAGATAATGAAGGAATTGCTGTATCTCTAGGATTAAATGGGAAAAGGAAAAACTATTAAACATTGTGCAAAACAAAATGACTATATAGTGTATGTTGCAGAGCACAACAAGCTTCATAGCAAAAAAAAAAACCCAGTGAGAAAGTGTTGCATTTTGTCAGCAATTTCTCTTTTCCTTCTGAGGAAGAAAAATTACTTCAATTCTCAGTCTGATCTACTTTCTCAGAAAACCCCTACATTAATTTCCTTATGAAAACTGGTGTGTGCCAGGTGTTCTTCCTGCATGCTCCCGAAGAAACCTGCAGCACGCCAAGATCCCCAAAACTTATTCATTCTCTCAACCATGATTTGTACTGGATTTTTTTTTTTTTTTTTTTTTTTTTTTAAGCCTGACACTTCTCGTTTCCCAGACACAGCTAATTGCCAGGAAAGGAGCTGTTAAGAGGAAACACATACCTATTGGGACAACTTTTATATCATCTGATGTTGATTATGAAGCTTTTGGAAGAATCTGCCACCATCATCAAAAAATACAGCTGGGGAAAGAACACTCGAAAGAACACTCACACTTGGCATGACATTTTGTGGGGCTGCTCAATATTTACTTGTAGTTCACTGGAATTAAAATACTCTAATGAACTTTTAAAATACACTCTGTTCCTAAAAAGAACTTTTCTGCTTACAGTGTTCAGGTTCAAAGATAAAAAAATTCAGGGTGTCTGTAAGTTTGAAGTGACAGGCAAGACTTGCCTGAATTTTGGAAATAAAAATATACCATTTATTGGAGAACGAGTTCATCAAGTAAGTGTAATACACTATTAGGTAACGTTTTCTTATCCCTTAGGCATTTATAGTGCATTTTACATTGCATAAGTGGAGCTGTATAATGTGTGTACTAGATAACAGGCAAATGTAATGAACAGGTGTAGTTAAAGCAATTCCTTTCAAGTGACACTACTAAAATTTCTCAGTTGAGAGAAAAAATAAGTGGTACTACCTCTGTGTTATTTTTACTATTTTTTATTATTAAAACATATTTTTATTCTTTTTTTTTTGTTTTTTTTATTTGAGTGGTAAAAGTATTGGATTGTTTAACAGAACATCAAAAAGGTGTTTAGTATCCTATAGTAATTAGAAGTGTGGGAGTGAAAAAAGCATTTATGTAGTGAAGTTTTTTCAGAGTTTCAGTTTTCCTGAGAAAATATTGTGGCTCACCAGGACAAGTGTCTTGCAGTGGCTTTTTTTTGCTCATTCCCTAAAACTGAATCCAGCCTGTCCCTTCACTTCCTTTTCATATCCAGTTAGGTTTTAAAGTCTTCTCCCCTGTTGTCCCACCCCCTTCTGTTGAGGTTAATGGAAGTGTTTCAGTGAAAAGCTTTTACTCACAAACAGAAAAGATAACTATTTTCTTCTATTTTACTTTTGGGATTTAATTCCATGCTATCTGAGATAATAATAAGTATGTTATTCCACTGTTGATTTTTTAAAAGTTCTCCTCTTTAGTCCATCCACATAGTTGCCTTTTGTACTAAGATGTTTTGTCTCCTGCTGCCTTGAGAAACGTTTACCCTCTGTCACTGCCGTTTCTATCTTACGGTTTTTTTCCTTGACTGCCTTTGTATTCCTGTTGATACTCGTCTTATTTTTTACACCTTAAAAGTGTATCTCCATGAGGGTTTGTTTGCATTGCCACATCTTGTTAAAGGGAGATGTTCCTAAATGCATATGAGTTTAAGATTGGTTTGGTTTTTATGGAGGACAGTGTCCCAAGAACATACTTCTCTGAATGGTGGGCTGCTCAGAGAAGGAAGGAAAGAAGAAAAGCACCATCCATATCCTGTTCTGTGAATCTGAGACTTTCTTCTGCCTCCTTTCAGACCTTGCTCCCCTCTGTTTACCTCAGGGGTCATCTGATTAAAAGGGAGAAGTTTTATGGTGGTAAGACAAATATCCTCTATCCCTACCCTTTTCCTTCAGGTGAGTGTTGGCTGCATGTTACCCTTTCCCATGCCCATCCTTTGAAAGGAGGAGGGAGCTCCCTGTGCTGCCCCATGATGTGTTCAGTTCAGTGCCAGGGCTGACTCTTGTTTCTGGTGTATATGGATATGCCTGTGTTGACCCTCTCTGCTACTCCCTATCTCTAATGAATCAGAGACTTGGAAGGACTGGAAGATACCCTGAAAGCTCTAATGCCTCTTAACACCTATTTGTGCTTGATAATTTTGATATAAGAGGTAATTATAATAATGAAAAACATCATTAAATGGAAATGGTATGGAAAGCAGGTGAGTATTCTTGCTCTTAGTTTGCTTTTGTATTGCTAGCCTTCTGATGCTTCTTTGTCTGATTTGCTACTTTCCAAATTAAGAAAACGAGGGGGGGTTGTTGTTTTGAGTTTTGATTTCTTTTTTGTTTGTTTGTTTGGATTTATTTATATCCTTCCTGTAGGTGTAAAATATAACATCTGTTCTCAGTGAGGATTTTTTGAATTTGTTCTCTGTGCACATTGGTCCTTGGTGGTTGAGGAGGTCATTAAAGATATAAATAAGACTTGTTCTCAAGGCTGAGAAGCTAGGAATTCAACAAAAAAAGTCACAAACAAAGCCTATGAAGCCAGAATCCTTACAGCTGCTGGCAGTTTGGGTTGCCAGTGGTGTTCACTCCAGGAGCCTGTACCTAAACTACCTATTGTAACACACAGCAGGCAGCTGCTTTCTCACAGGGATGTAAACACAGAAGGACAGAGCTTGGTGATTTGTACTGAGCAGAAGGAGGCCAAACAGGTGTGTGACTTAAATAGTTCCCTCAAGATTTCAGCTGCTGGAGAGTCATCTTCATGTCTGTAAGATCCAGCAAGTTTCTTTTTCAGTTGAAGAGCAGCTGATGCAACTTTCATTTTCTACAGATTCTTGGAAAGCTGTTGTACATTCCCAGCAGTTGGATAGTCCCAGGGTAGAATGCATCGAACTTCATTTGATCATTTTACTATTCAGAGTTGCTTCCTGCTTCTTGTTTGGCAAACCATATTTAATCCATGCTATTTTTAAAAGATTCTGTACTTTTTGGAGAATTCTCTTGGTGCTTTGAATATTGGTGTTACTGAATATAATAGTGAAATACAAACATGTATGTGTAAGTTATATTCTGTAACCTAGGACATATGTAACAGTGGCAAAGCTATTATGCTTGTTTGGTAAAGCCTAATTTTATTGAGTGCCCGGCAGTCACTAAGTGCAGTTTTCTAAATGTTAATTTAATTGGAGTCCACGTGGTAACAGAATAATGCTGTGGTCTTCTTCAAAGGGAACTTTCCTTGGTAAGGCTCCATTACACTGCATTATTTATGTATACCATTTAAATCTATACTTGTATAGTTATATATATATATAATATTTTAATATATTTTTATATATATTTTATATTATATATATATTTATATATTTATAATATATGAAAAAATATATTTTTACTCTGCAGTTTCTTAAGATTTTATGTGCATATTCCTATTTGGTTTTGAATTTGACAATCTTGATATCTTTTCAACTTACTGTGAACCAACAAATCAAATCCCACCAAGACAATCTAAGAAGCCAACAAAGCAAATGAGTCCTGGGACAAATGATGACAGAAACACAAAATTAGGCTGAATTTATTTATTTTATGTTTTGCCAAGTAGTTGTAAATGGAGAATAGTCTTGATTTTGACCTAATTCTTCTGAGAATATTAACAATACTTTTGACATCTTTACTAATTGCAGCTACAGTTGGCCTCTCTATCCAGAGATTGGTGAGAATCTTGGAAGAACATACACAGTTGGAGTGCACACAAGGGCAACTTTTCTTTTGTAAGGAGTTTGTGGTGCTGGAAAAGGGGATTTACTTGTGTGGAGTTCAGGCTGTGCCATGCTGCTTGTGATGCAGAGGAAGTTGCAGGAGTGAGGCACTCATGAATAGCTACTCTCCATAGCTAACTGTGAGAGCAAATTGAGTAGTTTTCCTCCTGTTTTGCTGCAGTATGTTACATCACCCCCTTTAAAGTGAAAAGCTTTGTATGTGATGAGGGAATTTTCTGTGCTATGTAGAATATACAAGTGAAAAAACAACAGCAAAATGTGTGGAAGATGTGAGCCTGTTACTGAGTTAAGGCTGTGATCTTGCTGTGGATATAGCTAGTGATTAAAGTAGTCATAGCTCTACTCAGGAATGTATGTTATCATTCAAGTCAATATTAACAAACTAGCTGATCTGATAAGAATTTTTAGTTTACATGTGGTTCATACAGAGAATTTTACATGGGTTCTGTAGAAAATAGGTGGTCACATATGTAATTAAGAGTCTTCTAATGTGTTTGTCTGAATGAGCAAACTTAGACAACACTGGCAATTCTTAGACAACATTGATTTTTCATTTCCCAACTCTACATTGCTTTTCTAGGTTGATGTGAAGAATGGTGCACTGAGGGTATGTGCATACACATTATGGCTGAAATAAATCTTTCTAAGCTTTTGTATAATCAAGTTTTGATTGGTTGGTGGTTTTTTTCCTTTTAGCCATGTTAGAGTTCTTGTAATGTCATGCTTACTTCTCTCCTTAGGAGATTCCCATCATTTTCCAAGGCTTCAACTTGAGATCTGTTTTCTGTCAGAGCATCCAGTTTAGCTTGAAGCAGTTACACAGTTTACTTTTCCCTGAGCATTTTAGCTTATCTTAGAGATAAGGGTTGGAAGTGCAGGAACAAAGTAATGGAGCATGCTAGGTCAGCTACCACAGTAAGAAGAGTTAGAAGTGACCTAACACCAGCAGCACATCTTTTAATCCACATTTTTTAGTTTCTCCACATTAGATTGTTTTGCTCAGAAGAGTAACTAACTAGCTGCTTTTTTTGAATTTTTTATTCTCTCTTTACAATTTTGTGTAAGACACAAGCCACATTTGTTTCTTACTAGCCATTTGACATGTACCACAGAGAAAATATGGGGCTTTTTTTTTGAGCCTTTTCTCTGCTTTTATTCATACCATGACACTTCTCTTAAATACTTTCCAAGATGTGAAATCTAGGGCTTTATCAAAAGCAAAACTCAACCACTTTATTTATCTGAATTTTGTCAGCTGTTGAACAAGAATGTCAGGACCAAATGACTGTGAGTTTATTGTAACATTAATATGCTTTCAATTAATAGTTTAAATATGGATGTGAGGTGATTCAGTAGATCTAAAATCAAAACAGATACTCTTGTTAAGTAAATAAAAAATAATGGGAAAACTACTTACCATCTCTTCTGAACACCAAATTATGGCATTGAACTGGGATATCATCTATTAAATAACCTAACTGCCCTTAAAGTTTTGCAGAATTAATTTAGGGTTTGTTGGATAACAGCATTTTTTCAGAGAATGTGTGTTTGAAGCAGATGCTAACATCACTCCCAGGTGTTAGTGGGAAATTCCAGAGGTGCACCTTGCTTGGCTGTAGGTACCAATGTTTTTAAGTTGAATGCTGGTGCAGTCAGGGTTCTTTGTGATCTCTATAGGTGCTGTTATGTGATGCTTTCATTTCCTTTTCAAGGTGCAAGGAATTGTAAATGCAAGAGAAGAAGGATAATAAGATCCTTCTTCTTTTGACAAAATAGTCCCAAAATAATGTTTGTTCAGAATCAATGAAAAAAAAACCCTTCTTGTCATCCCCTCTGCTTCCCCTGCCCCCACCAAAAAAATTTCTTTCTCCTGATTTCCCCAAACTATGTCCTGTTTGCCCTGTTTTGAGCCAAACTGGGAAATGCTTCTCTCCATCTGTTACACAGAGTCTGCTAGTAATTTCTGTTTTGTTAGTTCTTGCTCAGGTATTGCCATATGGTCAGTAGCCTTTCCAGTTTTTGGTTATCTCTACACAAAAGGTACTTAATTTGCTCTGTTTACATGTTTTTTGATGTACTCTTTGGCATTTTATTAAGCAATTTATTATGTGGATGATATACTTAAAACATGGCATGTTTTGCATGCATGAAAACTTTAATCAGGTGCATCCCAGGATGCTTAGTGTCTGCCACAAATGTTTTCTATGTGAATTCATCGTGCAGCATTAAGAATCTACAGTACTGTGGTATTGCTTTGTGACTTTGTACCAGTCATGCTTAGGGTCCATTTCCCTTTTTGTAGAGATAATTTGGGCAGTTGTCCATTCCTGTCAGATCCTGGTGTCATCTGAGCTGTTGCTGGCTCTGCCAGCCCACGCCAATATGGTTTAATTTGGATAATAGGCTTTACCTCTGTAATCTTGGCAGAGTGGTAGTTTGAGCATACAAATGGCACTTCTGGATAACTTCAAGGTATATTTTTTGGGCTAGCTGGGTAAATTTTGTACCTGCAAATGTTCCTTTAATTGAGGTGTGTAAGCACTGACAACTGTGTGAGTTGTCAGAAGCCTTATCCACAATTGTGGTAGAACATCAGGATGGAGCATCTGCAATAAATGGGCTTGCTGCTTAAATTGGGGAAACAAATACAGTTTAAGGAGTTTCTTTTGTTGAGCATCTGAGAAATAACAAGGACCTTGAAATCAGTGATAAAACTTGAATTACTGCAATTCAGCATATACACCATGTTAGCACTAAGACATAAGCCAGAAGACACAGGCAAAAACATTCATTTAAAATTAGCCGAAACAAACAGTTTCTGCTCAGTTGTTAAATGTAGGGTTTGGGGTTTTTTAATATTAGTACATGAAACCATCATCTCTCTTTTTCTTTTTTTGCAGTCTGTTTATTTTACATTGCTTGGAAAGTCTTTTGGTTAACATGCTGGATTTATCCCCAAACACTCAAAGAAATATTAAACATATGCAGCAAGTTATCACAATTTACAAGTGGGGATGAGGGATGCCTTTTTTTTATCTGACAAAGAGAAAGAAAAAAAGGAAAGAAAAGGTCTGAACTTATAAGTCTACATGGGTTTATCCCGCTCAGGGAGTATTACATGGAACAGGAAATGCAGAGTTTCAGGTTAAATGTTATTTCAAAGGTGAGCCGTGGGTTACCTGACCTGCAAAGCTGATGGGAAGAGACACTGGCCTTTGATTGAGGTTCAGCTGTAAACAACCAGGAGCAATAATTTCCTCAACTGTTGTCACTTAATAGACTGATCTGTCTATACTCTGAGGAAGCTCCTGTGAGACCTCGACTTAACTCATTTTTAGTATTTCCTTGTGAAATAAATGTTTATACATATCTACTCTGCAGATTATGTTATTGATTACAATATGACTTGTTATTGTTGAGAAGGGATTATTCTTCTCAATAAATATAATTGAATAATCTCTCCCATTTTACTTAATCTATAACCTTACAAAGTAGGTTTCTCCTTTCCTCCTTAACATATCTCCTCCAGGAATTAAATAGGGGGTTTTTTTCCAGTTTAGATGACTTAAAAACAACCCAATTTAAATTTTTTATTGTTTGTTTAAGTGTATAAAAAAGTGTATCTGCTGCTGTGAGAAGGCTCACAGGTGAAGATTTTCATGCATTGTGTGTGGTTCTGGGCATCTGGTTTTGGGTGGCCCGCTCAAGTGGGGAGGTTGGTCCAGATGATCTTCAGAGGCTCCTGCCAACCTCATCTGTTCTGCAATTCTGTTATTTGGAAAATAGCATTAAAATTTAATAGTGAATTTTAATTTCATTACTTGCCACAGTAAAAAAAAATGCACTTATGGTAACCTGTTCATTTAGACTTTTCATTGCTTTTCTTTCTGGTAAAGCAGTGAATGGAGTGTGATATCAAAGTGTGGCAATGACCTAAACAGAGCTGACAATGAATAGAATTCTAGATATATTTAATAGTGACAGTCAGATATTCTGATTAGTGTTAAAACATTTGATGTATTTTGTCAAAAGTTTTATTAAGAATTGTAGCTATATCTCTTTTGAGAGTATGGCAGGGATGGTCATGATGGTCATTCTTTTTAATAATTCTACAGTAATGCTAAAAAAATTACAGAGCAAAGTTGTTAACATTATGTTTTGTTGTTTTTTTTAACAGTCCACATACTGGGGAGCAGAGTTACCAGCCTGATGTACACCAAATTCCCACTGCTTGCATCACTGTGGAAGATGCTGAAATGATGTCACGAATGTCTCTCCGTGGCACTAGGATTGTTGTGCACCTGAGGATGGGAGCTAAGACTTATCCAGACTCTCTGTCCTTTAACACTGTGGCAGAGATAGTTGGAAGCAAGTACCCAGAGCAGGTGGGTGAAAATATACAAAACCCCCTCATTTTTTCTTTAAAAATGTGGAAGAAACAATCAAAAACCAAACCGGCCCTTTTGGAGAAATCCCTAAAACAAGTAATTTTTATTCACATTCTCTTCTATATTTTAGACATTTTAGCTTTTCAGTCTTTTACCAGTAACAGGTTTCCTGGCTATGTTTAGCAGGTATATATGGTTGGAATAAACCGTCTGCGCCACAAATTCTGTTTGAACATTTCATAATTCTACATTGTTGTCTTCCATTTGTAAGACTTTTCTTCTTGCTTTCTCTTTTCTTCCAACTTCTTAGCTAAAAATCATACAAACCAAACTCTTGGTGCTGAAGGATTTGTGCCTGGTACAATGTCTTCTGTGTCAGCTTACAACAGGGAATTACTTTTCTGGCAGTATGTTTTATTGTGAAAGTGTTGATGAAATTACAGCAGCACTAGAAATTGCTGCTAGAGTACTGAGCCATAATGCTTTGGTAAACACTGTACTTTTATGGCTTCAATGGAGAAGAAGAATGACTATCACGAACCTTTAAACCAGGCAAGAGATTTTATATATTTAAGAGATTTTATCTTTTCTGAGATATCAGTTGGGTAGCTCTGGCTTGTGGTGTCAGAGGTTCTCAATGTTAGCATGAGTGCTCAATTTCAGCAGCTTGGTCACTGGGCAGGGAAAGAGTAACTACCCTGGTGGTTGATTGGTTTACATAAGATCAACTGTTTGTCCAGCTTCATGAAACAAGTATTTACCAAGTTAAATGTTCCAACTTTCTAATTAAGGTTCATTTAACTTAATTTTATGTCATCTGCGTTTTAAACGATATTTCTAACCAGTTAATTGGCTATCTTTCCTGAATTATGTTTGGTATATTTCAAAATTTGGCATTTCAATTCAGGTTATGAATTGTTCAAATGTAGCCTTCAAAGATAAGGTGCTTTCCTGGACTTGATTTTCTCTTTGCTGTCCTGCTCTGTTTCTTTAAGTATTGAAGTGGATTGGGATCTCTCCACTACGTCTACTGACAAGCTCATTTTTCTTAAGCATTGGGTAAAGGCTTATTTACAAGCCCTCTGCTGATGATAATGGGAGTGGTAATGGACACACTTTGAAAATGTAACCAAGAAACAGGAAAATAAAACTAGTGAATGTTTAGGGTTTTTAGTACTAGTTTTTTTTCCTGTTGGAGCCTTAATGGGTCCTTCACCATGCTCATTCCATTGCATTACTCTGGTAAAAATGGGAACCATCTCGCTATTTAGGCAATAAAATACATGGCAGATCCAAACTCTTACAATGCCCTCTATGCCAAAGTGTTTCAAAATGCAGTACAAATCCAGGGGAACAAAAAGGTGCCATTTCCACAGGCCAAAATTTCAGTTTAAGTTTTGAATTGAAACAAACCGAAATCTGGATCTCTGAACTCTGGGTGAGAAATTAACAGTGGGTGATATTGCTCTTACAAAGGTCTAAAGCAAAACAGTTTAAAATTAGGTAAAAACCTCTGAAGCATAGCTAGTCACAGGTATTGCAACAAATTATGACTTAAACCCCTGAAATGTAGTTGAAAATGTGGGTTGCTATAGGACACTGAAGAAAGTGTATGAAGTCTGGTGAAAAGTGATTCAGCTCAAGTTAGAACACACATTTAGGTATACTTGTGTTCATCTATATATTGACCAGAATTAAATATACTGCTTGATTTATAAACAATTAATTGTCTCCTTCCATGAGATTTTAACATATTTATTAAAAATAATCGCTATGAACTGAAATAATGTGTCTGACAAGTTTATGCTACAAACAATATTTATTATTATTAAAATACATTAAAGGATAAAATTCTTTTTTTCCATACCTCTTTAGAGTTTTTGGGGAGTTCTTTTTTGTTTTGCTTTTGGGGTTTTTTGTTTTTTATTTGTTTTTGTTTTTGTTTTTTTGGGGGTTTTTTGTTTGTTGGTTGTTTGTTTTTTGCTTTTTTTTTTAATTTGACCACTTTTGCAGCATATCCAGTTCTGTTCCTCCTTTTAATAATTTTTCCAAGTGCTTTATGTGGATTCTTGCAAATAGCAATTGGGGATTAGGGGGTAAAACTAGAAAAATATTAAGGAAACCAGAAAAATAGAAGTTGACATATTTTTGATATATTTCCTAAAATTTTCCTGTATTTTGGACTTAGCTTTCTGAAAGTCATTCCTGCCACAAGAAATGTTGAAATTATCAAAATGGATACTCTGAATTGTTTGAGTTGCAAACCTTGTTTTGGGTACCTATGCTTAACTTCAACACATTTGCATTTCCAAGTAACCTAAAGCAGTAAAAGAAGTGTGACTAATGCTTTGTGAGGCATCAAGCTCTCAGGGGTACATTCATCTTCAGGGGTGATGATGTGACATGAGCACACATGTCCTGTGTCCTTTTGAGGCATCTTTGTACCCAAAGTGCAAATACTTTTGAAAAATTAATCCACTGATACTTCAGGTTTCCTTCCTGCTTTTTCTTTTCTGTTTGACTGGTCAGTAGGCAGTAAGCAATTGTTCCAGCTAGCAAAAATGTATGGTGAAATCTACTGCAAGCTGCAACTTTGCAGGTCTAAGTTTTCAGATGGTGTAGAAAGCCTCTGAACAGAAAAAGGAAATGGATTTTGTAATTCTGTCAATGAAGTTCAGTGTCTCACCAATGTCTCTGTTCTGTTTCTGTTTATAATTGTATTATTCCCTCTAAGTTAGGAAAGGACTTTTCACCCCAGACAAGACTCTTCCTGTGTCAGAGCGGGTGTGGTCATGCGTGGTCAGAGCAGAGACATCCACCATCCTCGGGGGAGTTGAGGTCCTTGATTAGTGCCTGCTGAGGCCTGATTAACCTGTAGGTGCCTAAAGGAGGTGAGCCTGTGCCTACAAGATAATGAATTCAAGATTCACCTTTTCTTCATATAGACAAATAGGAAACAGTGGGACCAAACATGCTATGACTTGATGTCCTGGCAACCTTTCTGAGCTTGGGATCCCGTTCTCACGGTGCTTAGGACAGCAGTGAGAGTAGAAAACCTGTGGGTTGTGGGACTTAACATATTTAAGCTGGTATGACTGCTGACAACTGAGCCAAAGAGTTTGTGAAATGATAAAGGTATGGTAGCAGAACCTGCTGAGGTCCAGGCTATTATGGGTTAGAGACATTTGCAGTCCATTCCTGACTTTTATCTTGGAGGAGTATTTGAGAATTCTTTTGCACCTAGGCCCATGCTGCTAGCATCCTTTTGTGTTGTATTGTGTGCTGGTGAGATGTTTTATTTAAACTATGTAAGCTGACCCTGGAGACTGACTGACTGAGAAATTCACAAGTTAACTAATGTGGTTTTCATTTGAAATTCTGGCAGAGTTGGCAGTAAAACATGTTTGTCTTCTCATTTTAATACAGATGTAACATGATTGGTCTTAAAGCACAGCAGCAACCATTCCCATCTCTGGGGAAATGCTATAAATAGCAGCTGTTTGTTGTTAATCTGGCTTCAATGTACCTAATGTGCCAAACATGGAACCACTAAATATGTGATTAACTGAAAAGGTATCAAAATGGATAAAGTTATAACTCTTCTGCAATCTTGACTTTCAGTGTCTTTGAAACACAGTGACTCTGTGTTTCTTGGTGTGCAGCACTGTTTTACTTATCTTACAGTTACTAAGTGATGAAAAAACTGTTTCCTAAGTGCCCTACAAAGTACATAAATTTGCTGCTCATTATTCTGTGATCCAGAATAAATGCTTTAGAGCAGAAACAGAGGAGCTTAGAATCCTGGAGAGCTGTTCCAGGAATTTACTCTACAAAGCTTTTTGCCTCCTGGTTTTATGGAATGCCATATCTGCAGTTTGTGCAATTTGAAAATTGTCTCCATTTTGAACACCAAGAACATGAAAGACCATTGAAGAATGCACTGTAGCTTTGAGCCAAGTTTGATCAGCACTTTGAAAGTAGCAGTCCTAGGGATGACCTGAGAAACAGAGATGCTAACATGGTAGCATGGATTGTGAGGTTCTTTACCAGTCTGTGATTGATGTAACAGAACCTGTTCTGCAAAGGATATAGATGCTTGTTTATTTTTTCATTCTTCTTCCTTTCCCAGTTTCAAAGATCAGCCCTGTCTCAGATTTTGTGATGCTGGGCAAAGATCCAGGGAACAAGAGAACATAAAAAATGTTCTCTTCTGAGCCTGTTAGGCATTCATGCACATAACGGAAGAAATAATTTGTAGACCAAAAATCCACCCCAACCTCAAGAAAAAAAATCAACAAAAACAACCAGACTTTTCTGAAGATGTGTAATACTCAGTGCAGTGTTGTTTTATGGCCTGGCATCAGTTCTACATATGTTAACAAAATGTCTATCCATTAGGTCTTTGATGTGGCTTCCAGATATCCCTATGCTCAAAGTAAATCATGCATACAATAGAGCTTTGAGGAGAAATATTTTAAGAGCCTGATGCCATCATATTATGGCTCCATTATCACATTTTCTCCATGTGGACTGTTTTGCTATTCATTCCAAAAAGTTGAATGGTTTCTAAATACAATTCTGTGAACCTTTCTCCTGTGACTGTAAGCTGATCCCTGTTGCTGCTACAATTTAAGTGAATTTGAAAGAATTAGAAGATTATTATGGAGATTTGGTTTTGAAAGTTTTGAGAATGCCTGCCCATTACTTCATGACAGTGAACTGGTGGGCAAGAGAATTAGAAAAAGAAATGGTAAAAAAGAAACAAGAGAAAGGGTAAAGAAAGAACATTGGCAATGTTGGGAAATGTATTTTCTTTGAAGTACTTTTGTTGATATTTGCTGAAATAAGTAGTACCTCTGGGTGTGTTTGTTTTATTAATAACTGGCTTTCATACTATTAATTAGAGCCTGTTTTTTATCCTGTACCTTGTGGGAGTGGCAATATTGCTGTCATTTGTTCTAAAACAGAGGTCTTGTCATGATGAGAACAGTCAAATTAATATGAGACTGATATGGAGGAAATTTTTCGTTGTAACATGATTATTTTATTTCTTTCTTTGTTTGTTTATTTAGTTATTTTAACTACCAGAAGGCCTATCGGATTTTAAGACTAAAGGGCATGCTGGATTTTGTGGTGTAAAGCATGGCAAATATTCTAAAACCTGAATCGCCTATTTAAAACCCAAGAGCTGACTGAAAGCATTTAATTCTGCTAGGGAAAACTTGGCAGTAGTTCCCCTCCTGATTAAATCGCCATTGCACCCTAATATAATCATGTTTTTAGAAACTTCAGTATCCGGTGTGCAATAGCTACAACTTAAATTTCATTTGTACATACGGGGTTGATGTTGTTTAGTGGCAACAGTTGAAAAACATTGTACTACTTAGAGCTGGGTGTCTGAAATATTGGTGGAGCAAGTGAATGTTTATATGTGGAAGAAAGATTCAAAACAACTTAGATATTTTCAAAAATTATTTTCCTGATACAATTTTTCTGGAAGAAACTCTTGAAGGGTCACCAGTGTATTGGGACCTTTATGAGGTTCATGTGTTTTCCAAATAACCAGACCATGTCCATATGTGGGCAGGTGAGAGTGGGGGGATGGTCAGGGTGGTAGCAGTCTCTGCTGATCCTGAAGGCTCCCGAAGCTGCTCTGTGTCCCAGCTTGGTGATACCAGAAGGAGAGTAAGGAATGTGCTCCACTAGGTCTGAGCAAACCAGCAACTCTTGGAAAGGGTTCTCCTCTTGCCAGTTGAGGCACAGTTGCTGTCGCTGCATTTAAACCTTTGAAATATGAAGGAAGAATGTATTAGCTTCAGTGATCACCAATGCCTGCTCCACAAGGAGCAGCACCTTCTTAGAGTCTCAACTCAGTGGCATACAGTTGGCCATGTCCTGGGTCACTGCAGCACCAGGGTGACAGAGGCAAGGGATGAGGACGTGTAGGTGGCCTTCCTCACTGGGGTCAAGTGGAGTTTGGAAGAATTGAATGGCGCTGTCACCCTGCTATATATGTTCTATTTTTATTCTCCTGATGTAAGTCTAGCCAGTGAGCTTCCTGCCTTCCACCGGAGCGTGGCCATAGATATCACCTGTACATGACAGCTGGCTGCCCACCCCAGCTCCTTCCTTTATTTGAATCTAGACTGGTTTCTGCCCAAAGCTACTTGCTGGACCTTTGATCTGGGCACTACTCTTCAGAGTGTTTGATTGTGTTTTAAATCCTTTACATCCTAAACTGTAACCAACTAAATTCTGACACTAGAAATTAAAAAGTAACATTTAAAGTGCTTGTTCTGTTGGTCAGCAAATTAATCAGAGCATGCAGTTTTGTAGTCCTTTTGATGGTGTGAATATAAACAGATACGCTATAATATTTTTTCTTTCCAACCGTTCTTTTTTGTCTACTCCCACACAGCAGTTTAAAGAATTACTGTGGGATTTTATTTCAGTAATAATTTACAAATACACATAGGATTTACAAATGGTTGTGAAAGCTCTTTTTCTCCACGTTGCAAAAGTTATCTTCTAAAATTACACTGTGTCTTTCTTGCATTCTGATATGCAAGAATGTCTAAAGGGTAGTCCTGCGTTTGGCAGATGTAAAACTTGCCTGAGGTGTGAAGTAAGAAACACCACAATACTGAGGAGGAAGGAGAAAAGAAACAATATTTTTCTTTTCATTATGCATAAGTAGGTGCCACAAAGACTAGTGCCTAGTGTCAAGGGTTAGTTAGTCTCAAAGCAACTGTTCTCTACAGGGGTTTTCAAATACCTGTACTTGTATGTTTGTATTTGTTAGCTGCAGACTATATGCTTAACCTTGTACAACAGGAGGAGGACTACCAAGACCTTGTCTTTTCATGAATGTCATGTTAAAAAAGTACATATTTTCCATGCAAATTTAATGGAAAAGTGCTTGTCTAAGAGTATGTGGGCTGGATATTGAGGGCTCTTCAACACAGATTCAGACATTCCCACATGCAGGACCAAGGTGGAAGATCTGACTGTGAGATTTTTACCTACTGGACAGAGCTAACATTGTTGATGGAATGGATGGAGAAATACTAAAAGAAGTGAAATGAAAAATGATCAGGTTGAGACTGCGGTGCAAGGGGGAAAGAACTTGGCCTGCTAATCACATTGAGATACTGACAGCAGAGTTGTTACTCTGAGAACTGTGTGATTGCAGCAACTGAGATGGTTACTCAAGGATGTAGTGGAGTATGTAGCAGAAGTCATAGTTTTGGTGGACAGACAGAGCTGGTGAAACATGGAACCAGCTCCTGAATTGTGGTAGACTTGTAGGGTTTTAGGCCTCCCATTGCTGCTTTGTGAGATCTGGGAGTGGGGAGGAGTGGTGTAAACAATAAGCTGATACAGTTGGTGTGGTCTTTAATAGACCACATTGGATGGAATTGGGTGTTCTCAAAACCTTGGTTTACTAACAAAGTACATTATAAAAATATTACTATCGTTTGTTCTTTTTCTTTTTAAAAGCTTTTTAAAAGTCTTTACAATTCTTTTGCTATTGTCATGTAGTTTATACTTTGGTCTAGAAGAAGGCCCCCAGGCTTCTGAGACCTTAAAGGTCTTGAACTTGGCTACTCTAGCTTTGTTGTAAATGTAGCTGCAATGGTACAAACATATTTGGTACGGTTTGGCAAAGCAAAATACCCTGTAAAACACATAATACCAGTAAAATCTGTCCAAAATACTTGTTATTAAAATGTTAAAGATCTTGTGGGTCTGGCAGGCATAGATCTTAAATCAAAGAATGAGTTTTGTTCATAAAGTTTCTCAACTGCTGTCAGTACTTATACCAATATGTCATGATATAATATGTAAGTTATCTAGAATTTCATTGTGCACAAATATAATTCTAATTCATTGTAACAGGTAAATGGAACTTTGGACAAAAATACTCTTGTCTCTTTTCAATAGTATTTGTCACGAATATAAACTGATTTATGTGGTTGGAACTGAGATCCCATTATTTTTTACTGAAGTCACAAAGGATAAAAGGATGTTACAGGGTCTTTAACTGAAAATGTATTCTGTACTACAGGTTTTGTAGATTTGCTTCTTTACACATACTGAAAAACATGTTCCTCACAGTCTGCATTGGCCTTTCACATTTGTCATTTATCCCATAGACTAATTTACATATGTGAACAAAAATATACTAAAATGGTTATTCTTCTGGTAGTTACATAATTCCTTGAGATCTGAATTCTTTCCCAGGGTTTGAATTTACAACCATAATTGTGAAATATTAGTCTCAAAAACAGTTTACAGTTTTCTGGTATAAATTATTCAGAAAAAAACCCCTGTGTTCCAACTCATTCAATCAGATATTAACATGTAGAGGATGAATGGAATAATATCATGATGTAAGATTAAATAGTCTGAAAACTATATTGTGTTAGAAATTGCACCACATCAGTGGGCTTTTTTTTTCCCCTAGAGTGCATATAAGGAAATAGAGATATAATTATCTGTGTATTTTAAATATTTTAATGTGGAGAACCATATTAATGTTGTCACACTACTTCTGTACTTCTGGGCTTTATTTTTTTAATCGTGTACCTGGCCTTATGATCTTTGTGCTTCGTTTTTACTTTCAGTGATGTCAGCTGGACAAAGATTTTTCTCATCCTCTTTGTGTGCCAAGTTTAATATGCTGCTTGTGTGAGAAGGTATTTAGTGAAATAAAATTTAAAAAAATTTGTTGCTGTAAGATGTGTGTACATATATACATAAGATAGTTTTAGGACACTGCCTTCTGTGGCACGCTGCTCAGAAGAGTAGAGCATATTCTACCATTCCAAATGTGAAGTCTCAATCATCCAGCTTCTTGCTAAGAGAAAATTATTCAGGTCTGAAATGTGATGTACTCCATCTTCTTCTTTCACCTTTCAAATAATCAGGAAGAGGACCTGAGGTCACATTATTCTTTGTGAAGGAAAGGAGAAACAGTATCTTTAACTGTTGTCAAGAATGTTTCTTTCTGTCTTATCTTACAAGTAGATAATACAGCTTGTGGTCTGTTCTGCTTGTATGACTTTGTTTCTTGGCATTGTGATCCTGAAGTCTTGGGTTTATATTCTCCACTTCTGCCTGAAGTCCACTGACCTTAGTTTATATGTCACAGTGCTTCAGGGATATGTTCACTTAGCTGGAATTAACATTCAGATGATACTTTGTTTGACCGTCTCTTAACACGTTCTGCAAGTGGTTCTGCGGGTCCTCCTGGAAGATTGCAGCTGTGCATATAAATAGGCTACAGTTAATAACCCTATTTATAGCAAGCCCAAGTCTGATGTTCTTTCTCGCTAATTGGACTTTCCAGCCTTCAAATAAATTCAACAAAATAATTGGATTGCACCATTATCCACTAAGTACGATACATTTACTTTTTCATTGATTAATTTGGCAGTTTAAGTTAAAATTGCCTAGACTAATTTAAATTATTAGTTTCAGGAAAGTGATACAACTAAGTATAAAGAAATATAAATAAGATGTCTTTGATAGACTGGTTAAATTTCAACAAAATTAGTAAAGATAATATTCTAGATTATATGAAAGTACAAAAACTTTCTATTCTTTTGTCTCTGGACTTTGTTATGCACACAATGTCCTGCTAGGGATCAACATAACAGCCCTTGTTGCTCCTTCAAAATCCCCAGCAAGCCTTTCAGAATGCTTGAGAATGCTTTCAGAATGCTCCAAGCCAGCAATGGTTAGGACTCAAATTACTTCAATTTTCTTTAATCTCTAACAGGGTTTTCAGTGAATTAAGAACAATTTGAGCTAAGTTCACAATCACACTTCATTGTGACCTTCTGAATCTGGTAGTGACTGGACCATGGTGAGGGAATGTGATTACAGGTGTTGCCAGGGTCAGAAACATGAAAGTACTAAGTACTCTGAAGAAGAAAACAGCAATTCAGAATAGTCCTGGAAAATTCATAGGAATCACTCATACTCATAAGGATGAAATGGGATCTGTTTATCTTTAGGAAGCAGAAATGTAATGTACAATGTGCCCCTGGCAAGGTGCCTCATACCTTGGCCTTATTCACTGAAATCAGTTCTAAAGTACTTACAACGTAGCAGGCATGGCACAAATTGTACAATGAGATTATATCCAGCTTTTCCTTGGAAGGTCTGTCCTGCCCTGTAAGAAAGCATATTTTAGATGCATTCACAACTTGGAGAATTGAAGAGTGACACTTGAAGAACATGTTTGTACAGGGACAAGTGGAGGCATCTAGACAATCTTTCATGGGTGCCTAAGTTCCTAAGAGAGCATCTGGTCGGGCATGCTGTAATTAATGCTGTTTTTTTTCAAAAGTCTCTGCATGAAAGAGACGACTTTGTTTTCTAATGATATATGTAGCCCATTTAAAAATCTTTTAGTGACCTTTCAGCATAGGATTCTGCAACATCACAAAGCAAAAATCTTAGTTATTTTAGATCCAGACAGTAATACATAGTTAGGAAAATACAGAATTTGCATGTCTGTCAAATTAAATCATTTGCTATTAAATTCAATGTTGGTAAAGGGTAAAGGAGTCTAAGTTTGTGCTGAAAAGCACAGAGACCACTCATCTTTGGTTTCTAATAAGAAGCTTTTCTTTAATTGGGAAGGCTGTATATGTTTAAAGGTAAAACAAAAAGAAAATTCCAACCAAATCTTCCCCTGCTTAACTGAGGATCTCTTAAGTCGTTTAATTAAGATGATCTCTGAAAGCCACTAAAATGATGCAGAATGAGCAGCTAGCTTGCAGTAATTTTAGCTGTTAAAATCTAGTGTCATAGAAACTGTATAAATTGCTATAAAAACACTTTTAGTGGTTTGAACAGATCTTCTTTGTCTATAATTGCATTTGCATTTAAATGTATATTTTTTAGAAATAGATAAGGATTTCTTCTCTCAGGGTGGTACAAAAAGATACTAACATGGTTTCAATAACTTCATTTTGCTTCTTTGAGCACTTTATAATCTATTGTTGAATCTTGGAGGCAGAGAACTGATTTTTTTTTCTCTTCCCTTATCTGAAACCACATATTTCATTGTAATGTGAATCATAATTGCTAATACCAATTTAAAACTGGGCTGTTGAAACAAGCAGAACCAGAGATCAAAGGATTATCTGCACTGTGTCCAATAATACAGCATGTTGCTTTATGGATGCAGCACTGACTTGGGATATGACTGTGGTGACTCTAATAATGTTATGTCTTTTTCATCATGTAACTCAAACCATCCATCTCTTGTGGTGTAGAATAAAAGGCATCTTTGTCTCCTTTTTCGTTGATGAACCAAGTGCAGATAGAAACTTTGTTGGATGATAATTCACAGAAGTTATTTTTCTGAAACAATTAGCATAACGTGCAATTGCTCTAAAACTGACCTACTGAATTAGTAATTAAGAAACCTCCATTTATCTAAAGTTCTATGGACAGTCCAGTGAAGAACTGCCATTTTTTCAGAACTCTCTTCATTTTCTCTCCAGTGTCTCAAGTTTAATTAAACCTTTGCCTCTAGAAGAAAATAAAATTATTTCTGCCACAGGTTTAACAAACATGCATGCTTAATGATTTTGTTCTGCAGTTGAAATTGGAATTGATTGAATATGTGTATCCATACAGATGATCAATATTTTAAAATGTGATATATATAAAATGTTTATCACAATTTTTTTGAACCTTGGAAAAAGGATCTTTTCACTCCTTGTTTTAATGCTTTTTGAATAGAAAAAAAGGAGAAATGGTAGCATAAATAGCAAAATTGACTCAAACTGTGAACAAAAGAATGAAATAATTCTACATCACTTTTTTCACATGCATAATAAATGGCACAAAATATTTATTCGTGAATAATGAAACCACTTTGTAGGTAATTCAACTATCACAAATTTACAAATCTGAAGCAAATGTGAATTCAAGATATCATGATGTGATCTCCTGCTTCAGTCTTGGCCTGGGAGTTGCAACCTTTACCGCTGAAACACTTCCTACATAGCAGATATTGCACTGCACTACACTGGTGGGGTGCCAGATTTCTACCTCTCTTTGCCTCACATCCTGTCATCATAAACCAGCAGCCATCCCCAAGATGTAATCCTCACCATCTGGCTTACTGCAGTCCCTTTTTGAAGTGGTGTGGATTGTCTGTCGTCCTTCTCCCATTTGTTTGAAATTAAATGCAGGAATTGTTTAGCTGTGTGCTACAGCCAGATTCTCACACTGTGCCCTGCAGAGTACCAAATGATGGAAACCTTATTGGTGGTCGACCAAATGAGTCAGCTGGTGGGCAGGCTGCAGTTTTGGGAAGAGGAAGGAAGTGTTGTGCAGGTCACGAGCCTGTGACCCTTGTGGTGCTTTGGCTCAGCTCAGCCATGAATGGGGTCATTTTGTGGGCCAGGAGCAGATTTTTGAATGAAGAGGTGTGCTGAAATACCCATTGTGTTTCTTGCTGTCATTCTTATTTATTTTTGTGATGCTTTAACTGTGTGCCTGTTCTGCTGTTCCTCTGCTGAGTGCCTGCATGTGTGGTCAATGTGTCTTCCCCAACTCCCCCAGCCGGTTTGGCCTGGGGAGTGCTGACTTTGCAAGGCTGGCTCCTGGGGAAAGGCAGTTGGAGTTTGGGAGCTTTCACTGGGTGTTGCTGAAGAGATTTTTTGCCTTCAGTTGGTCACTTGATGTAATCCATACCGTACTAGCATTTTGAGTGAGGCACATTTATTTTGATTACAAATGTTAAGTAACTGCTCTCCAAGTTCAAGGTAACCTACAAAGGATTGCTTCTCCTACCCATTTCCAATTTATGCCTTGAAAGGAAATGGGGGAATGAAGTATTAAGAAAAAAGTTTCTGCTTTTGGGTATTTATGCATTAACGTAACTCCAAAGAAACTGACTGTGCTAAATACTATTCTGTCTGAAGCTCTAATCCACAAAGAAAACCACAGAGGTACTACCCAAAGGCTGCTGTAAGCTTGTCTGGTGGAATTTAGCCTTCTAGAGTTGGCATGGTCAGTGTCCAGGTCAGAAGATAAGATGCCTGTGTTTCAAAGTTAATGGTTTAAAAAGAGAACAACATTCATGGCTTCCCCACTTCTCTGTCAAAATGCTTCTAGTCCTTCCTCCAGCAGTCCCCATGAGTGGTGATGAAACTCCTGTTGTTCAGTTCTCTCTTCCTACTTCTCAGCAACCTCAGAGAATTCTGGGATGAGCTGTTAAGAGAACATAAACTCAGGCACCAATAACATGACAACAAGACAAGTCTACATTTTCTTTCCTCCTCACCATGGATTTCAGCTGTAATAGGACCAAGATTGCATTGATCTGGTGCTTAGATGAGATCAGTTCACAAATGAAGAACAGATAGATGAAAGTGAACTTGACAGAGGAGAGTTCTAGTGGGACAAAAAGACATGCTGAGAAACCCACAAACCTGGTAATTCTGTCTTCTGCTGAAGATATGTACCTTATATTGGTAATTTTTTTTTTGTTATATTTAAGGTAATGATCCTTCTTTACTGCTCTTGAATTTTGTGGGCCTATACTACCTAAAAACACAGAATGAAAACGTTACAGTCAGTAGGTATTCTTTTCTTGCCCTTTGTCAGGGCCACCTTCTGACAAAGCTGTTGTAGGAGATGTTACTTCTAAAAGTTGATCCAAGCCTGTAGAAATAAATTGCTCAGGAAATAAGGCATTCACTGACCTTTTGTTCCAGAGGAAGGCAACTCTCTTTGACCTCACTTTCTCTGCTATAGAGGTACAGCACCATGCCCAATTGTAAACACTGTTTCTCCAGAAAGAAAATAAACAAAACTTTTTAGAAGACATTCCCATGCATAGTTTTGTCTGCTTGAAATAGATTTTAGGACAAACAGTATATGACTACTGTGTCAACCCATCACAACTCCACTGGGGTGTAGTCTGGCATTTGAACTTCCTCGTGTTGAGGAGTGAATGTCCATGGTGGGAAATGGCCCAGAGCAGTCCTCCCTGCAAGGGTTCACACACAGGACCTGTCAAGAAAGAGATACCCAAGTTCCCAGTCCAAGAATGCAAGTTGTGCTCTTGGATGAAGTAATTCCTTTGCCTGGGGATTCTCTTGGATTTCGTAGTCCTTGCAGATGCCCAAATATTCATGATGCTAGTAAACACTGGCTTAAGCTTAGTTTGCTCAAAGATAAAGTAGGCCAGATCCATGACTCATGCTGATCTGTATATTTTTTTCTTTCTCTCTTTCTTTTGCTGGAAGTTAAACAGCTTTTCAAAGATTCAGCAAATACCAAATAGGAGCAGCCTGTGTGCTAAGCTCCCATCTCAGTGTACTGCTGACTTCAGTAGTTTTCTGCTGAACAGAGTCAAGATCTGATATTACTACTTTAATGCTCTACATGACTCCACTGTCCATTTTTAAATTTACTGGTCAAAATCTCTACAATCAGATTGTGTGCCAGTAGGAGACAACTACCAGAAGAAATTAATGTAGTTGATGAAGTGGATTCTCCCAAGGAAAAATATAATCTGACCTTATATCCATTTATTAGCATTTTAACTTTCCCTTCTGGTGGAATCATTCTTGTCCCAACCAATCAGTCATATGAGTTAATGAAGTTATTTCTTTACTTAGTCTCAGGAAAAGGAGGACTCAGAGATTTCTATTTTTACGTTCATGGGAATGTGTTGGTACGATCATGAGGGGGATCTTAGATACCAAGGAAAATGTCTTCTAAATTTATTTCTATTTTTTTTAAAAGTAACATATGCTGAATCCTCCTTTTTTGCTGAAAGTTTTGTTGTACAGCCTGACTTGCATACTTTGGGAAAAATCTTTGGCTGGAAATAAATGTTCTGTACTGCAATATGAATATTTTTATCCACTAAAACCTGCTTATTCCTAGAAGACTTGGAAAACTTTGGAAGAAATTTATGCTGTGTAAGATGCTTTGTTTCTGGGCGTGACAGTGCACAAATAATATCTATCTGACATACTCGGGTATGGAGTAACATTGTTCTTGGCAATCTAATCAGGAAGATATTTAGTGAATGTTGTCAGAGCTGGGAATGGACCAGAGCACATACTTACAAAACAATAACGTAAGAGCAACTCGCTTTTCCTTGGAATTGTAATCCATTTGAGTTTCTTAGTAGACATTTTTTTAAAACTATATATAATATCTGAAATGATATCTAGGATCTCCATTTTGATTAATGCTTACACAGCTATTTATTCAAGAAGCTGTGTGAAGGATAAAGTGCAATGACCAAATCCAGCAGGTTCACTTGCTCTTTCTTAGGATATATTTTTGTTCCATTTGTTGTCTCAGTGGTTACCCATGCAGTGTACTTTTCAGCATAATTCTGCATTAATTGATCATCATCTCAGTATTTAACTGTATAGACGTGTCTTTTGAAACATGTGACACTGTTTTCAGCTTTTTGCTGTGTCTTACAAGAATGGAAATCCTGTAACTGAAAGTAGATTTGGTAAATTTGATTTATTGTCTTGTTTGAAAGTGTATGTGAAAGAGCTTCCCAGTGATGCTGCTCTCAGAAACCATAACTCTTCTGAAGATAAAAGAAATTGTAATAATCCTTTCATTAGCTAACTTCTACATACTGTAAATGGATTGCTGTCTATCCAAGGAAGATTGCTCAAGGATAAAAGAGTTTGTTACTTTTATTTAGTGCATTTTCTTCAGCAATTCCTAGACAAGACGGAATGATTAATGAATGACTGGTTTCATATCTTGGAGTGAATCACTTTAGCTTGTCTAAATAAGTAAAAAATCATGCAACAACAAAATAAGGTTTTTACAGAGAAATTTAATATTTGCAACAGTGCTTTCAGTACTTGACTAACTAATGCACCCTTTTTAATGGAGTAAATAATTTTCTGTGGGTTAGAAGGAGAACACTTGGGATATCATATAGAATTCAAACACTGTGGAGCACTATATTTATTAAGATGCCACAAGTGATTGTGCTGGAGAAAAACATCCCCTTCTTTCTTTTTCAATGGAGTTTTAATATTGGAATGGTTGTAGTATGCTCCTGCCTACCCTGTTGTGCTGTGACAGCAAGTCTGTATGATCAGCTTAATGAAGTGGAGCCTGCGCCCTGTGAAGCTGAGCAGTGGGGAGAGCGAAGCCCAGTGGAGCTGCTCAACCCAGTTGCACACTGTAGTTATACCCTGTCTGCCCCAGTTCTATTTCCTAGAAGTCCATGGTATTGAGGGTATCTCCATGAAGTTGGGAAAACTGAGGCAGATGCTGAGGGAGCAACATGGCAGTCTTATACCTGGAATGTCACACTGGTTTTAAAGCATATTTTGATCCTTATTTAGTTTTCCTTCCTGAATTAAAGTGTAAAGTTTCTCTGACCAGGGTGTAGGTCAAGTGGTTCAAGATTCTTACTAGGTGTTCCTAGGCTAGAATATCAGTTCTGCCATATTTTCCAGGCAGAACATGAGGCATTCTGTGTTTGATTTTCCTAACTTAGTTCGTGTCCTTTCTGCTCATCAGGTTTCCTCTAGGCTTTCAGCCATCCCAGCTAAGCTCTTTTGTATGTACAGAATACTTAACATTTATACAGGCTTGTTGTTTAAAGGGGTTTTTGAGCATGTTTTTGTCAGTAGAAAGCAGACTTTGTCATGAGCTGTGCTTTTGGTGGTACTTGGAGCGAGCAAACAGGGTTCATAGTTCACACAGTTTACTTCTGTGTTCAGCAGTTCCGGCACAGAAACCAAACAGCCGTATCTGTTTAGACTGCCTCCATTCTGCTGAGCCTTTGTAGCCCTGCCAGCGTTCTCCACATCACTGAGCCTCCCTGTGAAAACCAGAGACCACTTCACTTTGTTAACGGGGCTGAAAGCCACTCACAGTGTGGGATCTGGGCAGCAAAATTCTTTCAAGAATGAGTTACACTCAACCAGTTAGAGTCGACAGAGGAGTAAATCAAAGGGATTATTTGTTTTGACTGGTGCCTGATTTGTTTTTGCCAATAATCTGCTCAGTCAGAATTTTTTTAAAAGCCCCTTAATTAAGTGTGATATTTTTATAAGCAAAAAACAAGCAGAAGAATCTGGTTTAGCTTTCGCTGTGCCCTCCATGCAGAAACTTTATCATCTGAACCATAGTGGCTTTTTTCTGTTAAGTCTTATAATGAACAATAATCATGCTTTAAAAATTAGGTGAGAAGATTAGAGTTTGTATAATAAAGGGCTTAAGCAGGGGGCAAAAGATCATACTTATATCTAAAAATCTGATCATGGGAACTGCTCTGCTTCTACAAATTGTTTATAAAGAACTAAAACAAAGTGACAGAAATGTAGATGCCATGATATAAAGTGGGCAAAGCACAATCATTTTAGGGGAAAAAAACCCTTATCTTGTTTTTCAGTTTTCTCAGCATTTGAAAGGAACTGTGATGGAATGTAACTTTACTTCAGAATTTTTAGCAAAATCCTTACAAATAAACACTGAGGAAACTTCACCTCATCTCTAACCATTTTTTAGCAGGTTGCATTTGTAAAGCTCCTTAAGGAGACTTAAGGGAAGATAATAGGAATGAACTATTGTTCAACATCATTAAAGTTGTTAAAAATTAGATTGATACAGTGAATGCTACTAGCTCAGAATTCTCACTTGTAGCTTGTTGAGCTACAAGTCATTAATTCTTTTATTATGAACTTAAGAAACATTCAATTGGACTAGTTAAATAGGCTATATAATGGCAAGTGAAATTTATGAGGAACTGCCACTGTATAATCTTTGCTAAAGAGATTTCAGGAGATAAAGCAGATAGATGTCTTTATAATTTTATCATTAATATCAGAGCAGTTGTACATGTGATGAAATGGAAACAGACCTAAGCAATATTAAGGAACAGCATTCAGTTAAATTACAGTGTTTATAGCTGGAAAATATTAATACCATGAGTCCTGCAGGATTCAGAGTAGGCTTAAACACTTACCACAGCTATATTAAATGGGGTAAAATGTTCTTGAGAGAACACTTGAAAATTTGATATTTATCTAACAGCAGGCCTGAAGGAGAGGATGAGAAGAATCTGCAAGTTAAAGAAGTGATGGATGCCAGCTCTGACTCTACACACTATATATAAATGTATCTATGTGAAATTACTGTGTTCTCTCTCTCATTCAAAACTGTGTCTTTTGGAGATTCACTTGGCAGTGAATTTTTTTAGCTTATGCAATTTTTTATCAGAACAGAAAATGCTTTGAACGGAGCTTATAGGTGACACTGCCACTTTATTTGCCTGTTCATTATGATAAATGTTTATAGTGTGTTAGTTACAGCATCAAATAACAGAAAAGATTTATACTCATCGCTACTTCAAAATCAAATGTGATGACCAAAAGCTCTTTGCATTTGCTGAATCAGGCACTTGGACTCTTCTTTTTTTGGAGGAAGTATTTTTTCTGGAAGTGATCCTGTTGACTTGTGCAAATTTAATCTTATTTAAGGAGTCAGAAGTTAGTTGCATTTTAACCAATACAGTATGTTTCAGCACACTGAATGTTGGTGGTGACACCACCTGTGACCTTGACTGTTCTGTTCCTTGCTCTGCCACAGGAGCTGCAGCTGTGACACAGCACTGCCTGCAGCATTTTGTCATCCTTGTCAGTTGTTAGGTACAGGTCACTGAGCACCTTGCAATAAGCACTGGTACTCTGAAGCTGATTAGATGTTCTAGAGAAATGCATTAAATGAGTTTATTGGTTTGACTTTAGTCCATGTTGCTGAAAAGGTACCATTTGTGCTGGTAGTAGGGTAGAATTTCACGGGCACTGAAAAGTCTCGGGTGTGTTTTCTTAATCTTGAAATCCAGATACAGTTATGAAGTTACTCCCTGAGGGAATATTTGATACTTGCCAAATTTACAATCCAATAAGAAAAGGAGACTGAGCTTTGTTCTCACCTAGAACAAAGAATATGACTGCCCTCCTAATTTTGCTGTATGCAGATAGCTGTAGTTGTGTCCATAGTATTCCAGCTTTTCAGAACACTTAAATAGAATAATAGGGTAGTTACCCTACCAAAGATTTTACCACTGAAACTAGGGATTCAAGAAGTGGATGACACATAGGGAGCAATTAAAATGCTGCCTTGTAAAAAGTTTAGAAGTTTTTAAAACAGATTTTAAAATGAAACTTCCAGAAGTTCAGAGCAAGTACAGAAAGCTGTTTTACAAAGTGGGGGAAGCTGAGGGATTAAACTCACTAAGAGGATTTTGAGGCATGGGGAGTGACATGGTTGGGCAGTAGAAAGAGAAATCCTTTACTCTGTCATGTTTAACTGTGGAATTAGGATTGTCAGAAAAAAAGGAGGTTACAAAGGGGAGGTAATGAAAGGGATGGAGGGAGGTGTGAATCATGGTATGTGCACAGGGAATTAAAACAAGAATGACTTCACAGGATAGTAAGAGACAGAAGACCCAAGTTTTTTAAATCCTGACAGAGAGAGAGAAATGAGAAATGTCAGATAATATATTTGACAATCTCTAATTATTCAGCTCTTGTGAATTGGAAGTCTATTCTCAAAGCTAGCATTCCTTGCAGGCTGCTCTGGGTCCTAGAGGTATCTGCCAGCTGGCCTTCTCATGTGCTCACAACCTCTCCTCTTCAGATATTTTGTTCTTGATGGTTGCATATAGATTTAAATTCTCCAAACATAGTAATTTTTCAGCCATTTCTATTACTAATATTTTCAAGAACAAGTAGTTCTTTTCTATCACTTCTTTTCTCAGTCTAATACAGAAGTTTTCTGATGTTGAATTGACTTGAGCTAACACACCACCACATAATGAAATGGCAAGGATTTGTTGCCATTTTTTGTATCTTAGATGGGACTTCAGCTGGAAGCCCATCTTTAGCTTCCAATTTTCAGTCCTGCAAAGGAATAGTATTTATCACTTTAAAGGAATTCAGTGGAAAGAACACAAAATGTAGGTACAGGATAGGGAATGACAGGAAAAAATGATTGTAGAATAATTGTTTTTGTAAGGGGGTTGGTGGGAGAGGAAGAAAAATGACTGCACATAAAAATAATTTCTAGGGATAACCTAAGCAGGGAATATTAGATGGAATATCATGAAAAGATTCCTGACCCTGACATTTAGCTGTCTACAGAATGGCTGATCACTTAACTCCCTGAGTTAGCTTGGTTTATGTTTAAATGTTTCAAATGCTGCAAAATACTGACAAAGAGAAAAGTTTGCTGTCATATTCCATCTCTTCTACCTCTAGTCTGTTTTTGTTAGTTCCACTAGCTTATTAAATTAAATTCTACTTTAAAGGCAGAACAAATTCCAATGTATGAAGAAATTACCTTTGCTCAGCTGTCTTGTTACTGGAGAGGCCTTGAGACATGCCCACTCCAAACAGAATTGTGGGTTGTCATTATTAAATCAGGCTTGATGTTGGGAACTGTTGCTCGTTCTCAAAGCTGATTTTTCTCTTTTTCTTACAGCCAGTGGTTTTGGTTTATCTCCAGTTAGTGAACATGACAGAAGCATGTCAGAGTTAATAAGAGATGTTTTCATTAATTTAGTGTATGATTGTTTCCATGGCCTGGAAAGTTTGGGAGAAAAGCATGAAAGAGAAACAAATTCATTCTAAAATATCTGCATACGCAGCATGTGAAAGAGTGATAATTTTCATTTGATAATTGCCCATTTATGTAGCAGATAATGAGTGAGCCAAAGGTGGCAGTGGCAGAAGTTACACAGCTGTTGGGAGCAGATTCATTGCAGTTGCCTTTGTAAGACACTTTGGAACTGGCTGAACTTCTGCTGGCCTTGCATTTGCAGCCTTGTACATCTTTGATGCTGCTTTGGTATTCAAAATGTGTAGTTTAGTATGTTTTTCTCTTGCTCATCCAATCCTTTGATCACTTCTGTTTTGATGGGAATTGAAACTAGTCTGGACTATTTACAGCAGTTCTCTGGAGATGATGACTTCCACCATCTGAAATAATCCATCTTTTCCCAATATGTATTTTAGGGACCTGCTTTTAGAGCTCCTTCAGGTGGTGCATGGTGTAGTAAAATCTAACAAGACAAGGTATTCTGCCTTTAGGGTGATATTAACAGTGACTTATCCAAAATGGTGCATTTTGCTGAATTATGTGAAAGCTACAACAAAATTCTTTAAAAGACACTTTGTCCAACTTGGGGATCAAGGCAGATCTGGTTATATTCTCATCTAAGCCTCACATGGAAAAGAGAGATTAATTTACTTTCTGCTGTCTAAGAAGTGTTACATCATGAGACTACTGAAATTTTGAGGACATTTGCTAGACATTGGTCCTAATTGCTGGCTATTTACATGGGAAGTTAATGCATGGAACACATTCTATAAACCAAAAGAAATAATATATACTGTAAGTATTGCTTGTTTCAGAAGGATGCAGCCAGACTAATCAAAACTATATTTAAAGTGCATTAGCTGTAAGTGTTTAGACAAGATCCAACAAATTGTTTCTTGGCTGCTGTAGAGAAGGCTTATACACAGCTTCAAAGGCTTTCACACAGGGTCAGAGTTTCCTTGTATCTTCCTTCTGTAAAAGCCACGAGTAAAAAAGCTGTCTCCTTCTCTGCTTTCCTGCACTGTTGATATGAAGGCACATTAGTTGTGTTATACTTTTCCTTTCATAAAATTTAAGGGGCTCCCACCTTCAGCCACGCTACTCAAAAGAAGAATGCCCGAGATTATTTACATCTTTTGCTCAGATTTTATTTTTGCAATCTGTTAGCACTGTCCTTTGCTGCCTTTATGCTTTTATTTGTTTATTTTCACAAAGCTATCAAAATTTGCCTTTTTTTTTTCTTTCCTTGCAGGAGATGTTATTTAACATGCCATCCGTAACACAATTTAGGTGTGTGGCTAGTGCTCAGTGTCAGATGCATACTTACAACAAGCACTGGGAGAGGAAGAACTTCCAATCAAACCACCAGGCATACACAATGGTGTCTTTTTGCCCATGTTTAACATATTCCAACTAATAAAGCTTACTAGTACTTTCATTTATAATGGATGCTCTGCCAAAACCCCTGACACTGAAAATAGTAACTTTTTAAAAGTAAGTATATATGAACAACAATTTTTAAAAAATTTGCATCCCAATTAATAGAATGTGATCCTTGAAGAAAAAAAAATCCAAACGTCAGACCATGTTCTTTGTTTATTGATTTTCCACCTACAGAAAGTTGCTTAAAATTATTCTCTGTAGAGACTCATGTTTCTCTGGCACAGCTTGCAGTCTATTATGGTAAGCATCTGCATTTTGAGAGGGAAGAGCTTTTTGGGAAAAGATCAAACTGCATACTGCACCAAACTAGTGTAACATGCAAACAGTGCTATTTAATCAGCAAGGAATTTTACACTGTCATAGCATCCTATATAAGGGAAAATATAGGAGTGCTGGACATGTCCAGAAACACCATGGAAGTTGTTGATGTTTTGGGATAAATTCTGAGAAACTAAGTGAAATTGAATAGTCCTTGTGTATAGGTTTTGAAAAAAACAACCTAAAACCAAACCAAAGCAAACAAAACAGACAACAACCCACCCCCCCAAAAAAAAACCAAAAAAAAAAAAAAAAAAAAACCAGCAAAACCACACATAACCACTACCCCTCACAATATAGTCCAGACTCTGCAGAGTACATGGAAGAGAGAATTGGCTCACATGTTAATTTCTTTAAATGTCTCTTCCATCATATGTTGCCTGGATTAAAAACATTTGTGTTGAAAGGTCTTCTGCTTCTATCTCTAAACAAAATACAGGCATATGTTCACTAGAATTTCATCATGGTCACTGTTAAATACTCCTGATGTGATAGTAATACACTTAAGTTTTTTCCCTTCTATTGAGATCTTTGGAAAAACAGTTTTCTTGCTATGTTTGATTGCCATGAAGAAAATGCCTTTAAAATTTATAACAGTAGTCTGGAGTCAAGAAATATGATTTAACATCTAGTAAATTGTGTTTTTATGAAAAGTTGTGTATAGTGTCCTGGATTAAGGGGGAAGGCAACCACTGCAAAAACAAAATGCAGAATCATTGAGGCTGAGTTCTTCATTTTACTTTATCACATTTGGTATTACCAGCCTATATAATACCACAATCAATATTTCCCCTCAAGTATTGGAAAAATGTAATTCTCTGGTTTTTGTATAACTCCAGGTTCCAAAATGTTACTTCAGAAAAGAAATTTGCTGCAAATGTCATGTGAAATGAACTTTCATCTTGTAACACTCTATTGGATTTTTTACCTGCATGCACTTTCTCATATTGAAAAACATGTGCATCTCATTTTATACATAAGTTGTTGTTGATTTGAGTCTTTCATGATCTTAGATTCTGAAAACTAAAAATTTAATAACTTGTGGGACATTTGAGGACAATTGAAATGTTACATTTTCTGATTAGAATGCACATATATGCCATATCTGAAGATGTATGGCCTGTTATGAAGTTCTAAATATGAACAGTGCTTTATGAAGTGTTTTCTGGTTTTCTTCTTTGTATCTTTCATGGTGATCAAGTTGTCAATAAATAGGCTCTTTGAATAAACTGAAAGGAGATTCAAGCTGAATTTTGGAGAGGCAGGAGAAAAGGCTGAAATTGGGTGATGGAATATTTTTCCAGCAATGTGATACAAGTTCTGCATTTCTACTCTCTCTGGTTGCCGATTTAAGTTGCCCTCTCCCTTCTGTCCTTTGTTTGATTATTAATTTTCCTGTCTTTCAGACAAAGTTACTCTGATTCAGCCTGAGATGGGTAGTGGGAGAGGAAAGGAGTATCTTTAGGAGATAAATGCTCTCTCTTTTGATTTGCTTGGTGGCCAAAGTGAAGAAGACTGACCCTTCACACTTGTCAGCTGTGCTGGGTTCCAGATTCCTCCCTGAAGTTTAAAAATTGGGAATGGGGAAGATGGGAGGAAAATTTTAGTTACAACCAGGTATTTGGGCTTTTGGAAACAGGTGCAACAGGAAGATGGGAGGAAAATTTTAGTTACAACCAGGTATTTGGGCTTTTGGAAACAGGTGATGATCAAGATAGTCTGGAGGCTAGCAAATGAAAGTCTCCAGATGCTGTAATGGCAGCTATGGTAAGGGTGGTGTGTGGTGTTGCCAAGATAACCTGGTGATGGAAACTCTTTGGGATTCTCTAGTGCAACTTTTGTTATTACATGAAAAGTCTAATGTGTTTAATACCCACCTTTTGCCAGTACAGTTGTTGTTCAGTGTACCTTGAGCTTTTATTGTGCTTTGTTGTTCTTTCCAGAGGAAACTCAGGTCTCTCATAAACACTTAAAAGTTTTTCTGTAACATATTTATAGCCTGGTTTTCCATCCTGGTTTTATTTCTCAGTGTTTCCTTGGGACAATTTGAGGATATTGTGTCCTTAGTACAAGAATCTGCTGTATCTCAGTGGCGATCTAGCGCAGTTTTTCTGTAGATGTTCATGTGTGTACTCATTTGTACTTTCACTGGTGATATGCACAGAACAAAGAACATGTTGCAACAACACCAGCCAGTATCTGTTCCCAGGGAGCAGTTTCTATCAATCTCTTCACCTCAAACCTATGCTGTTTTAATGATACTGGCAACAAGTCATGTTCTCTTGACATACTTGAATTGGAGTCAACCCTTTCTACAGAATCCTGGAAACTTTTTATCTGCAGCTTTCTCTTTACCTCATTTGACTTCTTTACTGTCTCTACTAACTTCTTTCCTTGTATATGTATAAAGAAATTAAATATTAGTTAGCTTTTTTAAAAAGCATGTTTCTTGGACCATGTAGAATAACTGAATCAGTTGTAGAATAGGAAGGGTAAGTTTGGTTGTTAAATTGCAAAGTCTGTAGGCAAAGCCCTGGAAATATTTCAGTTCTGTGTCTATCTTCCTTATGTGTGGCTCTGCTACAATTACAATGGTGTAATTACAATAGATTTGTATTAAATGTCCTGCAGCTGGGAAGAGTAAAAGTGAATTACTTGAGCAAGATCTGCAACTCCAGTCTGAGTTTGTGAATGTAGGTAGTTTCAGAAAATGATCATGCAACTTACGTGTTTTGGGGATATGGGCATTGCAGAGGACCTGTTTTTTGGAGTAGCTTTTTCCAAGAGAATGTTTGTCATATATTTCACTATGGCAGGAGTAGCATCTGCTAGCAGAGTCATTTTGTCTTTTTTCATTCCTAGTAATAGAACTAGTTAATTTGCATTTTGTTTCATTTGTAGAATTTGCAAAATCCAGGTGAACACTTCTACTTATTCTTGAAGATCAGTTAAATAAATGCTTGTTTCATTGCTGTTCTGACCTTACCTTGGAATCAACAATTTTTAAAAGCCATAATTCAAATGTCCTCAGCTTTGAACAAATTGGTGACTCACATTCCCTTTGGTCTGTCCCTGTCTTGCATGGTTAAAAAATGTCTGCCTGAAGACTTCAGTGTCTTGAGAACAACATGATGGACATAAGAAATGCTGGCCAACATTCAAGCATATGTTTTTGTTTCAACAGGTATGAAGCTTCGAAGAATGGCTTGGAAAGGGAATAGTGAAGTGTGTAAGACATTAGTGGGAGGAGAAAAGTTGAAAAATAGCTACAGATTCCTATCAGTTATTCTGAAATTGCTGTGTCATTAACACTAATATGTGGGAATAAACATTTCGGAATGCACTCAAATAATTAATAATAATTAAAAATACTAATTTTTCATGCAGTTATGTCTGATAACAAGAAATGGAGTGGATGCATTAGGAGAAACTTGTTCTTCATGTCTCTATTTCTCTCTGTGCAATCTTGCCAGAAGTTTATTTAAAGGATAGAATAAGTTTCTTTTAACATTCACTTATTAAAATATTTAAACAGGTACAGCCCTGATAAAATCTTAACTAAGCATGCCTTTCAAGCTCATTAATTCAGGACATATAATCAGTTTTGTGTACTACTGTGATAACCATTGTGTTTAATTTTGAAAGTTAGAGACACAAAACCTAATAAAATTAGAATAGAAGCCTCTGAGAACAGTGCCTGAAGGAAAAATTAAATTCATTCCAACACAAGGAGATATGAAGTACAAATAGAACAGCAGTAATAATTTTAGTGTGACACAAAGTTTCATTAAAAATCTATTTTGTTGCATTCAATGTCAGGGTTGTGGAGGCTGACTGAATGTAGGGTCTTTTGATATTTATCTTAGAGGAGAGACTCATGTCTAATAGTAGTTTGTGGTGCTTGCCATCTGGTTAGCCAGTGCTATATAGATGTCGTATTTTCTGTAAGCACACATTCCTCTGTCATGTGTAAAACTGAGGAGTGCAGGGATAGTTAGGTAAATAAGTTATTTCAGCTTGCAGCCATAGGAAGAGAAACTAGAGGGAGGTGACATTGGCAATGAGACACAACCTTTCATGTGAAGGTCAGGGATTTAAGTCTAAGGTGAAGTGACAGGAGTATTAGTTAGTACTGACAGATTTTATGTGGCCTAGGGACATAAATTTGATGTTAAGTCCAAGCAGACAGAAACCCACATCACACAAACCTATCTGTATAACCTGGATCTAGCTGGTGTTTCAGATGTTCTTTCTTTCATTTCCTCTCTGTAGCTGGACATGGGGAAAAAAAATCACAAGCTCAAAAGGTTTCTCATGCTATGGAGAACATGAAGAAATTTGTGCCTCTGAAAATGCAGAGATGATACCAACCTGCAGCCATTCCTTAGGCACCCGATAGGATGGAGGTGGGTTCCATGTACAAAGCACAGCTCAGTTTGATTCCAGAGTGTGACCTTGAGGACAGCTTTCCCACTTTTTGGGGACATGCTGTAATCACTCTACATATTCCTTCTAATGAATACTCAAATGTTTCACATATGCTGAACAAATTCCAAGTGAGATAACTTCCATTTTATGGTCCCCCATCTGTGGTAATCACACTGTGATTTTGGAAAAGAGCAGGACAAGGAACCTTTGTATCTCTCCCTTTCTCTTAATGCAGTTGACTTGTTTTTCACATTTCTGCAAGGCTCTGAGTTATCCATCTGCTTTCTATTCTGTGTTGGGAAAGCATTGGTTTGTGTCTGGCATAGAATTATCAAGTCATAGAATCATTTAGGTTGGAAAAGCTTTTGAGATCTTGGAGTCCAACTGTTAACTTGGTACTGCCAAGTCCACCACTGAACCATGTCCCTAGGCATCACATCTGCATTCCTTTAAATACCTCCATGGATGCTGATTCCACCAGTTTCCTGGGCAGTCTGTTTCAGTACTTGACAACCCTTTTGGTGAATAAAATTTTCTTACTGTCCAATCTGAACCTCCCCTGGCACGAGGTGAGGCTGTTTTTCTTGTCCTATTACTACTGCTAGGGAGAGGAGGCCAACCTTCACCTGGCTACAACTTCCTTTTGGGTAGTTGTACAGAGCCATAATGTTCCCCCCAAGCTGCATTTTCTCCAGGCTGCACTACCCTGGTTCCCCCAGCTGCTCCTCATAAGACTTGTGCTCCAGACCCTTCAGCAGCTCTGTTGCCCTTCTCTGGACACATCTGTGCATGCATTAAAAGATGGTAACAGGCAGCAGACATACAGAGCCCAGGCAACTCACGCACTTGAACTGTCTTTCAGCCTTGGAGTAGGCCAAACATCTTGGAGTGCATATTGTCACTCTTTTTTCCTGCTTTGCCACATGTGTACTTTGCATCAGGTTTACCAAAGTCCCCTGCACTCTAAATGCATTCCAGAACCTCTGGGTTACTGCTTCCAATAAAGCAAAACTCTTTTAACTTAGAGCAGAAATTCCACCCTGGAAATCATCCTGACAACAGTTGTCTCATCTGGTCTTTTGCAGATATTGTTTGAGTTTAAAAATCAGCCTCTTCTCTATCTTGGTGAAAACTTGTGTCAAACATACTTTAAGTTTCACAAGAGCATATAAACAAAGAAATTAGGGACAGATAAACATGTAGGGTGTGCTATTGCTTTGTATCAAAACTCTGGTTTTTTGAGATACATGAGTAGAATTGAGTAGAGAAATCTGCCAGTGTTAGTTGCAAGTACTTCACTGTGTCTTTGTGAATGTGACTTTGGTAGGTACTAGAAATTGTGGACTAAATTCTTGCTTGTGTGAATGCATACAGTTCCAATAATTTCTAAATAAGACAGGGGTTTCAAGTCTCTATTTGTTAGTATTTTCCATGAAGGTGTCATAAATAGAAGAATAAATGTTAATCTTCACTCTATTCCTACATAATAAAGAGTTGCTTAGTCCCATTTTACTGACAAAGAGATCAATACAATATAATGAACTAATATGAATGTAGAAATGAGAAAGAATTATTTTTTAAGTCCACAATTAAACCTCAGTAGAAGTGCTGTTTTAATGATCAGCAACAAAAAGAAACTGAAAGGACTACCATTGGTGAAAGAAGACTTGTAATTTGAAAATTATGTCGATATCTTGAAGACATGTTTCATACAATATATAAAGTAATTATTTTTATGGTCAGTGTAAGATATTTTCTTTCGTGTTGCAAGCCAAGTAATGTTCTGTTTCTGTGGATTCATTCATCAGTTCATAAAACTTTTAGAAATGAATTGCAAATTATTTAATAAAATGGATTTCACACCAACTTTAATTTTTACCATGATTTTGACTATCCTAAGTAGAAAAGAGGTCTTTTATCTTGTGGTAATGAAATACTATATTGAATATGACAGTTTTACTATATCCATCTGGATCTTGAAGGACATACTGGGCTTTGATAGAGCTGATTTCCAAGTTGTATTCTGCTTTTTATATCTCTAACAAAATTTTCTGAGCAAAAGAAATGGGGATTATATATATATCCAGAAGAAAATGTGAATTAGTCTGTCTGGAATCAGTGTCATAATTACAAAAGGTGACCTCAGGAGATCACATATCCTGACCCTGTGCTCAAAGCCATGTCAACTAGAGCTGGTTGTGTAGGGCTTGGGTCTTGAATATCTTCAAGGACAGAGACCCCACAGACTCTCTGGACAGAAGTTTCAATGTTCTACAGCCCTTGTAGCAAAAAAGCTTTTTTTTTTATTTTTAAGTGGAATTTCTTCTATTTCTGTTTCTGCGTTCTGTAAGTGGGCACTGCTGACAAGAGTCTGTCTCCCCCCTTGTTTACATCTGCCACCAAGAATTTGTACACTTTGATAAGATCCTGAAGCCTTTTCTTCTCCAATCCCAGCTCTCTGTTGCCTTTGTTGGAAATTATCCAATTTTTAAATTTTTTTTTTAAACTAACTTTAGTCAGGGGTTTGTTCTTCTTTGCACAGGGAGAAGGGTATTGAAGTTTCTATTCAAAAGACTCTCTTCCCTGGGTGAGGCCTGGTGAGCCTAACACCTCAATGGACTGGGAGTTGCCAGAAGATGCACAAGAAACAAGTGACTATTAACAAAGATTTCCCTTGAACGTCAGCCCCTGGTGTGTTGGAGACACTTGGTCTGGGAAAAAAATTAATAAAAGAGGCAAAGAATGAGGACCAAATTATCATCAAAGGTGAAGGGATCAATAGGAACGCAAATACTAAGAATTGTGTAATTTGGGACCTATGAACATTGAACCAAAGAATTGCTTTGGGTTTGTTTGTATAAATGTGTGAAAAATCTAGTAAAGAACCATGTGTGATAGAATGATTTTCACCGCACATCCTGGTCAGAACAACATCCTGGCCAGAATACACTAATGCCTTTATTCTCTAACACTGAAAAGATATTGATGGAGAGTTTTGGTGACACCTCCATCACGTCTGTGGTCCAGTGTAGTCATGTTGTTCTTGTTCTGGGGAGCTCCAAGTTGGACACAGCACACAGATGTGTCCCAAAAATGTGAAAACTGTGTTTCTCCAGTGCTGAGTGATAGGGAAGGATCACCCTCCTTAACCTGCCAGCAGCACTCTGCCTGATGCAGCTTGGGTGCCATTGGCCTTGTTTATGGCACAGGCACACTGCTGGCTCATGGTCAATTAGCTGTCCACCAGGACCCTGAGCTCCTTCCTCTGCCAAGCTGCTTTCCAGCTGGTCCCCAGCATGATCCTTGAAACACAGCCTGGATTCTTTTTTCTCTCCAGCTCTGTCTCCCATAGGATTCTTACAAATGGGTCCTTGAACAGGCTAAACAATACTTTCCCCTAGACCAGAGCTCACATCCTGCCATCCTGCCTTACTCCTTCTTCTCAGGATCCTGAGCCCCACCATCTTATGTTTACTGCAGACCTTCACTGCATTCCCAATCAGTTCTTCCTTGTTTGTAATTACCAGGTCTAGCAGAGCATCTCCCTCTGGATTTATTCCATGGTGGGTTCCTGCAGGTTCTGGGAATGCCTGAATTTAGTGCCGCATTGAGACATCTATTGTACACTTTGGAAGCAACGTGTATGGGAAAGAGAAAATGTTACATGCAGATTAAAAAAATCAGTAATGAATAATGAGAATCTTAGAAAAACCCCTGTAACTAATAAGAGGATAATCTTGGCAAAATTGTGAGAAACCTTGTGCAGGTGCCAGGAATGTAGGATAAGTCATAAAAGTAAAAAAGAGTTATAGTAATCAAATAAAAGACTTATTGAGTGTCTTAGCATACTAGACAATGAAGTCCTTTGGGCATGGAGGCAATGGCAAGAGCCTAACCTATGGGAGGATTTGTGGAGTAAGAGGGAAAGATCAGAAAAGCCTCTGTCACAGGCTGTGAACACGGGTCTGTGAACTGTGAGAGAAAGAAATCTTAGCTATCACAGCAGAAAGACCTGGAGCCACTATCCACTATAAAAAAACAAGGACAAATGGCATTGCTAGTTCTGATAGGTCATTGTGACTGTAGAAGTGGGACATTTCTGGGAGAATGGATTACATTATCAGTACTCCTTGTAGTATGTGTAATGGTGAGGGACCACGGGGTGGTAAGATGCAAAAATTTCATTGTGTTCAGTTGGTGGTGATGAATAATAAAAGCATCTGGAGGTGTGGCTCACAAGGCAGGCTTGTCAGCTGACAGTGTTCAAAATCCAGTTTGACTTTTGAATGCTGCAGTGATAGCCCAGCAGGGCACATTTTTTAAAAAGGTTTGTGTGATAATGGGTATTAGAAAAAATATTTTTCTAAGGGTAAACACTGAAACAGTTTTTCCAGAGAAGTTATAACATTTTTAATGTGAGAAATTTCAGTACTTGACTGGACAAAACTCTTAAGTGATCAGATACAAGTTGATCCTGCTGTGAGCAGGATATGGAAATCAATGCACAGTCAGAAGTCCCTTCCAACTTCAAGTTTTCTCCCAGGCCTGCTGTCTGCACAGGGACATAAGTGTTAGTTTTTAAGCCTCCTCTCTTACAGTGCTCTGCTGTTCCTACAGCCAGGTAAGGGTTGTTTAGACTTGCTTTCATCAGCATTCTTCTTGGGGGATTTGTAAAGTCTATTTTCTTGAGGGCAGTTGAGGGGTAGCTACTCAGGATGGCTTTCAGGACATTTCAGGTCATCACAATGCTCTAAAGCAGTGCTAGAGAGGCAAGGTTCTGACTTATTAGGGATCCTCTTGAGAGGAAGCAATATTTGTAATTTGTTTTGGAGAAAAATCTACTGTTTTTACAGTTTTGAAAAGGGAAGCTTGCTAGTACTGCCTAGTATCACTGCGTACAAGTAGGCTTTGTAAATGCTTCAGCAAAAGAAGTAGTACTGGATATTAATGTTTATTTTAGCTGAGATTAGTTATGATATCTGAAAAAGGGAATTTCAGAGATAGAACATGTGGGGACGTTGCTAGATCTGTAATAATGTGGAATCCTTTATATCCCTGAAGTGAAAAATATATAAATATATACTCTAGATTATAAAAATTATCTACTATATATGTATGAGAAGTCTTCCTTTGATAAGTGTAGAAAAAAGAGAGCTTCTCTCTTCACATCAACTCAGATGCCATTTTAGCTTTCCTACAGGGGTATTGCAGAGATTCTTTGCTGATGTTTGAATTATCAAAAAGCAGATACAACATCTTCTTTATGCAAGGGTAAATGATATTTCAGTGATACCTGATTTTGTTTAGAAGTAGTTACTGTTACAATTTTTCCTCTTAAGACCTCTAGAAGTGGGTTGAAATATGTAATTTTATATCCTTATTTTCAAAAGAGAGTATTATGAAGAGTTGTATTATTTCTGAAATGTCACAGCTCAGGAATAGGAAATAAAAGGCGCTGGAGGACTTAAATATGGAAATTCTAAGTCTTAAAATCCAACATTTAATCTGAAAACGGTAGTCATTTCAATACTTGGTTATCTTTTGAATGCTCATATAGTTTCTATGTCTTGTTACCTTTACTACAGTTCCCTTATCAGTAATAATTGCTTTTCAGACTAATTTTCTCCTTCACTGTCATACATGCTATAAATGATACCAGCTCATTTACTACTACTAGTTATTAACTACTAAGTGGTTTTGAGATTCACTTTAAACAGGGAGGTTTGATTGCAGTACTTTCCAAGAACACTTTAGTTCCAATCACTTCTACAAAGTAGAGATTCAGCTTTATAGAGTTTACTGTATGTTGTGACACAGGGGCTCTTTGAAGGTTAATCAGATTTTTAGCAATAATAGGGTTGGATTCTTGTGTGACTGAGTCACTTCTGTTTCATGTGCAGATCTGTCATTTAATCAGAAGCCTGGAAGTTAAGACTTAATACACTGCATATTAAGTAGAAAAGATAGTTGTTGTTTTAATCTTTTTTTTTTCCTTCTGAGCTTCACTATATCTTTAGGACTGTAAATTAGTTGAGACAGCTAGACTGATTATTTAAAAACCATTCCTAATGTGTGTAAAATCTAATAAAAGGAGCTGTACAGTGAAGTCATATTATTTGGACACCAAAGCTAAAACTAATTTTCTGAAATATCCTTATATATACAAAATAAAATCCACTAAATGTGGTGATGTTCCTGATTTACATGTAGGGCATGACTTAATTAATTGCAGTTTAACTGGGGGCAGTTAGTGTTTTCTTAAAGGCAAGTACAAACACACACAAATCTTTGTAGCCCAAAACAAATATTTGGGGAATGGCCAGAGTACACTGTCATAAAGAGTTTTAATCAAGTAATTTTTTTTACAACTGAATATCTCTGATACACCTCCATGCTTGAATTTAGCTGTTGAAGTTGATAAAAATTACACACAGTAGAGTAGGCTTGTGTTTAAGCATTACTGGACAAAGTATTTTTCTTCTTGTAGCAATGCCCCGCACATCTTAAAATACAGGAGAGTTTATATTAAAATATATGCATTATGTGTATATCTTACCTTACATGTTAGTTTAGCTCTAATCCCATGTCATATGTACTATGTTACAATACTTGGTACTCTGTGTTGCTGATGGGCACTCAGCTTTGTCATCCTGTCTTCCTCAAAGGTTGAAATGCTGAGCTTGAATAATGATAGTGTATACAAAACACAGTGTCCCAGCAAGAACTGTTTAAATGTTATCTTTGTAATGCAGTGCTTGAGAAATTTTGGTCAAGTATTTATCCTGCTCTTGGAAGAGCTGGGTTGGATTCCAGAATGGAAGATGATGTGTGATGTGTTTGCTGCAGTCAGTGTGGTGCTACAGCACACAGGATTACAAATTCAGATTGTTTAGGTTTCGAAAGGCCTTTGGTGGAAAAGCCAAGGGACTGATATACAGAATCTTGCTGCATGATACAAATTAAATAACTATTATAAATATTTTAAAACTTGAGGGATGTTGGTTTGCATACAGGAATGAAGTTCTGCCTGGACACAAAATATCAAGTAGGAAGAGTTGCATTTGTTTTGCTGTGTGACTTGAAGAGAGAAAGGTTTGAGGTGGAGTAGGAAGAGAATGAGTCAGGGCAAAAAAGGCCCCCATAAGAAGGGGGAAAGGAAATACAGTCTACAGATTAAGAAGTGCTTTAAGGAAGGATGCTGTGAATACTGGTGCCAGCTTTGCTATGTGGGTAGGGAGCAGAAATGCTATTGCTTGGTGTTGCCATTTTCCCCAATATATTTGGAAGCTACTACTGTGGATGATACTAATACATCCTAAAATGGCCATGCCATATTTAGTACTTTATATTTGTAAATCTGTGTATATGAAGACTTTATTTAGTCATAGTTTTGAAAGCAAGTTAAGCATGATGGGCTTAAATTTAGTCCTGCCAGCTGTTTTATATGCCTACTACTTAGGTACATGATATGCTGCCTTTCTTTTTTCCTTTATTCTCATGCTGTTAGCACAGTCCTTATAAACTGAAGCCATCTGGCTGTTCATAGCTGTAATGCTATCCAAATGTGTAAATTACTAAAAATGTATTCCCTTATGCTTAGGAGCACAGACCTGAATTTGGTGCTGGGTTCCTCTGTCTAGAGAAGCTGGGATTAAGAGTGTTTTAGTCATGGTTTATTTAGTGCCTTAAATTTTATTTGGACTAGAGAGAATAGGAAATTGTGAAGTGAGAGAATGTTTCTGAGAATAAAAATGAGTAATGAGTATGTGGGGAAAGAGAGAAATTATAGGCAATTTTTAAAATGGATTAAATTTGTGGTGCTAATTCTTATCTGACTTCTGTTTTCCTCTGATTTTGGTCCAAACACAAATCAACTTTATATGCTGCTTATACATTTAAGGTAAGTATTGCAGAAATACCCATGCACTGGCAGGGGGTTCATGCAAGGAAAATATCCAGTTAAATAATGTAAGACCTTGTATTGCTACTTAGAATTTCAGATGGACTTACTTGGAAGAAAACTGGAGAAAGTGAACCACAAAAATTTGAATAGAAATGTTTTTAATGGATTTCCAGGTAATTGTGAACTGGAGGGGAACACTGTAAACCTTTGTTGCCTGAGGAAACAACTAACTTCTAGCATTATTTAACTGAAAATGTACATGAAGAGTTGAAAAGAACCCGAGTTACAGTCTAGAGGACTTCACAGTTTAAGCTTGATGTTTTGGCATGCAGATGCTTGGGGTTTGGATGTGTCGTGACTAAAGCTGCTTGATCTGGTTCTAATATCCTGTTTAGCTCTTGGTCATACCCCATGCAGCACTACTGGCTGGGGATGGAGTGCCTGGACAGGGGCCAGGCAGGAAGGGACCTGGGGGTGCTGATTGACAACAGCTGAGCAGGAGCCAGTGTGTGCCCAGGTGGCCAAGGCAGCCAAGGGCATCCTGGCTGGTGTCAGGAATGTGTGGCCAGCAGGACCTGGGAAGTCATTCTTCCCCTGTACTGGGCACTGGTGAGGCCACACCTTGAGTGCTGTGTCCAGTTCTGGGCCCCTCAATTTAGGAAGGATGTTGAGGGCTGGAGCATGTCCAGAGAAGAGCAGCAAGGCTGGTGAAGGGTCTAGAGAACAAGTCCCATGACAAGTGGCTGTGCGACCTGAGGTTGTTTAGCCTGAAGAAAGGGAGGCTCAAGGGAGACCTTATTCTCTGCAGCTGCCTAAAAGGAGGGTGTAGGCAGGTAAGGTTTTGTCTCTTCTTCCAGGCAACCAGCAACAAGAAGATAGCACAGTCTTAAGCTGCACAAGGGGATATTTAAGTTGGACGTTAGGAAGAATTTCTTCACAGAAGGAGTGATTGGACATTGGAATGGGCTTCTCCAGGGAGGTGGTGGAGTCACTGTCCCTGGAGATGCCTAAGAAAAGACTGGATGTGGCATTTAGTGCCATGGTCTAGTTGACATGGTGGAATTTGGTCATAGGTTGGACTTGATGATCTCAAAGCTCTTTTCCAAACTTACGGGTTCTGTGATCCCATGATTCTGTGGTTATGTGATTCTTTGTGTATGTGATGCTTGTATAAGTTTGCTGTCCTCTTTCAAGTTAGGGTGCTCCTTATCTTCACTGTCTGCTGAAGGAAGATGTAAAGAAAAGTACTTTTCAGTGTTTTGAATATTGAAAGTTATTGCTATGCTTTTCTAAGTGAAATGTGTTGATGGGAAGATTCATTCAATAAAGATCCTATTCTGTGAACCCAAACCTCTACCCATGAAGTCTTCTTCAACCATGAAGGTCAAAGATGAAGAATCATTACTCTTGCATTACTCTTGCATTACCTGATACACATCTCTCTCAGGGACATGAAATACCTCTGCATGGTGGTTTTCAAAACTTAATACAAATGTTATTCTAGATTAAATGAAGTGATTGAAAATGTTGCTTGTAGTTCTTTCCTAATGTTTCATATTTATGATCTCTAAGGTTGCATAGAAAGAAGTCTTTTCTTTAACTAAAACTAGAATAGACATTTCTTAATATGCTTTTAAATCAAGCACAAGGTAGTTCACCTGCATTTTATGAAGTATTTGCATGACAAATGCAATTGGCCTGTGTGACTACATATGGGATGGGAGATTATTTTTTAGTGGCATAAACCATCCTGCTTAGAAAAGGATGACATATGCACATGTATGTGAATGTATGGTTCCTCTTCCTAATTTTCTTGTGTTTAGAATATTATTTTTTTTTCAAAATATTTCAATATGCTTGATTGAAATGCTGCACGTGACCTAAAGGCAGACTATAGAAAACATCATGCTGATGCAGAAGGAAATAGACTAAGAAAGATTAATCTTGTCATGTTGCATGCAAGCTGTCTTACTCCATATTTATTTTTAGTGAATTTGGCAAATATGTATTGCTGTATTTGTACTGTCCTGTACAGTTACTTGTGGTTTCTCTGCATATTTAAAACAAATACTTATACTTACAGATACCTACAAGCATTACTTTGCCATGCTTGTGTTCTTCTGGTGTTTCTATAGGGTTGTTTTGTATAAATTATTAATGTCTGTGTAGATTTGGAGCTGAGAATCACATAACAGCTTTGAAAGCAGTGTGGAAAATGCAATAATCATATGTCCTTGATAGCTTTAACTGCCTTTGTTATTAGCCCACCTATACAGAGTATTACAATGCTATTATTTTATTATATTACTTTAAAGAATATAGTGATTTAGACTGAATTTCAGAAATATTTCCATTCACATTCCATCTACCTAAAGACCAAGATAAACACAGTGGGTTTTGTTATTTTATAATTGTGTCTTATTTTAAGAATGTCAATGGCTATCAGCATGATCAGTGAAACTTTCATTTCAGCAGCTGCTACAAAAACATCATAGTTTGAAAAAAACAACTGTTTTGAAGAAACTTTCACATAGAGGTACAATGCTTGTATTTATGTAATTGCTCTTGGCAACAGCTTCAGTAAATTTAAGTTGAAGTTCATCCATAAAATTAACTGACTTTCTCAATCCACTTGAACCTTGATCTGTTTTGGTGTAATGTTCTGGAGTTGGTGAAGAAGCTTTACAATTGGAGTCTGTAACCCCAAATGAGATTACACCACCTTCTTCTGATTCAGAATTCCCTGCTGTTGCAATATGTGTTGTTCCACAGAAATGAGGAGTAATTCCCACTCAGACACTATTGAGATTGCTCCCAGGGAACAGTGTTAGTGATGTATTCTTTCACTGCTAAAGAAAAGGCATCCTATTGTTAACTTGGTTGTTTCTCAATGAGTTTACAAACTTGTTCTAAATAATTCACTTAATCTTGAAGCTCTGTTTCCCAGGAGACAAAATACTTATTTTCTTAAAACCAACTTTTGCTTTAAGAACAAAGAAACCGCATGGTGGTTTTGAAGCTGTGGAATAGACGTCCTTTATACCACAGACAATTGTGTTTTCACTCAGAGCCTTTTCTGTTCTTTTTAAAAAAAAATAGTATTATTTGTGGATTCCTCATTGAGTGGACTGTATTGAATCTGCATCAGTTGGCTGCAAAGTGTGGTGGTGTTTGATCTCTCCCCTGCATAGGCAGGTTGCAGTGGGGCTGCACGTTCAGGAATGAACAGAACACAGAGCAGAATTCCTTCATGCATTGGCCTCACTACCAGCAAGCGTGAACATGTGCACAGTCCTCCCTTAGAAGGAAGCAAAAGGAACAGTCACAGTGAGCCTTTCTCTTCTCTGCTCTCATTTCAGGAACATTACCTCCAAAGCTGGTATTGCTTTTCTCAGATGATCTGGTTTCAAGCTATGTTGCTATTAAGTACTTCTACTGCAGGGCAGTGTCCCTGGAAAATGTGCTGTTTGCAATCTTTTGTGTTGGCCCTTTGAAGGTCATGACATTAAATCACAAAATCACAAGAATACCCCTGAGAAATTCTGAGGCTTTTACAGAGGGGCCATCCATCCCAGTTTAAGCACTTTTGAAGGAGGGGATGTTTTGGAGTAAAGATTGCAGCATGTCTATTTTCTACCAAGAAAATGAGTCTGTGCTGGAAAGCAAACACATGTTAAGGCTGGATAACCAGAAAAGGGAGTTGACGCATGAGAAGGAAAGAGTAAGCTGTTCTTCAGATTTTGATCAAAAGCTTTTTCTGCTTCTAAGGCATGACTGTTCTGTTTCTTGTAACACACACATTTATAAAGATCTCACACTCTATTTTCTAAATTTAAAGGGGTTTGGTGCATTCTGGTTGGACCCATGGCAGTTCAATGGGTATGATTATTACCTTTTCATGACTTTTGTTTAATACTATGGGTATTTCAGTTATGTTACCTGAGTTTGTTCTTGGTTAGATGAAGAAACACTGATGTATGATGAATACCTGATACCTTTTGTCTTTCCATGATGGTTCATTAATTTTTATAACCAGTGAAAACATACTTAGATTTATCTGACATGAAGAAGAAAATAGAGATTTACATGTTTGGGCTCCAAGTTACTTCCTTGCAATGTTTACTGCATACTTTGCAGCATAGACTCTTGCCCTCCAGGAGTTACATCAGGAAAATGCATTATGTTCTCATTTACAGTGCTAGACTCGTTGTCCAGTGATGAATGGTAGATGCGATAATATGCCAGGAGATCCTCATCACTTAGGGAGAAGAAGGTGGAAGAAAGAATTAATATTTTTTATATTTTTCTGGATCCCACAACTCTGAGACTTGCTCAACATCAGCCAACCGGAGAGTGGGAAGCATCCTTTTGTGTGTGGCCAGTTCTGAGCAGAACACAGGTGGATGCTCCAGGGTCTCCTTCAGTTTTTCCTTACTGCCAAGTTGTCATAGGTTGAACACATCCTGCTCTTGGTTTTGTGCTGTTGTACCATTTTACCACACTGCCTGCTTGGCTCAGTTTTTGTCCCTCCTTGACCTTTCCATTGTAATCATAGATCCATCAGCCCTTCAGCTCAAGGCCCAGCTGGGGAACTGTCACACTTGTGGTATTTGTCTGATGCTACTTGTCAACATTTGAAGGGTTCAGATCTGCAAGCAGATGTTTCTGGAGATGCCCATACTACTATTCTCTACTGTAGTCACAAAACCTTCTTTGCAGAAAACCCATCTGGGACTTCCTACCATGTTTTAAAATATCCTCATGACTAATAAACTATAAAATATCTTGTCATTGTTGTAGCACATAGGGGATCTGGTAATAAATTAGAGGTCCTCTGTGACAAGTACCATAGGTATATAATAAAACAAAAACCTCTGGGAATGCTTCAGTCTAAGTTCATATTTTTTCCTTATGCACCCAGAAATAGGATTAATCAAATTTCATGCCTAAGGGCCTAAGCGGATGGACTATGAAAGAAAATTTCACGAGTCAGCAGTGTAGCAGTCCTGCATCACTGGAAAGTATGCACTTTCGTAATGTACGAGATAAAACCTTTCATTTAAATATTTCTCACAGCTTATCTAGTTTTCCTTAGACAGTGGTTTAAAGTAGTAGAATCCCAGACTAATATTCAGCAACTAGAGAACAATGTTTAATTTTATTTGAAATATTTCTTTCCTCCTGTTCTAAATGAAAATGCCAACTTTGTGACAAGATCATTAAAATACTTAAAAGCTAAACAGAATTTTCTGATTCAGTGTTTTCATGTCTTCTCAAAACTACTTTTCCAGGTTGTATTGGTCAGTGGACATCTGGACAGCTGGGACGTTGGGCAGGGAGCTATGGATGATGGTGGTGGAGCATTTATATCATGGGAAGCATTATCACTCATTAAGGATCTGGGTAAATCTTTAATTTTAAAATATTTTTAATGTATTACATTTCCAGAACATTTTGTATGATATCTAAACTGGATTTTCTATTTTATCTATGTCTGTGAGCACAAATATTAGTTTTGTCACTATACTAAAACTAGTGTAAAAAAACTAGTTCAAAACAGACTTTTTAGATTGTTGAGTTGATATCGAGTAACTTTTCCTCCTTCATCAGATGGAATATCTTTTTCCTCCTTATTCCCTTTTTTCATGAATGTAACCCGTGGTCAAGAGGAATGCCCAATGTATTCATTAGAAACTAAAATCAGCTGCTGCTCCTGCCCTGGCAGCCTTTAAACAATAAACTATCTTTCCCTGCTTCCCAGTGGAAGGATTTGTGCACTTCAACAGTCTCAGTCTTTCTTGAAGAGCTCTTTGTAGACAAGCTCTGTGTTTAACTGCTTGCAAACTGCAGTCCTGAATATCAGACATCCCTGTGAGTTCCTATTCCTTTATTTTGCATTGTTTGAACCTCTGATCTCTCAAATTCCCATCTTGGAATGATTGGATTATCAATCTGTAACCAAAACAAAGTGTGCCTGTTAAAATTTTTTGGTCTTTTAAAAGCAAACTAAATAGGATTCTTCCAGAAAGAATCCAAGTGTACTCTTTCTTTCAGTGTTTTTTAATTTATTTTTTTTATGATGCTTGGAAAAATTGCCTGTGTTTCTTCCACTTTCAAGGACAAGAAAGTTATTCTGCTGTGTTGGGTATTCTATTCTATTCAAAATAAACTGTTGTGTGTTTCTTAAGGGCAAGTTCATGGTGGCATTGTATAATTTTTATTCACTGGGTTTCCCTTCACGCATGACTGAAATGCATCACTTTCTTCTGTGTAAATATTTGATTTCCTCTGGTAGCAGCCTGTGTGTTTGCTGTGCAACCTGTGGTGAAATGCTCTTCTCTCAGCTGGGAAATGCTGCAGCCTTTGCTGATGGGGACTATTGTGGGCAACTGTTGTGTTCTGCCCTTCTCTTTGTACCAGTGTTCTGCAGGAACACAAGGCTGGAGAGACCTTCTGGGTCTTCATAGCTGTGGGTAACCAAGGGGCCTTTCACAAACTGGCCTCCATAGTAGATTGGTTAATCCAGATTTAATATCTTATGCATTCAAAATCTGATAAAAACAAAGAAAAAAAAAAGAACAAAAAGAGGAGAGCAAAATAAAAATATGCGAAGATTGTGTGAGAAACAAATTAATGATTTCTATTTAAAATAAATTCCATAGATTGTGTTTTGAATGAGCATTGTGTTTTGCACTGTGGAGACTTTGTTTGATATTCCTTTGGACGCTGATAAATTTAGTCTCACACTAGTTCACCAAATACATTTGAAATTAAGATAAGACAACTCAGTTGACTCTATGCACGTGTAGAAATTTTTTACTCTGTCCAGGGAGTCTTAAAGCCACGGTGCATTATGTAGCCATAAAACTGTGTCCGCATTTACCAGAGTATAACTGATCTTACAGCTGTGGTGATATGATCCTCAAGCTGAAATGAACATTCTGAAATATGATTTCTAGAATATTAATTTATATTGTGCAGTAAGAAATAACACCAGTACTTCTGCCATGGTCCTTTGGGTTAATGAAAGCAAAATACTATTGCACTATTAAAGCAGGATCTTCAATGATGGTCTAGTAGCATTTCATCATGATATCACTGTGACTCATGGACATGGCTTATGCACAAGACACAAATTATGACTGTTAATTTGGATTCTGAAAATTTCAATTAATGCACTTCCATACTTTCAACATAGCCTCCTCCCAAAACCATTTAATAGCTATTGGCTTAAGACCAAATACATGAAATTAATTGAAAAATCATTAAAATTATGGTTCAAGATGGTAAGATTTTATTTTAAGCAACACAGTTTGTTTTCTTGCCTCAAGTAAAATTTTTAATAGTTCTTGCTTTTATTTCTAAGTAAATCAGTTACTTAATGTATTGATCTTTATACTTCCTCATATTTCCTGAATCTTCAGTGTTAGTTTTTTGGGGTTTTTTTAATTGAGGTGACAATTTTTGTGCTATATTGGTATATTTCTTTCTTTTAGTTTTGTTTTACTTTTGGGTTTTCTAGCTTTTCAGACACCATAATAGTTACATGCTCCCTACAAGGACATGTGCCAGTCCAGAACAATCTGAAGTAGTTTTACATAGCCTTCAAAACTTCAAATATTTGGTAGCATTTTTTTTTCCATTTCCATTTTGGCTTCACATGAATATTGTTTTTTTTGAGGGAAAGGCAACTACATCAAAGTCAGAGCGAACTGAAACTGTTTTGCATTATATTAGCAGAGAGTGGAATGAAAGTATTTTATTGATGTAAAATCCCATGTATACATTTCAGAAGAGTAGTACCTTAAAAGCATAGGGCCAATTGTGATCTGCTGTAGTTTTTGAACACTGTTTAAAGTTATAACCATTCAGTTAGTTCTGGAAAGTAGAAGAGCTAACAAGTGGAAAGTTTCAGTCTGTCTGAATACTTTGCTTCTAACAGCTGTAATATCTCTCTGCTCAACTTCCACAGTCGGACGATGGGAAGGGGGTACCTGCTGGTGGTGCCATTCCCTCTCATCCATCTTCAGGGAGGAGCGCAGGCAGCAAATTCAGAGCAAATTTCAACTTCTAGATGGCTACATTTCAACAAGGTGAATCTTGCTATGTTTTCTGTGCAGCTGCAATTTCACTCTCAAAGCATCCCCTTGAATAGTGTATAGTTAAACTTCAGTACCAGCTTGCGCACCTGTTGGTGCCATGCTGGCTGTAGACATCTCCTGACCAGAGTAAAAAGAAGCATTTTCCCTAGTGCATCCATATCAAGTTCTTTGTATCAATTAAACTCTCATGGCTGCTTGCTTTGCTGATAGCTAATCTCAGAAAAATTCACTAAGTAATGGTCATACTGACTATTGGTGTTTAAAGGGGTCTTTTCTCACCAATTGTAATGAAGCGTAATGAAGCAAAAAGGAAAGAAAAGCATGAATTAAATTCTTGAAGCTTGCATATGCCACTGATAGGCAAGATCTGTGGCAAGCTGCTTCATGGCTGATGTGCTTAAAAAAGGAAGAACTGGAAATGTTTCCACAGAAGCTCATTATGTGAAGAAATGTGAACATTTCAGTTGGTTATTACCCCTTAGTCCTTTCAGTGGGAATAAAGATGTTTTTAGAGTCACTGAGGCAGTTTGTGAACTGGTCTGAACTGGTAAACTCCCTATCTTTCAGGGAAGCCAAGGCTGTTGTGATTAGCTGAGGATTTCTGATGGTTAAGAAATTACTCTTCTACACTTGCAGGCAGAGTGTCCATGGCAGTAAACTTGTGCAACCTGCAGTTTGTCTTCTGCAATGTCTAACAGCATCTGCCCTGCCCAGTCCTCTGCAGGCTTTAATATTTTGATCTATTTTAACTAATTTTGATGGAGGCATAAAAATATTTAGAAAGGAAGTTTTTATGTACTCTTCAAATAGGTGACTGAGGAGAGATGGGCAAGTGCATTTAGGTCCCATCTGAGAAGAAGCACTTTTATTCTTTTCTTAGAGATGGCAAACACCTGGTTACCAGAACACATGTAGCATTGTGATAATCACCAGTCTCTCTCCTTTTAATCTGTCTGCAAACTCTGTGTGATAGATTGCAAATATCTCCGTGGCAGTATTGAGAGTGTTATTTGGGGTAATTAAGAGATGATGGGAAGACACTGGAGGTGTTTTAGAGAGGAAAGGCTAGCAGGTTCCCATCATTAAGCTGAGGGAATCCATGGGGTGTTGGATGAGCTGTAATGTAGTGTGATGCAGGCCTTTGGAAGCTGTAGGAGACACAGCACTCAAGCAAATTGCAGTTTTCTAGTTTTACAGAACACCAGCTGTGCTGCTAATTACAGCCTAGAAATCTCAAATCCAACTTGTTTTCAGGTTCCATTTATAATTCTAAACTTTTGTTAGTTTGTTAGTTTATGTACAAGGAAGAGCATCTCTGGAGCTGGCCAATGCCATTTGCCTCAGCGTTTTCATGTTGGCCCAGTTAGTGCTCTGGTGTTGTTTGAAACACAGCTTCTCATGTCCCTCTCTCGCACAAGAAGAGATAAAAGGTGAGATAAAAGACTAAATAAGCAGCTACACATAGAACATCACCATAAAAATCACATAAAATTTATTTTGCTGCCATATTTTTTTGTTGGATGGACAGTTTGCAGGACTTGATCCTCCTTTGGATATTGGTTTCAGTTTCTGTGGAGGAAATATTTGTCCTCCTTTCCCACCATTTCAACCTGCAGCTCTTCTTGCTCGGGAGTCACTTCTGCACTGGGTATTTGAGCGGGCAGCAGCTCGTATGTGTCCTGTGGATCCAGAGCTTTAGTCAGTACTGCCTCTTTGCTCCTAATCCAGCTGTGCTCCCATACTGCTTGGCTGAGGGGCATTTCCCAGCTGAGGCTGCAGGTGTTCTGCCCTCCTCCAGCCCTGCCAAAGCCACCTCACACTCTAGTGCTGGAAATATGGGCTTTTCATCCCTAAAGGGAGCTTGAAGGAACTGAATAATAACAATAATAGAGAAAGATCTTCAGGATGTGGTTGTATGGCAGTGTCAGATTTCCAAACATAGAATTTTAAGTCTCCTAACAGCAGTAGGGAGTATACTGGTGTTAGAAATCCAGTTGATTTTGGTAGATGAATTTCAGTGCTTTCTTCTGAAAAACTTCAGAAATTATAATTGTTATGTCTTTTTTTTTTAATTAAACATCTGGAATCAATTTTTTTCCTGTTGAGAATAGAAACTAATGAGGTATGTAACTTGACGCTACAGTCTAGTCTGTTTTCAGAGATCCATCTCTGCTAGCACAGGAGGAATCAAACAGTCAACAGGTTCTTTGTTCACATTCCAGGTTTCTTTCAGCAACATTTACCCACAAGCTCTCTTTCCTTGTTCAAGAAAGAGAGCTTTTTTCTACCTTTTCCTGGCTGTGTTTGGGTCTCTCTTGCTTCATTGCTAGCTAACTCTTGGTGCCCTGCCAAGCCCAGAGGTGCATACCCATCCATGAGCTACTGCTCAATCTGGGGACATCTTCAGAAGGCAATGGCTGAGCTGTGAATTTGTCAAATGACAAACTTTTCCTCTTTCTCTTCAATTGCTTGAACTTTTCCTCTTTCTCTTCAATTGCAGCCAGTGTAAGGAGTTGCCAGTGAATACTATCTGAACCCCTGCTTCCACTGAAGTGGTCAGTGCAGACTCCAGGAGAGGCTGCACTCCAAAGACCACCACAGTGGTGGGTTGGGATGCAGAGTGAACAGTTCCCTGTGCGTGCTGTTGTGTTGTGCACTGAGCTCATGTTCAGTCATGTCTGCCTACTGCCTCAGACCAGGAAATCTGTGCTTGGACTGTGCCTCAAAGTGCTTCTGAGTCCTGTTCTTCCATGTAAGAAAACACTTGCTATGGGGAGCTGCCAGAGCCAGTGAATAGCAGCAGTCAAGTAGATGAACAGGGAACATTTTCCTCTTTCACAGCCAGGGTAGGATGGTGATGGAGCTAGATAGCTGCTAGAGTAGCTTGATGAAGGAAGAATGATTGTTGACAAAATCTAATCCCAGTCATCACACCTTTTACACAGCTTTCCTGCATTCCTAGACGATGATGAAACATGAAAAAGGGAGAAATGTATGGTGATAGATGATAGGGGCCATTTCTCTTCTTTGTCTATTTGCCAGCATTAAGCTAACTGAGGCTTCATAAATCAGCTTTCCTGCAGATGTAGACACGGATCTGGCATGAACAAATTAGTGCTTTGTAGAAAAAAGACACAGAAAACTACAGAAATGTTTTTAAAACAATGCATGTAAGAATTTTAAGGTACTAATTGAGTTATTAATACTCATAAGGAGTTGATTAGACAGTTTTTCCCCCTTAAAACTTATTTAAAATTGAAATTGTAACTCTCATCTGAATTATACCCATGACTAATGTAACTGGAAAACCATTAGACAGATTTTTGTACAGTTCACTGTAGTCTTTGTATGAAGCTACATTTCTCCAGTCCAAATTCACTGGCTAATATATGAGGACTAAAGATATGTTTTATTAAAAACATGATCACCAGAGTAATTCCTTTTCTGCTAGCTTAATTGAAGTCAAATAAATGCAATTTTAACATGCTTGCAAAATATTTTGTTAAACATTTTTCTGAATTTCTTGTAGTGGTGTAATTTGCAGTCTAGGAGACATGTTGTGAAACATAATTAAATGACTACTTTTACAGTTTCTAAAGGACTACTTTTACAGTTTCTGAGGTTTTTTCTTTAATCAAATATGCCTGATATTAACTTCTTGTTCTTACATTCTTTTCACTTTCCCAAGGCTGAGTGTTTTGTTCTGGCCTTCACATTTTCAATTCTATTAAATCTTCTTGGTATGAAATATCTGCATATGCTGTTACACTACAAATACATTTATTCCTTCATTTTAACATTTGGTTGAGTGCATATTTAGCAAGTACTTAAATCTTCAATTTTCATACTGTGTTGACATAGCAGAAGGGTGACTACAAACATAAAAGGTTGCTAATCTGATGGTAAATTTAGATATACAGCCCTCCATAGCAATTTTGCTCTTTGTCTTGTGGACTGCTGCTTCTCTGCAAGATTTAATTTACCCAGAAAATTAAAGAAAAAATTGTAGCTTTGATTATCTGTAAAAATCTTTTAAAACCTGACAATGGTAGCTGTTGTGTGTTATTGGTTTTGTTATTCACGTCTCTAACATAGTTGATGTGGTGAAGTGCTGAAATCCTTCCCAAATGAAATAAGGGGGATCTTGTCCTTACTGTCATTTTTTTTAAGATATAAATTTTCAATATGGAGACAGAAGTGTGCCTGTTTCATTTTCTGACTCATCAGCTCTCAGAATAGCCTAACAGATTTGTTTTCTATTCCAAAGAGCAGGACAGCAGAGGCAGAATTCAGACCCACCTCTCATTATGATCAAACCATGCCTGATATTTGTAATCCCGTAGAGTGTGGGAGTGGGCCCCACATTGCATTTTCTGCTCCCCAATTTTGTGGGATCACATATATACCCTTAAGGAAGAATGTGTTCCTGAAGATGAATAAAGTGTATTTTAAATCTGGACAGTGTCTTATTCCTTTTGTGGGGCTCGGAGAACACGTTTACAGGACCAGAGCAAGGCATGGGGTGGAGGAGTTCTCTGCTGACTCTGCACTTGGCTTTTTTACACAGGAAAGTTTCTGTTTCCTTTTCTTCTCCTTTTTTTCTTTTTCCCCTCTTTTTTTTTTTTGGTACACATGATTTGTAGTGGCTCCATGGCACTACACGAAACAGTTCTTAGTTTAAAACCCCATGTGCAGACAAGCACATTTGGCAGTACTTCTCATCTGAAGTGCCCCTCAGCTATGCTGCCAGGTGGCAGGAAGGTGTCCACAGAGAAACCCTCTCTCTGGCACTGTTGTTGCCTGACTTGCAGCCCATAAGCACCAGGCTCTGGGCTTGGCTTCCCTCTTCTCTCCCTCACCCCCTCAAAGGGCTTAATCCATGTTATTTTTAGTTACTAGACTTGCAAATCATTCACAGATTTCCCCTCCAGTCTTGGATACCCAGCTCCTTCCTTGACATTTCCTCTTGGATGTTGCATTGCTTTTTAAAAATAAATCTATCTAAAACATCTCCCATTTCCCTTCTCCACTCTTCTGTAAATCTGCCCCTCTGTCATAAGATCATCAGCCTCCCTAAAAACAGAAAAAGAAAATTGCTTGTGTAATCTCAGTGTCTTGCTGCACTGCTGTTAAGACTGATGGTGCTCTGCAAATCCAGTCTTTCCCTAGGCTGGCTCATCTTGGGCACTGCCTTGCCCCTGTGCTGCCCTCTTTGAAAGGCCTGTCCAAACAGCTGCTCACAGTCTGTGCTAGTGGCAGTCGTGTCCTCTCAAGCCCCAAAACATGTTTCTGAGCAAGCTGACAGCCCCAGGCAAGGCTGAGCTGCAGCATCCGGCTTGGCTCATCACTCCGCTTTGATTTCCCCTCCCCAGCCACAGACCTGACCATTTTCTGTCGTCCTGCAATGCTTCATCTCTTCTGCTCCAGACCTCATCTCTCCTTACTCCAGAGTTTTGACACTCAGTGTTTTTTTTGTCTCCCAGTGCTATTTTTTGCAGTGCTTTGTCCTCGGTGCCACAAAAAGAAGCTATCAACAGACAAAAATCAAGGAGATTGCACTGCATTAGACTGGTTTAAGAAGAAAAGAAAGACAGTTTCCGAAGCTGAAGGCTGTTTCCCATGTCTAATTTGAGCCTCACTAGGGAATTAGAAATATGTTATAATCAAGGTTTAAGTAGCACTAAAACGGTTTTTTTCAGCTGTTCTTTGCCTTGTTTTTGTAAGCTTTTAACTTTGAAGCTCTACGAAGAACTTGAGGGTTCTGATTGGTGAGAGGGTGGACATGACCTGGCAATGTGCACTTATAGCCTAGAAAGCCAAATATGTCCTGGGCTGCATCCAAAACAACATGGTCAGCAGGGTGAGAGAGGGCAGTCTGCCTCTCTGGTCTCCCCTTGTGAGACCCCACCTGTGCTGCATCCAGCTCTGAGGATCCCAGGATAAGAAGGATGTGGACCTGCTGGGGTGAGTGCAGAGGAGGGCCTTGAAGATGATTACAAGGACCTCTCCTGTGAGGAAAGGCTGAGGGAATTGCAATTGCTCATCCTGGAGAAGAGAAGGCTTAGGGATGACTTTATTGTGGCCTTCCAGTACCTGAAGGAAGCGCACAAGAAAGATGAGGAGAGCCTATTTAGAAGAGCATGTAGCAACAGGCCATGGCGCAATGGTTTCAAACTTTGAGAGGAGGTTTAGATTAGATGCTTGGGAGGAATCCAAATTCCTTGGGTGAGATGGTGAGGGTGGTGAGGCACTGGCACAGGTTGCACAGAGAGGTGGCAAATGCTCTGTCTATACAAGTGTTTAAGGCCAGGCTGGATGGACGTCTGAGCAACCTGGCCTAGTGAAATGTCGCTGCTCATGGCAGGGACGTTAGAACTAAATGATCTCTAATGTCCCTTCCAACCCAAACCATTCTATGATTCTGTGATTTTCTCTGTGAAATCATTATTTGTCATTCAATTAAAAAAACAATTTCTTCTTAAATAAATGAATACACAGGCACTTTTCTGCACAAGTACTGAGATCAGTTGTTTAAACCGTAGAGAGCTGTGTTTCTAACAAGAGTGAAAGCCAAAGTACTTTTCTGGTTTAGAATGGAAATTTCTTCTAGGTCTTCAGAGGAAAAAGTCTGGACATCTTCAATTAACTGTGTTATTACTATCATCCTATTGATTACAGTTTATTTCTGTATGTATATTATTTGAAATTAGGCAGGGAAACAGGTTGCTAGCAGTAAGAGCTTTTTCTCTTCCTTGCCCATACCACAGGATACATAAATCAGGTATTAGCAGACTGTACCACTGTTTTTGATGATGAGTTCTTATCTTTAGCAAAATGCGGAGTACTGGTTTTATTTTTATTTTATGCTGTGGCAGAAATGGAAATTCCAGGTATTTTATGAGAAGTGCATGCATGATAGAAATATCCCGTCTAATGACACCCAGTAAATCCCCTATGTCTAATCAGCTCCAAACTTGAAAAAGGTAGGGAGTGTAATAAGAATTTAAAGAATGTCAGCAACATCATTGTGTATCTTGATATTTTTTATATAAATACTTATAAATATTTTTGTATAAATACCTTTTAAAGTAATTAAAAACCACAAGGTGACAATACAGAAAAAGCCACAGCCCATGTATGTTCAGCACAGCAGAGGACAATGCTTAAGGATGATATATCTGTATATACCTCCCTAGTAGCTCCTAAAGCAAGTATATTAGTGACTTAGGGAGTAAGAGAACACAGAGAATAGTTTGGGTTGATAAACAACATTAAAGGTCCAACACCCCTATAATGAACAGGAACTGCTTCAACTTGATCAGGTTGCTCAGAGCCCTGTTGCATCTGACCTGGAATTTCTCCAGGGATGGGGCATCTACAATCTCTCTGGGCAACCTGTGACCATGTTTCACTGCCCTCACTGTAAAAAGCATTTCCTTAGATCTAATCTGAATCTACTCTCCTTTAGTTTAAAACCTTTGCTCCTTGTCCTTATTGTCACGGGCCCTGCTACAAAGTCTGTCCCCATTTCTTGTTGATTCCTTTCAGTTACTGGAAGGCTCCTCTAAGGTCTCCCTGGAGCTTTCTCTAGCCTCAGCCTTTCCTCGTAGGAGAGAAGTTCCATCTTTGTGACCCTCCCCTGGACCCACTTACCTATGTCCATGTCTTCCCTGTGCTGAGGACTTCAAGGCTGGATGCAGCACTCCAGGTGGGGTCTCCCCAGGGGAAGTAGAGGGCAGAATCACCTCCCTTGATTGGCAGTGCAATTTATTCTACTTTATGCTCAGATCAAGGCTTTTCTAGGCCATTTATGCAGGGTCTTAGGAATGCATTACTTCCTTGTTTTGCTTTGCCTCTGTGTACAGCTTTTGCTTTCCTTATTAAATGGTCTTTATCTCAACACATGGGTTTTTTAGCTTTTATCCTCTTGATTTTCTCCCTTATCCCATTGATGAGGGAGTGAGCAAGCAGGGGCTTGGCTGCCAGCTGAGGTTAAACCTTGACACCTGTTAATCTACTCACATCCATTTGCAGTTTGCTTGTATGCCTCATATAAGCTGAACAGCTATTTGATTTGCTTGTGTGTGATCCCATGACTTGATTTGCAGGGAAAATATATGTTTTTACAAAGGTGGAATGCTTTTTATGGTTTTGTAAACTGGTCAGTCTTAAAATGACATTGAAGAAGCCTGTTAGGAATCTACACCCTATCTTAGAAAATATTTTATCTTTGTGATCCTCCCCATCGGTAAGGATTTATGGTTATAAAGTAGGAAAATAGTTACTGAAGGAAATTTTGTGTTTATAGTACTGATCTCTATTTTGATTTTAGAAAGATGATTCAAGTTTTCCTTCCTGACTTGTAGGCTATATTGAGAATGAAGTGGGTTTATTTTTTTCCTTTACATGTGACAGGCCATTATGATTTGTCTCTACATGTACAAAATGTTACATTTCAGTTTTGCTATGTGGGAATGTCTCAATTCTGTCAAGCATGAGCAAGACATGTAGGACGTAAAATTCAGGTCTTGCTGCTGTTATCTATGAATGTGGGCAATTTATGATGATTTAAAAGAAACAGAATATAGAACCAATAAGCCCTACACATTGGTATGACAGCAGTGTTTGTGGTACCCAAGGAGAAGGAAAGGATAGCAGCCACGCCAGCACAGAGGGAGTGTAATAGAGCAGGTGTCCTGCTGTGCTTGCTGCAGATGTATCCTTAGTCATAGATTGACCATATCAGTGTTTTTATTTCATTTGTGATTCCACATTCCCATAGTATCTTTTATGTTTGAGATAAGCCCTAAGAATATAGAGGCTGATCACCAAAATGTTCTTTGTGGTAAACTATGATTTTATTTCAGTTAAGGGCAAGGTAGAAGGGAGAAAAAAAGATAACACATTTTTCTAAAACACTGTGGAGATTTGGAAATTCATTTGTAGGTTTTTTCTTCTGATAGCCTTTTTAATAGTATGTAATAAGTCATTTATTCAGATAACAAGGAAAGAGGCACAATTTTATTTGTATAACAGTTTTCCTTCATTTAAAATTGCCTACTCACCCCTCAAATGTGTTGCACCCATCATAAAACAGTTTCCTAGCCCAATTGCTATTTTATCCTGTCTTTTCAATATATATTTGGGCTGCAATCTGAAAGACTTCTGATTTTGTGAAGATGATACCTTGCTGGGAACCAGTGGTTTTTAAGAAGCAAACCAAAGTAGTTAAACTTACTTTGAAAAACTTCTGTAAATTGAATACAGAACTTCTTTTTTTTTCTAATAAAAACATGCATTGAGAATATTCTCAGCAATTTTACTTCTGGATACTGGATTTGTTTGCTGCTCTTTGGTCAGATTAGCTCCGCTTTTAATAGCAGGTAGATAAATAGTTATCACTTTCAGATTAAGATAATGAGGAAATTAAATTTTCCCCTGTAGACTTTGTTTGTATTTAAAATAACTGCCTCCATAGCTCATATATTTTTATTTTTTTGCCACGTCCCAGACTGGAGAGACCAAAACTCAGCAGGGCTTTTTTATTTCCCCAGCTTCAATGGACAGATGCAATGATGGGCTGGGGATGGGGTGGGGGGAGCCATAAGAATCTCTAATGTCTTTTCCACAAGTGAGCTGAGATCATCTCCAGCCCCTGGAGAGGAGGAGCTGAGGTTACAGCCCATCTGAGCCAACCATGAGGATGCCCTGATCACTGGCCCTCACTGGCTAAGGGCAGCAGTGGCAGACTAAAGCAGATTGATTTTTGCCTGGGAGGAGCCAGGAGAGGCTGCTTCCCTGTCTTGAGCATTTCCTACCAAATCTACACTCACAGGCTTGGTATGGTGGGCTGGAGATTGGACTTCACTTTGCCTTTTTGTGATATGACAAATAAACTTCCTTTTCCCACTTAAACTGCAGTGCTGCTGGAACCATACTACAGCACTGGCCTCTGTGTTTTATACCAGCACTTCTTTTTCACAGCCACCTCTTCTAACCAAGCTGCTGACATATTTGGGGTTATTTTGGGCTTAAATCTTTCTGACTTCAAATTGGGAGCTATTTTATTATCTCAAGTTTGCCTCATAACCCATCTGACTAATTTGAAAAGCAAAGGAGTCTAATCCTTTACTATTGTGATTTAGGAGAGCAGGGAATCTACTGGGAGGTGTGCAGAAGGTTGTCTTTAAAGTAATGAAGTTTGACAGCCTTTCTGTTTACAGTCAGCAGATCAACATTCAGAAAATACACCTTTAAACTTGTTTGCACTTCTTTATGAAATATTAGTATAAATATAAATATATAAATATAAAAGAGCTTAGGAAAATCCAAGCTCTTTTGTTCAGATTCGGGGTATTCCTACTATATTCTGCCTTCAGTTTGGAGAATTGCTATCATGTAGTTTTGAGAAGAAATGCGTGGATCGTATTCATTGTGTCAAAAGAAAAAAATTAATGGAGGTCAAGTCTATTGGCAGTCTTCATCCATTTCAGTTAGGAAATGAAATAAGTTTTGACAGTGATACTGATATTATTTCTCTTCAGCACAATAGTGTGTGTGTGGTACTTTATCACTTGTGATAATCTTCTCATGTTTTTTCTTTATTTTTTTCTCTAACATAATTAGCATTCCACTGCACAGAGAACAATGTTTTCTTTATCTGTTTGCTCTTCCATGCTCTCAAGTTTCTCTCAATGTATTCATTTATGAATAGAAACAACCAAATAAATAGAGGGAAGCAACTTCTATCTGATCAATTCTACCATGGCAAAAATGGCTTCAAAATATATCTGAGAATTATCTTTCTGATTGAGCTACCATAGCAAAATAGAAAATGGCTTCATGTTCGCCTTCTTTTAGAAAGTCGTGCATACATTTAGCAGCTGACTCTTTCAGATTCCAAAGTACAGATTACTGCTTTTCATTTCTCTGATTGATAAAAACCAAAATGATATTACATAGCCCCTTAGTTCTTGAAATTGATAAACATTTCTCATAAAAATCCAGCAGCTCATTTTCAATTAATTGTAATAAATGAACCATGACAAAGCAATGGTAGTTTTCATGAAAATTTGATTTGGATCTGCTACAAGCGGATATGTATTACTTATTGCAGACCACCCCAATGACAGCAGCACATGTTTTAGAAATCTATCAAGGTAGTTACTCTCTGGTGTGGTTTTCAGACAGTTTCAGTATGTCCCTGAAGTGTGCTTCTCTTCTGCTGCTACAACTGGCAGCAGTACCTCAACTGCCCACTTCTTCCTCATGTGAACTCTCTCCCCACACCCCTGTCTTTCATAGAAAAACCCATACTTGGTATAGGTGGTGTTTGGTTTGTGGAAATACAGGCTTTTTATCCAGTGAAGGCTGGAGACCAATGCAAAAAATGCTCAAAATATATCTGTCTTTAGTACTAAAAACAATATTAAAACCTGTGTTTTAGGACTTCGTCCAAAAAGGACACTGCGCTTGGTGCTGTGGACAGGAGAAGAGCAAGGAGGAGTTGGTGCTGAGCAATACTATCAGTTCCACAAGGTAAATATGTCTTTTCAACATTTTCTTGACAGTGCTTTTCTCCCCAGTCTTATGACTTGACTACTATTTTTGTCAAGATGTTCAGCTTAATATCTCACCAAAACCGGTGATCGCAGTTCTGCCTGAAAGTATATTTTCTGGTTTTAATCATAAATATAAACTTAATTTCACATTTAACAGTAAGCCCTGCAACCACACATGTGCATGTTCCACTTGACCTAAGATACTTTGTCAGAAAAGTGTTCTGAAACAGATATTTCATTATATCTGCCATAGCTTTCAAACATAGCTAACCTTCTGAGAATGAATGATGAATGGTCCCCATATGTTTGCAATATAAATAAATTTTGTTTGCCTTATGTATTTCTGCTTCATTGCATTTTCCCATAAGATTTACAATGTAAAACATAAAATAATATGAAGAAAAGTATTTTCTACCTTATCTTGGTAGTGCGTAGTCTATAATGTACTTACTAATTGTAAGTTTTGTGGGATCTGGAAATCCTAAAAGGTTGATTTCTGGTGATGCAAAGAACACACAAGCTCTATGACTTATGGCTATGAGGATAAAAATGTAACATTTATCTCTCCTGCCAACAGCTGCCATTTCAAAATACATCATGAGATAAAGGGCAGTTGCCAAAACTATTTTGGAGATGAGTCTTTGGAATATGTGTGTGTTTGGGTGTTTTTCCACAGAAAAATTAAGCTTGAATGATTATACCTGTGTAATAGCATATACAGAATAGTTTATACCTGTATAACTATTCTAAAGTGATCTTTTATTCTTCTCCCTAATTAAGTAGTATAACCCTCAACAATGGCTAATAAATCCAAGGCAGAGGCAAGGTGAATGCAAATGTGCCTAGGAAGCTACCTGTTCTACAACAGCATGAAAGCAGACTTGCAAGCAATTCTTAAGAGCATTTTTTAATGCTAAGCAACCTATCAGAACAATAAATGAAAACATCCCTTTGAATCAAATTCACTGTGATGAACCAAATTAGATCAACTTGCATCTGGAATAGAGTTATCAGAGATAGGTTTAGAGCAGTTAGTTTTCTGACTAATTGATGAACGATCAAATATTTCCCACTAACTAGTTTCATATTGCCAAGAAGTGTATTTAACTACCCATGTATAATGTTGTACCTCCTTGTATCTCCAAATTACAGGGATAACTCAGCTTTGTTATTTATTTTGGAAGAGGTACCCAAGAGCTTGCTTTTTTAGCTTCAGGGAGGTGACAGGTTGCAGTTTAGTATATGTTAAGGATTCTGGATTTACCACTGGTACTCTGATATTCAGCAGGATTAGAAATATTCTGGAATAAGTAGCACATGAAAGAGATGCTTCTTTTGTACAGAACTGCATTTTGGAGGAGCTGAAAGGATGGCCTGTACACACCACTTACCAGAAATGTATCTGAAGATTTACCTCTGTAGCTGTCCATGTTGGACAATAAGATCCATCCTATGGTGATGATGTCAGCAACGCATGAAGTTGTCTCATGTTTGCTCATCTTTTGCCATGATGGCTTTGTTTCACTGTTGTCTCAAAGATTTCTATTCAGAAATAATACCAAAAAGCAGACTTAAGGATCAAATAGGGAAATATAAAGCAGGCTGGGTGTTGCATGCAAGATATTTGGTTACTTTGCTTTTAGAATGTTGAGACAAAGATGTGTCTCAGTTCTTGCTCTGCTGGTGAGATTCCATCTGGATGTTGTGCTCTGCAAAGAAAGCCCTGTCTGACTTAACAGTTTGTAATTTACATGGAGAATTTAAGCAGAAATGACATCCGTCTGTTGTTTGTTGTTCTTGTTTCCCCTCTGCCATGTGATCTGGCATAATTATAAATCGATTTGACTATAGGATGTTGCATTACTCATGATAATGAAATAAAGTTGATTAATACTGTACATTAAATTTAGCATGAAAAATAACTTAACCTTTTAATGATTTACTTGCTCAAATTTCTGGCAATTAAGATAGTATGGCACACACATTGCTTGCCGATGGTAATGAATACAAGTTAAATAAGAGTGGTATTTAAAGATGCCTTGTAAAATAAAAGCCTGTATGATTCATCTACATCGCTGGACTTACGAGTTTAGTTCGATACAAACAAGTAGAAATATGAATGCAGTAATTCAGCACAGGCAGACATGGATTTCCTTGGCATAGTAAATTGCCTCCTCATGTCAGTGGAAATGTGGCAAGGGAGAAGAAATGAAGACAATATAGTACTGGACAAGTACAGATGCCTTTTTTTTTTTGTCACTTATTTATTATATCTTTCAATTTAAGTTCAGGTCCTTCTTCCTCATCCATCATTGTAGGTTGTCACTGCTAGAAAGTGGATAAGTTACTGCAGAAATAATTGAGATAGCATCATTGTGGTTTTACTATGGTGCCAATAATTAACACATATCCCCATGTAATAGCCTTATTTATAACACTCAAGTTTTTCTCTAGATCCCAGTATTATAAATTCTGATTATTAAAGCTAGTGATGGGGTGTATTAGCTGTACAGAGCTTTATGAGAATGTAAGAGCCATATTTGTTGATCAAAACCTCTAGTGCTTTAGACTAGTGTAGTGCTGTCTCCTGTTTCTGATAGCATCCAGTAAATATGTGCTTAGGAAAAGCATATTTGTCCAACTGCAGTCAGGTGAAGCTCAGACACATCCATTACCCACACAACCATGCTTTTGGTTTGTCAAATATTTTTCTGGAGAGCATCACATGGTCCTCGTCCATTGTTTTCTTTGCATGATTTTTCTAAGCCATTTCCAAGAGCTGAAAGCCCTGTATATTCCAGCACTTTTAGTGCTTCCATTGGTGCAAGGGTACCTGCCACCCACCAGGACATCACAGAGCACCTGCTCAGTCTTGATCATGAGTTAGAAGCCTCTTGGGGGAATTACCAGCACCTTTGCTTCCAAAGGAGATACCTGTTGAAGTGCTCACTGCTTTTAGCTCTCAGCCAATAATTAGATTTAATTTCAGACTAGAAAAAGAGTTGATTTTCCTTAGCGTTAAAGATTCTTATCTTGATAAAGAGCAGTGAAATTCAAGTATCTAAGTTCAAATCAGACTGCAGGGCTTGGAGTTTGACACTGCATCTGAAGTCTTCTTCCAGTGGTTAGTGTTGTGTGACCCAGTTCCTGAGTAGGGCTCTTCTGTACAGACAATACATTACATAGCTTCAGAATCATGAAACGTTGCAAGGCTACTTTCTCATAGATGTCAAATTGAAAACTAGAGTAACATAATTCTAGAAGGCCTCATGATGCAACTCTTCAGTACAGATTCTGCTACAGCCTTTACCAATGATACCTGAGTGCCCTCAGCCAGAGTTAAGTGTGTTGTTTTTTTGTGTGTTTACTCTTATGCTGTCTTTGTGAAAGGAGAAAGAAATATATGTAATGAAGTGTCTGTCCTCCTTTTCATTGCTTTGGACTAGATTCTGTGAAAGGTCTGTGTACCATGAAACAAGGTTACAGTTATTTACCCAGCTGAATTAAGGGTATGAATGACTGATAATATTTATTTTGGAATAGAAGTATTGCATACAATCTTTTGGCAAAACAAATATATTTCGTAATGAGAAGACTAAGAGATCCTAGGCCACATTCAAATTTACTTTAGTAACTTGGTTGTGATCACTGGAGGCATTAATATGTTATTAATTCAATTCAAACCCCATTACAGAAGGCATTCTCAATATTTCATATTTCTGCATGTTGGTATTCTTATATTGATACTTACAGTACTTACCTCAATTTCTGGTGCAAACACCATACAGTATTTTAACTTTTTAGTAAAAGTTTAACTACATTTTAAAAAATCAATCACTAGTGTTTACTATGGTTTCTTTTTTGTATTTATTACCAAGATCTAATATTTTGCTGGAACTGTGTCTGCATGAAAACAGGACTTTCTGAAATGCTGGCATTTATTTCGTGCTAGTTTAAGTACACTTTGTTGATGATCACACAAGATTTCTACTGTGATTTGCTAATGAGTTGCTTCCTCTAAGAAGCAAATATTAAAAAAAAAAAATCTTGTCACTTTCAAGTGAAAAGATTCTTCTCCAGAAAATATTGTCTCCTTAAAACCATAGTTTTCAGAACACTTTATATCCTGAGGTACCAAGTATTCTGGTGAAATGTAAGACATGAATTGAACCAAACACATAAAGGACTTTATTGGGGATTCTTTTATGCCAGGAAAATGTGTTGACCATTAGCCTTTTGACTTTCCTCAGGCAATATTCTCTATAATCAAAAATTACATAAAATTACTGCTGCTTTTTTAGGTCACTGATGTCCTGTTGATTCCTTTCATTGCAAGGAGAAAGAAATGCAGAAAGAGTGAGATGTGCATCTGCAAAACTACAGAAAGAAAGTAATCACATTGTGTTCTACAGTCTCACAACAGGCAGTAGCACTACTGATTGTATTAAGCACAGTATAGATAACATAGTGACAGAATTATCTTTTACACCAGTTCTAGGTCCATGGGAATTTCTAATTCCCTAGTATTTAGGAATAAGCTTTCTTGTGAAAGCTGCAGAGAAATACAGATTTTGCTAAAACACAAACCCAAGTTTATTCCTTACACTGCCTGAAGGATGGAAGACCCCAAATCAGTCATGACAGTGTGTCTTCTGGATATCTAGTCTTCCTTCCATGTAGATAAGATTCTTACATGTCTAGTGTTAGAAAAACTTTTCTCTGTGAATCTTTCTTTTTCTCTCAAGCAAATCTTCTGTGTGCATCTTGCAATCTTTGTCCTCTGTGCATCTTCTCTTTCTCTCAGCAGAGCTGCCAGTTGAATCTGGTGGGAATTCTGATAGAGAATCTTCTGAGGATTGCTGCTTCAAGTGCATGCTTCAGGCAAATTCACCCATCCACAGGTCTTTGGTCCTATGGGATGTTCAGTTGTAAGAAAGTTGGCTTCCTCCTATCAAAACTCCCTGCAGCTGTGAAAGATGTAGAAAATTATGTATGTGCTGTGATAATTTCTAAGGTGCTGCAAATTTATTTTCACTTATCTTTTGTTGAAAGTTGCCGAAATACTCATTAGCTTCCTGAAGGAGTAACATCATCTTTGTTTGAAAGATGTCAACCACAATTTTTAATTTTAGCATTGCTGCCCATTTTTCTAGTGAAAACATAAATCCTGTCAAAGGAGGACAGTGTTGGGGTGGTCATTCAGAGCCATAGACATTGTTTTGATACCTTTGCATTTGAGCAGTAAAAGGCCTAAAGTTATGGAATGTTTTCCAGGAAGAGAACTTATCTTTGATAGGCCCATTTGTCAAAGAAAAAAAAATCACCCAACACAAGATTTCAGGAATACCTTACTTAGCCTGCTGCCAAGTTCAGCGCTCTCTGCTTTCTCTTGTCTATCATCCCAGGGAACTTACAATAACTTACAATACTGAATGGTCATCTCTGTGAGTGCTGGCAAGTCATCATAGAGGAAACAGTTGTGGTATTGTACAAGGCAGAACGTGGCAGTAACGTGTTTTTACTGAGTGAAGTGCTAATAAATACACGACCAAATTGCTCCAGGGCTGTTGAAGTTACTGGGATTTTTGTCATTGGCTTCTCAGAGGCCAGAACTTGTCCTACAGAACAAACCCCTAAACCTGTAGACTTTTTTACGTACTGCTTTCCCATAAAATGTGACAGAAGAATATTTTATCTTGTAACAAAAGGATGAGTCTTTTTCATACCTTGTCATCTAGGAAAAATAGTGCTTCTAAATCTTCAGCTTTACATCAGCTTTCTCCCATATAATAATGGGATAATTTACGAACATGAATAACTCACAGTGTTCCTGATTTTCCCTGTCTTCATTCAAAAAGAGTGTAAATGATATGATCACGCTTGTGGCTGGTATTTATTGTGCCTTGATGCTGGTGGATCTCTGCTTCCTAACAGCTGCCGTGGTGTTTTTTCTCTAGTTTCAATTTATCCTGTTTTGCTTCATTAAATTATCTTCATGCTAAACAGCAACTCAAAATTATACTACATCATGTTTATATATTATTGAATACTTAGAGGATGTTATTTATTTTGCTTTTTTTTTTTTCTTTTCTAGCTGTCACATGTACTTAGGTGCTTCCAGTGTTTTTTCTTGTCTTTCCTGTAGTCTAAGTTGCCAGCGTAAAAAATCTGGATGCTGATTTAAACCTTTTTTTATTACTGCAAGTGGGATGACCACCACTTCCCTGTGAGTTCTACAACATGGTTGCCATGCTGTACTTGTTTCCCGACTGCTCTGGAACAAATACTGGAATACAAGTGTTGTTGTTTCTTAAAGTTAAGCGTAAATCAATAACAGAAAGCTGAAAACACAGTGTCAGATTAACTGATGTCCTTTATCACTGGAACAAATGAACCATTAGTCAAGTGCTTTGTCCTTACAGACTTTGGTATTTTTCCTGTAAAGTGGTGATTCTTCTCAGTGGAACAAAAAAGAAAACCCGTAAATGAGCTGTTGGACAAGTAATACTCTATTTTAAACAGCCCCAAAATACTGAAGGCTCTTAGGATAGCTGTTCCCTGCATTAAACTTTCAGGTATGTCCCTGCTTAAGCTGAGTAAGAGGGATTGCCATCTGTGACTCAATGGATTAGTCATGAGATGTTGCCGTCTAGCTTAACATCTGGTAAGAATTAACAATTGAGATTTTGACTGAATAAGTAACTACTTAGGTAGTTAGTAAGGTATACCTGCTTGGGATTGCCAGTGGCTAGCCTAGAAGAAAGAAGTACCAGTTGTATATATTACAAGGGTTTGTTTTCTTAATGGAAGGAGTTTACTATAATTACAGGCTAAATGACAGACCTCAGAGGGTGGGACAGTAATCAGTGGCACAGGGTCTGGTTGGAGGCTTGTCACTGGTGGTGTCCCCCAAGGATCAGTACTGGTCCCAGTATTGTTTAGCTTTTCACCAGTAACTTGGATGAAGGGGCAGAGGCCTCCCCAGCAAGTTCCCAACAACACAAAGCTGGGAGGAGCAGCCGATACCCCAGAGGGCTGAGCAGCCCTTCAGAATGATCTTGGCAGGCTGGAGATGGGCAGAGAAGAAAAATCTGAAACAGCAGAGGTGAATGCAGGGTCCTACACCTGAGGAGGAATAACCCCATGTACCAGTACAGGCTGGGAACCAACCTGCTGGAAAACAGCTTCATGGGAAAGAGACCTGAGGGACCTAGTAGACACCAAGCTGTCCATGAGCTAGCAGTGTGCTCTAAGAAGGCCAAAGGTATCCTGGGGTGCTCTAGGATGAACACTGGCAGCAGGTTGAGGGAGGTGATCCTGCCCTTCTATGCAGACCTGGTGAGGCTACAGCTGGAATGCAGCACCCAGTTCTGGGATCCACAGTACAAGAGAGATGTGAAGCTCCTGGAGCACACAGAGGGTGAAAAAGATAAGGTGAGAAGACAACTAGGAGAGGATCTCATCAATGTCTATCAGTCTCTCAAGGGAGGGTGTCAAGAAGATGGAGCCAGGCTCTTAGTGGTGCCAAGCAATAGGACAAGAGGCAATGGACAGAAACTGATGCACAGGAAACTCCACCTGAACGTGGGGAGGAACTTCTTTCCTTGTGCAGGTGTAGTGGAACAGATTGCCAAGAGGCTGTGGAGTCTCCTTCACTGGAGATATTTGAGAACCATCTGGACACAATGCTGTGCCACATGCTCTGGGATGGCCCTGCTTGAGCAGGGAGGTTGGAGCAGACCATCCACTGTGCTCCCTTCCAACCTTGTCCTTTCTGTGATTCTGTGATTTCATGTTATCAGGTTTTTGCCTTAGAGATGACAAGTACTTTTATTTTTAGTTCTGCTTAGAAAAAACAAAAAAATAGATTGTTTATAGAGAAAACAGAAATAAAATGAATTAAAATAAAAAACTTAAAATAAGAGAAGTATTGGTAAGGATTGTGCCTAATTGTGTATTCAATGAGAATAGCAAGCTATAGAAAGCCAATTTTCCCATGCAGTATTTATTATAATGTTTCATTTAAAAATTCAATTGAAGAGCTAAAGATGACATAATAAAGACACATGACCTCCTCTGCAACAGAGTTGTAAGAAGGCAAAGGATAAAAGTCTCTTTTGATGTTCAGAGAATTAGGCAGCAGGTTACGCAGAGAAGTTTTAATTTTCTGGTACATACCAAGAGAAGTTGCACAGTATCAAGATGCAGCAGATGAAATTACTTTCTGAAAAAAAATTACCTGCTGAGTTTAAAATGCTTATTTAGATGGTACATTCACTAGGAGAATGACTGAAGGAAGCAGCTGAGCCTGCAATTATTTTTTTAAATCTTTCTGGTTTGTTTGTCCCTTTGAATTAGTGAAGGGGAAGGTATGGTCTCACCTCACTTTACTAGTGGCAGTTATTCCTGCATCATAGGTGGCAAATGATGACAAAGCATCTTCACTATTTTTAACAGTTATTTTAAGCAAGTTTTCCAGCATGTGTTTCTCTCTGTGTAAGTAGAAATGCCAATGTAGATGTACAAAAATGAGAACAGGGAAACCAATCTATCTTTTTTTAAGACTGCAACTTTCAAATTTGATGGTGGGTAGTTTTGTAAGTAATCCTATCTTCTAGTGGAGCAAATATGGAAAAAGCTTTCTCAAGGACACGTGGTATTTCAAGTAGCTGTGACCTGTTTCTTTTTTGTTCCCCAGTGAAGTCCATTTCTCTCCCTAGGGTGTCCTGTTTTTATGGCTTTCCAGCACGTTCTCAGAACTGAATAGCTTTCTTACAGATAAATAATATGGTGTAATGTATTGTGGGTGTTTTGTTTACTCAGTTTCATATTAGAAACACATGCAAACATTTATGTGACAAAACACAACTGAAGAGCACGGCAATTCTGCAATCGTAGCCGTTTATGAAGTTCTTGAACTTAGGGATTCTGTTGTTTTGAGTGATAAGAGAAATTTCTTTTAGGTGTCCATGTTGTTCCCATGCTCACTCTTCTTCTTACTTCACTGCCCTTCCCCTGGCCTTATTGCTTTCCTCATTGCAGCTGCTCTAAAAACAGACAGAAGTCCTGCTTTGGAAACTCAACCAAAGAGTTGAGTTCCACAGCATCATATTTATGTAGGGCTCACTATATTTAAGTTAGCTTTCACTGGCAATTCAGAGGCACACTGAAATGTGTGTTGTCTTTATTAAGTCTTCCTCCTTGGGCCTATGATAAAGAAGATTTACATTTTGAGACATTCTTTTTATTATATCTGTGGCATTGGAGCTACATCACTGGTCCATTTTAGCCTGCAGTGTGCTTTTCTTGGCCTGCTTCTCTCCCACTATACTCAGACAGTCTGTGAGTCATGATTCATGTTGACGCTCATAACCTCAGGACAGCATTTGATGATAGGCCTAGACACCAAATGTAGCCTAATTATTTACATTTAATTTTCACAAACTGAAGATATTTTTCACTGTCTAAAAATGGTGATTGCCAACGAGGTGACAAGATTGGTTATTTGCACATTGATTTCCAGTAGTTAAACGGGTGGATAAATTGGTTATCTTAAGGTATTATAACATCTGCAGTTTCTTTATCATGAAAAGATTTTATATTATTTTTTTTAACTACTGGATATATTTCTAAGTTAAAAGTAAATAGCTCTGCTCTGTTAGAATTGTTTCACTCAAAAGAAAAAAGTTTTGGGAAAGTGTTAAACAGTTCTTTGCAAATTCTATAAAGGAGATCTGAAAACTTATGTGAATTATTCACAGCTACCTGTAGTACATATTTTGGTTTATATACAGAAAAATGTTAAAGAATTATTTACTGAATTGTAGTCTTCTATATGCTGGTAGTGACATGGATCTGTTAGTTGCTGCTGTCACATATCCCTTGTAATGATTTTCTTGTCATAAATAACCCATGGCAGTCATAAAATCTGGGCATAGGAGTAAAACCTGCAGTAGGTTCTCTTAGTCACATTCAAGGTCTGAAGTATAGCTTTTTTTCTGCCTGACATGACCATAAACTCTTTTTTCAAAGTTATGTGCCTCTCCAGATCCCATTTTTTTAATGAGATCTTCATTCGTGTAAAATCATTATGTATTTATTCCAATTAGATCTTTGTAACTGAGCAATCAAAGCAAATATGGTAAGCAAATAAATTGCTAATATTTGTTCTTTTAGCTTAAAAGATTCTTCCAAGTACCCACTAAAAGCAAATGTTATTATGCTACTTGTACACAAAATCTTACCTTTCATGTTTCTTGGGAGTATTTACCTTGGAAACACAATTTTTCCTAAAAAAGATATTATTCCTTCAGGTCTGGGAGAAAACCTTGGCATTTCAATCCTCCAATCCATATCAGAATTGACTATATGCTATATTGAAAATAATGTGTTTCTGAACAGGCACCAGCTGGCTTTTAAATAGACTGTTCCTCACAGTCTATGAAGGCTTTGGATGCCTCCAATTTCAATGCCAAAGGACTTTATACCCTCTCCACTGCAACAGAATTTCAGAGTCTCAACTCTGAGAAGAAAGGGAGAGCTGCAAATGAAAACTGCAATATGATGGTGATGTCTTACCTTTCTAGGTGGCACTTCAGAAGTCTGAAAGCAAGTATTTGGGAATGGCAGACCAGTCATGTTGGTCTGCGATTACCAAATTTGGTCAACAAATTTGTTGTGGTATGCTCACAATGACACCTAGTTTCCAGTATATGATGCCAGCTAAAATAACAACCACAGCATAATACCTTCGTTTCTTACGTGTTTAGGAAAATATCTCCAACTTTGATATCGTTATGGAGTCTGATGAGGGCACCTTCCAGCCGTCTGGACTGGGTTTTTCTGGCAGCGCTGAAGCCCGGGACGTTGTGAAAGAGATCATGACTCTGCTGCAGCCCATCAATGTTACGGATGTTTTCGACCCTGCAGATGGAACAGACATCGCTTACTGGATGAGGGACGGGGTGCCTGGTGAGTGTCCCTGGAGCCTGGCAGGGGACACTGCTCCCACTCAGCCCTGCCACGCCAGATGGGTGGTCCTGTCCTTTCAGAGTACTAAGAAATTCTTTCTCCCAGGGAGTAAAATTTACTATAGGTAAAATACATAAATGTTAAATGGTGACCAACAGAAATAGGACATAAAGTGCATTTGAGCTGCAGTTTAATAATGGTATAGATTATACGTAGAATAAAATGCCTAAAATCTTCTTTTCGGCTTTAAGGATTTATAATAATTAATCCCAGACTGGTGGTTTATAAATAGTAAACCAAGGCAGAGGGGAATTCTCCAATAGAGAGGAAATATTTTTTTAATTATTATTAGTTTTACTTTGAAATTCAGGGCTTTTTCTCTCTGTTTTATATGCTGGAGAAACAATGTTTTTGAGATGTGACATTTAAAAAGCTATTAGTCATTAGGGTGCGATAAAGGGGTAGAATTCTGAAAAGTTTGAAGTATTTTAGGGTTTTATTTTGAGGATTTTATCTGTCTCCGAATGAGGAGCAGCTTGTTGGCAAAGAATCTTGTAAGCTATGAGAGAGAGATCCACCACTGGCAGCACCTCCATGCAGGAGACCCCCACACTAGCACAGAGACTTTCAGAGCACAAGAATCCCAACCAGAGGCCAGCCTGAGTGAATTTCCATTTGAATAATAGTAGAAAGGAAAGTTTCATAACAGTGGTATTAAAAAAGTTATGATCAGTTTTAAATTTTAAGGTTTTCTCCTGTATTTTATGGCTGAAATAGACAGGCACATTTCTCATCCTAGTTTTACTACTTGCTACTATATGCTTAGAATCTTTTAATATTTAATTAACTGCTGTTTTTTACCTTGTGGAAGAGAGTGAATCACAGAATATATTATTCTTAATTATGGTCAGAACCCCTTGCTTCTCATTCAGGGTGCACAGAGATACCATAAAGTTGACTGCTTTGATAAATGTATGGATGTCTAATTTTGAAACCAAAATATCTATACTGCGCAAGAAGTATGGATGAATGGATATTATTAAACAGTTAGGAATTCAGCTTCTGTCCTGCTCTCTGGGTGAAGTGGAATTGGTTCAGTACCATGGCATGCAGCTGTGACAAGGGTGTGCTGAGTTGATTGGAGACTGTAAGCACTACTCAGCGGCTGTGGCCATGCATCATCCTCCACGGCCTGGAAGTGCCTGTGTAAAGATGTCTGGTCCAGAATTTCAGACCAACATATCTGTGTTTTAGGTGGAATATAAGAACTCACTACTCAGCCTATGTTTAGAAAATACAAGGGTATGAGAAGGGTATCCTAGGTAAAGTGCTGGGATCATTCCAGGAGGTCCCTGGGAACTTGCCTTGTGCTTCCCATCTGAATGTGACAGATTATGGAAGAAGAGAGAAAAATTTAACATTCAAATGCCTTATCTCAGTTGATAATGTGAGTGGTGCTTGTGATGGCAGTGGGTATTGAGCTCTTGCACACCACTTCTCATCAGCTGTGGTGCACCTGGAGCGTAAGCAGCTACAGCTTGCCATGGTCCTCTTGATTAGTCTTTGGGCTACTCAGCAGGAGCAATGCAGGAAAAAGCCCTCTCCCATGGACATCTGTACTCCTCAGAAAGCATAAACTATGAAAAATATAAACCTTGGGAATATAAGCTCAACCTTGGGAAAACACAAATACACCAGAACCAAGACCTCAGTTTTTAAATAAATCTGATTTGTTTTCCTATTAAGAATTTGTCACATTAATTGATGGTGGATTTTTTTTTTTCTGTCTATAGCTTTGGTTCATTTAACTTCCTGTTAAGCAAATAGCAAAGTGTTCTTGCAGCATAAAAGAGCACTGATTCTTTTCTTCATAAAGCTCCAGTGAAAAGAAATTAGCTCCACTAAAAGAATTTTGGCTGCTTTAGATTATATTTCATGCTGTTCCAGGGAGAAGTCTAAGACATCTTCTAATCTTCATGCCTTGTCCGCACTATTCTCCCTGCTTGAATGAGTCTTTATGATATATAATAACATCGAAACAAATTGAACACTCTGTAACAGCTTTTATAATTATGTTCAATTTAAACAAGCAGTCAAGTGTTGACACTTCATCAATTTTATTTAAATATTTTCCTGCAAACATACTTGGTGGCTTTGTTTCTGCAACAGGGAGAGAAAATATGGTGTACTTCTTGAACAGTAAGAATGGTTTCTGGCATAATTTCTTCTGAGTTTTCCCCTTTTCAGTGTGAACTAGATTCCAGGATTCACCTTAGTAGATGCTCTTAATATTTTTCTCCTCCTACATCTTTTGGTCTGAAAGATCCACAGAGAGCGACACCAAATGTGTTTTTCAGAACTGTTCATAGCTGAGATAGGCAAAGAGACTGTAGCTTCTTAATCTCTGCTATTTTGAGCATGTTTATTTTTGATGGACATGCAATGAAATGCTACTAAACAGCAGTGATTATTCTGAGATTTTAGGATGAGAGAGGCCATGAGTTCAGAGTCCTTAGCAAACCATAGACTGAAGCCTAAATAATACCTCTAAAGCACAAGCAATGTGATCTGCACCAAACACAGCACTCTAATTCTTTGTGACTGCAGAATGTCAGAAATATTTGTCAGTGGCCTTTACATTGGATTATTTTGAGAACAGTTCAGCCCAGCAGTGAGGAATGTCTGTAGTTGTGGTTTTGCCCTGATACCCAGTTTTCAGCTACTGAAAATATTTGTATAACATTTCTTTTGCCTTTTCATTAAGCATAAATCAGAGTAAAGGGGGGGGTTTGTGGTGTTGTATTTTATGATGTGGTTTTACAGTTTGAGGGGACCATTGATTCTAAGACTGCTTATTTAATAATTAAGCAATTATCTTCCTCATCTTTCTTTTAAAGGGTTCAATACAATTTTTTTTAATTAGGTTAGGGATGTATCCAGACAATGGCACATAAAGCTGTTCCTTTGCAACACTAAATCCCAATTGAGTTTGGCTAGAATTTGCAGATATAAGTGGGAAGATAGGTTGATTGGCTTTATTTATTTGGTTTGTTAGCATACCTTTTCACAACAGGTTTCCTCAGTGTCTGAAAGGGTTAAAAATTATTAAGCAAGCCCTGCTAAATCAGTGCTGGGATATTCTTGTTGAAAAAGTGAAGCACCTGATGATTGCAGATACTTGATGATGACCAAAATGCTTTGAATGTGATTTAGAGCAGTTCCTAAGGTAACAGCCCTGGGTCTGGATCAGCTTTCCCTGCAAGAATCTGAGAAGGGGGAGATGAAGTGGTTTTATTTGTATTATGGAATCCAGTAAACATTAGTTCAGCTTTAGGTGTTTGGGGAGATGAAAAGAGGAGTTTTTGTGTTTTTGCAGAGGAGTAGCTGTTGTGACACATTATTTCCAGGAAAACTGGTTCAAGGATGCTCCTTTCTGCTTGTCAGGGAGTTTATCTGTTGCTGCAGTGCTTACAATGGGAACACTTGTCTGTTAGGAACTAAGCTGTATTTGAGATCAAGCTGACCCAGGACATCAAACAACTCCCCAAAGGCATGTTTCAATTCCTCTTTTAAAAATCAACCAGTGGCCTAAAGGTGAAGCTCCTTTTACACTATCACTTTGAACCTGGATGTTTGTTTGTGTTTCTCTGTCTCCACAGTGACTTGATTTTTTGCTACACGGCATAAAAGGAAGAATTGTTCTTCCAGAAATTAATAAACCAGTAGTCCATTTAATTTTAATGTTTCTTCAGAAATCAAAAATTCATTGCTATTAGTCATTCAGATGTGGCAAACAAAGGCTATAATATATAATTTCTCTCATTTTTACATATTCATAGTGCTTTTTTATTACCTTTATCTAAAATATGCTGTATTTTGGCCTGAGATACCGGATTTTGACTCGGATTATTTCTTTTTGTATTATGTAAGAGGTTAAATCTACCCCTTTTCTGGAGCATGCTGCCCTCTCTTAGCCCTGTCCCCATCATCCCTGTAGCACCAGACTCAGGTGCAAGCCTGCTGCCACGCTGGGGCCAAGCCTGCTCCTCTGCTCAGTGTCAGCCAGGGACATGTCTGAGAAAGCAGCATAGCAGGAAAACTCCTGGACTTGAGGTTGCCAGCTGGACATGAGGAAGTGAGCAAACTCTCTTTCCCAAATTATGAGTGAATAATCTCTGTTCATTCTTGGCTGTGTCACTGTTTGGAAGTGATTCTCCACTGTGGTGCTTGAAATGCTGCCTGTCAGATTACCTGTTTTGTACTGCCCACAGGCTCGGGCAGGCTCTTTGGATCCAGTTTTGAGCTTCTCTTTATTCCCAAAAGAGTAAACCCAGAAGAAATATCAGATGTACAGTCTAGGGCTTCATAAGCCAATGCTGAAAAGCCTTGGATTTGATGCTGCAGGGGTAAAGAGTGTTGCACTTGACAAAACCTTCCTACAAGATGAGAGAAGGGAGGAAAAAAATCTCTGAACAGGAAGCATCAAACTTCTTCACTTAACTAGGTAGCATTTGTGTCACTTGCAATTTGAGATTTTAGCACAGGAAATAAATCACATGTGGGGCCCCAGGTATTTGACAAAGCGACAAACTCAAGGCAAATGTCTCCTCACTTGCAAAAAGCTGGACAAAACTCCTGAACACTACTCACAGAACTAAACTTTAGGGACACTGTTATAAGTACCTAGGTAATTTTAGGTACTCCATAGCTGCTACATTTTTATATTTGCTGAGTTCCCACTGCTCTGGACATCTGTTGAGCACAGCGCCAATACAAACTACTGTTTGCATGGGGAAATGAGGGCTAAAGGACTTATGGTGTACATGCATGTCTTGCCTCAGTCTTGATCTCAGAAAGTCTGAGATATACCAGAACTGTTGTCTCATACTTAGCAATATGGTATCGCTTTTTCTGGGGCACTCTTTTCCTTTTGAATATCTTATTTTATCATTCATAAATTCATATTTATCATCGTGGTGAATGAGTGTGTTCCACTGCAAAAGCCAAATCATTTGCAACTTGGGTGGTATTAAATTAAACCAGTATGCTAAGAGAGCAATTATAATTGCTTGGCACTTTAGGAACCTACTGTTAGTGCTAAGGCTATTAGACCCATTTAAAATCTTGATTGCAGAAAGAACTGTGTGTATTAATCTGTAAAATAATTCATCTATTCTCTAATTTATCATTGTTCCAATAAAATGGGCTTTTGAAATTAGAAATTACTCTGGAGTAATTAAATAAATTTAATATGTTGCAACTTTATACGAAGGTCAATTCCTTAAAAGGCACATAGTTTAATATAGTATCTCAGTCATATTAGCCTTTCATATGACCTTTTCTGTTTTTAATAAAGTCTTTGAGAATAATAATTTAATGAAAGGAATAGTCTGTAACTTCTGACATGTTCTTATAAGTTGTGCTCTTAGACTTCCAGACAAATTTGACAATACTTTACATACAATTCCTTCCGCCTTTGTTTGGTTTAGTCTTGTTTTGGCACAATGGAGTATTGTCTACTTCTAATCATTAACAGGAAGCATCAGATTTGCAAGGGTATTTTTGTTTCACATAGACTAGACACAGACCATGCAAAAATGCATCTGGGATAATACTGTTGGAGAGAGGGATGGATTTGGGCAATTAGGCACAGTGCCTGAATGCAAATTTTCCTGGTAGTTTTAAGAGGGCTTTTGTATTATATTTCTCATTAGCAATTCAGGCTGTTTGAGTCTAAACAAAGTCAAAGTGGATGAAAGCAAACACCTTCTTCCAATAACGTTGGCGAGCTCTAGAAGAACGTTGCAGACTTGGTGAATTCTCTGTCATTTTGAATGAGCAAAAGATGACTTAGGTGACCTTCAAAAAGTTCGGGGTAATTCATGCAGGAGGGATGGACTTGATGCAGTAGATAGAAGATGAAATTCTCTGCCATGTGTTACTCAGAAGGTGTGATGGTAATGGCCTTTTCTGGCCTTAAAATGTCTGTGAATTTGCCAGTAAATACTACAAGCATTTTCATAATGAAATGCTTCTTTCTTATTTAAGCCTCACCCATTTCAGAGTAGATTTTTTAATATCATAAACTCTTGTGTTTCATTTGTACAACATTTAGATAATCCTAATTACGGTTACAAAAATAGAACTATCATTAACTTGCCGATCCCAGAGGAAATTTGAACTGTGAAACCAAAAATATTTGCAAAATGCTGAACTTGTAAACACATTGCTGATTTCTTATTTTATTTCTAGGTATTCTTTTTGGTATTTGTGATGCATTTTATTTGGCAAAGTTTTCTTGGTGGTCACAAGTAAAGAATTACAGCACATGGGTGAAGTAGCTGGTATTCCATGGCTCTTAAAATTTGTTTTTTAATAAACTGAGGCAAAACAGCTTTAAAATAATCTTGTACTAATATTACAATAAATTAGTTTGAAACACTGACATTCTGACAGTCTTTTAGGATCCTAGAAGTAAAACTGTTCCAGTGCTTTCAACCCAGTGCTAATATTATATAAGCTCATTAATCTAGTAATGAAAATTTAAATTGGGCTGTTTAAAGTAAAATCATAAATTGTAATGGTTCTTGCACTTTTTGGCTGGTGGACTTCTTTATCTTGTCACTCTTCTTCCTTTGAATATCACTAATGGTTATACTTCTTTCCTTTTAGATGCTTACTCTTCAAAAACTTACGTAAGATTGATTGTCATAAGTGACCCTTTTAATAAATAGGTGCTTCCTGGAAGCATATACAATTCCTAAACATCTCAAAAAACTTCAATAAATTTGCTTCTCCAGCTCACCTTTTTAGTATCAGAATATTCTTTGTCTCGGAAAAGAAACACTGTAAGTATCCAGCCGAGGATCTCATTCGGATGTGGGGTGTGGTTGTTTTTATTCTGGCTATGTCTCTGAGAGACATCTTAATTCTCTATTGTTTGCTGCTTAGGAAAGCTGAATTCTGTTTCTGTGGGTGGGAATACTGTTTTTCAGATGGAAGTATTTGCCATTTGTTGATCCTAAAAAACAAGTGTTCTACATTAGCACACAGAGCTCAGCGTTAACATGTTAAATAGGCATTTCGGAAGTACCAGTTAGTCAAGCCTTATTCCTAGAACTGTCCTTGGCTTCAGTGAAGCTTATGCAAATAATTAAGTAAACAGAAAGAAAACATAATAATAAAAAAAGAGTTTAGTCAGAGTTCTGTAAGGAATTTGGAGATGTTTGCCAATGGAAATAAGTGAGGAAGTAAAATAAGATCCTCTCCACATTTTATTTATTTTTTAGCTTTAGAAATTTCACTGTATGGAAAATAAGACACATTGATGGTATGGAAATGTTGTGAGATTTCTCACCAAACATATAATGACCTAGAATGGTTGTTAGTAACAACAGCAGAAATATCTGTGTATTCATAGATTTCATTCCTGGAAAACAAATTGTAATGGCATCAGTATTAAAAGCTGAATAAAAATAAAGCACTCAGTAGCATTCCAGGAAGACCCCATGTATACTACTCTGGTTGGGAGGGACAGAGGTGAAATGTATTAAGGTCTGGCTTGCAGCTCTCCAAGTGCTTTCCTATATGAAGTCATATGATGAGCGTTTCTAACAGGATTCTTCCGGGCTTGCTTCTTCCTCAACTATTTAGTGTTTCCGTTGGTTTGGAGTCAAGTTTAAAACTAGAGCAGAACACAGCTGATGTAATTGCTATATTGGATTGATAAAGAACTATGAGAACAGGCTGATCAGCCAGCATGATTATGTCTCCTCTGGCCAATTTGTTCACACCTTTCTTGCTCTAGAGTCACAAATAGTGCAATATTTAGAAAATATCACTTCCTTGGACCTGTTGGCTGCCCTATTTCCAAAGGGGCCCCTACATTACCTCATTGCCACAAGGTTTTGATGGTGCCTCTTGCACAGCAGTTCCTGTTCTGCAGAACTGCTGGTGCACCTCCCACCATTTCTGTGGCCATGGGTTAATACAGGTTTGGTTTTGTCTTTGATGAGTTTTCTGAAGTCCATGTCAGGCCACTTCTGGATTTTGAGCTCTCTGAACAGCAGCTCTGCCTTCCAGCATACAGAGCTGCTCCTTTCACAGATTTTAGGAAGACAGAGGCCACCCCTGTCATCTGGATCCTTGCTGAGGATGCAAAGGTGCTGACCTGACAGGGACCCCTGGGCATCACACTGCTCATAACCAGCCACCTCAAACTGTTGATGGTGACCCTTTGGGCCCAGCCATCCAGGCTGTTTTCCATCCACTTTTATTCCATTCCTCAAGTCCATAATTTTCCTGGGGACTGAGTTTTTCTACTTTATAGTTCATAGAATCATCACAGGATTATAGAATGGTTTGTGTTGAAAGGGACCTTAAAGATCATCAAGTTTCAACCCTTGCACTGTGGTCAGGGACACTTCTCACTAGGTCAGGTTGCTCAGAGCTCTTGAACACTTCCAGGGATGGGGACATCCACAACTTCTTTGGCAGCCTCTGCCAGTGCCTCACGACCTTGCAGTAAAGAATTTCTTCCTAACATCTAGTCTAAACTTAATCTTTTTCAGTTTGAATCTGTTCCCCCTTGTCCTGTCACTACATGTTCTAGTAGGCTATCTTCAGGTACTGTATCTTTCTTGTAGGCTATCTTCAGGTACTGTAAGGCCACAATTATGTCACCCAAAGGTTCCTCTTTTCCAGGCTGAACAATCCCAGTCTTTCAGCCTTTCCTTGTAGGAGAGGTGCTCCATCCCTCCAATCAACTTAGTGGCTGCCTCTAGACATGCTTCTGAATCCTGCTGCTTTAGATTTTACATCAGGAATAACATTTGCCTTTTTTCAATCATTGGGGTCTTTTCCTAATTGCCACAACTTTTCCAGTATGATAGATAGCAACTCCCCAGTGGTATTGGTCAGCTCCCCCAAGCAATGCATCCAGCAACACTGATTTTTATTTGCCCTATTTGGCTAAGTAATCCCTGACTTAATTTTCCTATACCATGAGCAGTGCCTCTTCCCCTGTCTTTCCAATTCTGCTGCTATGCAGAGACCTGAGAGTTTTTAATTTTAAGCTACAGAAATTACTTCCTTAGTATTCTTTCATTGCTTATTATGGCTAATATAGCAAATAATATAGCACTTCAACAGCAGTTTTCTCCCCAAAGTTCCACAAGTTTTACATGGAAAGGAGACTGTAGAAACATCTCAGCTGACTGTTCAAGGCACACTGGAGATTTGAACCAAGTATGATTTTGATTCAGGATCTGAATACTTTATAGTGACAGAGTTTTAGATATTAATCAGAAAACTTGTTCCTTCCTGAAGCAGCAAACACCACACACTTTCATTTGCAGGGGACATTATAGGTGTAAATGTCTGAGGCCTTTGAAGAATGCTTTTGATAGTAGTCCAAACTGAACGAGTACAAAACTCAGAAATAATTTATAAAGACATCTTCTTCAAAAGAGCAAGTTCAAAATTATTCCAGTGGCAGCCTTTCCAGAACATTATTCACATTTATAAACCACAGAATTGGAACCTTTCTAAGTGTTTGTCTTCAAAAGTCATTCTACAGGTTGGGCCTACAGTGCAATTGAATTTCTGAAGAGCAGAATTCATTGAATACCAATTTATTTTTCCCATAAATCCCTTTCCAGTGATATTATATATGTTTTAATGTAACAATTTCAGTCAATTCAGACATGGTCAATGCAGACCACAGAAAAATACTTAAGTGTGAAAGAAACTGAATATACATTTGTATTTTGTATTGGCAAATCCTCAGGAAAGGATCATGGACTGCATAGGAGAGAAGGTACAGGGTTACTGTTCTGTCTCTGACAACATCTGCCATAATCACCGAACACTTTATAGTTCCTCAGTTTCCCTAATGATAACAGTTACCCAAGGGCTGCTTGTGAGTTCCCTTCTGTCTATAAGGTGCAATAAAGAGGAAGGAGTAATCATTACCTTCCTAATTAAGCTGCTCCATCTTCAGCTGGATTCATCAGACCTTGCAGCTGTTTAGCATAAGAGCTTCACCTGAGCAAATGTTGTAGTGTGTAAAGAAAGGAGCAGCCTCGGTGGAAGCATAACCTTCCTATATATGTATTTTAGGGGCACATAAATAAATATCTCTGCAAGGACAAAGCATGAATCTTAATAAGAGAAGCAGTTTATTGGAATTCCCCATCCAAAGAGGCAGGAAACCTAATTAAGATTTACTATACATCAGGGTGAATCTGTTCACAGCTCTCAGCTGTTTTCAGTGCCCATGACAGAGCTCTGTCTCAATTGCCATGTGGGGCCTTGGAAATCAACCAAAAAAAATAGGCACTTCTCCTTTTGCAGTTCAGTTTATCAATTATGTTAAACACAAGCAATGACCTTCTGAGAAAAAAGAATTTTTGTAGTTGTTGCTGTTTTTTTTAAAGAAAGCTGAAGTAAAGAAAGCTAGGGATTTTCAGACTCTACTCTCCAGACTCCTAAGAGATTGTGGATTACTCCTAAAAATGTACAACCCCATCTCCTGCTAGGAGCACAAGTTTGTTGTCAGTGGACTTGATTATCCACTTGTTGTCAGTTGGGATAGTCCGTGTGTTAGAAAATGATTATGGATTTAAAATTGGAAGCAGTTGAAAACCATTAATGTGGCATTGTGGAGGAGAAAGAAGCTGAGCAGCTTGGTTTCTCAATGGGTAGATACTCTGTCCTACAAGCAAGACATGGGAGTTTAGAGCACTGGCATTTTACAGCTATCCCAAATTCCTTTGGGGATGTGCACAAGCGCCTCACCTCATGAAAAATACTGAAAACAACTTAGAGTTGTTAACTAGAGATAGGAGACAGAAAAAGTTAAATTCTCTGAGGACAAAGATTATTATGAAGAATTCTAAAGCAGGGTGGTTTTACCTAAACAAGGGTTGTCTTGATTGCCTGCCTGTTTCCCCCCAAATCTAAGCCCATGGCAACAACAACCAAAGCACAATGGGAGTTGATGGGAGTTGATGGCTGAGAAAGGAAAGTGCTCCGTTGTCCATCTCTGGTCAGAGCTATGTGAAGAAACAAAAAACAAAGCTATCACTGGTGAAGTCACAGAAGTGATTTTCAAGATTTTTTTTTGCCTTACATTCCTTAAATGAGTAACTCTTAGAGGAATAACTTTTAGCACTGTTTTCCACACACATATGAATTGCAGTTCATGTGAAATATTTTGGAGTGGGACATTTTTCTGATGTAAAGCTCTTGTTCATGAAATAGAACAAGGTTACTCCAGAAATCTGGTGCCTACTTGCTCTTTGCAGGGTTCACTTGGAGTGGTGATCCTGAATTTCCCTCTGACTCACAGGCCAAACTTGGCTGGAGCCATGGGTCAAGCCAATTGCCAGAAAAAGAGGATCTCCAGTCTGTTCAGCAGCTATTTCAGAAAGCCACACAAACAGATGAGATTTCAAAGAAACACAGAGCTGGCAAGGAGGTTTTTACAGAACCTCTAAGTATTCTTGATTCCAGCATGGTTTTGCCAATGTCCCTGTCATTTCTTTCACATTTGTTTAAGCTGAACTTGAAGACTTACTGTAATGGAAACATTATAGACCAGATGGCCTGTCCCAGTGCTATTCTTAGTGCTTAAGGTTTTTCTCCTATCTACCCTATTCCTGCTACAATTTAAGAGCTTTAACTCTCATTTCTTTTAATTGTGAACCAAAAGACATGGTTATTTATTTTCAGTTGCAGCAGGTTTTTATGTGAAGTTGATTTTTTCCTTGGTGTAGTAGTTAATGCTTGCACCTCTTGATCATTATCCTGAGTTGTCTTTTCAAGTATCTCATTGGTGAACATCACTTAACCAATTCTCATCATGCTCTCAGTGCCCCTGCCATATGTCCCTGATTTGTGCCATCTCATAGTGAAGGAAGACTCTACTCCATTGCTTTAGTCTATAATGAAAATAGAAAATAGTCTCAGACCCATATGATGCCCCAATCTAAAGATTCTTCCATTTTTTACTCTCTGAGTATATTTTTCATGCCATTTGGATCAACCTTGCAGTATACATAATTTCCTTTTTCACTTCTGGGGTCCTTGGTGATTAACATAACTTGGAACTTCTATACATATTTTATAGGATCAGAAAGTTAGTTCAAAGGGAGCTGTTATGTACACCAAGGTTCTGGACCATCCTATATTCTGGTAACATCTGGAGATCACAGTGCTTTGGGTGCCTGACATTAAAGGCATTGATCCTAGGTGTATGTTTTGGGCTTCTTCATAGCTGGAATGCATTGCAGTAGTTTCTCTCAGTAGATTAGCTTTTTTGTTCAAGAAAAAAGATACTGAGATGTGTTCATTTATATAAACAAGATCTATTTTGATGAAATTAGAATACAGAATAACAGAATTGTAAATATTTCACTAAGAATAAGCATTTAAATAAAATATAGAGTGATGATAAATATTAATTTTTTAAGATTTTATTTCATGTATGTATTGAGTCAAGAAAATACACATGAGTTGAGTATTTGTTTTTGCTGCTTATTTTACTTTATGAGAAAAGTTTTGTGTGACTTTTTTCATTTGACTTAAGAAAAGATAAAAGCAGAATTGTGTCATTTGCTGCCCAGTTTTTCCTACTTCTGCTTTCCATGGTCTGCCTCTCCTATGGATTCCAGGAAGCTGCAGGTTTTGCATCATGTATCACTGCAACAAGATAATATGGGTTAAAAATTATTAGTTTAACCAAAGGAAACCCATCTTTATCCTGTACAAGCTGCTGTCGGGACTGTGATGCAGGCAGGAACCAGACTAGTTCCAGGTTTTATTGGATTGACCATTTAATTTAAGGTAAAATCCACCAACTAAATTATTATAATCTCTGGGGGAAAAAAAAGAAAACTGTATGAGAGATATATGTAAGCAGCACTGATATATGATAGATAGTAAGTATTCACCATTTGTAATGTAACCAGAGGATCAGAGCATCAGCACTAACCAGCTTTAAGACACACTTCTCTGGACAGGATATAATTGAATGGAGATATCATCATCACAAGATGTTTTGAAGACCAAGATCAAACACACGTTTACCGAGGATGGAATAGTGCATGGGAGAAAGGTCTGGCAAAGGCTGTCCACCACAGAGATATGAAGGCAAGCTTCTGTCAGAAAGTCCTTAAACTGTTGATGGCTGGACAGGTGTGCTGAAGGACGAGACCCCTTTCTCCCATTTTTTCTCAAAACATAGGCTTCTACCAGAGAGAGGGAAATAGGCTGACTGAGTCTTTGAGGTTTTCCCCAGTTCATCTGGTTTTCTGTTCTGTGTAGTGCTGTAGACTAAGCACTGCTAAGTAATTGGGTACCAGGCTGGCAATAGATGTTACAGTCAGTACCCTTTTAGATGCAGGAATGTTCTGTGAGTTAGTTAAAGTGTTAGATGAATTAGTTAAATAGTTACATGTAAATTATGATTAAGTCTTTCCTTTGAGCCTTTATATAATGTAAATCCAATGTTCTTGTGCTGCAGATAGGCACCTGCAGCTTCCTGGTTGGCTCAAGCAGAAAGGTAGTGTATGGCAGATGGGAAAGGAAAATTATAAGAGGGAAAGTGAAGTGACAGGTGTAGAGCTGTGGAAGGTTTTGGACTTTCAGCTTTGTAGGATAAGTACTCTTAAACAAAAGCATCTTTTAGATGATTTTCAAATTTAAGCCAGAGACAAGCAGGAAGTGTTAATGATACCAATTACTGACTCCTTGTGCATTATTTCTGTTCTGTGCTTTAAAAGTGCTAACTGAATCTATGGGCAGATAATACATTGCAGCAGCAGCCCTTCATTTCCAAATTACAGAGACTCTGAAATAAGCTATATGGGTTTGAAACATATTTTAAAAAGTAATAAAAGGCAGTTGTTAGCCAATTGTGTTTTTGTTTATATTGCAGAGCAGGATTAAGGGCTGTTGTGTGTGCTACAGGTGTCACTGAAGGAAGTCTGTAGACAAATACTGCTGAAGGCTGGGAAGTTGTGATGGTGATTTTTATTGCACCCAGGCATTGGCTGGTGCATCTTGCAGCCTGACCCAGGCCCTTGCATCCATAGCAGCCACTGGAGAAAGAGGCACAGTCTTGTGGGCTGCTCTGTGCACTCACACAGTCAGTGCTGGACCCTCATTTTGTTGTCACTGCTCAAAAGTTGCACAAATAGATGATCACTAACAGCCAAAATCCCTTGTTTTGGCAAAACCTTGATTAGTTTTTGAGGTGGGTTTTTTCCCCATGCAGAAGGACTAGGGAGGTTCCTAAGATATTTGCACAGAATTGCCACTGCCAGCCTTGAAATTGGTATTAGTGCTCCAGCTACCATTTCTCTTGAGCTTGGAACCGCCAAAGCCATGAAAGAGATCAGGTTGGACCGGGCAGCTCTCAGCCTCTTGCTGAGTTGCAGCGTGGGGATCACAGGCTGATCCTGTCAGGGTTCCAACATCCTACTGCAGAAGCTTGTTTTCTTGGCCTGAACAGTTTTAGCCCTTCTGACTTCAACTAAGAGAAAGATTTAATTGTGCAGCTAAAACTAATCAACAAGTTTTAAACATCTCAGTCTTGAAAACAGCCTGAATTATACACATCTTTAATTTTAAATCCCTAAGATATGCTAAATGGGAAGCATTGAGAAAAGTTAATTAGTCTGCCTGCTTCTTCCTAGAGTTCCTAATTACTGTGGGTACTTTTCTTGTCCACCAACACTGCTGGCTAGATTTTAGGGCAGATGTTCTTGTGCAGTCATCATTAAAAGCACAAGCACTGGATGCTGTTGAAGCCTCCAAGTGCTCAGCATTTATGTCTTTTATTTCAGGATGCTTGAGGGAAAGAAAGGATCATCACACAGTTAAAAATGTCATTTGCTTTCTGTATCTTTTCCATGCAGTTTCTCTTTTTCGGTCAGACAAACAGCTGCCAGGATATTTGTTAAGGGTGAAATGCTTTTGAGACATAGTCCTCTGTTTTTGAGAGCATTATCTCTGATTAAAACCTTTTTCACTCAGAATACTCAACCCAATGACAATTTCATTATCCCTTAGCCCGAGCAGTGACTTCAGGTTTCTAATTAGAGAGCAAGAGGGAAGGGACTGCCTGTGGTTCCTGGAGCCTGAGCTAAGAGTGCTAAGAAACACTGTAATAATTTAACAGGTATGAGAGCTCCTGCCTGCTGAGCTCTCCTGCATCTGTGGGAATGGGCAGGATCGCTGCTTTGCCCATGGCTTGTGTCAATCCTCCCCAGCTAGACCCATTTTGGTTTCACCTCCCTGAGCTCTGCAAGTTGTGGTTTGGCCCTTGGCTCCAGCCCTCATTACATTTACCTGAGCAAGAGCATCTTTCCCCCAGTTTTAGGTGTAGAGCATCAGTTTTGCAGAAAAAAAAAAAAATTAAGTGTTGAATACATGTCCCCATGAGGAATAGCATTATTCCTTGCCTTTTGCTTCTTTTTTTCAGATGATTCACTTTTTCTTTTGATTTGCACTGTGTTTTAAATTCATTGAGATAGGGAAGAGTGTGTTTGCTCTTCTACTGTTTCAAGGAGTGAATGTTTTGCACTCCATTTACTAAAATAGATGGTGGTAAAGACACTCTGGGTGCCTCATCTAATTCCACAAAAGCCTTGGGCTCTCGATACACAGCACAAGAATCTAATTATTAAGTGGTTATTGTTGTCTTCTCTACTACACCCAGTTTTTCCAAACCTAGAGCCACCTTTGGAGCCACAGCAGTGAGCCCTGCTGGCAGTGGTAGGATGTAATGGCAGCCTGGAAACAGCTTGACTGTACTCACCTGGAATGAGTTACTCATTTAAAATCTCACTTGTGTGCTTTTTGACCCTGAAATGAATATGTGACAGGGGAAATATTCTCTTCTTCACTCAATGCTTTCTAATTTCAGTGGCTGCATTTCCAAAAAGGTTGTGCTTTTTCTTTGCCTTTTCTGACAAATCCGATAATAGCTAAGGCTAAGGTTAGGCTACCCAGGAATAATGAGACTTACCAGTGTTTCTTCTTTTTTTCTTTCTCTTTTAGGAGCGGGAAATGGAAACTATTCAACCAATAAGCATGCACAATTATTTTGCAATGATGGGCCTTAAAGCAAGAAAAATCATACTTTTTTTTTTTTTTAAACTATCAGATGCCTGTTAGTTTTAAAGTGAGGATGTAAAAGTAAAGGGAGGATGTCAATATAAAATAAATATTGGCCAGAGTGTAAAAAATTTTCATTCAGCTTATTTTTAGATAAGGCTTATAATCCCAGTTTTACTGAGTATTTGTTGCAGTCCTTTGAATCTATAGCATGCCATTCTTTTTTGCAAGTGTGCATTTGGCTCCTGAAAGGTTTTTAATTATGTGTAGGTTAGTAGATATATATGTATATAGATGTTAATATTTATTTTTATGTATCTGCTCTGTAAAAAGAGCCTTCAATTTATGTATTTGAAAGGAACCAATAGTCTAATGGTATTCTGGTGATGAAAACTTGTATTTGGGGAGCATGTGTTTCTCCTGTGGATGGCAAGCATAGCAATGCAGAGATTAAGGGTTTTTTTTAATGAATGTATTGAATTCTAGCTTCTTTCTATTAAAATAATTCTAATCATTTGATAATAATCTTGCTTTGGGCTGCTAACCATCATCATCACTGGGTCTTTTTGTCCCTTTGCATTAGTCTGTAGGTGGTATCTGAATGTGGCAACATAAACAAGTTTAGAAGAGTGTGCTTGTGCTTGATTTCTTTAACTAAATCCAAATTGAAATTACTTCCATTTATACAGCTGTAAATATTGCTTTTAGTTGTAGTATGGACACAATATATCAGAAGGATGGTGGGCAGCATTTAAACTAATAGAGGTGTATTTTCTTTTTAGCGTGTGGAGTTTGGTTTCTGTTATCAAGTAATCTGCATTTGTTGCATTATACGTAAAACATGGTGTCTTTTGGAGTTCCTTAAAAATTTCTGTAAAAGTATATAATTTTAAACAGGCCTTTGCAAGTTTTTATTAACAAATGGAGAAAAATATACATTGGTCCTTGATTTCTGCAAAATTGTGATTGTGATGGAGATAATCATATTGGTTCTGGAGGAGGATTTTCAAGGCTGTACTCAGCAGCCTGGCACTCATGGCAGCTGGACTCACTAATGCCTTGTTCTGTTTCCATACACTTTCACCAGTCAGTCCTTGCTTACCATGTTTTAAATGAGGCCTTCAACCATATAGGTTTAATTTGAGCAAAACCAAAGTAAAGCCCAACCTAATAAGAAAACAGCATAGTAAAGCATAGAATGCAGTAAGCCTGTGCAAATGCTGTTTGCACTTATTGATGTGACTGAGGATCTTTCAGTAAAAGCAAACAGGTTAAACTTTCAACTTGAAATTAATTGTCAGCTTCTCTTAGTGTTCTTCCTGAGCTTATATGCTTTTTTTTTCTCTTAATATATTAGCATTATGACAAGCACATTTGCTCTGTGGAACAATAGCTATCACAGCAACTCAAATTTACAGGCTGGAAGAGTTGTGCTAGTTAGGGTCATTGCTTTATTTGCTTTGTCTTCTTCTAGGATTAGTTCTGCTCTGTGGATTCACCAGAGCCCACGTACAAGTGGTGATACACTGCCAAGTCAGATTAGGTGTGAAGAATTTCTCTACTTCCTTACTTTAAAGGACAGAAATTCTCTAATTTCCCCTTTCTTTTCCTAATGAAGCCCCATGTAATTTCATGGAACATTAAAACAGAGAGATTCTGAGATTGGGAAGAACAATGTTGCAGCAGGTGTCTTCACTGTACCTTAATTATTTTTGTATTTCTTTTTTTGTGTGTGTGTGATTTCTTTTGTAGTTTTGCTGATAAAAATATTCAATCTGTTGCTTAAAAAATTGAATAAATATTCATTCCTACTACTTTGTGTTCATCACCCACTGGATAACATGATTTTAGGCTAGAGCAGAAAGCTGGGGTTTCTTTCTTAGAGCTTTTTCTTAGAGCAGAAAGGTTTTGGGGTTCTCTGAACCCTTATCCCAATGGTGGCTTGCAGCTTGGGTGCTGTGCACTATAGGTGGGCCAGTTGAGAAAGGTGTGAAGGGAGCAGTGGTAGTGCAGTGCTGTTCTCCATTTCACATGCCTTTTGCAACCCCAGAAATTGTCCCTGCACCTGCAGGCTTTGTGGCTCTCAGAAACCCAACCCTAAAGACTGAAAATTCCCACATTTGAATAGTCCTGAACCTTGCAATAAGCTTTGAACTTTGTTTCAAGAACTTTCTCAACATTTCTGTTATTAATGAACTAGCTAAATATACAGTGGTTTGGAGATCAAATGCAAAAGATAATTCACCAACAATATCTGGAGCATCTAACGTGTTATGAAATAACTAACTGGTTTAAAACTCAGGTATGAATTACTCAAGTAACCACAGATATTTTAAAAGATATTTCATTGTTGTAGGCATAGTATATTCTTCCAGCTTTGTATAATGGTCCTACATCTCAAATCCACCATGAACTTGAAGAGTTTGATAGTCTCAGTGGGGTGTAAAAATAGAGACAGTAAAACCATGCTCATCTTGTGGGTGTGGTTGAATAAATGCAGTTTTGATTTCTGTGATATGAATACAACAGACTTGTAGTGTGCTTAGGATGTGTTTTACTTTAATTAGGTGACTGGTTTGGTAGTTTGGGATTATTTTTCATAGCTAGTTAAGCACCAGAATGCTCATTAACTGGCTCTTTCACCGCCATCTGGGCAGAAGGGAGCTCTGCTTAGCTGGGTCCTATGGCCATTGGCATTTCCAGTAGTGGACTACTTGGTGGGAAGGCTTCTGCAGGAGCTTTGTGATTAAACCTCCAGCTGTAATCATATGGAGGAGGGAAGGCTACAGCAAATGGGAACCTGTGTGTTTCCTCTCTGTCTCCAGCATCCTCTAGAAGAGCAGGCCTAAAGGCTTGCTTTAAACTGTTTGTGAGTTTGGCTAAAGAAATAGCTCAATTTCCTGTACAACACAAGGAAGCTTCTTGAATGGATTGAAAATGCAAATGAATGCAGACAATTACTGCAAAAAGAAAGGCTACTCAAAATCTTAGCAAATGGGTCATTGTCATATTTCTCTCTCCCCACATGTGACTTCTAAACAGTCTAGAGGGTGTTTCTTTCCACAGCATATCTGGGGTGACTTTGGATGTTGTTGGAACAGGGTGGAGTAAGGGTTTAGCCCTGGGTATTAGCAGGAAGCTCTTTGGCTAGCAGAGAACATTGAAGAAAGCACTTCAATAGTTTGGGTTTCTAAGCAACCTTATAATGTCAGCTACATGGTGCAGTTATACAGAGAGTATAGAAACACAGAAATGCATTTGGTCAGGAAAAGATGGTTCAAATGGGTCCCAGTATTCACTTGACCCTTTTGTGTGACATTTAAAGCTTAATGGCATTAAAATAAATCACATGCTCAACTCAGTATTTAACTGTTTTACTGAGCTGACATGAACAAACACATGAAAAAGAATTCTAAATTAGAGAAACTGCTGATTTTGCAATGACTTTCATTCCACTTACAGTATCTGAAAGAGAATGCAAAAGATAAGGGATTTATAAATCCAACAATCACTTTTACAGCTTTTAACTTTTTAAGTAGTCTCTGCATAACATATGTAGGTATATACATAATTTTAAAGAAATCACAAATTAAGTAAAATATGTTAAAATATACACAATATCTACAAACATAAACAGGCATATAATACAGGTACATAATCCTTCTAAATTTATATGCTCTAAGTAGGGGATCCCCTAATTAGGGATCTGTGTTTTAGTTAGCCAGGTTAGTCACAGAGCCAGAACACAAAATACAAAAGTAATTTAAGAGTCCATGTTGCTTTGGAAGAAAGATGTCATGCCTCACCAGTCTAGCAAGGCATTTTCAGAAGAGTTTGTAACCATTTCTGTAGCTGGATCTGGTCAGTGAAGGATAGCTGAGTCTTCAAAAGTCCCTGGACCAAAGACTATAGAGGAAGAAGGTACTGTGAGGTGAGAGGTATTTTCCTCCTTTGTGGTAAATATCTGATTTTAAAAAGGTAGAAATAAATTGTCAGTTTTCTTAATGGAAAAAGTCTTTATTAGGCTGCTCAGTCACCTTTTTTTTTTGACACTTTGGATGTTCACAAAACTTCATGATAGCTGCAAAGGGAGTGAACAGCAAGGAGAGCAAGTTGGCAAAGTTTGCTTCAAATATTTGATATCAAAACTAAAGCTAACTGTGAGAATGTGACAGTAATCTTATAATAGAAAATATATAAAGAATACAACAAGCAGTGACATTTTTGTGTCAATAAATGCGGAGTGATGCAGTATAGGAACTATGGATACAGAGCAACAGGATCCATGTTATCTTCAAGAAGAATGATCTGGGCAATCACTGTGGATAATTGTGTGAAATTGTCAAGTCAATACCCAGGGAAGGTAAAAAACACTGTTTCATGCAGCTGAGGAAGGAAGGAAGAGAGAAAAAGCAGAAAGGAGATTATGTTATGGTGTGCTGTAGTCATATCACGAGTCCATTCACGTGCTGCTGTTTGCAGGCAGTACTGGGCTTCTCATCTCAGGAACAGTGAAACACATTGGGTGAAACTCCCTTTCCCTTAGGAAATGGAGCAGAAGAATCACCAGAAGCCTGAAGAGATACTGAATAGTTTCTGCAAGAGGAGGATTATTCAGCTTGGGAAAAAGAAGCTGAGTTAGGTGTGATTAAACTGTATTAAGCCACCAGTGGTAGGAACCTGAATGAAAAAATGGAGGATGCTGCTCCTACAGCTCACAAAGTGAGAACTGTATTGAGCCCACAGGAAATGCTCCGGCACACCATGCATTGCCACAGAGCTGTGGGCAGAACTGTAAAGAGGTTCAGAAATTAGTGATGAGTGGGCCTGTGGAGGATCTCTCCATCCCAGAGAGTGAACCTGCAAGTGGGTCATGTTCAGGCAGCACCAGCTAGGGAGACTTACCCTCTTCTCTTTTTTATTAAAAAAAGGACCTTGACAATTTAAGACAGAGGTTGGATGAATGGAGGAAGAACTTCCAGTGCTTTTTACTGTTGAAGGTTTATCTGGGGTTTTGTGGGGTTTTTCCCAGTCAAGGGCTGTTTAGGATATTATTTTAGACTCTAGCCAGCCTGTGCTCTATGAAATAGAACTGCTTCCTTCCCTGGCTCATCGTTTCATGCATTTCATGCAAGTTTAGGTTGGATCCCCTGCTGACACTGGTCCTCTGATGCAATAAGTGAAAGGTTAATGCATTGCAAAAGTAACTGTGATAATCCTGAGCTGTAATTTAGTCCGTTTAGTGTATCCACAGGACTCATTCTGAAATGCATTAAGCAAAACAAGAAGTAATGCAAACTTCATATTGTCTCCCTTATACTGTAGTATCATTTAATTAGTCACTGAAACAACCTCCTGAAAGCTTTCCCTCTGTCTTGTTGTTTGAATCATGAATTTTAAAGACTTTCGAGAGAGTGACTCAGGAGGTGAAACAGCAGGGCTTCTGATGTCATTTATAAGCTCTGTACTGGAAACTATTTCAGTGTCAGGAGCCATGAAACTCAAGCAACTTAGCCTGTAATTTCATCATTTGAGACTAAGTGACAAGAAAACTAATGCTGTCAGTGCCCCACTAAACAGCATTAGCATTCTCCATTGCCTCTGCTTACCTGGAAAATGGATATAGGAATAATTGACATTAAAGCTGTCAGCTACAGGTTATCCCGCAAAGGAGGAGGTTCATATGGCCACCAAAATACATGCAAGAGATGCCCACAATAATTGGGTTTTCATTACAGTAGTGGTTCTGCAGACTGAGGTTAGGCAGGGACAGCACACAAAACATCTGTCCAACACCTAAAACAAGCAGTCAAGCCTTCTACAGGGCTTGAAGCAGAAGAGATGTTGAGGTACCTATGGAGCATTCCTGCCAGCTCATCCTAAACACAGCTACCAGTGCAGCAGATTTACTCCTTAACCACTTGAGATTTGTGACCTGTTGGGCTTTAGAAAGGCACAAAACAAAAATAAAATAAGAAATTGTGTTCCTGTTTCTTTCTTTCATCAGTTTTTCCTTTTGTAGGTCTTTGGCACATCTCCTTTGAAGGAAAAGCCATGTGTCTTCTTACTTCTGCCCTGAAGTTTTGACCTTTCAAAATGTGTGAGACAGAAATGCTCCAGCTATGAGAAGAGAGGCTATTGATTCTATTACTGTGTGAGGAATAGAATGCTCTTAACTCCTGTGTTTATGCTTTCCTGGTACATACCAGTTTTTAACTGCATAGGAGATTGTGGTATGTCCCTTTGCCTCTTATTTCATTATTTTTGAGAACTTGATGTAAAAGAAAAAGACGTGTATTTCATCAGGATTTGCTTTATTTTTAAGGCATTATAGACTTTTAGTTCATTCCTGAATAGTGTCATTGGCATGAGAAAGGTCTGAGATTAGAATAAACTTGAAAATTAAGTAAAAGCATTTTCCCTCTTAAAGAAAAAACAGGAAACAAAATCAGTATTTAATAAATGGAATAAAAATAATCTGTCTTTTATAGCCAGAGAAATCACTGCAGAAATAAAAATAAGGTTTCAGGTCAGGCATCTGATATCTTGACATCTTACTGGAAGCAATCAATACCTTTGAGAGCATGTAGGTTTGTCTTGGCACAAAGGTGAAGCTCAAACAGGTACTTGGAAGATGCAAGCAAAGCCCACTTTATAACCCCTTTCTGTTTGTCAATTTTTGGAAACATTGATCAAATTATGCCTTGTTAAGGCATTTCCAACTTTGCTGTTAGGAGGTAGTACAGCTTACTCAACAGGACACTGGCCTCAGCTCAGATGTCTGGCATCTATTCCTTTCTCAGCTGCTGTGAGAAAATGAATCTGTCATTTCATCTCTGCATGCCCCTTTCATCCCTCAGTCCCTCTTGTCTGTTTAGAGTGTATCTTCTTCTGAGCTGGAGTCTTTTCTCTTTGGAGAGGTGTATATATACCACCCACATAAAATAATGGAGTGGCAATTCTGTCAGGTCCTCTAGGGACTGCTATAGAATGAAACCTGAAAAAGTTACACACTTTTTCATAAACCATTAGCATATTAACTTCACTGTCTAAGGCAACACACATGCAGAGGTCAGTGTCCCAGAGATCTGGCTGTGATACTGAAGACCCAGGACACCCAAGAGAAGTTACAGAAACAGTGGGGATTTTCCCATTGTATCTGAAAGATTCATGGCATAGCTGTGAAGTTCACTTGAAAGCAAAGGTAACTGGGAAGCTATTGATAGGGCTCTGTAGCAAACATGTATTGACTCCACAACTCAAATTTGACTTCCTTTGGCAATTAAATGCTGTTTGGGGTATAAAAAGAAAAGAAGGAAAATGTAGGGAGGAGTTTAATGCAAAATGTTTTAAGATGTAAAATTACTCTGAAGTTACTGCATGCTTTGCATGCTTCCCCTTTTGAAGATATCTGTGTTTTATGGAACACAGTTTTATGAGAACTGCTATTGAAATCTGATAATCATTATCTGCTTTTCCAGTCCTTTTTTTTTTTTGCAGAAATGCCAGTAATTTGAATGCTCAAATATCTGGCAATAGAGTTTCATTCTAGTTTTGACAGCAGTGCTTATGAAGGCAGTAGTGCCTTACAGAGTGTGACAAGAAGCAGTGGTCATCATTGACATGCCTATCATTCATTTTGTGGTTCATGCATCCTTTTCCATCAATAGCAGCATCTCATCTTCTTAGGCTGGCAATAAGACCTTTTTCAGTTTATTAATGTGTGAAAAATTGGTATTTGATATGAACACATTGTAAGGAAATAATATCCTTATAATCAGCTAATGAGTGCTTGCATTGGGCATTTCATGCTAAGATCAGAAGCTAGAAGAGATGGAGTGTTTTTCAGAATTCCACAATATGTGTATATTTTCATCAAGTTCATTTAGTAATCGTAGCTAATTACTAAAAATACATGGTCAGTATGAGTGACCAAAGCAGCTGCTTTTACCTGCCTTATGCAGTGCATCAAAACAAGTATGACATAGCTGGTTATGCAGAGAATCATCAAATGAGTTCAAGACAGGAGTGAGCTTGAATTGAAGAATTTTTTTTTAATGTTATGTGAATTCTAAGAGATGTCTGAAAGACCCAAGGCATTATGGATTAGAATACCACAGGATGGCTGAGTTCAGCAGGCACCCCTTGAGCTCACCTAGTCCAACTCCCCTGCTTAAGCAGGGCCAGCTGCAGCAGGTTGTTGAGGATCGCATTCTGTCAGGCTTTGAATATCTCAAAGGATGGAAGCTCTACAGCTTCTCTGGGCAACTTGTCCTAGTGTCTGACCCTGGGGGATCACCAGTGGCACTAGATAGCTGCTGATGCAGTAACATGCATTAAATCAGGTAACTAAGCTGTGCTAAAGAGGGTGTTCTGTCACCTTGTAATGGTGCTATGAATTATCTTTGTATGATTTTATTGAAGCTGTAAATTATTTTTTTCTTCAGTTTTTAATTTCCAGTATTTTTGATGCACTCTAGTAACACATATGGCATTTTTGACACCAGTTTTCAACATTCCTTCTTTTCATGCCACAGCACCTATTATATCCAGCTAGCACTTTCTCACTGATCTCATTTTTGGTCAGCAGTGTTCCTCGTGTGACTTGCATCACTGTAAAAGTAAACAGACTGGAAAAGGACAATTAAAGAGAGTTCTTTGGCAGACATCACCTTTTTTTCTTTATGACTGCTCTGCAAATGCAGGGAAAAGTGCAAAGTGCATGAAATGTGACAGCTTAGCACCTAGCCCATCTCTTGGTTTTCTGTTCAAGCACTAATTCCAGCTGGAAATCAGAATTAGATATGTGGTACACACCTTCATAACACCACCTAACTGAGGGGTTTTAAGTACTTAAGTAAAGCTTATGGGCTCTTTCAAGGCTGTTTGCCAATCCCTTTCTAGGTGGCAAGCATGGGCATAGGTGAATAATTTATAGGTCTGTGAGCCGTGGCTCTTCATCTCTGTTACTTGACTCCCAGCTTGGTAAGAATAAGCCCCCATTTGTTATTGACTGTTGTTCCTGAGACAAATGTTACATAACAACAACAACAAAACAACAACAACAAAAATTGTGCTCACAGCATTGCTTCCTCTGTTAGATTTTTAGAAAAGAGGCTGAAGGTCCCTATGGACTTTATTGAGGTAACCCAACATGACTCAGTCTGCAGGACCCTGCAGAACTTCCCTCTTCATGGCCATCTGCAGGGGCTGGTCTCATGGATGCATTTACTGGTGAAAGGGCACCTGTCAGTGTCTCACTGAGCCTGGTGACCTCTGGCAGCAGAAATGTTTGCAGGCAGCTGCCATCAGCATGGAGGAGCCTCAAGTTTGAAGCAGGAGACTTCCTTGCAATGAAAATTGCTTTCAGTCATATTTGTGCCCCAGAGTGCTTCATGTCCAGAAGTTTGCGTGAGGCCCTCAGGTGTAAACTCTTCTTGTGCTCAAAGCCATGAACATGGATTTTCACTTTAGTTTCCAATTACAGAGGATGAAACTATCTTCTTATGGTTTTTCCTTAGTCTCTCAAAATGTTAGCAGGTCACTGGTTTCAATGCTAACCCACAACATGACAGAGACTGCATGGCCAGTTTGAGAACCTTTTGATTTTCTTGCACAGTAATTGCTTGATGTCAAAGTCAGTAATTTTCTGATTTATAAAATCAATTCAGAGAAAAAAATATTTTCCAGTGTTTCAGAGAGTTAAACATAACAAAGCAAAGGGTGTTTGTTTTTGTTCCACTGACAGGAATGAAGTGCTATTCTGTAAATCCATAGTTACTCTGATTAGTGAAATTTCTATGACAAAATCTGGGCAATTTTTGTCTTGAGTCTTACAGAAGTTTTCAAAAACAGTAATGGGGTTGCCTCAACAGCTTAACTTGTAATGTGTCTGTAGTGCAGAAGTCCATTGGTTAAAGAATTTACCATTGTTCAATCCTTTCATGATTGCATATATTTAACAAAGGATTCAGAAGAAAATTTTAAAAGTGACTGTGACTTGACATAAATTTAATGCTAAAATTATTAGAACATAATTCAGCACCTGTAACCTACCCAGTGACTTGTGTGGGATTGCAATACTTCACATCAGGAACAAAGAGGTCATTTAAGATGAAGAAGAGCTTCTTAAAATGAAATCAATCACAATACTGTATAACCTTATGCTGTAGCATTTGGTCTTTCTGCTTATCATCCTTCTTGTGAAGGGATCTTTACCTTGGGTGGAATTAAAATGCATTAACTTTCTATTCCTTCTCTCTAAAATAGCAGTGAACTGAGCCATCCAAGTCAGTCCCCATTACAGCAAGAGAAACCTGCCTGTTACCCACAGGGAGAGCTGGGCTCTCTGAATGATTGTTTGAGTGATCAAAAAATATGTATTACAGGAATGTATAGTTGTGCTGTGGGAAATTTTGCTTTCATTCTCTTCAAAGGCTTCAGGCATCTCAGGAAAACCAAGAAAAATTGTAACAGTAAGTCTTGCAAGCACACATGAGTTTATCAAAGCCTTCCTCATCTGATACTGCTTGCATGTAAATAAATATATCAATAATTTATGTACTTCATCTTTATAGTCAAACAGTCCTGGGTTTTTTTCCTTCTTACTTGGTATGGAAGGAGTATCCTCAGTCTGTGTTTCTGCCTGGAGCCCATACCTCTTTCTTGTGAATTCACAGAGTTCTCTGGGTTTGTAGACCAAGAAAGGAGTGGGTCTTGTGCTGAGTCCTTCCCTGGGAGCTGTGCACCTCCTAGCCCTGGTCGGGGAGCAGGACAAAGGAATCAGTGCAAAGGAATTGCAAGCAGTGAGTGTGGTGGGGGAAACATATCAAATTTACTTAATATCAAAATTTGGTGTGGAATTTTATTAATGGTGGAATGGTTGTTGACATTACAACAAAGCTGAAGGAGGCTGATAAAATTGGAGGAGAGGCGGAGGTAATGAACTGGGAAAGAAGGAAATTCAAGGGAATAGGGGGTTAGAGAGGGTCAGTGGGTACTGGAGCAGAGAATAGCCAGGGTAATAATCCTCTGCCAGCATCTCTGCTGCAGCTCCTAGTCGGGTGACAGCTTCTCCAGCTCATCTTGGCTTTGGTCTGCCTTGAGTGATGCCTTACAAGCACTATTTGTGCTCCCTTAACCCACCTGGCTTGGGGAAAAGTAGTCCTTTCCCTGCCCAGGCGGTCCCAGAGGGAATCAGTTGTTCCTGAATGGGAAGAATTGTGATTTCACTCAACTTGCTTTTGCCCCAGCTGATGAGGGCTCCTAACTGTGAGAGTAATGTAGACCTGGGCTACGTGGGATAGCCCAGATTATCTGGAAAGTTGTTCTGAAACAGCACATACTTGTGATGTATCAGGGCTCAAAAGCAGAAGCTAATTCCAAAGTGTTCCCCGGTACAAGTAACAGCAAGGAAAGGATTCATAAATCAGTTGTAACTCATCAGTGGAGAACAGGGGAAGTGCTGCTGTGGAGTTACTGTAGGGATTTTCCTGCTTGAACTCTGTTAGTTTCAGAAGAAAATGGATGCATACTGTTGCTGAGGAAACGAGTCTCCCAGGGGAAGCTTGGCTTTTCCCCAGTGTGAATTTTTGCTGCCTCATGCTCACACAAGTCAATTAACCTAAAACCTACAAACTGCACATGGCACAGCTCTGTACAGTTATTTTATTTCAAATGCATTATGAGTTTTATACAGTTGCATGTGGCTTTAATCATTAACAGCCAAGGAACAGATTCAAGTTTATATTCCTCTTTAAATATTTGTATTCCTGTAATGGAACTTTGCCCATTTTTCTCTGTAGGTGCCAGCTTGCGTAGTGACATCAGTAAATACTTCTGGTTTCATCATTCTCAAGGGGACACGATGACAGTTCAGGATCCAAACCAGATGAATCTCTGTGCTGCTGTTTGGACTGTTGTCTCCTATGTAATTGCTGACATGGAGGATATGTTGCCAAGGTAATAAAACAGCAAGAAAGAAGATTTTTGTTCTTCAGTAAAGATTGTAAGTCCACTAATGCATGTGGACTGCAGCTGTAGTAAATTCTGCTACCCTTGGTTTTCTGCTTTATTATTATATCTGTTTTCCTCAAAACACATTCGTTTTTTATGCATTCCTGCTTTTTGCTGTTTTGATCTCTTCCACTTGTGATTTTCACTTAAATGTATTTAAGTACTTCTTATATTTCAGATGAAGATATGATACCTCTTTGACTATGATATAATAACCATTTGTATGCACAGTGATCTTGTGCAGCAGGAAAATTATACCAAATAAATTTTTTGCATCAGACTGGTGTATTGATTTTGAGTACATGTTTATTGGTTTTTTTTCTGTCTTTCATTCTATGCATTGGAATTATGTACTATTAACCAAACAGCTCTTTCTTTTCACTGTTTAAAGGTAATACTGTAGTTTCTAGAAGTTTTCAGGTTATAGGACAAATCAATCTTGTCTTTTTGGTAATATATGGTAGAATGGTCAAATTATAATCAAAATGCTTAAATAGTATAATAGCTTAACTCAGGTCCATTTTTAGGTCTTATGAGAGGTTCACCAAAGACTCAGATAAACCAGGACACAGAGATAGAAAGCCAACAGAGGATTCCCAGCTCTCCTGTGTTTATTTGGGCACCTCCTCATGGAAAGCCATGTGTGTCTTTTTCTTTCTCATGGAAGACTCACCATTGTGACAGGCATAGAATTTAGCGTGGCAGTTTTCTATGAAATGCCATGCTTCAGAAACAGCACACAGCTGTGATTTGTGACCTTCAGTACTTGCCAGCTGATATCCAAACAAAATGTAAGAGCAGATTTTGATTCGGAATCCTGAAGCCATTGCTAGCTGCCCCTGGCTTGCAGGGATGGTCTCCCAAGCTGAAGCTGGGCTAGAGGATGCTGGTACAAATTTCCTTTGAGGAGGAATTAACCTAGGAATTTGATTCTTATATACTTTGTTGGTTTGGGGGTTGGGTTTTTTTCTTTTTTACTGAGATTGTGAATATTCAGATGAGTTTCAGCCATATCTGTAGGGATATGAGAAGGTACAACTGGTCTGGGGGAATATTTTAAGGCGCATGATTTCTACTCATTTCCTTGTGATGTGATCCTCGTTTGTGATTTTAAATTTTACAACAAGCAAACTTAGTGTGTGAATAACTGCTGCAATGTAGTCAGCACCAAACAACTGATGTTACAAACATGGAGCATTATACCAAATAGCAGGCAGTCCCTAGTGCTGTTAATCAGTTCTGCTGTTGAGCAATAGCTGAATTGCGAGCAATTCATTTTGACAGAATTCATAATCATGGTATCTGTTTACTGTGATAATAGCTGTTTTCCATCAAATTTATTAACTATTTCAATATTCCCTCCAAATCATTTCAAGAGCATAAAAGCTGTCTGGAGATATGCTGCTCTATCTTTCTAAAGAATAAATATTGAAAAAGAGTTAACAAAGATTTCCTCTGCTTTCAAGGGGTGATGTCTGTGTTTCTTTTTGCTTGACAAGAGCATACTTGGAGGTGCTCACCACTGACAGATCCTCAGCTGTCTGCAAATCCAGCTTTTTGTCCTTCACACAATGTGACTGACTGTTTCCTGAATAGTTGTTCCATATTGTTTTCCCTCAGGGTATGAGGCTTTGTACATCAGAATTCAGAAGGATGTTTTGTGAAGTTACCTATATTGTTGCAAATCTTAACCTGTGCTCTCTTGGAAATAGTGTTTATTTGTGTTTTTCTCCATTGCCTCGAGTCAAACGGAAAATCTCTGGAGTCAAGAATACTCCTCTGCAGAGAAGAATAACACTACAAGTGTGCACATGGCACTGCAGCACATGTCAAGATGTGCTTGTCAGCTCCTAAGTAAGAAAATTAACCATTCCCAGGCCAAAAGCAACACAACCATGTGAGATAGACTGTAAAAATTAAGACCATGGTGCCCCTGAAGAAAATGTAACCTTCATGTCAGCTTCAGATACACAGCTCTAGAGAGAAGCATTGGTTTTGGGAAAAAAAAAAAAAAAGGTCAAAAATCAAAACTGCCTTTCTTTTATTATAGGAATAATAAAAATTAAATATTTTATTTCTGAAATTGAAAAACAAAGAGTTTTTTTAACTTGTAAAACCAGATTTCATTAAGATAAGACATTGATTCTCCCTTTTTATTTCCTGATGTGTTTTAGTTCTCAGACCTATCTGTCCATAGTATTCTCCTGGTAATCTGCCTGTTCAGATGTACCTCCCTCAATACTTTCCATAAACAAGGAGATACTAATAAATTTCTTTTCTTTCCAGTGGGATTTTGTACCATCTGTGCAATAGCTTATCTTTACCACTGCTCAGTGTAGCAATTATGTTATTCCAATTAGTGGCCATTAAACATGGATCACTTGGTCAATTTTCAATTCAAGAGCATTTCTGAGGTGATCCAGGTAAGCCAACATAACTTTTCCCTCCACTCACATACCATTAATCTTTGAGAATCTTTCTCAACTTTCAATTGAGAAAGTAGTAGTTTAGGATATTATTTATAATATTATTATTATTGTGAGGGTCACCTGCCATAAATCTGTGCTTATCATAAGTAATTTCATAATGTTCTAGGTCAAAGGGACTATGGGTACATTTCCCTTCAATAAACATTTGGGGTTTTGCCTGCAAAGATCTGTGAGGTGAGAGCTGAAAAAACCAGCACTAGTATTTAAATATATATCAAAAATTTAAATTTCAGATAATAATTTTCCTCAAGGTATTACAAAGCTCTTGCATCTCCTGAGAAGGGAGGTCCCTGGTCTTCCTTTCAGCTACAACTTGAAGCTTTCAGACATAGTTACAGAGGGATGAGGCCAATACATAATTCATTTACCTGACTAGACTATAGTACAAATGCTGATGAAAAATCTGGTTTCAGTACTGTATAATGTAATGTAAGTAATTTTGCCAGTAATAAAAGAAGAATTGTAGGGTAGGTTTGCTTTTGTCCTTCCTTGTGCCAAGACAATAGTGACATTTCACTGTCTCTTTGAATGATTCTGTTCTCTGTGTTCTCACAAGATTTTTAGCTCCCTTAAAATAATTTAAAACAAGGAGAGAGTTGAAGCATCACTGATTCTGCTGCTCCATTACAAACATCCTTGGCTGTGTATTTAGTTAGTATGCTTCCCCCATAGCGATTTGAGACACTTCCATTTACCATAAGTAAATATCAAACTGATCTTGATATCTATATCTGTCTCATGAAATATACATACCATCTAAATGTGCCCAGATGATTAATTTACTGCTGTGTAATGATTAGCATAAAAATCTCATCACTGCAGAGAATAGAAATGTTGCCACTAATTGCTGGTTGGAGTGAACAATGTTTTCTGCATAGAAGTTAATGATGCATTGCAACTCTTGAATGGGAAAACTCAAGACTTTTTGGGAGAGAAGATTTTTTCTCTTTTTTTTTTTTTTGCTAAATGTTAGGAGACATTGATCATATATAACAAAAAGGAAAAGATATAATGTGATAGATATGTATAATAGGAAGGAAATTATACCTTTTGTAGTCTTCTGTCTACTGCAAATACATGGAAGCACTGTCCACACACACACTGTGGACCTTTTCATGGTCATTATTTCTGGAAACTCCAGCAGTTTTGCACAAAGGCATGGCCAGCTATGGGGCTGTGATTTGTAGTTACAAGTGTTTAATAAGTACATTGTGCTAGCACCTAATTAAGGTTTCAGATGCCTCTCTTCTTGATAATCGTGTTTGCACTTGGAGGAGGGGCCTTGATGACAGCCTTACATCCAACCCTGTGTCCAGCTTGCAGTTTGATTTCACTGCAGGACAGGTCAGCCTCCTGTAGTTTATGTTAAGTTTATGTCTTCTGGAGGGTTTTTTATTTTTCCCTTTATTTCTCAGCACTTGTACTGTGCCATAGGTAATGGGAATGACCAACTGACTGAAAAAACCTGTATTTTGTACATTAGGGCTGAGGAACTGTGAGATGCAATTGAGATGACTCAATTGCACATAAGCCCATGGTAGAGAGCTCCATCAGGGCCAGCACTTGCAGTATCACTGACCTCTGTTGCTGGCAGATGAAGCTTTGTAACTAATGCAGTGAATTTTTAACAGTAGTCATGGTTGTCTCCATAACTGTGAAAATCAGGCTTATGAAAAGTAAAGAGGGAAGGCCTGGAAGAGGGACCACAAATGCCACAAAAAGAGCAAGATTATATTGACTCAGGAACTGTGGTTTCAAGTACCAATGTTTTACTCCGCTTTGCTGTGTGAGTTGGGGAACACCACCTAAACCTCTCAGTTCCACTGCTAAATGCTGGTAGTGGTGTTTGGTGCTGGTGTTTGGTGTAGCCTCATTTAACAACACTGTTTAAAGACATTATGCAAGTAAAATCTAAGTTCATAGCAGAGGTGAGGTTCAGTTGGAGGAGAGGAATAAGAAGTAAACACCTTCCAGCTCCATGAGAATTCACCTGTAGAATGTGTCTTTTAGTAATTAGTTTGCATTCACAATACTTGCATTATTCACATTATTTGCATTTACTATTTGACATAAAAAACAAAAAGAAATTTTCCTCCTTCAGATACTGCTGTTTTGAAATAGTCTTTCTTTGGACATCAGGCATATCAGTTTTAAATTAATGGTACTTTGCATCCAGCAATGATGTGGCACAATTGTGTGTGCTAAATGGTCACACAAAATGCCTTCTATATATATCTATATATATATATATTATCTCACTACATTGAACTATCACACACATGCTAAGTATTTCACAGAATCAGGGGTCACACACTGGGGCAGTTTGGGAAAAGGGAATAGGTCAAATGATTTCCCAACAGCCATGTAGCCAGTCAGTCCTAAAGCTAAGTATAGTTTATTTTCTGCTTCAGCCAATCTGTGCTGCCCATAAATGAGTTGCTACTTTCTTCTTATATTGCTGAGAAAACTTTGCAGCTGAAGTGTAAAATTTTGTGCAAAAATGACATTTTTCACTGATTATGGGCAATGTCTGTGGACTGAACTCTTGGGAAAGTCTTCAAAACTGATTTCACTGAGGTTCTTTGTGACAAGTTATCATCTCTGGAATACCTCAGCTTGAGCTTTGTGAGTGTGATTATGCAATATTTTCCTTCTTCTAAATTGTCTATATATTTTGCTTCTTCCAGAGATATTATGTCAGTAATACAGCTGCAGAGAATTCATATAGTTACTGGTACTTAAAAGCAAATTTCACAGTTCTTTTACACTTCACCATTTTTTTATTTTGCTTTAAATTTCTGTCAATGGGACAGAAAGGTTTCACAAATTTTTAATATGAGACACATTGCAGAGATGAAAAATCTCATTGCAGAGACTGTTCAAAATCTAAAAAATCTCATTGCAGAGACTAATCTCATTGCAGAGATTGTTCAAAAGCAGATAACAAAATATTCATAGCTTTTAATAAAGTGTCATGCTGATATTTCCATGGCTATTATTGAGCTTTAACTCATCAGGAAGTTGAACTTAACAAGAGGAATTGCTAGAAAGGGAGTCGTGAGACATTTAACTACGTAAAGTTAAATGTTAATGCTTTACTCCTCAAAACTGTTCGTTGTAGAAGTAGAGAAAACTAAAAATACCCACAAGAAAATGCTTGATTGTCTTCAGCAGTGATTCCCAATGCTGAGTCCTGTGTAGAAGCTATTTTTAGCCTTTATTATGTAGCCTGAACTCTTAACATGAAATGCTGAGATGCAAACACACATTAGCTGTGAATTCCATATTCCTTTTTCTCAAGGTAAACAGGATGCAGCCCTATTGGGAATTCAGCTCAGCTTTGGCATTGCTGTCCCTCCAAGCAGGACTGCCACTGGCTATGTAGCGAGAATATTGGGAGGATAACTACAAGGAGTTGAAAAAATTACTTAAAATATTGGTCTTGTTAGATCTTTCTAAAACAATAAAAGTATGGGGGAATTAATGCAAAAGTGCCTTTAGTTTGTTAAACAGCTGAACTTAGGTTTCAGCATGTGCAATTGTTGGAACTCTTTTCTTTCATAAACAGTAGTGTCTTTATAGGTATGAGAAGATAATAAATGAAGTCATTCAGTAGGCTCTGTATAAGTACCACATTTATTAAACCACAGCCTAATAAGTTACAAAAAATGTAGATCAACATTTGCCTACAGGAACTAACTTTTAAATATGAAGAGAGGATTAATTTCCAAGTTGTTAGAAGGAAACAGATGTGATAGAAGGAAGTTTAAACTTTTACTTTCAATACAGCAAAATCTCATTTCAGGCGTTCCACACAGTGTGTTTGCTAGAACTCATGGGAGGAATTAGAGAGGATGTGCCCAGCCTTCCCTGTTGAATAAAATTCCAGGAGTGCTTGCTGGCATCAGTAGAGGCTGCCCCTCCAGAGACCCTCTGGTCAGGGGCTTGTCCATCCCCTGTGTACTTGATAACACTGGGTGTGCAAAATTCCCAGAACTATGTAAGCTTGAATTAATGGGGTGAGGACCAGAAGCATTTATTGGGAATGCTCTGCAAGCAGTGTGTGACACAGCTGTTCCTGACACCACATCTTCATGTGAGGAGCACAGAGTGAACCAGCTGTTGGCAGCTCAGCCAGCCCTGAGCCCGTGTGGCTCTGTGGGATGTGTGAGCACTCCAGGCTTCACAGAGAGGAAGGAGAACTGAAGATTGCTGATGAGAGTCCAGGTGTTTGGTTGACCTTTTTCTATACCAGGAATGTGGGATTGTCATAGAGAATCTTTCTGTTCATGCCCTGGATGCAGAGGACCTTTGCATCCATGCTCCCATAGAACTAGAATAAGCAGTTTCCATACTTGGGGACCATCTGGAGGTGAGTACATTTTTTTTCTCTCCAAATTCTCAAAGTTCAGGAAAAGCTTGTGGACTCAAGCTCTTTTTTGCCTCCCAAGCTGAAGTACTTGTATATCTTTTATATTTGGATTTGAAATGGATTTGTAATATACAACATTGTCATCACACTGTGGAATCCATGAAGTCTAATACTTTTCATGTTCCATATCTCTGCATTTCAGAGCTGTGTCTAAACAAGCAGGAACAGTAATGGCTGTCAGCAGAGTGCTTGACAATATCTTCAAAGCAGAAGAGCTGAGTAAACATTTGCTGTGTGTGCTCTATTAGGTGTCAACAAAAAATTTATTCCTCCCTCCCTCATCTGTGAAGTGATGGAAGGGGAGAATATTACTGCTCTGTGATTCTGCAACAGTTAGACTGGCTGCTACAATGCTACTAAATCAGTTTGAGGCATAAGATTATAAGAGACATCAGAATTTGGCAAACTTCAGGGAAATCACAAATGTAGCAACATTGTTTATTGCATAGTGTTTATTCACGCAGTAGTGAGTGATCCTTTAAAACAGAAGTGTAAGTGGCTTATGGTATTTGCAGAAACATTCTGGTGACAAACTAAACCTTTGTAAGAGTGCTGTTACCTTATTGTAATATACTGACAAAAGTAAAATTAATACCTGGGGGTTTTTAACTTACACTTTTAGATTCCTCTATGGAATAAAACCCATCAGCTTAGCTTAAAATAACTATAGAAAGAGTTCCCAGGTGTCCTTTGATTTACACTGGCTTAAAATACCAAGAAACAAAGATTGAAGCTCCAGATAATCATTGGTCAACTCAGTAGGAATTTCTTCAAAAATATTTGCAAATGTGAGCATATGGTGTTGGGGTTTTCTGCAGAGTTTAACAGAGAAAGTAGTTGTATTAGACATTTTCTTTTTCCCAAAGTAATCCTGATTTTGACAAAAATGCTATTGCTATTAATCTCAAATATTCTAACAAGCTCTAACTTTACTACCATGTTGTAAAAGTTTACTTTCTGGCCACTTTTTTTCTCCCTTTGAATAAATTCAGTTTAGTGGTTTTAAATTTAGACAATAAACCAGGAACTCCCAAGTTCTAATTCTGCTGTGGTAACCAGCTTGCTGGGTGGTCTTGGCACACCCTAAAGGGACGCCTTCTGTGTGGACTTAATTTGTTACACACTGAAAACCCCCAAAAACCATCTATTTCCTAGCCTGGATGCAGCCAGAAGTGTGGGCCACTGTTTTTTTCTAATGAGATGTGTTTTAAATTCACTTGAGCTGAAAACAGTTGAGATTTGGTCATTTTCTACTTTATGCTCCATAGGTGAATTAACCTTTCTGATGAATAACACTACAGCTTGGCTGAAGTATGAATATAGTTGTGGTCCATCTTCACTGTGGCTGAATTTGGAGTAGAAAAGGCATCAAAATGTGGTGGATTTTTGACCTCAAGACCAATGAAACCTTGGAGTTTGGGGGTATTTTCTGTTTATTAAAAAACAAACACTCTGCACATGAAATTACAGCTCTTTCCCTTCAAAGTTCTGTGAAGAGACTTCTAGAAAATAATATTAAGGGTTAAAACTAGAAAAGATTAGTACAAGAACTGTCGTGTATGGTAATATCATGAGCCTGAAAACAGGGAATATATTCCAAACTTGTGGAAGTGTTGAAGGTTTTTTTCTCAAAGAGCAAGAGTTAATGTAAGTGCAAATTAATTTTAATAAAGTGTCTAATTTATTCTTAATTCAAATTAATTTTCTTGTGGTTACAGGAAATATGCCCTACTGGAGTCAACTCAGACAAAATTCAGCAGGAAACATCCCGCCCCTCTTCATTATCCTGGACAGAAATCTACACAAATCACAGAGATTCTGCTTCTGTAACTGATGCTTACTGAGCCTATAGTACAAGTAATTAGGAGTTATCCCTCATGAAACAGTTGGAAGCTAGTGAAATGTCAGAGGATTCTTCTCCATGTTCATTTTATTACAAATTCCTGTGCTGTCCTCTCAATTTTGCTTAGTGGATACAATTAATAAGAATTCTCAGGGTATAAATTAGGGATTAAATTTGAAGTAATGCCAGTGGCTTAAAGAAGACAGTTTACTGATAACTTGGTCTTCAAACTGCACAATATATCAATTATTCACTTTCTCATCTGTCAACTCTGGCTCTAGATGTGATACATGGTTTAAGCGGCATCTCTTTGGAAAAGGAAATTGCAACAGAACTTAGTCATATAAAACAGTTCTTTGGGCTTTAAGTGAAACAACTTTGAAACCAAAACTCTCTTTAAAATACCTATTGCCCCCAAATTTTTTTTCCAAATACCTTTTTCTAAAAGTCAGTTTCAGTTTCTGTCCCTAGTAATATACATATTCACAATCCACACAGCTGAAATAAATCAGAGCAGGGAGGACTCCCTCTTTTTGCTGCCACTAATGTTAGCAAAAAAAGCGATTTAAAAAGTAGAAACAACAATTGTATTCAGTGAGTTTGAGATGCTGCTGTTCCAGGAATGAAAAATAAATTCTTGTATTTAGAATGGAAGAAAACGAAACATTTCTTGGGAAATGGGATGCATAGGCTAAAATAGCAAGAAGTGCAAATGGAAGGATGAGAAATTCTTACTATGCCTAAGGAAGGTAAAGTAGTGCCAAGTACCTGAATCACTTAAATATTATGGTAACTGGAAAAAAAAAACAAATGAGAAGCTGAAGATAACAATGTAGTCAGTACATCCAAATGAAAATATGAAAATCATAATCCAGGAAACACTGCAGTTGTCTCAGATGTTGTTGAAGGACCAAGAGGTGGGCTACACCCATGGCAGGAAGTTGAAAGCAGCTTCAAGCAAACCTGAGCCAGCTGGATGGAAGAAATGTGTCATTTACTCATTATCTTTCATCACCCAAGAAGGTGAAACTGGCTGATCTCAGTGCACTTATATTAGAATTTTTGTTCAAGAGATATTTGGATCAACAATCCCTGATACAAGAGAATTTTTGGGTGAAGCTGTGGTTGGAAACTGCAGTATGTATCACTGCTGTAGCAGGGCTTTTCACCTTTTTCCTTTTGCTGAGGATTGCTTCATGAAGTCAATGCTGTGTCTCATCAAGGCTTAATTTAAAGTTTGAAATTGATTGTCATCCGATGATGTCCCCTGAGCAAGTTTTCTTTGCAATGAATCTTCTCTACAAACTTCTTTGGAGCTTGTAGCTTACTAGTGTGATAAAACTGGCATTCAATGTGTTTTCACAAATTTCGTGCCCAAAAAACTTACCCTTGAATATGTCTTCTAGGAGAAAACTATGTTCATGCAACCACAGATGTTGATTGTTTGTATTACGTATGAGGATTCCTCACTGAAGAAACAAAGAAAGCAAACTCAACTGTTTTGCTGCTTCCCCAGCCTTTTGAGGTGGATGCCTCTGTGGCACCTCAGCAGCAGCCTGGGAATAGCAGGTGAAAGGAAAACTGCTGTGTGGAGAGTGAAGGCAAGGCGTGTCAGTCAGTGACTGTGCTGTGCTATGTGCCTTTGGTATGTCACTACAAATTCAGTATCCCAACATCACATTCAGAGGAGCTTTCCAAAAGCCAAAGGGCATTCATGGTTTACCATCCTTTATAAAGGATGTTCTGAAACACCAAAACCTGCCTTCCTTCCCCACAAAGGGCTTTGTCTGTGCATCACTGCTGTCTAATGCTGTAGGTTGCTATCTAATACATGAATGTAAACAACAGGAATAGAATCTCACCAAAAATTATTTTTACACTTTAATCTTTAGAAGAAAATGATTGCACTTTTTTTGTACATAGTTGAAGCAAAAGTTCTGCACAGAAAAAGCAAGACATTTCCTGGCAAAGAACGTGTGGTTCCATGAGATAAAAGGGAGGTGTATGTTATCTCACCACTGAATTTGCCTGAAGATATGTCTTATAACAAATTTCCCCTTAATGTTGTGACGATCCATAAATTCAGGTCAATTTAAATGGCCAGCCAGTGTGCATTTTAAATAATGGCTTCCTTAACAAACAGAAAAAATCTCAGAGAGCTCCTATGTGTCAGGTCCTCTGAAAGTCTCTTAATGGCAGTTAATAAAAAGAACTTCTAAATCAACACATCAGTTTCCTGGAAGCCAATGGAAAGTCATTAAATCAGAAGTGCTGTAATGCAAACTCGCATCCCTGAAAGATTTGAAGCACTCACATCATGATCACTTTGTGTCTGGGGAAAAAGATGATCAAAACTTCTGTGAAGAAAATCAATATGTTATAACACGCTAATTTCTTCAAAACCAGAGTTTTCACAAGAAATTGAAAATCATTCCCTCAAAGTAACTATATTATTGGCACCCCTTCACAAAAAGCTGCATTTTCTCCCTAACTGGCTGCAGAGGGAAAGATTATTTCATTTGGTCTTGAGAAAAGCCCACTACTATCTTTCCTTTGTAATATGTGAAATGAAAGGTCTGTGCCTGGCACAAAGACAAGCACTCCTGTGAATGCACTGCAGATTGTTTTTCATTGCATTGTTAAAGGTCTTTATTTCTAACCTGTCCCTGTTTCCTACACCTGATTACCAAAGCTCAACAAGACCTCAAAGCAAACAAGGATTTAACACAACAACAACAAAGAAAACACAACTGTATTTTAAGACTTCAAAATACTTTTCTTTCCTCTTTCAAACAGCTATTTATTTACCTTTAAACACAGACAGCCTCTAAGATTGAAGCTGTTTATATCAAAAGACTCCTCTCCATCCCCATCTTACAGTAAAGCCTTCTGAATGTTTGATATAAACCATAACATATTTATGCAGCTTTGTGGTGCTTTGTTCTGGTGCTGGTTTCATTAGCACTTGGCAAGGCTCCTGAAGTTTCCTTTTCCAGAGGGCTTTGTATATTTTTCTCCAGCATCTTGATTGCTTTGGATTTGGATGGTGACAGCCTGCAAGCATCCCTTTAATCCCGACCTTGTCTTGGGATAAGAAATTAAATATGAAAAAATTTTAAAAAGCAGAGAAGAGTCTGTCCCTTGAGACTTCCCTATAGACAAGTGTGCTGTTTCTCTTGGCTTCATGAAGAAGATATGGTAGAACAACCATAAAGTCCCTCAGTGGCTGTAGGTTGTTGCTACATGTATCCCTGGTTTCATGTAAAGGCGTAGGAGGTTAGGAAAGCTGGTAAAGAAATAGATGTTAAGGCACAAAGTCTAGAATATGAATGAAAATAGAGCTAATGTAACAAAGTCAGTTACATTCAATGTGGCTTCATGTTTTATAGAGAAGACCCTACAATGTCTTTTATACAGTGCATAAACCTGGAAATGTAATAAATTCAGACATAGATCTTGAATGCACACAGGTAGTCTGGCTCCACTAACAACAAAATACAAATACACTCTCTATTAGATCTTCTAAACACAGGATCTTGCACCAACAGTGCAACACTCAAAGCTACACTCACAGAAAGTGGTATAAAATATACTAACTTCTCTGAAATTGAAACCTAAGTGAATTAGATTGGCCCAAGCTTTTGCACTTATTTGCACTGCAAATTTTAAGTTAATGTGAGATTTTCTATTCCTGCTAAGGCCCCTAAGGTTCCCTGCTGCTGCTGTGCTCATGGTCTGCAGCACTGGCTGCCCATTCATGGGCAGCTGTGCTCGTGTTTGATCAGCAAACCTTATCTGATAGGGGTGACATAACAATACTACAGCAAAAAGGGTTCCAAAACTGTCCCTGGCAGCACTGAGAAAGGACCACTGGTGGCACATGCCCATGGCCTGGGCTGTTTCTGAAACAAGAAGAGTTGTTCCAACATTATTTCTCTGAGGGGATAATTTCCAAGTGTATTGTCCAGGCATGCAGGACATCAACAGCATCCAAGTGACCTGTTGGATGGTACAGCTATGGTGAAGCAGGGGTTTTGGCACTTGCACTCTCCTACTTGATTGCTGGAAGTGGAAACTCTCCAAGAGCCCACAGAAAGTGTGGAAATGTTTGCACTGAGGGCAGACTGCCCAAAGGCACAAGGGCTGCTCAATAGGGCTTTTTGTGCCTCTGGCCAGGGAACTTTATCTTCCAGGAGTAAAACTGCTGCTGCTGTTGATGATGCTCTTGCTGCTGCTGTGGCTGCTTTGGCTCCGCACGAGGGTGCAGTGACAGCAGAGGGTCCTTCCCCTAGTCCTGAGATAACCTGTGTCAACACTGTGACAGATCAGCTGGTACAGCAATAGTGTAAAGTGTACTCATGTGAGAGACTACCCCAATCTACTCTTTCATAATCTGGAAATTATTCCTTGGCATCCTTTCTTCTCCAGCGCTGGTCAAGGACTCAGCCCTCTGCAATTTTGCACACAAGAGAGATGGAAGTGAGTCCAAACACATACTTCAGGTTAATCTTTGTCTACTGTTTTGGTTTTTTAAAAGGAAAGCAGTTACAAATGATCTTCAAGGACAACTCTTTGTGATAGTAAAATAAATAAAACTTATTTGCCACTGGAATAAAAAGATATGGGTGTGAAAGTATTCCACAGCTCATACCAGGCTGGGAGAAGGGGTGATTACTGAGAACCACCTAGAGGGAAACCTATTTTGCTCTGTTAAGCCAATGTTAACGAAGTGTATAATAAAGTACTGTGTTTTTTTAAGGTGATGTTCTAATATGTGGGGGTTTTATATCAAACGTATTAAATGGAAAACACAGATTTTGCTTGCAAATTAATATTACAAAGAATAGAATGTTTTTGATCCTATGAGAAAAGTCATTAGACGTATAAAGGATATGTCTGGAGGCACATTCCTGACTTACAGTTAGTTAAGAGCAGTTGTGAAGTCTAAAAATATCAGATCACATAATCTGAGAAATTACTAATTGCCTTTAAATTAAAGTTAAGGCCCAGTGTTTTTTTAGCAAATAAAAAGTAAGGTTATGCTTCTTTTAATGTTTAGGACAAAATTAGCTGAGAGTATGTAGCAGATGTTTTGATTGAACTAGCAGACCTTTTTCCAAATGTAAAAGGCAGTGCAGCAAGCAGACAGATAGTTCTTGGAAGAAGCAAATTGTTGGGGACAAGTGCTGAGAAAAGGAGTCTAAACAGGGAGATGGAACTGAGTTTATTCACCTTGTTCATTTAGTCCTCCCAGCTACAGATTCCTGTTTTCAGGTAAAGAGAACTGTGCTTTAAGAGCTTTTCTATCTGTGTTGCTCCCCATGTAAGCAGAACCAGGTACAGAGCATGGCAGAGCCTTCAGCAGCAGTCCTGTTCACCTGGACCAGCACCATGTTTGGATGGTTTTTCACATACAAAAGAGAAGAGAATTTCCCTTCTACCTTCTGTTTGGCTTTTTCTCATATCAAAGTTGTCAAGGGACATAAATGCATCAGCTCAAAGGACAATCAGTCATTGCCAGTGGAAAAAAACCAGGCTGCGAGTGACAGCTGATCACGGTGTTTAATAAAACAATTCCCTGATTTTTTTATTCTTCTTGTACTGAGTGATAGATGCTGCAAAAATTGCAGTATTTTGATTTCTTTCTGTTTCTTTTACAGTACTTCAGATAAAGAAGAGAGCAGACCCCTCCAGCTGCCCTTCACCAAGAGAGGCCCATATCTCCCTGCATCATCTAAGAATTATTGCATTGACAGCTATCAACACAAGTCCTAAGCAAAGAAGCTTTCTTAATGCAGTCTCCTAGAATCCAGGTCTTTTCAAACTGTGTCTGTTTTGGGATAGCCTACACACTTGAGAACAATTTTGAGGTTTTAATTCATTCAAGAAGTAGAACTGCAGAACTGAACTGAATGTACTGCAGAACTGAACATGCTGCAGAAATTTGCTTGGCCTGTGTAGCAGCTGGAAATACAGGCAGTTCCTATTGGAGATTATCAAAATACATGCACCCATATCTAGGCAGCAACTGCCAAGTGAATGCCATATTCTTCAAAGGAGGAACAAAGAGTATTAATTATAATGAAGTAAATGGACCCAGAGTGCGTTAATAATGTCAAATGTTGGAAATTAGCTGGAATCTGGTGTACAGAGTGAATATTTTTGGTTGACTGGCTATGGCTTATTCCACAGGAATAAAGAACGCCAAACAGCTGACCTGGTAAAGGTTTTTGTCCCCACTTGCCCTCTCCAATTTTTGACAACATTGTCTGTTTGGTTGTTTGTTTGTTTGTTTTCCACAGCTCTAACATATTAATTCCATTAGGGAGGTATTAAAAATATTGGCAGAATTAACCCAGTCATGTCTTTTCATAACACTCCTACCAAAATACACTGAAAGTTAAAGCAATTTGAAACAATGAACTTTCATCCCTTCATCTCCTTCCCACAGCTGTACTCAAAATTAGAGTAAAACTGCAGGTCCTAATTACTGTAATAAGCTGTAATTCAGGTAGAAACCTGTGAATCACTCTCTTCCCTGGAACAGCCACACAGGAAACGCAGAACTAGCAGTATTAAAGTTGTGAAAGCAAGAAAACACAAATTATCAGCTTAGGCCTGTGTTTTGTGTGCTTGCTCTATCAGGCAAGCCCTGATCCAAACAGGAGTTGCAAATGCAATTGGTCAAACCTGTAAGTGAGCAGATTTTATGTACCTGACCTCCAGAGCCTGCCTGGTTTTGTCCCTTGGACAAACATTTCACTGACTCCAGTGGGACCTTACCCTAGCCTTAAGATCAGGCCTTGTTCTGTAGAGCTGAAACTATAGTTAAATATCCGCTAGCTGTTTGTTGTTGGAAGTTGTAATTTTTTTTAACTAACACACAAGAAATACTGACTAGAAATCTAAAATGGCATTGATATAAACATTGTTTTGAAAATAAATTGCAGTGCAAGCTCCACACTGTGTACTTCCTGACTTGCACAGTACATGCCTATAAAGAGAAATTGCTGTGGAATGACTTTCTGCAAAATAGCTCTATTTTCATGCATTCTAGAGGTTCATCATCTTCTCTTCCTGGGCTGTGTTACTTTCCACCCATATGAATCCTTTTCAATTTGTAATTTCAGCAAGATCCAGTTCTAGTTTCATTTGTCAAGATACTCCCTTTTTTGAAATGGCCTGTTAGTGAAATATCCCTACAAGATGATGTAAAATTAATTAACCTGATATCAGCTCATATTCTTATATGTAAATGGGTAAGTTCAAAGCTGCATACTCTGTGTAACATAAATATCCATAAATGGATGTAAGAATGCAGTTTGATTACATACCAGTTCAAATAGCAAAGATGTTACAACTGGACCCAGTGGAAGTTTTCTGCATGAATCATTTTCCTTTTTTTCCCCAAAGAAGGATTTGTGAAGAAAATTCATTTTCTTCTAATGTTTGGAAGGGAAGAGGAATGCCCCAAACCAAACATTTATGTATTTCCACATTTGACATTTAAATGGGGTTTATTCTTTCCTTTTTTCATCTTTCTTCTGACACTGAATATGACAGCATAAATCTTTGGTCTTTGAGATTCCACTCTCTTTTATTCCCCTCACTGACTTTTCAAACAATGAGGAAGTAGAAGAGAAAGTTGAAAGGCAAAACTCCTCTATATTATCTATGTTAATGTATTCAGGAGACAACTCACAAATTCCTTTTCAGACTGTTTTTTAATATATATATATTGGTATGTGGGACTTTCTTTTCAGATGTTACATTTCTTTGAATTTTTCCATTATTCTTTTTTTCTTTATTCAGCTCACCCTTTGGACAGTGTCTTGAAATATTGAAAAATGGCCTAGTATTAAATTATGTTACAGTAAAATTAAACATATAATCTAGTACATTAGCAGTACATTTAGAATTACAGCAAATCTCAGAATTTTAAACTGCATTTCAATCATATTTATAGTTGTGATTTGAGTTACTCCTGATAGGCTATACTTTTCCCTGTTTGTCATTATGTGCTGCTTGTTTGCAGCCTGTAATTACCAGGTATGTTCAGCTGAGGGGTGGATCTGAGCTCAGAGCAGCTGGAGCTCATGGTTCTCCAGTGCCTGAGCTGTAACAAACTTCAAGCTATTCCTGTTAACTTTCCTCAGTATCCAATTCACTTTCTGTTTTAACTGGGTAAAACATATCCCAGACCACTGCCAAATCCCTCTGCCCAGCCTCTCCTCCTCTCTCCCTTGGACTGCAGGCACTGGGGCAGAGACTGCACCCAGCTGAGCTGTCCTGGGACTCAACACCTGCACCCTCAGGTCGTACCAAGTCCATGCTGGCACAAGTTAATTCCTGGATTTTTACAGGAGTCTGTGCCCTTTGTGCACAGCATGGTATTTCCGTAGATCTCCGTCACAGCTTACACATTTCTGGTATATCTGGTATATTTCTGGTATAAGGGTTTATAACACTTTGCTGTTTAACTCAGGAAAACAACCCACTTGAAAGGCTGTCCAGATTCGTTTAGAAATACCATTGGATCAAATCAAAAGCCAGAGTGCTGGTTTATCCCAAAGGTGAAACAGGAAAGGGACACAGGCTGCCTTCCCATCCTGTGCAAAGGTGTGGGCACAACCTCTTTGCCTCAGAAGGGTTTGTCTCACCACCACTGCCGCCAGCAGAGGCAAAGCTTTCAGCTACAGCTGCTCTGGGAAGTGCATGCCTTGTACCCAGGTTCTAGAAAACTAAGGAGTAAATTTATGAGCAGGGATTGTGCCTAGAGGACTGAGCTGGACCATATCCACCTGATCCATGCAGTGTCCACACTGCCCCTTCTGGGCACCACTAAACCCCAATCTCCCTAAAAAACCCTTCTCAGCGCTCTCCTTTCCAAGTCTCTCTTGGCACATGGAGTGCAAGCAGGGCTCAGCAGCACCCCCTCCACCTAGACCCTAAAGGCAGCTTTAGATCTGCCTCAGGCAACAGCCTCCATCCACACCCTCTCACATCACTGCCTGAACTTGCACTCGTGTTCCTGCAGGTTTGCCCAAATGTCTGCATTGTACAAAATTATGTCATACCTCAAGCCTTCAGTTTCCATTGACTGACCAAAGACACTGCTGAGGTTTCAGCTCCCACCCCTCTCCAGCAGGCTAAGAGGAGATGGGAGATGCCTCTCTATCCTCAGCATTTGGCTTCACCAGCACTGAATCACCAAAGGTCTGGAAGAGGAGACCTGTAGAGCAAGGACATGCAATTGTCCACAACATACTGCCAATCACAGAGGCCATTCTGTCCACCAGAGAAGAGCAAATATGGAATTTGGAGATGAGATCACCTGTTCTGAGCATGCACTGAAGACCATTTTAATTAGTGCTAATTAATTAGGCAATTAATTTGTTTTGAGATGAGACAGCTCTTTCTGTTTGTTGTATGTCACCACTGGAGTTTATCAGCATGTGAGTTAATCAGAAGAATGGGAAGGCCAGTCTATCTCGAAAGGAGTCCGAGATGCCAGAAGGATGGTCCATCTGCAAACCTAGCTGCTGTTGGGATGTGCCTGCATTCTGCCTTCTGTTTAATCACAACCAGGACTAGGTGGGCGCCCTGGCAGAGCTGGCCATCTCCTGCCTGTTGTGGTGCAGGTGTAACTGCACTGAGGCAGCTCACATATTGCTCCTCTGGAGCAAGCATCCCCTGGGGCTCCTGTGTCACAGTGGAGGGGGCTCTTTTCCTGCAGGCAGCAGGCAAAGGGGAGGCCAACAGGCAGAGTCTGCCACAACACCCTCAGGAGCATGGTGAAGACAATGCATTTGGTTTGGGCCCTGGGGCACTGCAGGGACACCCTTCAAGCACAGCCACAGCAAAGCTGGGCCAGGATGTGGGATGTGGCTTTGGGGTAGGGTGGTGAACACTTGAAAGGAAGGGTGGGACACATCACGGGTTGGAGAGAAGCTGTACAAGTGAGAAACAAGAGCCCTCTCTTTGCTCAGGACTGTTACAAGTTCTGCAGAGGGTCAGCTCCTTTGAAAGGCACCTTGCACTGAAATGCTGATGAAGAATTTTAGAAGCAAGCTAAGCCAAAAATACTAGGAACTAGGAAATTCTTATCAACAGATGAAATTTTTATTTCACTGCCTATTTTAGCACCCAGATATCTCATATTTTCATGACATATTGATGGGGAAATAAGGGTGAGGCACTAGAGATAGATGCAGGTGGGGAGCTCAGCCAGGTGGCCAGCAGATCTGTGTTCACTTCTGCTCCTTCCTCTCCTGTGCAGCCCCTCCTTCCTCCACTGGAGACACCTCAAAGCAGAGCTATGAGCCTCAAGTCTTTACTGCTGGTAGAAAACCACACTACATTTATTTCATGTCTGTGGGATGCCAGGGACCTTCACTGTTCTGTGAACAGTACAAATGGTGGCTGTGCTGGGCTGCCTGAAACGTTGGTTGGTCATTTACAAACAGAAGTGATTACAACCTTTGAGAATAGTTGAGGATTATGTAAATAATAATTTATCCTCCTTAATTGTTGGCTGGCAGGGACATCTCTGTGACAGCCACCTGCCTCTGGCTGAGCCTGGATTCATTTCTGTGGTGTAACATGATCCCTACTGACCACACAGGGGCCATAATTAGCAACACAGCAGTTAATCCTCTTTCCTAGATGGGAAGAGACCTCTGGGTGAGGCCAGGAGGCTGCAAAATGCTTTGGGGCATCCTCAAGACAAAAAATGTTAGAGTAGTTGCTGTTATCTGCTGGTGAGGAGTAAGAGGACAGAAAAAGAACATAAAACTGAGAAGGCAGAGAAAACTTTCGCTGGAATTAGCTGGAAATGCAAGAGGAAATAAATAGGTGTGATGTTATTAAACAACAGATACACCGGAGAGTCCAAAGCCTAAAAATCCCTTCATTATCCAGTTTAAGGCATCAAAAAGCTGAGGCTAAAATGTGAGATATCAGCCTAACGGGTCTGTTTATACAGACTTCTCTAAATAGTTCTCCAGTCAGATCTTTTGCTTCTGCAAAATCTTTCTTTTTCCCTTGTGTTTTGATTCCTTTCATCTTAAAGGACACACTGCCATTTTCCAATCTGTAAATAAAACTCGCAATGATAAAGGTCACAAGCTCAATCTCCAGGAAGAATTACCCTGCAGTGAAAGGTAAAGCCCATTTGTGGGTTGCCAGTGCTGTCCTTTGCATCCACTGATACCAAGGTCTGATGGACAGAACCCAGCTCCCTGCAACTGTTGAGCTTGCATCAATACCTGATCTTCCCCCAGCCATTATCCTGTGCCAGGATAACAAAACCAGGACTGTGGAGATTTGCCATAGGGTCAGGAGAGAGCTTTGTGGTGGGCAGAGCTGCAGTGTGCATTGGTTGCTGTGCTAGAATTGTCCCTCACAGGCTGGCTTGGGTTTGTCTGGCTGTGCATGTGCATGTGTGTGTATACTCAAATGTCTCGGTCCCCCCACTCAAAAGCCAGCTCTGTTGGCAACTCCTGCCTGAGTTCCACAAGAAAATATTTGGCAAATCACATGCTGACATGTTTATCTTGTTAGCTGTCAGGATGAGTAAGTGCGAAAGCTGAATGCTATCATTCAGCTTGAATGGAGCAATAGCTACCACTCATGAAATCTGACAGAATAAATACATTTTCACACATGATTTTTGTCAGACTCATATTATTCCTTTGTTCAGCTGCTGTCCTAAGTGACTTTAAATAGACCTGTGCTCACTGGCAACCCCAAACTCCAGCTCGGGGCTCCCAGGGTGACTCGACACAAGGCAGAGATGACAAAGTGATACTGTTGCCTGCTCAAAAATGACAGATTGAGTTAGCTTCTGCCCTGGCATATATACATTTACATGTCTTCTAACATCTAGTTTCAGTGAAGCATCCCACAGAAAGCTCACATTTGGGCTTTTAACACTAATCCAATAAAAAAGCAATGCAACCATTCCAGGACAGTGATGGCATCAGCCACCTCCTGCCTGCTTTCAGGCAGACACTCACGGGAGCCCCTCGTGGGAGTTCGCACAGTGTGAGAAAATAGCCAGCAGCACACTGAACCTCATTCTGTGGCACAAATATCTCTGTGCCAGAGTACCTCAGAGCTAAGAAATCTCTGAAACATCAACATTTAGTTTCCTGCTTGCTCTAAGCTGGCCTTGCCTGAGGCAGAGGTCAACAACATACAGCTTTGTTGTTTGCCAGAATTAAGAATAGCAGAGCTTGTCTGATCATCTCCCTCTCCAGCAATATCAAAGTGCCTCATTCACATTAAAAATCATCAAGCTCTGGCCCATTTCCTTTCTGATATTGGCAGAAGTGCTAGCAGGAAAGGGAAAGGGTAGATTGAAAGTTTCCCCATCCCTAGTTTGTTTTGCTCTTTGCTTGCCCTAGTGGTGCCAGCATACCCCATCCACAGCTGGAGTTTGCAAATGGCTTAAGTCATTCAGTGCCACCTTTGCTCAGGAGGGAGGAAGGCACTCAAAAGCTCTGGCCAGACTTTCCTTGTTGAGCAGGTAAGGACAGGATTAGTTCAGAGGTCTGTGCCATAGGATAAGGTCTGGAAATCAGCACAAGCTCTGGAAAGACAGAGTGGTCCCACAGCTCAGAAAGAAAAATGTGGCACATCAATGTGAAATGGCAGTGATGAAACTGGGGCTTTCAACAGTGCTGTGCTCTATTTTAGCAGTGACAAAAGTATGCTAGAGAGAGTGTTTTTATTATCAGATCACATTCAGAGCACTTTAAGGGCAAAAGACAAACATCTGAATCAAGGAAAGGCAGAAAATGGTACTGGGACCCACAGCTTCTCTCTTCCCACATCTGCAGCATCCTATGTGCAGTACAACTACAGGCTGTCTCTTCCTGGATCCCTGCCTCCTTTACTGTGCAGGGTGGATGATGCTGCCCGAACCCCCAGCTGTTCAATCTTTATCTGCACAGTTCAGTGTGTGCCTTGCTGGCTGTACCAGCCAGCACTGAACCCCTGCATCTCCTGCTCCTGCAGCACTCGGGGCAGCAGGGGGGCAGCAGCTCCCGTTGCTCACTTTGCCTTTGCTCTACTGGCTGCTGAAAGAGGTGGAAGGGAAGGATGTCTGTCTTTGTCATTTAAAGATTTTGCCCTTTGGAAATACCATTCGATGAGAAGAGAGGCATTTGTTTTGGGAGGGGAGCTTTGCAGGATTTTTTTGAGTGATATTGTACCGAATGATATGTCAGAGAAAGGGGAAGGTTTGTCTTGTTCTAAGGAGAGCATTCATGTGAAGCAGAGTGCTACAGGAATCTCTCAGAGGTTTCCCATGTTCACCCACTTCAGTGGATCCAAGACAGCACTGTCCCTCACATCAGTCTGAATTAAATTAGGGTAAAGTCCTGTGTGACATTGCTGTGGTAGATGACACCACAATTACCTCTTGTCCCCTTTTTCTCTCCATTCTCAGAGAAAGGCAGTCAAATTATTCAGCTCAGCTTATGAGTTGCAGGACTGAGCAGCACCTGCAATTTCACATCATTCAAACTAGCTTTTATCTCTCTTGACACAAATGCCAGACCCTCGTGTGCCCCTGAACTGGCTGCAGGCAGGAAGCCCTGAGTGAGTTGTGCCAGCGATCCTCAAGTCTGTCAGCCAGCATGGCCTTCCAGGGAAGGAGCAGGTTATGTTGGGACAGGAGAGGAAATCTGATGCGAGTATTTCTTTTTTAGGCTGCAGGAGGAATGCTTAATACAGCTGCCTGAGCCCAGGTCAATTCTCACTCAAGATTCAAGATTTTACCTGGAATAAACATAAAACCTGTTATTTCACAAAGCACTGCTATGACTAGTACATTTGTTCTCCTCTTCCAGTGAAATGATCTATATTTGCTTTTGATATAAAATTTTTCATAGTGAAAGATTTCCCCTCCAGTTGTGTTTTACTTGCATTTGTCACACACATTTTACTGGCAGAAAATGCTTCTTTCTAAACTACATCTCTTCTCTTTCATTCTATTCTCATTATTTATTCAGAAAGCTCACTAGAACTACAGCCAGTTCACTGGCATTTGAAGAATAAGCATCTTCCCAAGGAACCTAACAGCTACATTTTCATTTGCAATTTAAGCCAGAAGAAGCAACCTCCATCTCTAAGTGCAGCTCTGCTTGTTGTTTTACTGCCCCGTGGTTAAGCCACCCCTGAGCCTTGGCCCAGCAGCTCTTCCATCTGTGTCCCTCAGCTCATTTGAACAGAACCAGAGGGACCTACCCTGAGTCAGACCAGCCCCTCAGAGCACACCAGGCTTTCCTGGGTGTTTTCACCTGGGTGTTTCAGCAAACACCTGGAGAACGTGGCCAGGCTGCCATTGCTTCTCTGGGGTAACTGAGGCAACTTCAAAATCCCACAGTGGAGCCATTCCAGCTTGAAGGAAGGGTACAGGGGAATTCCCAACACATTCAGAAGTTATTTTCCTACTTTATACTCTGCAGATGTGTTGTTCAGAATTAATCCCAGGGGCAGGCATGCATTGCCATTTCTTGTTCAGAAATGTTGCCAGCCAAAGGACCACATAACTGAAAGGCACCTTCAGTACAGAAAGGGGAAAGAGGGTGTTCTGCTGGTGGGGACGAGGCCCACCTCTCTTTTCCATGTTTAAATGGTGTTAAATTGACCTCTTCAGCTGTTCCTTTCTGGGTCTGCCCTTTTGAGGAGAAATCTCACAGGAGGTTTCTGAGGGGCAGGGATGTTATCTTGGACAGCCAGGGAAGACTTGGTGTGCCAGGGCTGTCCATCTTCCCAACACCTGAGTGCTTTGCTCTCTACAAGGGAGTAATCCAAATACTGACCGCCTTCCTGAATTCTCCAAGCATCTCCAAGTTTTGAGTCTCTTGTGCTCAAAATTCATTTTCTCCCTAAAACAAACATATCTGCAGACCAGCACTGGGTGCACCCATCAGGGGCAGGGCTGTATCTCTCTGTGTGCTTCCAGCACAAGGGAGACAGCCTCAGCAGCACCCCGGCGGGCCGGCGGGTTGAAAAAGTCATCTTTGTTTCCCGAGCAATTTGTCCAACCAAAAGAAAACCTCCATTTGAAACTTGTCAGGCCTTTCAGGAAAACCTTAACCAGGCCAAGCAGAGCCTTTGGAGGTAGGGAAGGAAGGCTGGGGAGCTGGGGCAACCAACACTGCCATTAATACTCTCAGACAGCCGTGGCTTCAGAGTCACCTCCCACTCTTTGAGCGGTTTTGCTGGGGCTGAAGCTGCATCTGCCTAAGATAAACTGTGCAGCCCTGATCTAGCTGTGGGGTCCAGCAAACTTCAGAGAGAAGCCATTGTCATGCTCTGTCACATTAATCGAGCTTGCAAGTCAATGCTGCTGCCAAAGGTCCTTGTAAAATATACTCTAATTAGACAATTTTACAAAGCTTACAAATTGGGAGGGGGTGTGGGTTGAAGGGGGAGAGCTTGGGTTTTTTAAAAGCTGCTGGATTATAGCATCTCCTAACAGAGCAGTTAGGGTTTAGTGTTACAGTCTTGCTTAGTTTGCTGAATCTGGCTTTGGGCTAATCTGTCAGCTGCCATCAGTTTATGCAAACTGCAATCAGAAATATCTGGGTCATTTTCATAGAAAGTCCTAGGCAAGAGAAAATTATCCATTTAATTTACATTTGATGCTCCCCAAACTGACCCATTTTCACTAGTAGTCTGCATTGTGAAGTGCCAAGGTTTGCACAAATATGGTCTTGTATTAATCTAGGGAAAGACCAGACAAAATGAAATCCCAGGCAAGTTCAGCCAAGACCCTCAGATTTTCTGCCCACGGCTCTTGTAAAAACAATGCTCAAGAATATCTGTCCTGCTACCACTATCATCAGCAACATCATGTAGACACATCCTCAATCCTTAGCCACTGCAGGAATCCTAATGCCTTTGCTTTCCACATTGACTTTTTTTACAGGAGCTTCTCTTTTAATTTTCTTTCTTTTCCTTTTTTCTTTTGTCTCTTCATCTCTTTTTTCTTTCCTTCCTTCTTTTCTTTTTCTTGCATTTCACCAGGCAGATCCTCACTCAGTTTTCTCCCACTTCCAAAGTATGGGAAGATCATCAGCAGCTGTTGTAGCCAGCTTTACTCTCCTAAATTTCCCTGTAGAAGGCATAAATGGCACATTAGATTTGAGGTTTGGCAATACTGTATTTTCTTCCAGGAAAAAAAGGAAACACCCAGCTCACACTATTTCCAAATCTCTAATATTTTTCTGTGCAAGCAAGGGCATTTAGTAAGGGAGAGGGTTTTGAAAAGACAGCTCACCCTTTGAAAGGCAGTTGCCACTACTGGTGTTGAAGGGGAAACTTAGCAAGGAGTAAATAAGTAAATTTTAAAAACCCTTTATCTTCCAAATCAGGAGATAGTTGATGATGTTCTTAGCCATTGTGTACTTTGAGCATGTGAAAAACCCCTAATGTTTTGGAGGGACCACCAGGGTACCTGTCCATGGAGGTGTGCCCAAGGTCGCTGCTGCCCTTTGCTGCCACAGGTGGCAGGAGCAAAGCCATCGTGCAGGAGGAGATGACACTGTCACTGTCACCTGTTTACTCTGCAGGTTCACAGGGTGCCACCTTGGAGGGGCCACCAGGCACTCCCAGAGCACTCTGTGGAGCTGTGCAGTAACCTGTCTTTGGGATTGTGCTTTTGTTCCTACCTGTTTTTATGCAGTTGGTGTACTCCGAAACAAGAGTCTCCCACTCTGTCCACACTGGACTATCACCCCCAGCAATGGGCTGGAGTCCTGCTCTGCCTGTAAAGTGTCACAAAAACACTCCCAGAAATTGTGGCCCAGCCCTAACGTGGGTTTCAAAGGAGGGCAGAGACTGTGGATTTGGAGCAATAAGTCTCTGTCTTCTTCAGTGAGAAAGAGTGTTCCCTGAATTGCTGTGGGTTTAACAAAACTGTGCTTGCTCCTCTTATCCCTCTGCTGATAAGAATCACCCCACGTTTGTCTGTCCTCACCTGGATCTGCCTCCTGACCTCCCTGCCATCCCAGCACTGCTTGGGTATGCTTTTGGTGGTGGAAGAGACTGTTCTGCTGGAAGCAGCTCTGGTGTAGGGCTGGGATTTTCCAAAACAACCCAGTGCCCACTCTTCATCGCCATAGTATGGATGGATTTGCTAAGCTCTTTTCTCTCTCCTTATTGTCCTTCTGTAAAACTGCGGAATCATTAACATGTTAATCATTTTCTAAATTGGAAAGGATGTATTAATTGAATTTTCTCTCTGAGTGGATATGGAAAAAGAGAAGAGAATTACATCAGTTAGGAATGAAAGACTATTAGCTCTTGCTTTTCCCCCTGGTACACTCACTACGTATAAAATTGGATTCCACTTGCTGGTGGATTGGTGGCCATAGAGAAGAAAGCAATATGTGTTTTTAGCTGCCTTCACAGACCACTAGCTTCATTGCAATGAAAACATAAGACACCCATTGAACAAACTGGAGGAGAGTCGTCAGTGGGTGAAATGAAATTATCCTCACAGACAATGGTCCTAAAGCACTCTGTTTGAGGATCACTGGCCTTGTGTCCTTGGTCCTCCGCAAAACGAGCAATGGTGATCTCCTGGCAGTCTCCTGGCCACGATGAGGAAGGTTGAGTGTGAATTAGGTCTGATTTGGAGCCAAGGTCCCCAACAGCTGTCCCTACCACTGCACTACAAGCTTTGGTGCGAGGCTGGATGTGGGCTCCAGGTTTTACAGCATCCCTGTCCCAGGGCTCCCTGTGCAGCTGGCCTGAGCTCTGTGCTGGTGGGAATGAGCTGTCAGTGCACTTTATTATTTCCATAGGCAACTACTAATCATCCTGTTCCTCTTAATTCTGTTACTTTCAGGGGTGCAAGAAGAACATTAAGCAAACAATAAACTTCTTATGAGTAAGGAGGATTAGAATCAAATGCTCAAAGGACTGTGGGGATTTAGGGAAAATTATACTTTCCATTTTTCTTATTTCCACTCTAAACCCCAGGGCAACAATCTCAGACGGCACATTTTGCAACTTTAAAGGAGCTTCAGCTGTTTTATTTCATCTCAAGTGTGGTACAAGGAAAACTTGTGAACAGGGATCCGAAAAAGCCATTGAAGTTCAGTTCAGTCATGTGCTTTGGAGAAAAAGTCTGTGATACAAAATGAAATGTTTTCAAAATAATCTTAAAAATTATGTTGGAGTCCCACACCATGCTGGGAACCTGCCCTTTATAGCTACTTTGTAGCTACTGACAATGTTAACCATACAATTTTGTGGGGGTATTTCTCCATCACTCAAGACCAGGAGATATTAAAAGAGAAGTGAGAAGATTGCCCTCACAAAGCTCCTCTGAAGATGAACATCACAGCAGAGCCAACAGAGGGAAGGTGAGGAGAGAAGGAAACACCTTTTTCTTAGAGAGGGACGTCTCACCTGAAACCAAAGCCTCCTGACAGCCTACAAATGTGCCCTGTCTGCAAAAGTCAACCTGCACATTATTCTCAAAGGGATACAGCTGATATCAGAAGGCCAATGGAAGACATTCCGAAATAAATAACTTTAAAAATAATTTCCATGTTCATCTGGTGGTGGATCGATGTAGAAATATGCCTCCATAGCTGAGGAGCTTGCAATTGTCATACACATGTCAACAAAAAGAATAACATCTATGAATTATACATGGTGGGGGTAAATAAGGATGATGTGGGATAACAATGAGTTACTGACAAACTGAGGACTGTGGAAACCTTTTGAAATGGGCATTCACACACCTTCACTTACTGCTCCTGGCTCTCAGGTTTTCATTCCTTCCCCTGTCCTGAGTTCTTTCCTTGCATGATCCTGCCCAAGAAAAGTTAAACTGCTTAATGGCACAACAGAAAGTTAAAAAGCTTAAGAAAAAGTTTGAGTATGTCCTGTCCTGCCAAAAGGATGAGCTGCAATTCTGGAAAAGAGGTGCAGGATCATCAGCAAAAGCAAAAGATGGAGGAGATGCTTTCTTTGTCTTTTGGAGTCCAGGCTGCCTTAAAGCTTTTCATCCTGTCTTTTCACAATGGCACTGGCAGCCTGAAATGCTTTTATTACTGCTGGAAATGCTGAGCCTGAACATGGGAGACGTGGGACAATGGAGGTACCACAGAGCAGAAGCTGTGAATGCTGACACCAAGTGAGTTGCCAAAGCTGGTCATGAATAATGTAAGAATAGCTCCAGCCCTTTTCCTGCCCATGTGGAGAGATCTGAATGAATTCGGTGCTAATGTGGTCTCTGAGAACATATGCTGCCAACTGTCTTTTCATGGGATAGAGTGGGAAAACTTAAAATCAGCCATCAAAGTTAAACTGCTTCCCATTTCTCTGTGAGATGGTTGCTGCCAAGCATAAATGCACATAGGAAAAAAAGGTCCCTTTTTCTGGGCAGAACAACTGCACGTACTTATCACCAGTGCAGTGTGACAGTGTTCACAGGGGTCTTAGGATGAGGGAAGAGATGAAGATCTGACTCCATCTTTCAGAAGGCTTGATTTATTATTTTATAATATATATTATATTAAAACTATACTAAAAGAATAGAAGAAAGGATTTCATCAGAAGGCTAGCTAAGAATAGAAAAATAAAGAATGATAACAAAGGCTTGTGTCTCGCGCAGAGAGTCCGAGCCAGCTGACTGCGATTGGCCATTAATTAGAGGCAACCACATGAGACCAATCACAGATCCACCTGTTGCATTCCACAGCAGCAGATAATCATTGTTTACATTGTGCTCCTGAGGCCTTTCAGCTTCTCAGGAGAAAAAATCCTAAGGAAGGGATTTTTCATAAAAGATGTCTGTGACAGCATCAGCATCCTGCACTGTAGTGAGAACTCCTCTGCATCCCCCCTGCAGGCACCACTCAGTGGGAATGAAATTCACACCCCCTGCCACAAATGAACCGTCTGCAGCACTGATGGTGGGGCACACACAGCGCTGCTGGGGGACAGGGAGTGCAGCTGGGGGACAGGGGGTGCTGCTGGCACAGCCACAGCTCTGCAGGCGCCCTGCCCTGCTCCACTGGACAGGAGAGAATGGACAATGGAACCAAACAGACAAAATCAAGGGAGGCTAAGGGAGGTGGACAAGATGTCATCCCAGGTGACTCTGGCAGAACAGTGTTTGGGCTAATTGCTGTCACAGAATGAAGTGCCCACATTTTGGCTGTGCAGAGGATCAACTGTGTTTATGCAGCGAGACCTGCAGTGCTGCCTTCAGGGTGTGCTGTTGCAATGGCACATGCAGGGAGGATTGAGGTTGGAGGAAAAAGGTGGTGCTGTCCCTCATGGTCCCATGGATGCATGAGAAACTTCTCAGGATTCACCAATCAGGTTATCCCGAAAAATTGAGGAGGATTTGACAAAATTCAGCTTGTTATTGCTCTCACTGACTAAACATAGTAGCAAAGCCCAGTCAATTCACACAGTTTAAGCCAAATCAGGGTTGGAGTGGTGCATTGATTCTTTAATGATGTGTAATGAACTAGCAATCTTGAACACTGCGTTCAGGATCAATATCAGTCACAACAGATAAACACGGTCCAGTCACAAGTGGTAACATGTAGCCACAAATTTCTAAATTACCTTCTCTAAGTGATGCAAACACTCACCCATACACACACAGCCCCCTCCCAGGCTGTGGGGGTCACTCACAGCCCTCCCCATCAGTTTGGGTGGGATCCCCTGCCTGCGCAGAGAGGTGTGGGTGTCCCAGCCCTGTGCAATCCTGTCCTTTCCCACACCCCTGACACCCCAGGTGTGGGTGAGCAGCCCACCCTGGGAACTGAGTGTAGGTTCCTGTGATGCACCCATTCTAGAGGACATTTCGGGATCCATGAAACATCTCTTCTGCCAAAATCCATTTTGTAGTGTGGACCTGTGATGATAAAATTAAGGTTGATTTTTGCATGTCATTGTGTAAAATTATTTCCTAGTTAACACAACTGCATAACCACTAAGAAAGCTTAGGACCACTTTATATTCAGGCTCTTGAGCATCATAATAGAGGTGGAAATGTTTATCAAATGATAAACCAAAGAGTAATAACACCAAGGGCTGCTTTGTAGCAACCCCTTCCAGCCTCAAGGGAAAGTTCTCTCCACGCTGCCCCCCATTTGTGGGGTTTTCTTCTGCGTTGGTCCTACCCTTAAAGCAGTCTCCATGAAACTTGTGTTACACAATGTTGCTCCAAAAGGGAAAAATGTATCTCTGTCTGCCAGAACTTCAACCACTGCAATTGCAATAACAGTGGAAACAAGTTGGAAAGAGTTTGCTCACGTAGGACTCCCTGTAGGGCAGCAGACAGTCCTGTGTCAGTACTCATGGGGCCTGTTCAGCTGTGCGTTGGTACAACAGGCTTCTGCAGAAAGTTATCTTTTTAATGCTCTGCACCAGTCTGAAGTGTGAGCCTTACTCTGAGGGGGCAAGAAAGCAGAGCTCTCACTGAGGGGAGAACTTTGCAGTGTGAGAGCTTGTGAAAGCATCCGACCCATGTAGATAGAATTCCTTTCATCATTCATCTCTCATCTTTACAGACCTCTCTTTCCTGCTAATAAGTGTGTTTTCAGACCCTGAGATATGGATTATCAGCTTTTAAGCTCTGAAACCAAGACATATTTTAACAGGTTTTAAGCTCTGACATCTGATTCTTCAGCAGGCCCAGAGTCAGGAAGTCAAACAAATGAGAGCACAGCTCTTTCTGCAAAGATGTTGGGTTGTGGTTAATGGAAACAGCAGAGCTTGCAGAACATGTGAACTGTCTTGGCCAAGTTCTACATCTTGTTAAAGTCAGTGGTGGTGGAGAAGAAAATCACCTGATCTCTAGAAAGCTTCAGCTCACTCTTCAGAGTTTATTTTAGAAACACATGCAGAAGTCAACTGAGCACACTTTAGTATCAAGATCTCCATCTTGAATACGGAATTTAAGAGTAGTGAATTATGGAACACAGTTAAATTTTACAGCATGAGAAATCATGAAAAAAAGTGCCCCCTTTTCCATGAGCCTTGTCTGACTGGGAAACCACTTCTCTGCTGTTTTTAGGGAGAAAGGGTACTTAAGACTGATATCTAAGCATCTTCTCTTATCAAACAACATTTTACAAGAATAGGTAATTAATGAAATTTAATTTTAAAATTAATTTAAATTTGTAGTTAATTTAATCCTGGGTTTGCTTACAAGAAGGCAGGGGAGGCAAAACTCATTTTGTTTGTCTTTTTCATTTTGATTTCTGTGGGCTAATTGCATTGGAGAGTCTGAAGTAATTCAAATAGTACCAGGAGCACAGTGGCTGAAGAGCATCATATTTCACAGACAAGGAAGAAATTCACTGTAGACTTGAGGATGGAAAACCTGGAGAAATTCATGGGAGCCACTCCACTATAAACATCTTGACTTGCGTCTACGCAGTAATAGATGTTACAGGTTTCTAAAAAATAGACACTAAATTTGAAAATGTCTTTCCTTGTGTTTTGAAGAGAGCAGTTGTTCTCTGATTCAAATGAACTAAAGAAAACAAAATATGTCAATGAGAAGGTGGATCAGCAGTGTTATTAAATTATTTAAGATTTGTACCGACTACTAGTCTTGGATTTAAGTGTAAAACATATTCAAAAGGAGCTATTAAATTGAATTCAATGTATGTAGATAAAGCATTGGTTTACTTTTTAAGGAAAACATCCTATATTATAATAGAGTGTTGACTCTAAATACTTTTGTAATATATTTTGTGAAGGCTAAACGTGGCTGTCCGAGGGAAACCTGTACTGTCCTGGTATCCAACCAGATACCAGTGCCAGAAATACAAAATATTGTTAAAGCTTAGCTTTGGTTTCTAAAATATTGCTGCTTTATTTTATTCAACTGGGAATAGCAAAAGAACATATTTTCTTTTGTAAGATAACCTGATGTGACTCAAAATTCCATGCCTTGTTTCTGCACCAAAATTGATCAGCTCCACTTGGTGAAGATTTCTGCCAAACCAACGTGTAAATGATTATCTAACCAGAAACACTTTACAAAAAATTTTTGTTTAAAAATTCAGATTACCCTCAGGGTCTCCCTTGCAGTAAATATAGAGACTCTCTGGTGATGTTAAATACATCATTGCAGCTGAGCTTATTAGGCAGGTGCAAAATCTTTTGAGTTTCTGTCTGTATGAGATGTGTCATGTGAACCCTTTAGAATGCAGCAGGCCCTGACACCAAACATGATCTGAGCATCTCTGACATCTTTACTTCAGGCTTAAGTTTCTTGCATATCTTCCTAACATCTGGTTAGTACAGCTAACATGTGTCTGTGTTGGTTCTGTGCATCTTCTGTAGACCTAAATGCCACCAGCCAAGAAAAACAACTTTGTGCTTCATCACTTGCACTTCTCTTCACTATGAGGCCCTTGAGTGACACTTGGCTTTTGGGTATGGGTGAAAAGAGGAATTCAGAACAAATCTGTGAGGCACTTCTGTGACTTCTCAGTCTGCTGACATTAATCTGAGACAACTTGCTACAATAACATCTGGACTGATAAACACAAGCCCTGGAAATTATGGGGCTCCTAATCATTCCAAAATTCGAACTGGAATTTATAGCCAAAAGGACTTCTAGGATGGACACATTTCTAATTTAAGGCAGACTGGTGACCATAAATAGTCCAATAGTACATGGCTGATGAATGACCAAGCAAGCATACTGCAGTCTTTATATGTATAAAGTAAACTCAATACTCTGCCTTTTGGTTACACAAAGAGCATCCCTATCCCTCAGCATCATACTAACTGATCATACACTTAACTGAAAGAAGGAGCTGACAGACGTCCTCCTTTCTCAATGACCCAAATATCCTATTTCTCAAATGTTTCAAATGTCTTACTTCCCCCAGGGCTTCCCTAATACTGGAATTCATTTGCAAATAGAATCCTAGTAATAAGCATTGCCACCAAATGCTATTTGCAGCAAAGCAAATATCCATAATAAAATGTAGAGAAGTAACCAAATTCTAAAAGGGAATAAAATTTATTACAGAAGTTAAAAATAGCAACTTTATGGAGTCCAGATTTATCTAGTGATGTAAATCAATTTCATTTAGTAGGATTATGTGTCAGAAATATAGCCTAATACATCTAGGCTTACCAAATGTTGGTACTTACCAAACACCTAATCTTCCTTTAATTTTCCTGATGTGTATTAACAAATTGTGTATTATTGCAAGCTATTTCTTGTGTGTAGAATGCTGCATAAATAAAATCTTGATCTTTCTCTTGAGTTAACTAGCTATTTATTTCTGCTTTATTTGTGTGATGACACAGAATGCTGGCAGCAATATAGATAAATGGTAACATATTTCTCTAAGTAATGAGAACAAATGTGTATCGTTCACAGCAAAAAAAAAAAAAAAAAAGCCCCTTTTTCATGATCCTACTTTATTTTTAAAATATTGTATGTGTTTACTGACATTTATCTGAGACAGAGAGAACTGTTTGAAAGGACACATCTAGAGAGGTGAGTGATGTTCAGTCACTGCAGGTATTGAAGGGGTCCCTGCAAAGGAGTGGTGTCCATGCTGGAATAATCCTCCTGCCCAAGTTCATCTCTTTGCTGCAAAACCTACGTGGTGTTTCCAGGAACCATGTTCATGTCCCAGATCAGTGGTTAAAGGGTAGTTGCATGTGCTGGGAAATCTTCTGTTATCCTTCTCAGCTCCAGAAGTTGTTCTTGGTATCTGTTGAAAGGATTTGGTGAGTTCTGACCAGGTTGAAAAGCAGCTTACAAAGCAGATGGATGCAGTGGCTGAGCAGGAGGAGGAATAATGTGCTCCTCACAAGGGATTGAACACCACAGCAACCTGTACAGAAGGCTGTAACAAGGTTTCAGAAAAGTGATGCTTCTTTTGATTAAGAGCTGAATCTGAGGGTTCTGAGACTGGAAAGGAGCTGAATAGACATGATTTTTGTCTGTCCTACTTACGAGAAACAACTTTATCTAGCGTCATGGGTAAAGCTGACAGGGAGCCAGGATTCCTTGGTTGTAAATTCCATCTCTAAGCTGGTTAACAGAGGTAGCTTTCTGTGTGACTCTGCCACATAATGGTAAGATTGAAGCAGGAACTGCAATATAGACAGGGCTTGGACAAACATACTCACAGTGACTAAAGAGCCCCTAATTTGTGGTCTCCTGGTTGTCCTTTGATAGGTAGGCCCTCTGGAGTCTGCCAGCCACACTGCCAGCCAAGCTGAAACCCTGGCGAGACCTGTTAGTGACTTCCAGTTGCTGTCTGTAATGGTGGGGCCCATCTGTACCCATAAAAATTCAGAGAGTACTTGGGGATACAGTGTCAGCCCCAGGAGCAAGGTGGCACTGCCTCAGGTTGGTGTGAAGCCTACTCTGCTCTCTGCTTCCTTTTCCTGCCCACGAGCAGAGTGTGAGGAGACGGGAAGCCACAGTAGAGCAGTCCTCTCCTCCTGCACCAGGAACATCCCAGGGAAGTGATGCCTTTGAGATTCCATCCTGGAGCTGCCACACAGGAGAGGGCACTCCCTTGCTGTGTCTGACCACTCCATGGCACTCTGCCAGTCCTGAATAGCAGTGTGGATGGATTGTTATATGCTGACTGCACTGCTGTGCCAAGCAGCCTCCTCCACTCCTGCCTGCTCCTCCAGAGCTGCCTGCAAGGGCTAGCTGAAGGTCTGGCAGCCTGGCTCTGTTATCTAGCAGTGATAGGAGCAGGTATTTTGTCCCATGTGGGATGTGACAGCCTCACACCATGCTCACAGCACCAGCTTTTACTTCAGTGTCACTTGGGCTGGTGGATTACTAATATCTGCACAGCAAACTTCACCTTGCTCCTCAGGTGTTAAAAGGCTGGTGCCTTCTAGGTGGTTAGAGACTGTCTGACATGCTGCCCTGTGCTATTTGGTTAGATTTTATTCTGCAGAGATAGGGGCAATAATCAGTGGTACAGCTACTTTATAGCTTCAATCTTTCCCCACTTATCTTCTCCGAGAAAAACAATTTGTACATCTTTGCTCAGCTGATTTCCCCAAACTTACCTGAGAGCCTTATCTGTGTTAAGTCAATACAGAACAATATGAAAATTTAAACAGAAAGACTCTTTCCTTGCTATTTAATTTGAGACAGGGGAAAGGAGGGTTATTAGATCATTTACAGGACTTAGATTGGAGGGCAAATCAATTCTTGATATAAGTTCATGGTTCAGCAGCAATGGATTGATTCTGCCTAGCAACAGGTAAAACTGTTGATGAAGCTAAAAGCCAGCTAGTGATGGGTTTCAAGGTGTGGGGAGAAATCAGTGTCCAGCTGCCAGGTGATAGATGCTTAGCAGAACACTGTTCTGAAAAGATGACCATGCTTTCCTTTTGTTTTAGCAAATATGATTACATCTAAGGAATCACAAACATGCCTGTACACATAGCTTCCTCTCTTCTTCTGCTTCTCCTGAATGAAAGATTTATTCTTTTTCTTAGCCATCTGTTCTTTCTTGTTACTCTCTACAGATAATGAACTCTAACCAAGACCCTTGTAGTGGCTGAAGAGGAAGTTTTGTGTGAGTCATGGAGACTGGAGCAATGCCAGCCAGGCAAGGGAGGGGATTGTCCTGCTCTGCTCTGCACTGGGGCAGCCTCGCCTTGAGTGCTGGGGGCAGCTTTGGGCACCACAATATAAGAAAGACATAAAGCTGTTAGAGAGTGCCCTGTGGAAGGCCACAAGGATGGTGAAGGGCCTTGAGGGAAGCTGAGTGAGGAGTGGCTGAGGTCACTTGGTCTGTTCAGCTTGGAGAAGAGCACACTGAGGGAGACCTCACTGCTGTCTACAACTTCCTCATGAGGGGAAGAGGAGGGGCAGGCACTGATCTCTTCTCTGTGGTGCTCAGTGACAGAGCCCGAGAGAATGGCCTGAAGTCAGGGGAGGTTTTGCTAGGAGAAAATTCTTCACCCAGAGGGTGGTTGGGCACTGGAACAGGCTCCCCAGGGAAGTGGCCACAGCACCAAGGCTGACAGAGTTCAAGAAGTGCTTGGGCAATGCTTTCAGGCACATGGTGTGACTCTTGGGAATGGTCCTGTGCAAGGTCAGGAGTTGGACTTGATCCTTGTGGGTCCCTTCCAACTCAGCACATTCTGGGATTCTGTGAAAATAAACAATATCCTTCCCACAGTGCCAGGCATCACAGCCAATCCTCAGCACAATGTACATACTTTGACACTTCATATATGTGCTTCCACTTCCTTCATTTACAGGTAGAATTGAGCATCAGTCCTCAGTTGTTTGAGCTTCTGCCAGTAGTGGGTCTCTTCCCAAGGGTGAGCTTTGGGATAAGTAAGAGATACCTTTGGCAGAAAATTCCACACATCTCCTGGATTCACTTGACATGCTTGTGTCCAGCAACTCATCTGTTTTGTCACCAAGATCAGTGTAGCAGGGCACCTCAGCCCCCTCCCTCCCCACCGAGAGCTTATCTGCTCTTTGCTAACTGGTCAGGCAACTCAAACAGGACAAGCTGTCTTGTGGTGAATTATTTTGGCGCCATGTGGTTAACACTGGTATGGCATCTCCCAACTGCCAGTAAGCACCTTAATGTTTCACCTACAGATCTCCCTTACTGTTGAAGGGAGATCTGGCAAGATAAGCTGGATTTCTGAATGACATCCACTTACTTTCCAACAATAACAGCCACACCAAACTTTCACAAAGCAGAAATATTCTATGCATTTTCCAGGAAATGTGTGGAATTTCTCCCATGAGTAAGGATGCTGCTTCACGGTTACTCCCCTGGGGTTAAGTGAAGGAATTTGTGTACATTACCATCATTTTGGTGGTAAATTCCATTCAACCCTTTATCAGAACCATTTCTTTTGCTAGCTCCAGTACAGGTACCTTAATATAGAGCATTGTTTTATGTTATGCTGTAATCTACTAATAATTCTTTCATTTTATACATATAGTATGTAATTCTGATTAAGACATTTCATTTGTTATCTCTTGGCTATCTAATAAATAATTCATTTTATAAATAAATCTGATTTGACATTATTAGAACTTGCAAGCCAGAGTGATACCTTAAATTTAAATTGTTGCCAGAATAGGCCAAGGCAGGGCTTGTCTGGAGCTTCCATTCTTACCAGCACAGTTAGCAACAGTGCTTCAGGAAGAGCTTCCCTGGTAACTGCTTCAGATTTAATCCAAAAGCAGTACTTGACTTTCTAAACAGCCAAACATTATTATCTCTTATAAAAAGGCCTATTTCCTGTGCACACTTGTAGTTTAATGAGGAAAATGTAGTAAGACAAAGAGCAGCAATATACTGATACTTCTCCTGAGGATACAGGAAACAGCCTGCAGACAGAGCCCTGTCAATGCGAGCAGGAGAGCCGTGAGCTGCTCCCTCCTCACCCAGCAGCTGTGGCAGGCTGCGCTGCAGTGTGCAGGGCTGCCGGGGATGTGCAAACACGCCCTGCTGAGCCACCCCGAAATGGGGGCGGCTGCTCACGAGATGGAGTGAGAACCTCGCATGCAGCTGGGTTTTACCTCCTCGAGGGGGAGGTGGGGCCGGCTAAAGGGGACGGTGTGAAAGAGGGACAGGGACAGCCCCGGAAGGGAGGGACCCTCTCCTCATGGACAGGGACAGCCTCGGGAGGGAGGGACTCTCTCCTCATGGACAGGGACAGCCCCGGAGGGATGGACCCTCTCCTCATGGACAGGGACATGCCCCGGAGGGACCCTCTCCTCAGGGATAGGGACAGCCTCAGGAGGGACCCTCTCCTCATGGACAGGGACAGCCCCGGGAGGGAGGGACCCTCTCCTCATGGACAGGGACAGCTCCAGGAGGGAGGGACCCTCTCCTCATGGACAGGGACAGCCCCAGCAGGGAGGGACCCTCTCCTCATGGACAGGGACAGCTCCAGGAGGGACCCTCTCCTCATGGACAGGGACAGCCCAGGGAGGGAGGGACCCTCTCCTCATGCCGTGCCCACTGCCTGAACCCCTTCCTTCTCAGCAGGAGCAAAAGTCTTTGCAGTAGCACATGGGAGTGACCATGTCTGTGTGTCCCCTCAGCCACACGCACCACCCCGTGCTTCCCCAGCAGCTGCAGATTCCTTTGGCCTCTCTCATCCCTCTCCCATCCTTGGCCCAGCTCTTTGCACAGGCCAGCAGCTGCTTTAATGTCTCCTGCACTACAATAAGGCAAAATTCCACCTAAATAAGGGGAACAACTGCTGAAAAAGGGAGGAGAATACATTTATCCTCTATTTGGAATATATTTGCCAATATCCAAGGCTTATGGCTCAGCTTGCACTTTTGCTGTCATTATCATCCTCATCTGCACTGGTCAGAGAGGTCCTAAAAACCCCTCCAGAGCTGCCTGCTGGGCCCAGGCAGAGCACACAGCACCATAAAACAGCCCACACCCCACATGCAGCAAGGCAAATGCACAGGCTGGCTCCTCTCTGTTTGTCCCTGCTCCAGAGGATCTCCAGCAGGAAAACTCTCGTTGTAGGACAGAAATGTGTTAGAGGTTTGTCCTCAAACATTTTAATGAAAACAAGCTCACTTAAATGGTGTCAATCTAGGAAACCTGCAGGTTGGTTTTGTATAATTTCAATATCCAGTTTTGGCTGATAGCCTCTTCTCTCCCTGCAGTCCCTGGGCTCCATAGGCTGTGCCTGTCCTTCTGAGCTGAGCAGTCTGAGTGCACCTGGCAGTCCCATGCCCAAGGGCCACTGCTCACAGTGTGAGTGAGCTCTGCCCCTCCAGCCCAGGGCAGGGGGTTGTGTCACTGTGCTTGGCACTGTCCCCTGAGCCATGGCTGGGCAGGGCCAGGAGAGGGGCTGGTGGTTGGCACGGCCAAAACTGGAGCTGCTGAACATGAGAGTTAAAGAGTAAGGACAGCTGGAGGAGAGTGCTCCATGCAAGCCCAGCCCAAGTTCTGTTTCACAAATTAGTCCAGATGTCCCTTATTTGCAGCTACTACGGCTTCCACCTATAGCTGGCTGAAATTTCTTGCATAGAAAGTGTCCTTATTAAAATTATCTATTAATTTTTTTCCACTGGAAGATGTTAATTCAGGTGAAAACATTTAGATTTTCTTCGGAAATTTTTGAAAACAATGGCTGAATTTTAAACATTTACAGCATTAAGCACTTCCAGCTCAGAAAAAAATAAAAAGCAACCCTTATAGTCAAAATGTTTTCCCCTGATTTGAATTCATTCTTAATCTCCTGAAGAAAAAAGAGATGTTCTATTTGCCATTTTTCACTTTACATTTCCACCCAGAGAATGTCAGTTTTCCAAATAGCTTTGGTTTTTCTTCTGAGAAATTGTCAGACGTAACTTACAACTTACATTAAACTCTCATCTTCAACAGACATGATATAAGATCCTTTAACTGTGAAAGAGGAATTGGTTTTGTCTGAATTGCAAATACATTAAAAACACTTTTCTCTTGCTTGGGAATCCAGTACTTTATATCTTATTCAGGAAAAAATATCCAACTCACATAACAGAGGCAGGGCTGGCATAGTAACATCATTATTTAGACTTGGGACCACCAAATGGGATCAATTTTAAGCAATCAATGTCCAGAGCTAATAAATATTGTAAGTGTTTTTAACAACTCATGAATTCAAAATCTTTAGTGCTTTTCATGCAAAACATATGCAACTATGTTTCAGCTCTAAGACTTCTTTCCCTGAATGTGGAGGCTGCAGCAAAACCAAAGACCCTCATGAATTCTGTATGCCTTAGGTCACCCTGTGCCTTCCATGAATACACCTCAGTCTTGTGGCTTCCCTTCACTTCCAGCAGAGATTCTAGGAACCCTCTTATTATCTTTGCACTCCAGCTGAATCTGTAATCAGTGCTTGTGAAGACCAAGACTTTTATTAGTGTAAATTAGGCTGGCTTATTGCTCTGCTTTTTCTTGTCAAGGGATTGACAAACTTTTCCTCAATTCCCTTTTCCACTAATGAGCTGAGAGCAGCAGGAAAAACCCCGAAGGCATTCAGGCCAGCCACACTCCTGGGATTGCCCTTTCCACGCAGATACACTGGGATCTGGAAATAACAATCCAGCAACACCAGAAATGTTTTAACTGTCTGACATGCCGGGACCAGTTTCAGTATCCTGTAATTCCCTCTGCTTAAGCTGAATTACTCCAGGGTAAATGTGGCTCCCAATAATATGTCAAAACAAGCTGGCTGGCTTCTAACATCTACAGACTCTGGAAAAAAAAATAAAGGAAAAGTACTTAGAGGAAGATGACGTATATTGTGGCAGCTACTTTTGCTTAGGAAAAATATCCTAATTTATCAGAATTAATGAGTTTATTAATTCTAAAAATCCAGAATGAAACTTGCCCAATCTTTTTTTTTAAATAACAAGACCACTGATTTATGGGAAATTTACATGGCCTATAAGACTACAGTTTCTGGAAGGAGGAGAAAGGATGTAGACATAAGGCCAACAGGCATAATTTAAAAAGACAAAATTCAACAGCACAAATATCATTACTTTAGGAAAGGGAAGTGGTACTTCTGAGTATGTGGCAGCTGCAGGACAGCTAGTGAAAGGAAAATTAATACTGTTGCAACAGAGGCATTGCTCTTCTGCTTGCCCAAGAGGAAATGGCAGGTTTCCTCAAACAGGTTTGTGTTTAGACACCAAACAAGCTGAAAGGAGCCCTGTGAGCAGTCTCTGGTCTTCTGGATCATCCTGCCTTGCTGGAAACACACATCTTAGTTGGTGGCTCCCTGAGGACATTTTTCCCCAAGAGACCAGGCAGTCCTGACAGCCTAGAGGCTCTGTGAAAAGGCAATGGTTTTTCCTTGAAGCCTGGGGTTGGCAGGAACACTGGTGGAGCTTTTAAAGCCATTTCCTTTCACTGGCACTGGTTGTCCTACAAGAACAGCAATTCCACAGGCTCCCTGGAGAGCAAAGGGCATTCAGGAACATATTCCTGGAGGAACAGGAATTATGGACACCTTCAACCCACCACAGTAACAGCTCAAACCAAACACCTCTGCATGCAGATTTTCCCACTGCTGGGCATCTCATGAAGGCCTGTGCCTGCAGCATTACATCACTGAGCTGAATCCATCCCATGGCCAAAATGCTCATGGTTTAGTGAGACATTACTCTTTTGGCTGCAGTAGTGACAACCTTGAATGATAGCAGGACTACTAATCTGCAGAGTATATATGTGCAGTTCTAAATTAGATTAACATTTGCTGTGTATTTGGGTGTTTGGTAATGGCCTATCATTTCACTTTCAAAAAAGGAACAGAAATTGTTTGGGTTATTTTCTAAAGAGCATGAAAATTAATAAACCCAGAGGTGGTATGGGATGCCTGCAGAGAACACTGCCCCAGAAACACTGTACTTCTCTTTTGTATCAAATCCCTTGTTTTGAAAGCAGACTTCAGAATTTTTGGTGTACCAGATGAACCAGAAAGACAGTGGACAGTCCAAAATAGAGACCACTCACAACATAAAATATTTGCCCAATCTGCATCAATAATAACTCTCATCTTGGTAGTGAACAGCAGTGGTTGTGCTTAACTGTTTAGGTTACAAAACCTTCAGGTCAGCTCTTGTCTCATGAGAACCTTTCTCCTTTTAAGTAAAATCAGCTTAGTGATTCTCTGGCCATAGATGCAGAATTGCCCTTCCAATGGCAAAAACGAAATGAGTTTTGCAGAGCTTTGCTCAGTTCTCAAGACTTAAAGACCAATAATTGTATCTCGTTATTTACAATTTGATGTGCTGTATGCAGCAATATATCAGAGTGAAAGGACAGCCAAACAGCTGATGTCCTGTAACAGTTAAAGGCCACATACAGCAATCCCACAAGGGGTACTTGCATTTCCCATGGGAATTGAGCAGGCAGCTTGATAAGCTGCTCTGCAAAGCATCCCAAAGCTCTCAGGGAAAGACCCTGTTTAATTTTTGCAGTAATGTTATGGTCTCAGGAAATCAGAGTCACAGTGAAGTGAGGTGACAGCAGGCTTTAATCTTGCTGCTGAGTAAACAGTTCTGGGAGGTGCTGGGAGCACAGCAGTCACTGCCACTGGCTGGCTGGCACCAGGGTGCCCAGCTTGGATTAGTGACCCCACATTTGCATGGTGGGGGCAGCAGAGACCTACAGGAGGTGACACATGGGCAGGTGGTGTTGGAGCACTGCAGGAGCCATTGGTGATTATGGCACCTTCTCATAGGGAAGGACACAGAGACAGATACTTACGCTTGAGTCCTGCAGTTACATTGGTTGCAAACTTTTTACTCTGTACTTACAATGGAAAAGAGCAATGCTTGGAGAAGATCAGACTGAACCTGAGACTGGAACCACACACCATAAACCTCCATGCCCTCTGCTACTCATGGCTAGGAAAATGCCTTTTTTTCTTGAAAAATCTTAAAATGGATTGTCACCTCCACTACCTCTACCATTTCCTCTCTTTGCACATTGCCAACAGACAATCTCAGCACTCTGGTTCCCAGCTCAATAGAGAGGACTGCACTTGCCTGATACTGAGTAAGCTCCCAGGGAATGGGAACTGCTCTGCCCAGCCTTCAGCTCTGCTTAGCAGAAGTATCTGAATTTTCTCCTCTCTGTCTTATGAGTTAGGCACTTGCTCAAAGGTTTTTGACTCAGACAAATGAATTTTTTTAAGTAAAAAAAATCCCAAATCCCCAAACATGGGGAATCAGACAAAACTTTCTGTGTCTTAGTGTTGCATTTGGACATGTACAACTAGTAGGGGCTCAATTCTTTGTCTTTTTTCTTTGCCTTATGCCTTCTCTTCTATTTGTACCTTTTCAGTGACAGCAGTTTTGTCATATGTACTAGCACCAAAATTGCTACCCTAGAATTTTGTAAAAGGCAGATCTGAAGATGAAGAATCTCACTGAATAAAATTATAAAAACATTTCCTATTAAGTTTTTAGTTACTTTCCAGCAGCTCTTAATGGAACTACTTTAGTTCCTGGGAATTTTTTTTTCCTGCACATCCTATTGCCTAAATGAATGGTAAACACAGGAAAGGGAATGCCCTGAGGGAGATTGATTTCTATGTTGCAAGAAGGATGTATAGATACTCTTCCTTCACTTACATGCTCTTGAAAGAGTGTGATAGACCATGGAGAGAAGAACAGATCTGGGGGGTATTTTGTCTTGCCATGTGACAGGGGTCACACATTGCTTTCTTCTAACATGCAGGAATGAGCACTGTTAGCTTAGAGAAAACAATGCTGTCAACCCTTTTTCCTGCATTCATCCCTTCTGTTTCCATACAAGACTCTTTAAATATTTTTTTCATCTTTTCTACCTGGTCTCCTGCCTCAGTTTTAAAGGAGGATCATATATAACCTACTAGCTCTGAAATGTAAGCCATAGGCAGAACACAGACAGACAAGCTACTGAGGTAGAGAAATCTTTCTGTGTCTGGGTGATCAAACATTTGCATGAATAAACTCAAACTAGGTAACACAATGCTTTGTGGTTCTCCCTTGCTGCCCTCAACAGCCTTTGAAATCTTCAGTCTCTCCCATGCAACTTCCACTTTATTTCTTGAAAAAAATGCTGACAGTTACTTCAACAATGGTATCTCCAGGGCCACATAATGGCTGAAAGCTCAGTAACCCCAAAGCAAGTTCTTGAGGACTGTGCTAAAGGGAAGCCAAAGACCTCAGTCCTAACCAAGGTCCTGCAGTTTAGCTCTCTGCATATCTATTTCACTGCAGTCTTCCAGTTTTCATTTCAAAGCACATTTACATTTCCCCTCTCAGCCCAAATTTAAAAACAAAATCAGAATTTTATTGTTAGAGAAGGATAGCATTGGTTATATTTCACTCAGGTGTAGAAAATCCCTCTGTTGGCCCCTTCCTGAGCAGGGAAATTCAGAGGGAAATGTAAAATACCTCTCTCGGTTTATTTTAGGGTCTGTGGTCTATTCAAGGATCTTTAAGAGGATGCATGAGCTTGCATAAGACCTGCAGCATCATGTCTGAGCTTGAAGCTCCTCACAGGGGCTGGGGAGAGGGTGTTTAACATCTCACAGCCACCCTAGGTGGCTTCTGTGGAGCTTCAGTGTCTTCAGGGCTCTGTTTACAAAAGAGCAAAATCCCCAGTTTCCAGTTTGAGTGCCGCTAGTCATTTGTAACCTTAGAAAGCACAGTGTAGCCAAACATTAAATTTGCTCCTTTTTCATTTCCACTCCACCAGCCTCCCTCTTCCGCTCTCCTTTGAACTGTTCTCACCACTTGCCAGTGCAGTACAGCTTGTTAACTGGCTCCCATTCTGATTTTTCACAAGTTTGCCACGTTGCAGTGACAAGACCATGTCGGGGCCCAGATGCTTCAGAGTAAATAAATAGCACATCTGGAATTTGGAAATGGGCCCGCTCTATATTATGGAAAAAGCTGGCGTGGAAACACATCCAAAGAATACACAGCTGGAAATTGTTAACTCTAGAAAGAAGGGGAGGAGGAAAAAAGAAAAAGGAGACAAAAATTCAGGCGTTACTACTGCTTGAGATCTTGTGCATTATAATTGCTGAGAAACAGAAACTCAGTTTACACAGCAGTTAAATTAATAGCATTCCTGAAAAATTGATAGTTTATAATAATTGACCTCAAGCAGCATAAAGGCAGCCCAGGGTGGGAAGCTTGACTCCTCACTGTCTGGCTTTCTTGGATGTGTTTGGTAACTTCCCAGCTATTTCACAGGCGAGCTGGTGGGAGGATGCTGGTGGTGGATGATGCGAGTGCCCTTGTGGAGCCAGGCTGCTGGGAAGTGCAGCAGTTTCCCAGGCCCCGTGTCACCCAGGGTGTGCCTGCCCCACAAATGCAGGCTGCAGGGACACTGAGGGGAGGCAGCCACGCTCACAGCATCGCTCCCACAGCCAGAGGAGCAGCACCACTGCTCGGTGATTCAGGAGGGTGAATCAGCAGCAGCTGCACAGGGAGCTGCTCCCACCCCCTCTCTGAGCCAAAATCTTGTGCTGCTTCCACCAAGGAAGAGTTTCAGCAAGGTAAAACTAGGACAGGGGAGGCAAGGAGGAACCCAAAATAGATTGAAATTGTACCTTTGGACTTTTTTTGTTTTGGACAAGGATCTCCTCGTTTTAAAAAAAGGCAAGCCTAAGCAACAAAGCCTTCAGACAGGGAAACTACTGTAAGTAATTATTTTAAGCACTGCTCCAAGGGAGGCATGCATCATACAGGAAAGCTCCTACTTTTCATATGGGCACCAGTCCTCGTGAGAGCTTTGGATGGAACGCTAGAGGCTGCCACAATCCCCATGCTCAGAGACCTCCTCTTCAATAGCTTGGAAGGATCCTGTTTTTCTCTGATGAGATATGCATTGGTTGCAGGTCAGAGACGGGAAGGCCAAGACACCAGGTATACTCAGTCCTAAGACAATGCTTTTGCAGTAGGTTTGTCACATTGAAGAGAAGAAAGCCTTTTTTCACTTACTTTCTTTTCCTTTCATGTTTGCCAGGCTTCCTTTCCCTGGTACACATTATTTTGGATTTATTGTTGCATAAATGGAAAATGGACCAAACCCAGATTTCTAGACCAAAATATACCAATTTGAGCAATTTGGAATCTATTTCTGCCTATATATAAAATAGGGCTAATCTGCAGTAGTGTTAGGTAGTGTTTGACTGTGTGTTTTCTTGTATGTTTAAGAAGCCCTTTATTGTGCCAAGAATATATGCCATTTCATTTCCTGCATGCCTCAGTGATGTCTGATTATTTCCTAGCATTTATTTTATTTACCTTAACAACACTCTGTTTTCATTTGATGGTTAAGAAATAGGATATTTTGGCAAAATCCTTATAGGATTTTGGGCAGAAGAACCCAAGGACTGTCTCTAAAAGCTTCCTGAGCTGCAGACATTGGGGTGTGCAGTGAAGAGATGTGTTTGGTGCCTCTGTCCCTTGCACAGAGTGTGGGAAGGACAGACAGCATTCTCTTGCACACAGCCCTGCCCACATTTCTGCTACAGCTTCATGTATCCCTTATTTAACCCTATGCCCTTATTACCTTAACCTGGGTTAGGCTGAAGGCAAGTGCTTGATTGATTGCAAGGAAAAGAAACCTAAAGCCTGAGGCTAAGAGCATGGTATTTTGAGAGAGTCAGAGTTAGATCAAGGAAACCATGCTGAGCATGCCCATGTCAGCAAGCCCGGGATGTTTGCTTGACCTGCCACAGGATGCTCTGACCTTCATCTGTGTATTACTAATGATGCCAGCAGAAGTTCTGGTTTTTATGATCCTTTCTTAAAGCCCCGTGAAGAGTGGGCATTAGCTGCTCTACAGACACAGTAGGTCATACACCAGGATATTGGGTTCACTTGGTGTAATTCAGAATTAACAGACAGGAATTGTACAGCCTGGGCAATACAGGAAATACATACCATAAAACAAATCTGCCAGAATTTCTGAAGCTATGTTAATCCAAGCAAAACAAAGTAACCCACAGAAGGCTGGAGGCAAGTCCTGGCTTCCCAAACACCCAGCTCCCTCTTCCTCAGAGCTGTTTTCAAAGTGACCATACTCATTTTCTCCAAAAAAGATCTGGGGTGCTCACCCTCAGGTGAGGATGTAGGAGGAGAGTCCAGAGTGGTGAAGATGCCTCCTTGCAATGCTATGTCCATTTGATCCTACTGCAGCATCATATTTACTTAGCAGTGCGGTTTTTATGGATCCTCTTAAAAGGGTCCAGACCCTCCCTGGGGAACCCAAACCATATTTCCATGTCACCCATGATGTAAGCTTTATATTACCCAATATTTACCGAAAGAGAGCAGCTGTGGCTGACTCTGGCACCAGGAGGACACTCCTGCCCCACCTGCATGTCTGCAGCCACAGTAGCTCAGTCAGGGTTAACAGAGGATCTGGGGGCTGGGATGAGGAGCAGACAGACAGTAGGACAGCAATTGGTTGCACAGCTGGTGTGACTGCATGGATTTGTTTTCTAAAAACCCTTTGAGAATCAGGGATTTTGAGGGTCAGTCAACAGGCTTGCCAACCCAAAGGAGTTGTGTAAACGAGGGGCAAAGTGGAAGGAGATGAAGACACCTTGCCAGGTGAGGAGGAGATGGACCAACTTGCTGAACAGAGGCTGCAGAACGATGCAGACAATGGAGACCTCATAAACACCAAAACAAGGTTGAAGGGAGTTCACCACTGCATCCTTCCCTCACACAGCTGGTAGGAGTGGGGTGTCACTGGAGACACACAGCATGGAAGACATGGTCCTGCTGCTGGCATGCCAGGCACTGCAGAACAAGCATTTCCCTTTGCACACAATGGGCTGTGGTGAAACTGCTGGCTTTCAGTCTGTCTTCCTCGGTACCCCCTACACAGTCAGCTCATGGCATGCTCAGTCTGCCCTGTTGCTGTAGGAGAACATGGAGAAGCTGAAGCACATATTAAGAGTCTCAACATGTGGTGAGCCAGAGTAATAGGGCTTGTGTAAAACCATGCTGGAATTAGGCTTTATGGAAGCTCTACAATAAGGGCAAGGAGTTACTAGGACCTCACTGGGAAATGTGTGTAACTGCTAGGCCAGCCATCTTACCCATAAATGTTTCATGGAGATCAACAAGGGCCATCAGGATGCTGAAGGAGATTGAGCCATAAAAGCCATGTGAACACAATACAGACTTGTGAATCCTGTCAGTATCACCACTTCCTAGCAAAGGAATTGCCCTGATCCTCTCAGGGGTTGGCATTATAGCTGTGCCAGGGACCTGCAAGAGGGCATCACTGCCTGCTGTCCCATAGCAAATAATTTTTCAAAAATTTGTTGAATTTGTCAAAAATGGTTGGGTGCTGCTGAGTTCAAAGGACCATGAACACCTCTTTCTTGGTGGGTAGAGGTGTCCAGAAGGCAGCACACTGGATGACAGGTTACATCTTGGACCAGTGTGAGTAAACATGAACACCCTCAGTTACTTTCCAGTTGTTTGGCTGCTGGGGCCAAGCTCTGCTCTCTGAGAAGAGGAGCCTGTCCAGGCTGTATCCTGCTTCAGTTCCAAAGACCTCGGGTACTTCTTCTCCTGCAGCTCCTGCAGCATTACCTCCCCCAGACTGGGAAGATCAGCCTCCCAACGTCCTTTCCCCAGCCCAGAGAAGGAGGGCAGCCAGGTGCTGGGCTCTGTGGGAGCAGGGACAGGCAGCAGTGGTGCCAAGGACACGGTGGAAGGGGGCACGTTGCCACACTGAGTGCCAGGTGTGCTGCAGAGCTGAATGGAGAATGCATGGGCTGATGAGAGCATGAAATGCCTGTGGTTGCAAAGGCTGCAAAAGGGGAGATGCTGCAGATGATGTGCTCTGTAAAACACTGGGGTACCTGCTCTGTGCCAGACAGCTCTAACCTTGACTATTACATACACGTGCAGTTTGGCAAAGATCTCGGTGGATTCTGTGCTGTCATCACAAAAGCCAAAAATGGATTTGATTTTCCAAACAATTACTTTTAAGGAGTAGAACTTCCTCAGTCAAATATTAATATTTTTTTTGTGTAAATAACTCTTACACAATAACAGACTTGATATTTTTTTATCTGTGAATCCTCACATAGAGACAATAAAAATAGTTTCACTTGGTACAGCTAAGTATAAACAATTGAATAAAAGCCCAAATACAAAAATCTGTGACTTTGGTAGAGCTAGAGTTCAGCTTAGATCCATCTAGAAACTTCAGGGCTGGTTTTACATTAGTGATGCTTCTTCCAGATGCTAACTGTTTACAGAAGTGTTCCACATTGCACTGGTCTGTGTGTGTTTCACAAAATGAACTACAACTCCCTAGTGAAAGCTTGAGGTTTGCAGCAGTTTGCAGCTAGTTAAACTATTGAAGTAAAACAAAAAGCTGAAGTCACAGACCCCACAAGCAATGGGTCAGTGCCTGTCAGTCTGAACTTGCCTGTGCTTATTTGAAAACATGCCTTCAGCCCATCTGGCTTTGCAAGTTTGTTTGATTGTTTGTCTGTTGGGCTTTTCTTCTTGTTGCAGCACATTTGTTGCTTCTTAAGGATAATGTGACTTTAGAATTAGTACATAATGGAAAATGTTATGTCAAGCATTTCCTTGTGCTTTCAATTTAATCCATTAAAGGTGATGTACAGATATACTGATTGCTTTTATTAAAAAGAGAGACATCCCTATTTCTAAGATTCTCTAGAGCTGTACTTTGTTTATGTACAAATTCCAGTATGATATTGCTGTCTGAACAATCTTTTAAAGTATCACTTTTTTTTTTTTAATGGCCTGTTTACACTGTTTGGTTTTTTCAGTAGGATAGGTTAGGACTTGTGTGAAAAACAGACAAAATAATTCTGGATAACAAACCTCAGGTTTTTTTGAGACTTGTTTCTCTCCTATCCTCTCAAGACATCGGCACAAAACATTACATCTCTGAACTTGGCCTCAGAGGGTGCACATTTTCCCTCAGGCAGGAGGCTGAGAAGCTTGGAAGAGGGGTTAGCAGAGTGATGGGACCACCAACTGCACTTGTTTCCAGGGTTGCCAAGACCAACTCCTGCCCAGGTGGGAAAGAGCTGGTTCTTCACAGCTTGAGAGCATCCCACACACTGCAAAATCAGAGTGCCTGTCAGAAGAGCTGAGCATTCCCAGTTGACTGGAAAATGGCTAATCTTTTCCCAGTTTAAAAGAAAGACAATAAAGATGGAAATTGCAAGCTTGTCAGTCTCACTTCAGTAACTGGTAAAATTATGGAGAAGATTATTTTGGGAGGTAAACAGGAAAAACACCTGAAAGACAATGCAGTTGTTGGGCACAGCCAGCACAGCTTCATGAGGGGACAGTTCTGCTTGTCAAACCTAATTTTCTTTTATGACAAGGTAACCCACTCAGCTGATCAAGCGAAGTCATTACATGTAATCTCTTTAGATTTCAGCAAAGCTTTTGATACTGTCTCTCTCAGGATCCTTCTGGACAAAATGTCCAGCACACAGCTGGATAAACACATCCTGTGATGGGTGAGCAGCTGGCTCAGGGGTCAGGCACAAAGGGTGACAGTGAGTGGGGTGACACCAGGCTGGGGACCTGTCACTCATGGGGTTCTGCAGGGCCCCATCCTCAGCCCAGTTCTCTTCAACAACTTTATTAACAACTTGGATGCAGGACTTTAAGAGATACTGAGTTTGCAGATGATACTGAACTGGGAGCTGTTAAGTTCTTCAAGGGCAGAGAAGCCCTTCAAAATGACTTTGATGAACTACAGAGGTGGTTAATGACTAACTGAATGAAGTTTGACAAAGGTTAGTGCCAGATTCTGCACTGGGATGGGGCAATCCTGGATGTACGGACAGCCTGGGGAACGAGAAGCTGGAGAGCAGCACCACAGAAAGGACCTGGGGGTCCTGGTCACTGGAAAGGTGATTGTGAGTCAGCAGTGCCCTGGCAGCCAGGAGGGCCAACCCTGTCTGGGGGCATCAGGCACAGCATCACCAGCCAGGCAAGGGAGGGGATTGTCCTGCTCTGCTCTGAGCTGGGGCAGCCTCACCTTGAATGTTGTGTGCAGTTTTCGGCACCACAACATGAGAGACATAAAGCCATTGGTGACTGTCCAATGAAGGGCAATGAGGATGGTGAATGGCCTTGAGGGGACACCACACAAGGAGTGCCTGAGGTCACTTGGTCTGTTCAGCCTGGGGAAGGGGAGACTGAGGGGAGACCTCGCTGCAGTTACAACTTCCTCATGAGGGGAAGAGGAGGGGAAGAGGAAGGGCAGGCACTGATCTCTTTGTGGTGCTCAGTGACAGGACCTGAGGGAGTGGAAGCTGTGTCAGAGGAGGTTTAGGTTGGATATTAGGAAAATGGGATTTTCACCCACAGGATGGTTGGGCGCTGGAACAGGCTCCTCAGGGAAGTGGCCACAGCACCAGCCTGACAGAGTCAATAAGTTTGGACAATGCTTTCAGGCACATGGTGTGACTCTTGGGGTGCTCCTGTGCACAGCCAGGAGTGGGACGCAGTGATCCTTGTGGGTCCCTTCCAACTCAGCACATTCTGTGATTCTCTGATTTTAAACCCCCAGCTTTGGGGCAATTTTCACATGACCATTTGACAGGTTACATCAATCCATCTCTGGCATGCTCAAACAACTGGGACTGTCTCTCCCCAGACATAGCCCCAGTTGTTGACCAGACATTCTCCTGGCCAAATAAAATGGTCATCCTTGCCAGATTTGGAACAGATTATGTGTCTGTATTTTTCCCATCTACAGTCTCCTATTCATTAGCATATGTTGAGTGCCAGTGTTAATTGCTTTCTCATCCCATGCCTGTGAGGTAGGAGAGGTCATCACAGGCTGCATGGTGGTCTACAGCTCTTGTCTGGGTTTCTGCTAGGACTCTTTTTGGATTTCAGGAATGTACATTTCCCAGAGACGATCTGTTATCCTCTTGAAGATAAGGGCTTGCAGGCTGAAGGCTTGCAAGTTTGTGTAGGTCAGAGCAGTGAAGGAGTTTCATCAGTTGGTAATTAATTTCTGGTTTTAGGATTAAACTTTTCTCTTGTTGCTCTAACATTTACAAGTATTAGATGGCTGAAAATGTCTTGGATCAACACAAGCCTCTTATTAGCATTGTATGTTAATTCACAGTGTTTTATCTGCACCTTCACCATCTATGAATCTGTTTTATTTACTTTCCATCTTGCCTTTTGTAGCTTGAGATGTACATTTTCCCCTCTGTTGACAACCTGACTCTACTACTGAGTGGCTTCCTGAGGATAGTGGTTCAACTTCACAGTGAACATCTGATTTCACAAGCATGGAGTTATTAGAGATCATATTCACTGGTTATTTTCCTTCAAGTTATATTTATAAAAACCTTGTAGAAACATTCAGCTAAAGGTATAGGATTTTGGGCTTTTTTAAGTTTCATGGTATGAATAAGAAAGAGAAAAGAGGAAAAAGACTACACTAAAATTGAACTGAAACAGTGTTTTGGGGGACTGGTGAAATTAAATTAAATATTTGCTTATGTTACCAAATTTTCTAATTTTACTAAATTATTTAACTTCAGTTGGTTTCTTTTAATATTTCATAACACAAGCTGAAAAGTTTCATTAGGAAAACAGCTGTGGGAAACATTGCAGCAGTTCCAGATTTAAATGCTTCACATCAAAATAGTTCTGCATTGACAGCTTTATTCCCTCCTCAAGTCTTCTTGGCTCAAAAACTTTTACCAAACTAACTCAAACCAAAATCAGACTCACTGATATTCCCTTTCTCATATTCAGTTCACTACTGATTTTTTATAAAAATCTCTGCTCTCTCTACATATATATAGCACCTCTGATACAGATACAGCATCCCTCTAACAAGCATCTTGGTACAGAAAAGCCTTTGTTTTGCATTAACTTTTTTTTTTTTTTTTTTTTTTTTTTTTTTTTTTTTTTTTTTTTTTTTTTTGCTTCTGCTACTATTAATTTCTGGTAGGTGTTAAAACCTTTCTTTCTGTGCTGAAATCTTGCATTCAGCCCATGATGTCTCTCCACAAAGTATTCAGTGTACTGCTTTTTGTGATTAGCACTGCTTTTTGTGTGTATTTCCCAGAGTGCTAACCAAAACAAATGGCAATACTAGACAAAACCACTGCCACTAAGGAACAGAAAAATCTGCTCCTACTTCTTGCCTGTCCTGCACAGGAATTAAGTTATGTTTTCAGGGTAATTGGCTTCTGGTGCACCAGGCATCTCTCCATCACCACCTCCCTGCTGTCACTGGGGCATTGTCAGACATGTTTGGAACACTAATTCTATTCCTTCTGATGTTCTTTTTCAAAGGGAATGCTTGTTTCTGGGCATTTTATTTTATTTACTCAGTAGTAACTCTCTTTTTTTAATGTTTATTGGTCCACACTCACTTTACTTTCTTCTTCCAAAAAAGAACACCTTTTTTTTTATCTTCTAGGGTTTTTTTACAGTCAGATATTTATATCTGAACTGGAATGGACATCCCTGTGTGGTTAAATATTCGTGGTTCACTCTTTTTGCAATCTACTGACAACAAAGCAGTTAAGTAAATATTTCCGGAGGCTATAGGATTCCTTTCAACAGGAAAAGAGTTCTTTCTTCTTTATAAAAATAAGGAAGGAATCAGAAAATCCAAGAAGAAAGAGGGAAAATATTTTCTTTCTTGCTAAGCCTAAATATATATATATCTATATATATATATATAGATACATATAGATATATATTCACATATATTGCAAGGATTTCTGTGCTACTGGAAGAGCATCTTACAAAAAGTTTTCAAAGTCTGTGTCCTTTCAGGACATACTGAATTGTCCCCTCATGAAGGACAAACTAACAATGTGTTGAGATGCAAACTCAGTCACCAAGCTCTCATTTCCATATCTGGCAGTGGCAATACCTTATTTTCCTTTCTCTGATACACTGATAAACAGTCAAGATAAAGAGAATTATATTCTGAAGAGTCATTCCCTGACAAAACTCACAGTGGTTTGGATCCCAAACCACTCCCTATTTAAATCCTTTCTCCCCTTTTAATTTATCTATATCCTCAAGCCCTGAAAATTTAATTGAAATAGCTTGGTACTCTAAAATTTCACTGGTTTTCCTGTAGCACTAAATGGTTGCTGGATGTTTAAAGAAATGCTGTTCTGCTTTACCATCTTTAGTGATACTAATGGGAAACCATTAATAAAATATTTATTGAAAATCATGCTCATTTTTTCTCTGTTGTTAATGTTAATACTTTTATCTCTGGACTTCATAGAAAAATACAGTATAACATGGCAGGAATACCATTTGAGGACAATTCCAGCCTCCCCCTTCTAAAATATGGCCAGACTTCCAGAGCCACAGGGTCAGACTTGCTGGTGTGTGCCCTCTGGCCACCTTCTCCATCTCCTTTTCCAAGGACTGGCCCTATGGACAAGCACAGTTTCACATTTCCACCCTCCTTTCCTCATTACCCATTTTGGCTACCTTCTCTCCCTCAGCAGCTTTCTTCACTTTCCAACAGCTCTGTCACATTTTGTAAGGAAAAGCAGACACATGCAGATGTAAAATGATGATATTTGATAGGTTACCTGTGAACATCTGGAGTGTCCAGAGTGTTTGTGGAACATCATCCCAAGCCAGTCCAACAGAACAAAGTCGCCAATTCGCTGCCCTGTGGCCTGCAGCAGGGCAATCCTTACAGTCCCACAGCTCCTCTTCTTGTCTCTCCCCTTGTTTGTCCCCTGGGTACCAGTCATGAGGTTGGACACCATTGCAGGGCCAGGTGTCTCCCCAGGATCCTGCTGGGTGTGTGGGGCACCATGGTCAGGCTACTGGGAGGAGAAGAGGAATCCTGCAATATTTTACCTGGCACAAAATCAATGGGGACAGATCTCAGTCTCTAAAGAGCAGGTTCAGTTCAGAATTACAAGCCGAGACTTGAGAGGAGAATAAAGATCACAATCAAAACCATTTTTAAATGGGTTTTTCCCCCACTGATTTGCTTGTTCTCCAGCTCAGGAACTTGGCAGAACTCAGCCATTCAATGAATGCCAGGCAGGGGCCTCATCTCAATCCACAGGTTTTGTAGTCCACTGGAAAATCTCCTTTTAGAGGCACGTGCTACCCTGAACACAAGAGGATCTTCTGTTCCCCTGAACTGAAGCTATCAGCTTCAAACCACACCTTGGACCATTCTGGCTGCAAGAAAAATCCTTCAGAAAAAGTACAAATGCTGGGCAAGGTGCCACACTCCACAAAGATGCTAAAACAATAACTTCCAGCCTCAGGAGCTGCCATGTAACTTTCATGGGACATTAGCCTAAAACTTTTATTCAGATTGCAATATCTATCTTGATGAAAAAGGGAAGCTCAGTGAGAGACACCAATAAAACAAAAGAAATTCAATGAGTTGTTCCTCCAAGCTGATCACACACCTTCAGTCTCTGAAAGCTGTGGTTACTACAGCTGGTCTTTCTGAAATCAGTGAAACACAGTCCTGCAAACACATCCATGTACAACCTTCTATTTTCTGCTGTATGCTGCATCTTTTTGCCTCTTTGTGACACAAACCTGAAAAAATATTATGTAATGAATAATTAACATTCCCAAATCATTCCCTGTCATCCATGAATTTGTTTGGACACTTTCAGCAGTGCAAAAAGCTTCACCTTGCTCTGCCAGCTCAAAAAGCCCAGAGCTGTGAAGGTAACAGAACATGGGAATTAGCATATAGGACATTTGATTTATCACCCCTAAAACATTGTTACTATTCCTAAATGGAGTGCTCATAAGATTGAAATAGAGGATTTTGATATGGTTGCTTTCTCACATAGCTTTCTGCCTTTCTGGAGATGGAAGAATAATCAGACTTCATCTACATTTGTTCAAAAGGAAACTATTTATTCTTGTCAGAAAAATCAGAGAAAAGAAAATCTGAAGAAATATTAAACTTGTAAAAGGGTTTGTTCAACTGGAATGAGATAAGCTCTTCAGTCTGATGAGAAGTCTGGAAAAACAAGAGACAGTCTAAAAACTAGGAAATTAAGAGTGAAAGGAGAATTCAGGGAGAGCTATTTCAATCAAAAAGTAGTATGTGGAATAAATTATTGCTAGGTGAAGATATTGAAGCAAATAAGAGGAATAAATTTAAAAGACAGCTAGACATCTTTATGGAGAAAGCAAAAACTTCACATTTTTCCTACTTATGTTCTTTGGATTAGATCCAGGACTTAGTATCTAAAAAAAGGACCTAGGAGGACTTGAACTGCTTAAATCCAGAAATACATACAGAAAGTCACAACTGACTGCTACAAATTGTAGAAACACCTGGGTTACCTAGTGCCAAACATGTTGAGACCTAGAACAGGATCCCCATGTCCCCTGGGGCTGTGCCAGTCCATCCCAGAGCATGGTGCTGGCTCCTACCCCAGCCCAGATTTGAGCCAGTGTTCCCCAGGGGCCCAATGCAAATCCTGGTTTTCCATAATGCCAAATGCAAGGCAGGGCAGCAGGTCCCACAAAAAACACAGCAGCAGCTGCTCTTGGCTTGAAAATTATCAGAGGTGTAGGGTTAATCTCTGCTATCTTTGATACAGTGCTTTGATAATAACATTATGGGATGAATGTAGAGGACCCTGATGCTGGTTTTTTTTTTCTGGATAGGACTGAAATCTGAATATCCTGAATGTAAGAGAAAGGGCGAATCCCATTTCTCCAAGGGGGGTTAATCAAGCAAAAGAGCATTTCAGACTCACTCAATCAGAGAAAAAGTAAGAAGTTGCATGAGTACATCCTACTAGGTGGGCAGATGGGGAAAATTCTTATACAGTGGTTGCTCTTTCTCAGGATTGTTGCTATTTTTTTTATCGTACCATCTGGTTATTTTTATTAGTCTGGGATACATCTACCCTGGCTGACAAAAATACTCTTATCACACAGGTTTTCAAAAAAGCTCATTTCATTTCCTCTTGAGCAGCTTCAAGCTGCCAGTGGAGGACACCACAGAGACTGTGAGGTGGCTGTGGCTCACTCTCTGGAAGATATGAGTGAACTGGGCAATGTAAGCCTTGGATCATAAATATATTTTGGGCTCTGACTAACATTTACAAGAGCCAAAAAGAGACTGTGGAATTGATTTCAGAAACTTTTAGGACATTTCAAGCTGTCTGCAAGATGTCCCCTTCTGTCCCCCCTACTCCCCACTCACTTAAAATTGCAATCATATGTTATCAGAGTGACTCCACACAGGCTACAATGAAAAAACCATCTTGTCTTTCATTTAGGCTGAGTCACCCAGCACTCAGCTGTTGGGATAGATTTTCCTCTGGGGGCTGGGATTGCATATCCTGTGTGTCTGAAGCAGAGCTGGAGGCAAAGGGAGGCAGCCAGAGGAGGGTAGGAGGGGCTGTGTGCAGCTCTACAAGGCTGCCCAGGCAGGACAGGGGATCCCAGGGATACCCTCCTGGCAGGGAGAGAGCACCCCAGTGAGGCAGCACCCCATTCCTGACTTCTGTGACTCAAATTACACCGTGTAAGCTCTGCAAGGCCACAAGTGGAAAGTGAAGTGTGTAACTGGAGCTGTTTTTCAATGGGGCCCAGGTATTGAGGGAATTAAACCTCTCTAACATTTAAACTGATTCACACACCACTTGTTTTAGTGCTGAAAAAAACACCATCTTGGCAAGATTTGCACTGATAAGAAAATATCCTGTTAAATTAGTACTGATAAGCACTCTGCACGGATTTCCTGAATTAACTCTGCATGACCCATAAAAAAGGGCTCAGTGATGTAATTATATTGTGCTTGGATCTCTCTAATAAGACTTTCTCCTGTATATCTAGTTCAGAGGTCAAGTGAACACTGTGAATGCTGTGGAAAACAGGGCAGAGGTAGTGTTGGACATGGGCTGGCACCTGGCTAGGAAGGGGGCTGGGTCATCATCTGGAGGGAGGTTTGTGGATGGCTTGACTGGAGAAAAAGGCAGGGGCTGTTGAGAAACTGAGACTCATCTGGTAAAGCAGGCGGGCAAGCATTCCTGCCAAACTGCAGAACACAGCAGCATGCTATTTTTAAAGCACAGAGGGTAGTTATAATTTGGAGGAAAGATGAGAAATTACTTCTGAAACACGCACTTCTGTTTTGTTTCTTTTAAAGAATTTGTAATGCTTTTACATCTGAATTTCTGTTATAGAATGGTGAGTGACTGCTCGTATGAAGATCATGGCTTATGTAAGGAATGCAGGGGCAAAAATCTGCTCATATCTAATCCTTGCTCTGAGACTGATACAAGCTTTGACCTTGAGCCCATCACTTAACCTCAAAGGAACAACTTGAGGATTCATTAGCTGGTCATTGAGGAGTGCTTTGAAGATGAAAAACACTTTATAAGTGGCAAATATTATGGGTTCTGGGACCTGGAAATTTTCAGTGTTTGTATATATAATCATTTACAGAGGATTTGCTACATAAAAGAAACCATAAATTTTGCTGGAAATTGCTGGAGTGAAGATAAGAACTGCCTTTTCCAACTGAGAGGATTTTTTATCTCCGTCTTCCTCTTTGTGTCCATAAAGCCTTTGCAACATGAGTCAGGGATGACTCTTTCTCTTGTTTCAAAGGGAGCAGTTGATTTGTCACTTGTTGGTCAATGAGTGCCAGGGTGAGGGAGAAGTTTACAGGGAATATGCTCCTGAGATACACATGAATATGCTCCTGAGTGTAGGTCCATGGTGTGGGCTTGTCCCCAGCCAGGAGGTTAGAGAGGCTGTGCCTCTGTGAAGTGTATTCCACAGAGACCCCATTCAAGGGGAATGCCAAAGCTACAGTGCCCTGCTGACAGCAGATATTAAAGTAAGCAAGAGCGTGGAAGAGCATGGAAGCGTTGACTGTAAGGAGATGGTTGACTCTACAGGCTTCAAAGGAAGATTATGCATTAGCATCGTATTAGGATTTCTCCTTTGAATCAGCTTTCAAAGAACAAGGCAGCTGCACAGAGTGGTCTCTGCTGTGTATTATAAAACAGATTTGGATAAATGCATTAACAGGTTTAGGTGGGATGATATCTTCAACAAAATGGAATTGAACTCTAATTCAGGAGGTGTCTCACCTTCATAGGTCCTGCCTTTCCCTACATAATTCAACTTTGTGATAGTGCTATTGACAGCAGCAGCAGCATTAAGTTTGTGTGCTGATAAAAGAGAAGAATTGTCACAAAAGGGGTAATTATTTATCCTAATCCAGCAGTGAGCTGGGCAAGAGTGTGGTGTCAATTACCTTGCTGAGCCTGCATCCCACTGACAAGAAAGATTGCAATGCTCTCAGAGGCAGAACTTTCTTGTGCAGCTTTTAAAGATCTATCAAAGACAAATCTGCTTCTGGACCATGTACTCCTAATGAATTTATATTATTGTTGATACAGCATGCATGGTATCTGCAGGCTATGAGTGCCCAATGGACTTGAGCTTGTGGCTTCCATATAAATCAATTTCAGGCACGTTTTACTCTTAATCTGTGTGAAATTGGCTGACTCAAATCCTATATTCTCCACTTAATCAAATTGTTTATTGAAATCAGTGGAGATTCTGACTGAGTAAGGACCACCTTGTTTGTCCAATGGCCTCTGCAAAAGTCGTGCATTTGTATACATGAAATAAAGAAAGCAGAGTGTAAAGAAATGAAAATTACACAAGGATGCTCAAGCATACAAGGAACAAAACTAAATGAAACTGTATATTCAGAAGGTGAGGACACTGAACATTGCTTCTCAATGAGACTTTTCCACTTTTTGCTTTTCTGACAATAGCTGATTTGCTATGAGTTCAAGAAACAGGGGGAAGAAAAGTGAGAATATTTTACATACCAGGAAAAAATACTCTCTTGAACATGTAAGGAGTTTGCTTCTCACACAGGTGTGAGTCCCTTCTGCCTCCAGAGAACTGACTCAGAAGTTTCCAGAAAACAGTTATTTGGGGGTCACACTGGAAATGCAGAGCTGCAATTAGGACAAGTAGGCATGTTCATGTTTGAATCTAAAGAAAACCTGAGTTGCTGGATAAAATGGAAACTATCTAGAAACTCCTCATAAGGTTTTTCTGTTCTCCCTCATCTCACAGTATTTTCTTACTGATCAGCACCAGGAACAATATCCCAACAAAGTCATCTGTTTCTGCCTCCCTTATTCCCTGGAAGACTTGTTTTGTTTCTCACTGGGCACAATTACTAGCACTAGGATAAGTGTTTGGGCTCCCATACATCTCTATTCTCATCCCCACATCCCAGACACCCAGCAGGTTGTGAGGTGCTGTGCTGAGGAATGCTCTCAAGCAGGTGCCTGCCTCCATAACAGAATGAGGTTATCTCAGTGTGCCTCATCACCAATGGGAATTTGTAGGAGAATCATATTGTGCACAGCAGGATCTGTGAGTAATCCAGCATCTGGCACAAGCAAACAATAATACCTGATCAGGTTGGAGAGAGAATTGAAGCATGAGAACATTTAATTATCTACACTATCTTTAGAGCAGCCAAAGTATTTTTGTGCTTCCTATTACCTCTGTAACAGAGACTTCATTTTTCCATGTAAAAGATTTTAATTACATAAAATGCTCAATTAGAATTTTAATTTCCACTCTAGAAAATAAATACTCCATGCAAATCACTGACTTGTTCTTAGTTTCTCTAACAATCCTCTCAAACTTTTCAATAGATGATCCCAGTTCTCTTGCCATTAACAATGTCTATGGGGATCTTGTACACCAGACTTACTACTGCTGCTCTCTGCAGCTATATTTAAAAGAGAAAAACCTAGATCCTCTGCCAGTCCTTTCTTCCCTCAGCTTCTCCCTTGAATATCTTTCCTGCAGACATACTGGAGGACAGCCAGACTGCTGGTTGGAAAGATCTATGCTATAGGAACTGATTTTGGCAGTCAAAAACTGGATATGTTGTAGTGAAATTTGTATTACAGCATATCCAGTATAAAAGGAAAGCACCCGCTTTGGACAAAGATGGGATCATATGAAGCAGCCTTGGTAAGGGAGGGATAAGCAAATTTTGGCTTTATAGAGGCAAGGAAGTGAATGAGGAAAGGAGAGGGGTCAGAAAGGCAGAGGGCTGGGGGAATGTTATGGGTTTGGGTCAGAGGGAGGGAGGATGGGGCAGCAGGGGCTCAGGGCACCGCCAGGATGGAGATGAATGCAGCAGGAGGATCCAAGAGGGCTCCCATGGGCTTGGGGATGTGAGATACATTTGGAGGGTGTGACTACAGCTCCTTGCCGCGGAGCAGAGAAGTCTCCGTTTTTCCAAGAGTGGATTGAAGCACAGGACAGGCTAAATAACTTCATGTGAGGATCCAGGATCCACTGGCATATTTTTACATATAAATATGTGGTTTGATGACACAGATACTGCCTTTTTTTCAGCAGATCTGGAATCTTGATTTTCAAGATCACACTCATTCTCCAAATCGCTTTTGGCTGAAAATTTGCAACGGAATAAAAACCCAAAGATGAGAAAACTCATCTTTACCCCTCTCCCACAAGCTGTTGTACTGTAGCTACAGTCACTCTAGAAATCTGTGGCCACACTACATGCCAGCTGGATGCCTGCGGCCTGTGGCTCTCCCTAGAGCTCCAGCATGTGAGGAACCTACCTGTGTCACACCAGTGTACTCTGCACAAGAAATCCCTCCAGCACTTTAGCTTGTCCACACAGCATGATGCAAGAGCACACACAGAAACATGAACAAGCCTTGGCCTCCTTGCAGAGGCTCTTAAAGGAATGCTGCCATTTTAGCAGCACCTTTTGCATGGCTCCAGCATCCCACCTCTCTGCAGAGCCATCATCCTGGGCAGAGGTCCATCTGTAATGTGCTTACACTGCCTGCAGCTGGCTTGCACGGCAGGTATCTCTGCAAGAGCTGCCTTGTAGGGGCAGATGTCCCCTCCCTGCAGACCAAAGGCTGAGCTCAAGCTGCAGAGGCTGCCAGCACTGAGTTGCTCTGTGTCTGTGTCCGGCTGCCAGCAGGGATAGTCACAACTGCTGGGGACACTGATGGAGAAGATGCCAGAGATGAGAAAGCAGAACCAGAAAACCTGTGATGGTCTCAGCAAGGCTGGGGTGAAGCCTGATGGAGTGGGCAGACATAAGAAAGAATGGCTGGAAACAAAAATCTCCTTTTGTGAATGAATGTATGGTTTCTGTGGAAAAGTTCAAGGAAACCTATGAAAAGTGATGAATCCTAGCTAAAGCGCTGGGCATTATTGTAACACCATGTGTTATACTATTGCAAGCCTCTTGCTGTGCAAATCTGAGAGCAGTAGGCATCTCTGTTTGGGGATGAAATTATAAATAAGCAGATAACCAGTACATGAATAAAACAAATGAAACCAACCTGCATATCAAAGAAATCTGTGACAAGTGACATACTTTCATATGGGTGATTGGAAAAAGGAAAGAAAAAAAAGCCAAAGAAATTTGAAATAACAAGCTAGAGTTGAATGCAGTAGAATTAAACACTTTCTTGATGTAATATCACTGCCTTCCCAGGACTTACACCTGATACTAACTTGGCCCTCTTATTTAATTACATGCTGATAGAGGATCATGAGACCTCATGGGAAATCTTGCAAGATCTTGTGACAGATATTAAATTAGCATTTGCCTTCACCGTAAATATAATCTGATCAAAAACATTTCATGTGTGCAAAGAAGCCAAGTTTGAAAAAGAATGGTTCAGCCACAGAAACAAATGACATCTATAAAATAAGCCATTGTGGAAGAAAAGAGGTAAATTATCAGATATTTTTTTCTTTGAAAATGCAGAAGAACAGAAGGGGTGATATGCATGATATGCTTGTAGACCTATCTCCTCCAAACACCAGAGTCTTGTTGAAATGGGGATGCAGTTTCTCAATTATTTTAATGTGAGCTACTATCCAAAGAACTGAGTGATGTTGTCTGGTCTTCTACAGCAAGAGAGTTGTTTATACTCCCTCCCTTCTGCTTGCCCCAGGGTCTGTGCAGCTGGAGCTGATCCAGCCTGAAGCACATCTTCTCTCAGGCATCTTCTGAGTGGGAGCCATTCCCACAGCTGGCTGCCTGCATGGAGGCAGGAGAAAAGGCACCACATGTGCCTCTTTTGGTGAAGCTGAGCTTCAGCATTTGTGTCAGGGTTTCATGGTGCAGTACCAGAGGATTAAATAGACATTTACCTGGAGAGCTGTAAGACACAGAGAACTACTTCAGAGAAAAAAAAAAAAAACGTGAAGTCAGGACAAATAGGAGTTTCTAGGAGCTCCTCCTCTGCTCCATTAGGAACATTTAAATGTCCCTAGACCTGTTTCTTGCAAGCTCCCTGCTCCTTCCTTGCAAACCTTGTCAAGGCAAGGCAGCAGGAGGTACTCAAGGCTGTGTGTTTTAGAAGGTCTGAGTTGATTCCTGAATCCTAAACAGATCCCCACCTTGCAAAGCACTCTCCTTGGCAGAGGTGGAAAGGACACAGGGAGAGGAGCCATAGTGTGTTCTAGGGCAGCATTACTGGTGAAGCCCATGACCAGCAGGGGAAGGACAGAAGGGGTGACCCTTTAGATATTGCTCCTCTCTTGTTTGTTTGTTTGTTTGCTTTCTGTGAGCTTAATATTGGACAAATGCTAAACACTTGAGCCTTTATCCAAACTAGACATTCAACACTTTCAAGCTTCTATCATCAGTTGAGATATAACTCCTAACAATGGGGATATAACATTGACTTAGCTTCACCATGAACAAACACATAAAATAAAATAAAGGTGCTGTTGAGTTTCTGTTACAGCCTGGCCAGTTCCTAGTAGGAGTGCAGCAAAGATTTTCCACAGAGTAAGCAGTAAACTGAAAGAACCTATTTTTTTCTGGTGTGTCATATGATTGCATAAATACTTTCAATTTTATTGGAACTGCATGTAAACAGAAAAAAGGCAAACAGTGGGGAAAAGGAATGTTAAAGGACAGTGACTATGGAAAATAAGTAGTAATTACTTTTAAAACAGATAAAAAAGAATTAGACATAGCAAAACTATTGAACATGCAGTTTCATACTCGAGCATTAAGTTCTCTTAAATGAGCTGCCTTTTTATTCATTTATTTCTCATATTCTTGTGTTGCTTCTTTAAGATTCAGTCACTATGAAATATGTTCATTTAGACTTTCTAAAGACATGAAGCGAGGACTCCAAAAGGGAGTTGAGTTAAAGTTTGGAAGAAGGCTGTCTGGTTTTTTTCTCTCCACATGTCCAGAAACCATACAGGTTTTCCTTCAGAGTTTATTTCTGTGTAACGTAGAAGTCACCCACAATCCATATTTTATTATAAACTGGAGAAGAGACATCAGAAGTCTATGATGGTTTCTGTGGCTGGGAAAAGGAGTGCTATAGAGCAGCTCAAGCAGCTCCAGTGAAATGAAAATAAGGTGTTTTCATTATTGGCACGTATGCTGCCACAGTGATATAAATCACTGAATAGGGCCTGCTTTGGAATTCTGAAGGCAAGACTCCCAGCTGCAAGTCCAGCATATCTGATGGGATAGAGAAAACATATTTCCCTCAAATAATATTAATATATTTGGCACATTTTAGAGAAACCTCTGGGTTTCTTTAAATGCCAGTCGGTTTTGCCTGGTCCCAGAGGTCAGGCCAGGTGATGGCTTTCTGAGGCTTTGGAACATCCAGGTCATGCTTCTTCTCTCCTGTGTGGGAATTGGGAAGGGCACAGATAAAACCTCCCATGCTTTAGTACTCCACCTGGAAATGACTCTGTCAAAGCTTTTTCAACATGCAGGTCTCATGTCATCTCTTCTAGGATGAAGAACAGCACAAGGACAAATAAAGGGCAGTGAGATTCCCAGCATTTGTCCGCCAAGATTAGAGTGTTATTTTCTCTGTTATGTGATGTTTGAGGTCTGACCTAGCTGGCTCTACAAATAATTGCTTTATCTGATTGAAAAAGGAAGGTTGCATTTGCTTTCAGAAGTTGTGTCAATCTTCTCTTGAGCTGTGCTGCACGTTTTATATCCTGGGGAATGATGAAAGAGCCATGTTCAGCTGCTGTCCTCCACAAGGAGGAACTCCTCAAAGGGAAGATGAACCAGGGAATGGTTTTCTTTGAAGGAAGTGAAGATTTAGTGAGTAATTTCTAGTTTTAGACATGATCAAGTACCTAGGAAATTATCAGCCATCGCTCCCTCTAGATTTCAGGATAAGGTGATGAGACAGCAAACACGACTGCTGGGAAAGAAAATTATGTTTTTGTAAAAAGATCTGAGTTGGCCTGATCACAGTGGGTACCACATATTCATTCTTCCTTACCATGAGTCTGTATGATCTCCCTAAGATGCATTTTTGGGACAGTAGACACCGTGAATGCAGATTTTGAGAGGAATGAGACAGTGAAAACTACAGTAATAGTATTTCTTATGTGGCTCACTGTTGCATTAAGAAGAGAGAAATTTGTCAAAAAAAACATGTCCTCATGTTCCAGCTGGTCCTCAGAGATGAGATGGACTGGGTACAACTGGATTCACTTCTTATTTGAACCAACTGGGCACTGTAGGTCTGCTGACATTCAGTAAAGTCAGATACACAAATTGTGTGGGTTACTCTGTAAGTCTGGTCTCATTCACAGTCATAGAATCACAAGTAGTGCAGTTTAACTGTAACTCTGACTGAGTTCAGTAAGAACACTCACAATCCAGATTCATGAATATAGTGGTTTAGTGAATCAACAGGTTATAGATTCTTGTCAGATTAGCAGTGATAAATTCACAAGGCTTACAAAATATACACATGTATAAGTGCTCCTGAGTATACAATGATGACTCAGAGAAGCAAATCTTACCAAAGATTTGGGGAGGAGAGAGAAGCAAGCCCATCACCCTATCTGCAAGGTGCTCATGCTCTCTTCCTCTGCCAGGAAGGATTTCCAATGCTGAATTTATACTTTTAGGAGAAGTGGAGGTGAGACTGTAGTCCAATATTCTGTTACTGCTGCCATAAATGGGGGCTGGTGGGGAGGGAAGCCACTTTATATGTAATTGAGGGACATCAAGAGTTACAAAGAGAGGGATTGTAGAGGCTGTGGGGTTTGTTTAAGGGCGGAACAGAACCGTGACACCTTCTATCACCTCCTCTGCTACCTGGCTGGTTGCAGTGATAATGCACCCTAATGAACCATCCCCATCACAGACATCATGCCCACAGTAACCCCTTCACCACATACCTCATGGCATGTCTCATGGCTGTAGATCTCATTCCTACACTCTTATAGGTATTTCCTTGGCTGTAGGTGTGAGGAAAGATATGTCAAGTAAGATGGTGCTCAGGGAATTTTTGCTGTTCCTGGGAAAAAAATTAGGCAAAATTTTAATAGTGTTTTTACATAGCATTTTATTCTTCTTTTCTGTACTTTGCCTTTTAAATCAATTTTCCTGATACTGTTCTCATTGCCATGATTTGTATACTCACTTGTGGTTTTGCCAGTTGCAAAAGACTTTACTATCCTAAGTTTTCTACACCTTTTTGCCACACACATTCTTATTATATAACTAATAAATTGCTCTATCATTTTAAGGCCTTATTCTGTTATTAATAGCTTTGTTTTATACATGTAATTTAAAAACCAGAACATTCTTTGCGCACATACTCACCATACAGGCTTGTAGTCCCCAAGTCTTTACAGAGGAGAAATGCCAGAGGGTTTAAAAGAATAATTTTCTTAAAGAAAACATATAGAGTGATCTTTCAGTATTTCTGCTTCAAGAAGAGTTTGCTTCCAAATACTGAATACATACTAACACATAACTCGTGTCTACCACACTGGTTTTGAACTCCTGCAAGAAGGATATAAAGACAGAATATTAGAACTTTAATCTGATTTTAAACTCATTTGTACAGAAGGAAAATTTAAAAGCTGACAAGGATATTTCAAGGTCAATAAGTCATTGTAAATTGTGTGTGTGAGCATTAGCACTGCTGACAGTGTGCAGTTTGTGTATCCTTGCCTCATGCCACAAGCCAGACCAGGCTGCACCCTCTCTGCTGGCTTCATGTTAAGGGTTACCTACAAGAGTAAAAATCTATCTAAGTTAATAGAAGAAGAAGCAAGGTGATTAATGAGCAATGACATCTATCAGAAGAGAGAATACTTTCTTGAATAATTAAATTAAGTCTCCATAATGTCATTAATTATAACACACATTGAGCAAATTCAGCTTTGAAAAATTGCTTCGAAAAATGGCATTACTACTTCATGTAATAATATATGCTACAGAAACTGTATATTCTAGAAACATTGTTATCAAGCACAGTGATACACACACTGTAAGAATTTCACTCCCATCCAGAGGAACACCCAAAGGTCAGAGTGCTTGTGACTGAAAATGTAGTCCCATTGCAGTAAGAGGAATTTTAACACTGACTTCAATGGAAACATGCTTTCCCTCATATATTTTCAGAGGTAATTGAGCCTAACATGATGAATAGACCATCTGTAAAATCATGAATCTTAGCCACAGAAAACATTTAGAACTAATAGAAAAGGAAGTTGTAGGACCTTTTTGAACCAGGCTCCACAGGGCTGGTATTTCACTGTCACAGGTAATAAGAGAGAGCTTGTGACATCTAGAAAGAACAGGTATGTTTAATAAAGGAAGTTGAAAAATACTCAGTTCTTCCTAGACAGATTCAACACACTGGCAGAAAAAGGACATTATTCAATCCCAATAAAGTGATCCCAATATGCACGTGTGTGTCTGTGTAGTTTGGCATGAATTATTGCATGTCTTTTCAAAAAAATACTACAGATGTGGAAAAGAATCTCCATTTATTTATAATTCTAAATCAACAGATTATTTATCTACCACATAAATAAAGGTGATTACACAGAATACCAAGATGCAAATATCTATGGTTTTTTTCTTCTGTCATTAACTTCTTAATTTTATTTTCTTGATTATAAATATAATATTCAAACATTTATTTGACTTATGATAGCATCTCCCCCTGTGAGGTGATTATATTTCTATGGGTTTTACTTTAGAATTTAACTTGGCTTTTGTCCATTTTTGTGAGGAACTTTTAATAGGATGATATTATTTTTACAGACATGTTAAATATTAATCCAACCAGCACATAGTTTATGTTATCCCAAAATAGACCTTCCTGAAGGGAACTACTACAGTTTCTTCTGAAAGCATATTTTTTTCTGACTTCGCCCAGTCAGGAAGAAAATTTCACATGACCATATTTTAAGAAAGTTGCCATTATTCATAATCTTTTCTTTTCTTTGTCTTGCCTTCTGTTTTTGTTCATCCTGAATAGCAGTTGATCTATTGACTAACATTGCTATCATTTTTTAAATTCCTCCATGCAGACAGGCATGGTTGTAGTTAGGAAAAAATTATCTGCTTCTCTTTCATGTCAAGACTCTTCATGCCCTTGTGGTGGGGCAGTGGGCTCTTGGCTGCATGTCTAGAAGAAAGCAGAGCACTTCCCAAGTGGCTGCAGAGGCAGCCCTGGGCTTTACAAACCCCCATGGCAAAGCAGGGATTCTCTCAGACTGCAGCTGGAGCATGCCTGCTGGGGAAAGCAGCTGCAGAGGACGAGGCTGACGCTGCAGCAGGGAGGAATTGGTAACATCACTGAATATTGCATTAACAAGCTCCAAGGAGAGCACAAAAGAGCAGCAAAGTGTCAAATATCTAGAGACATCCTGAAAGTGACTGAAGGACCCCTGAGGGATGATAGAAGAGTGCCTGGAGCTTGGAAGTAGCAGGGGGAAATGAGGGCACTTGATGCCCCCTTTTGTGACTGGGACAGAGACCCAACACCACCTGCACCATCCATGCAGGGAAGGGATGCCACGGGCAGTGCTGGCTCTGTGCTGGCTCAGGACAAGTGCTGAGGCTGCTCATGGCACCCAGCAGCCTCACAGGGGGTGCCCTTTCACACGATGCTGCTGCTTGCCATCCACTCAGCTCCTGACTGAGGGATTACTACAGGCTCATCTCAAAGCAGAGAGTGCACCTGCATTGAAAGGTTCATCCTTTGTCTCCTGGTCAGTGTCAGGCTCCAGTAGAGCTGGGTTCTGTAAGATTGCTCCCACCTGGGAGCAACGCTGTGGCTGGGACTCAGCAGCTGCTCCATCCCCCCCTGCTGCCAAACCTCCAGTCCATCCAACCATGGCTGTACGCAGTGTTGCACTGTAATGTGGGGAGCTCTAAATCTTTCCTTCCTTGTGGCTTCTGCTTCTCATGTGTCCCACCAAAAATCAAAATAAAATCACCATAAAACCCAACCTACAATGAAGAATTCTTCCTCCCTGTAGGGTGCACCTCTCCTGCTGGAGGAGATCATTAAAATACATGTAGTAGCAGATAACATTAAAGGGATATAAGACCCTGTAATTTTGCAACCTTAGTTTTGCAGACTAAATCTGAATGTTGTCAGTTGCAGTGTATTTTTTGTGAACTTGCTGCATATAAATATGGAGCCAGTAATTTAAAGAGCAGAGTAGATGTTTAGCAGTTCAGGGAAACATATAACTGACACCTGCTTTATACAAACCTCACACGCTGTGTACAGGCAAAGTTACGAAGGCGGCATTTGTTGAGATCTTTGTTTTTATTACATAAACACTCAGACAGGAGAAAAACCTGCCTTGATAGGCTGATTTGGAAATATTGTTAAATATCCTGCAGGCATGTAAATTTTGGAAACTCCACAGCAAACAGTGGCTTCCGTATTAAACATACAGGAATTGCTGTGTTTAAAAAATCTGAAGGCTGTGATATAAATCAACATGTGTCAGGAAGCTAAAAGTAAGGATGGAGCTAAAGTCTCCATCTCTGCTTAGGTCCTGGTTGCTCAACACAATGCAGAGCACAACCCTCACTGCATCAGTTGCCGAAAAATGGATTTCCCCTCAAGTGTTTCTTACTACCATGAAGTGCCCCAACTTCAAAATTATATAAGCAGCTATTTCTGTGTTTATGTCTGTAAAATTTATCCCAATATTAAAGTGGAAATATAATTTAGAGGTAATATGTCCTGATAAGGTGTATTGTCAGTCATTTCTTAGAGTAACCAATTCAAAGTCTGAACTTTTTGTAAACAGATGCTTTAAGACACCATGGAGCTGCTGTGGCTGAAATCCTACTGTAAATATTGTTTTCTCACTGGAGAACATTGCTAGGTCTGCAGTTACAGCTAAGATGTTACTTGGCAATAAAATCGTGATCTGAATTACACTCCAATGTCATTATATCATCTGCAACATCTGTAGTCAGGATATATTTGGCATTTCAAGGTTGGGAGGAGGGAGAAAGCATCCTCAATAACACAGCAGTGCTCGTACTCGGGAAGAGCCACAGGGGAATTAGGTTGCCTCCAAACAAAATGCTGCTTTCAAATGTTTATTGTGTGGTGGGAATGGCCTCTGGAAACTATTATTTTAGAAACAACAACACAAAACATCCCTTTTTTGGGGAAACTTAGGACAGTAATTGCAGGATCCACGGAGAAGCACAAATAGCAAATCATAATGATACTGCTGAATGCAAGGGAGCAATGGTTTCAGCACAGCAAGCAGACAAGGCTTCAGAGGGCCTTCAGGACAGACCTGGGAACATCTGTGCAGGAAGGTAGTTGTAGAAGAGGTTGTGCCTATATTAGGCTAAAACAAAAACCCCATTCATCTTTTGGTATTCTGCCTCTGCACAGGTTGCTTTCTCCTGTCCTACGTCCAAATCAAAGCCTGATCCTGTTCCTTGGGATTTATTTCTGCAGTGGGATTCCTTGCTCCTGCAGTCAGAGATAAGATTTTATTTTTGCTTGAGGCTCTTAGATCATAAGGCTGGCTTTGTGCTCATCATTCTGTGTCATTCATGCCTGTTGCTCTCTCCATTCTAATGAATAACAAGGGAAAGAGAGTGACTTGTAAGCCCAAACCCACCACCGTGACCATTCCTCATTAGTGATTGCCATTAAGGTATATTGAGTTTCTCTCCTGACTACAGGAAAACAGTTATTATCATGCTGTTTACTTCATTTTCCTGATATCTGTTTTGAGTGGCAGATGCAATATATATATTATAAGGCTCACTTCATTTCTGACCACTATTAGCAAAAGCAGAATAGCAGAGCATGTACAAAGAAAAAGGGGAAGGAATGAGCTGTCAGAGATGAGAGACTCTTCTCGATCCTCAGCCATGCTGCTGTCAAGCAAGAGCCTGATATATTGAAGATTTTTAAATAAATTCATCTATAACCCTTGGGGTAGAACGTCTCTACAAGCAGCCTGAGTCACCTAAACTACATATGTTATTCTCTTGGTTTTCCAGGCATACCAGAATTAAAAGCATATTTTATACATATTTTCTACTGAGCCCATTTCTTTTTTCCCTTATGATGTTGCTTGGAAGATGCAAGCCTCCAAAGCTGAGAGAGCTGGCAAAACATACCTACAGAGGTGCAAGGATGTTACAGCATGAAGCAGAGAAAATGAGGCTCTGGCACAATACATAAGGGGGAAAATGAAGATGCTCCTTTCAATTAAGCATAGTTTTCAAATTATATTTAATGTTTTGCTACTGGGCAAAATAGCTTAATTACTTCTGATGGTTGTTGACAGCTGCAGAATTGAATTAAGGGAGAACAGTCTGCTTTCTCAAAGATGCCCAGATAAATAGAACATAAACAGTGATAGCTCCATTCTTCACAACTATATTTTTCAGCTGAAACATCAGGCTCTGGAGGATAAAGCAAAAGCCAGTTTGTTAGTCATAAATGGATTACAAGGAAAGTTGTCACAAATTTTTTCATGAACAGCCATTAAGACTAACACCCTAGCCATGCAGCTTCAAGGACCTTGCCAATCCCAGCTACTTACAACAGTCTTTCTCCCAGTGTTCAGCTCCACAATATTCAGCCTTACCTGGCAAATAAAAGTTAGAGCAAAACTCTGAAGTAATTAAAATATTAAATGGGAAGAATAGCATAGGAGGACTCTAGGAGGCAATACAGTTGAACTCTTCCTAAAGTGTAACCGTCTTTATTTATATTATTTTGAGCAAGTGCTTCTCTAGACCCTGTATAGGAGAGGTCAGGTGTGGACATGGCACAGATGGCTTGATGCAAAGCAGATTTCCCTAAGTCACCTCTCTGGTAAATCTGTCACATTGCTTCCTTTCCATTCCCAGTTAATTCTCTTACTCTTCAAACACTGTTCTTATGTACCTAGAGAATATTAGTGACCTCCTCTCATGCTTCTTATTTTGGACTAAATTTTACCAAGCCAGTCCTGCAGCAAACAGCTGGTCCTTCACGTCAGTCTCTGCCAGCTGTTCCTGTCTGAGCATCTCTTGCCCTGTGGGTTCTGACGGCACTCCTGTAATGAATTCAGCAGAGACCTGCTTATCTAAGAACTGACATGCTGATCTGTTACTCCTCAGCAAAGGGGAAAGTGGCTGTTTAGGATCTGTGTCCTGCATCTCTCCTCTCCTCCAGACTGCAGAGTATTTGACCATGCTCTTGTTATTTTCCCTGAAGTCAGGGCTGAGGTAATTCATATGGCACAGAGGGAGCACACGCAGAGCAGGTGATCTGATTGCTGTACATGGGGTTACTCCATCACACACCTCTGCACCACCTGCACTCACCAGCCTTGTAGAGAGGGCCCTTTGTGACACTGCTGTGAGGGACAGAGCTGCCTGCCTCGTGGGGAGGTGCCAGCAGCAGAGCACTGCTGGGCAGCCCCATGGTCTGTGAACAATCCTGGGGAAGATTTGGCATGAAGTTGCTGCCAGTCACCCACTGGGTGTGAGAGTGTGAGAGTCTGTCCAAAATATCCTTCATTTTGCCTCACGACTGTCATGGAGAGAGACCACCAAAAAACTAAAACTCCTGTTTGCTGAACCAGTGGGGGGGAAAATCATGTGCCTGATTGCTAGCTCACTGTTTCCACAGGTGTTGTTAGCTATATGCCACACTGAGCTCAAAGGGGCACCCTGCCCTTTTTGCACAATAGCTCTGGAATCCTCCTCACCTCCCTGTCTGGTGGGTTTGAGTTTTGGGGTGGTCCCTCCTCCAAGAGAAGACTCCTCTCGCCCGTCCTTAACCATCGAGACAGACAAGCAGAGACGTAAGAAGCCTCTTCATCAAGGGACCGAGACATGAAATCCCTGTGTGAGAAGGCCCCCTCTCATCTTCTTCCAGAGACTGGACTGAAACTCCCAACTCGGGGGAGGTGTGCAGGGGGGTGGGGAGGAAAGCTGCCCAAAGCAAGCACAGGTGCAGGCAGCAGACCACGAAAACAATGGCTCTCGCCTGTTACCTAGCCTGAACTTTGTGTACCCCTAACCAAACACCACTCTTCCCCCCTGAAGACCTTTGTTTCGGTTGCGAAATTTATTCCCCCCTTCTCCCAATGAAAAAGAGTACAACTGGGGTCCAGATGAACTGTGCCTTTGAGATCTCCCCAGCCATGACCTGGCGGACTCCATCGGCTGGACCCCGAAGGATAACACAGCACCACGTTTGGTATCTATAACCAACTCCTCTTCTTCCTCCCTCTTTTCCCTAATTTTCTTCTTTTTTCCCCGGTTGCCTCCTCAACACATTTCTGCTGTGGTTTCCTCAATAAAATTGCACTTGTTGGTGGTTACTGCAAATCCCCTGTGCTGTGTTGGTTTTTTGCACCCTGAGATCACCCCTACGAACCATCACGACCACAATTGTGACACAGGGTCTTGGCAGCTCTGACCACAGAGATGCAGCTGGGTGCAGAGACCAGCATTGCTCCCTTTATAATGGTGTAAGCAGTCTCGATGGCTGTCAGCATGAAGGAATGATGGAAGTAGGTATTTGAAATGCATTACCTCAAGTGTATCTTTTTCTCTGCAATTTTTCAAAAGTATCACTCTGAAGGTATAAGGGGCAGACAATAAACTGAACAGCTGCTTAAAGTAGGATTTAATGTTTGTGAGATTGTCAGAAACAGGCAGTGGCTCATAATGAAAAGACTTGGATTTTGAAGTGTATTGCAATCAGATGAATGGCCTCAAATGAAAAACAGGGCTGAGAAGCTGTGCAGTGCTGAGGGTGGCCTAAGTTCTGTGTTTGTATAGTTCTATAATTACCATATATTCTTAAGACTAGCTCTAGTAACATAAGTAATGATCTCCTACCTTTTGTGAATCAAATATCCAGAATAACTGAATTAAAGCTGGATTTCTATCTTCCATATGTATTATATATTTTTAAAGAATTGTATTGACGAGAGCTCAGTAATTTCATAATTATTATCTCTAGCGAACATATTTCTGTTAATAGGATTTCATTTTCTCAGATTTATTCAATGTCTTCAAGTATTCACTGAGAATCTTTCTCATATTTTAATTCTATAAATGGACTGCTAGTCTCTCGGCATGCTCAATATTTTGAATTTTCAAATAAAGCCCAATAGATTACATTGTATTGAGCCTCTTTCCTGCTAATATAAGCATGTAAGTGTTTCTTTCTGCATGAAGATTTGTTTGTGAGATTTCATGTTTGTAAACAGTCTTAGATGGGCCTTTGAAATCCATTCCCTTCATGACAAAACACAAATGTAATATTAGTTATACACACATATAAAATTGAGCAATATTTGTAGGAAATACTGCACATTGAAAGATGTTAAGCTTCAGTGTTATTGACAGCAACATTTTTCAATAGTCATCCCATAAATCTTGAGAGTGTTTGCTGATGGGCAGCACCCAGGAAGAAGAGAAGCAGCATGTTTTTCTCTTTAGGATGCTCTGGGGTGTCACTAACTGCCTGGAAGCTGGCAAATTTGGGGGCAGGGCCAGGCAATGCCAGCCCAGGGCTGGGACAAGGCTCCCCTCAGCCTCTGACCTGCGGCTGTGCCAAAGGGGGCAGGACAGGAGGTACCAGGGGTGGCAACAACTACTGGTGCATCTCAAGGGTCAGCAACAGCAGAGACTCCATCAGAGTGCATTTTTCTCTAACTCAGTAAGTTTTCACGATCTGGAGGCTTCACTATTATGATGCAATTTTCATTGATAGTCCTTTTTCCCCAAGTCATTTACTTTACTGGCAGAACTACTTTTTCCTTCTGCTGGCAGAAGATGACTTACTCAGAGATATGGCAACATGACCTGCATTAAGAGAGTTTTTGAGCAATCCCCTTCATAGCAATCATTTTCACTCAGGAGCTCTTAGCACTCCTAAAATTCACCTGCACTTTCACTACTATCTATTTTGCCAGTGGACCTGAGATAGGACTCGAGCTCTTTGGGCCATCTCTGCCAAGAGCAGAGCAGCAGGAGATCCTGCTCACCTCAGGGCTGGATGTCCCTGTGCAGCCACCTGTCCACAGCAGGTGCAGAGACAAACCCTGGGAGCTCAGCTCTGAAATCAGTTAAGTCATCAAGTGAAGCTCTCTGATTTGGGCCTATGGATCTCAGTGCTTGCTTTGTTAGGTGATGGATGTATTGCAAATGTCTTGGACCCTAGCACTGAAGGTGCTCTGGCTGAGAGACAGAGTCTATTATTTAATATTTATTGCTTAATGTATTGTTTTGGAGAGATGAAATTGCATTTTCTTCACTGTCTTGTGCTTTGGTGGGCTTCATGTCTGTTCAGGGTTTGGGGATTCTGTGAGATTACATTTGTAGATAAACCTAAAGAAGTAAGTATGGATTAAGTAAGTATGCATTCTTCTCCCCTTTGCAGATGCCTTTTTTGAACTTTTCTCCTTTCACCTGTTAGGCAGGGCAATCAAGAATCCAGTTTTACCATCTCATTTGATTGTATTCAGCTTGCAAATGTGTCTGTGCATTCACAGCAGCAGCCAGCGAAGGCCAGTATGTAATGAAAAACTGCTGTCGCTGGATCAGCCCCCTCCAGGTGTCTGAGGTGGGCAAACATCTACCTGTGTTTTTCTGGAGGTAGCTTGGAGAGCCAAGAGGAGGCAGGATGTGTTTCAGGGTGGCATTTGTTTCTGTTTTCCAGGACTTGCAGCTCCTGTGGAATCCCCCAGGTCAGAAGGTTTACTTCAGTACAGACAGTGCATAAGAGAATGCAGAACTGATAACATCCACAGCAGTGTGGAGGAACAAGCAAGCCATTCCAGCACAGCAACTTCACTGCACATAATATATTGTCTTTGCTCCTTGCTCTGGCAGACAGTGCCACTGCTGTCCAGGAGCTCCTTGGGAGTGCAAAGGCCGCAAGGAGTAGCACTGCTCTGCTCCCAAAGTTCCCTGCCCAGTGTGTCTCTGATGGCTATACTCTTTGGCATGTGGAGGTGTGTGTTCACCTCACTCCAGAAATGGTGGGAGCTGGAGGCAGAAGGCTGTGTTACCAAAGACCTGCTGAGTCTAATGAGCTGTGTAATCAAGCATCTGGAATCCCATGTTCAGTGTGTAATTTCAAACAGAATTTGGTATGCTGTAAGAAAACATAACAGAAAACTCCTCCCATGAAGAAACAGACACATGGATGATCCCCCCTTTCCCCTCTCCTTGGGAGTGCTCCAGAGTCAAATCCCAGTTCTCCACCCTAGAGAACACCACAGCTCCTCCCTGGGTGGCTATTCACCTTCTTGATTGTTCTTCATGAACATGTCATCTCCCTTCACCAAGTTCCCAGCATTTCTGCAGGCATCTTTCCATTCCAGTATCCTGTTTTCAGGCATCAGTTTTGGGTACATGGTCCTGACATGGAATTTTCTGTGGAAGTAGTGAGCCCATCTGTGCTCTTTGGGTATTTCTGTTCCTTGCCTAGTGGCTCTGTGAGCTGGCGCTGTTGACAATGCTGGAGCTGGGACCAGTGGCTTTCCTAAGTCTAAACCTTTATTCCAGAGTGCTCCTACCCGTTATTTTGCAATGTCAGACTGCAGTTTCAGCTGTGTCCAAGTCCAAAGTGCTTTTTCTGCTATAGCCAGTCCCAACAGTAGCAGTAGCTGCAAAGTGTCAGCACACTGAGCAGAAAAGCAAAGTACAGCCATGGCTGTGCACACAGTACCTTGCTGCTTTCACATCCCTCCTGCTTGCTTTCTGAGTCACAGCACTCTGCTTAAATGGAAATCAAAAGCACTAACAGGAGCCAAGCCAGCAGAGAGAAGCAGGTTGGCTGCAGCACAGGGCCTGTCCTCGGCACTGCCTCATGGATCAACAAAAGCAAGGATCAACCAGGCAAGCTCCAGCTGCAGATGCTTCACCCTTATCAATGGAGGGCAAAGCAAGAAGCAATTTATTTAATTTTCCAGATGCAGGGATTAATTAGAAGTTTGCAAAGCACTTTGCCTGGTCCAATGGAGTACTCCACAAATGGAGAGTGTGGAAGTGGAATAAATAAAACACACCGAGTAATTTTTCTTAAACAGAGTCTCTTCTCTGATCACACCACTCCTTTACACTGATTGTCCGCTTGGCAAGGCAAACACATTTTTCTCTTACCTGCTTTGCAGTCACTTTGTCCCTCCTGCTAAGCATCTGGTGCAGACAGCAAACCATAAACCATCCTGTGTCTGGTGGAACTCAGATGCCTCAGCCTAGTGATTGGTGCAGAAAATGGAATGAGCACCTTGTGGCTCACAGGCATTTGGGGTCTGGGCATTTGGGCAGCAGCAAGCTGCCAATTCATTGTCTTTGGAAAGCAGAACACCATGGCTGTCTGGTGGGGAAGAGCAGACATAATTGCAGGAAGTCAACTAATTCATGCAAAATGAAGCTAATCATTAATGGTGGGGTACACAGCCATTCTTCTGCAGTGCTGAACAATTACTTCTAAGTCATGTTCCAAGGCTAACATGGAACAAGATGTGTGGTTGAGTAGCTGGAGCAGAAAGAATCTCACTGAATGAGCTGATTTCCATTCCCTTGCTTGTCTCCTTCAGCTGAGGCAAGTCTCCCCTCTTAGAGTGTCAGGATAGTGTCACTGGTTACTGATAAGCATGTTGATATTAAGAGCAGAAATTCAAAGGATCAAATCTGGCTGGGGTTTCTGCTCACTAGATATTACTGCAGTTCAACTGCTCTGTACCTGTGTTTGTCACAGAGAGTAAGAAACCCAGAGACCTTACTCTAAAGAGGGACTCTACCACCCTGATCACATTTGCAATCTCTGTTCTTGTTACAAGTGACAAAGATGCAGAAAAACATGAAAGATCTACCTGAAAGGTGAGACATCCAGAGTATGAGTTAGGTTTGCCCCCACACATTTCAGTTCTGCTTTATCTCATACTTCTTTAATTGTTGCAAGCGCAGTTCTGTGTGGGGTGCAGCTGCATGGGAAAGATGTTTCCTTCTGACTAATTCCCATTTCCCAGCAATAGTGTTCAGAGGAAGAGCTTGGAAAAAAGAAGTCAGCAAAGACTAAAACAGTCCTGGCCATAGCAGGCTCTTGGTGAGGGAGCAGTGAATGACAGGGAGGATCACAAACATTAAGAGGGATAAGGTTTGGACCCTCACACAAAGAGGAAAACCTTGAAACCTTGTATCTCATCTCACTGTCTCAATATCCTACATGCTACTATAAGCAGCTCAGCTCTCCACATGTGTTTGTGCCTGTGTATGATGTTTCATTCACATTCAGTTTGGGATCTAAGGGGTTTTCTGTCTTCTTTTATGGGAAAAAAATCCTAAAATTAAATCTTCACTTGGCACTTGCATTAGCAAGCACCTGGCACAAACACAACAAATACGCTGAAAGACACTGATATTTACGTCACCAACAGGTAGGACATAACATTGCCTTTCTGCTGGGTGCCTTGCTTATAAAACCACACAAATACTTCCTGGAGAATAAATTATCTAGCCAATTTCCTCTGTTTTCCTGTTTGTAAATTGCTTCTAAGTAGCTCATGTTTCTCTTGAATGCACTTTTGGTAAATACATCAGGCTATGGACAAGCAGTTTATTGTGACTGCTCGGTGTTTAAGACTCAAGCTGGTTTCAATCATTTAAATTGTATACAAAAGCTATTTCTATTTTCTTGATGGATAAAAGTACCACAGAGCCTGGTTTCTGGTGTGAAAACAAATTCCTAGAAGTGCCACATTTGTGTGTAACTATGTAATAATTTTCATTTAAAACAATTTCTTCCATAAAATAATTCTGTCTTAAGGAGCCCAGTGACCCCAGTTTAAAGGCTATGCAAGCTCCAGTAAACAGTAGATGAAACTCGCTTGGAGATTCAGGAATGGCTCTTTATCACCAAATCTGCACATTGATCTTCATGGCCTCTTTGGAGTAACTTCAGTGCTCTGTGTAGCCCTCAGAGCCTCAGCCCAAAACATGAATGACACCAGGCCAGAACAAACTGAAGGCTGGGACACAGGCCACACATCTCTGGGTGTGGAAAGAGAGTGGGGAGGATATGATTCCCATGAAGATGGCTAAACCACATCCTTCACATTCACAGACTATTCCAGCCCACTGAGAACATTTGGTGCACTATTTGGAAAGGATCTTGCAAAGCAGCCACTGCTTTCATTCAGACCTGAACCAAGCAGGCTCTGAACAGCAGAGTCTCTCCTGAGTTTGTCTCCCAGGTGTTTACAGAAGAGATCAGTAAGGGTGTCCTCAGCTCTCCCTGCAGACTTTGTTTTCTCTTCCTTACCTTTCTAAGCAGACTAAACAACACCTTCAGCTGCCCCAAGGTGCCTGTGGACACAGTGCTCTCGCAGAAGATGTTGAATGGGGCTCCCTCAGGCAGAGCATGGATGAATAGGAAGACCACAAACAATCCCTTTAAAATGTATCATGTAGGTGCCCTTTTGCCATACAGCTCAACCTCCTCCACAAACATCAGACAGGCATTACAGAACAAGAAAAGCCTGCTAATCAGGAGACTCTGCAGGTGCTCCTGTAGCTGCCCTTGCTGACCTGGCCCATTTACACACACAGCACGTTTAACATCAGACTGAGCTGCCCCAAAAAGCAGTGCCAGTCCTTATCCACTGTGATGGGCCTGCTCCCTTATCCTCCAGGGCACTGAGGACAGCACTGCAATGTGGAACTTGGGACTAAACCAGCCACGTGGGGTAGGACAAGATTTTCTCTGGTGCTTATGTGAGAGGAGGTGTAACTATGACAGTTGGATATAAACTGATCTGCAGGTTCAGATTCACACCAGAGGCACCCAGAGGTTTCGGTGATATTTTAGCAATAAACATCTGAGATGTTGAAATTTTTGCTATTTCATGTTGCTGTTTGGAAAGCAAATTTTTACGGTGTTGAAAAGTACACAAGATCTAACAATGTCTCATCCAGTCATCCCCAAAACTTGTTAAACACAGTAACCAATATCCAAGAATATTTTAGCTAGAATGTAAGACTATTCCTTTGAATAAAAATTGAAGTGGCTTTATTGGTATTCGTTAAGCCACTCAGCTGCATTCCACAAACATTTGTGTTTACCAGAATGCTTGTAAAAAGGAAAAAAATGTTGTAAACATTCAAGTTGAATGTGGATTTATACAAAAACTTTTGCCTTCAGAATATTAAAGTAGCTGCCTTAAAATGTCTCCCTTGATTTAGGAGGGATCTGCTGAGGGAATAAAAATACTGTATAACACTAATCATCAGTGGTAAAAAAAAAAAAAATCTAAATAACTCCATTGCCTTTGGTGTACTTATTCTGGATTTATAGACATCTGTTGAAACCAGATCTGAGCTTTTATTTTTACAAGCCTCTGGTTTTTTTTATCTAGAATGGCTTTCAGAGAAAACTCTTTGAATCAAGTTCAGTTCTGTTTGTTTATTCTGTGCTTTATAAAACTGTTGAGAATTATTTAATCTGTACATGATCATGGGACTGAAGGTAATGTAATAATAAGACTTACTAAAATCACATCAATATACTGTGAAGTCAGGGAAAAATGTTACTTAATCTCAGAAAATGTCTCCTTTTCAGTGAAGTTTGCCAGAATGACAAGTATGGGCTGATGTGGTGTGTGGACTTGCAGTTTTTGCAGCCTCAGCATTTGTTCCCGCACTTTTTCTGTGGGTCCTTGTGTCACTCTATAGCCACTGGCCTCTGGGTCACCCTACTTTCACTCACTGTGATCCCTTCCAGCCTGGGTCAACTGTCTGGAACCCTTACATCTTCCAGCAGCTGTAGCTGCAGGACATCTCAGCATTGCTGACTTCCTAACAAAATGGAGACATATTTTCTAGCCTTTAAGGTATGAAACCAAGTGAAAATCTCTGCAAGCCATGGTTCTTCCAGTGGGAAAAACAAAAACAAAACAAAACAAACAAAAACAAACAAACAAAACCCCAACAACAACAACAACAACAACAAAATACCCAAGACAGCAGGGAGCCACAGAAACTATTGCACTTCTTGGTGTGGTAACTAGTCACCCTTGTGGCAAGGAATCAGCAGTCCAAAAAGCCCTGGGAGAATAAAAGCCGTCAGTGAGTGACCTGGCTTAGATGAGGTTCCCTCAACAGATCCAAGCTGCTGAGGAACAGCAGAAGAGCCCTTGGAAATGGGGGTGCAAACCAGGAATCCTTAGGAGAAAGTTGTCTCAATTTCCTTAATGAAATAATAGGCCAAACGTTTCCAGCACAATCAGCATCTGCCTGAAATGCTTGTTCCACAGAAAATTTTAAAATTTCTTAGGATGGATTTTCTTGATTAGCAATAAAGTTTTTCATACTGGCAGAGTTTCTTATTAAATGTGGGTATCTCAGTTTGAATCAAAATATTCCTTTAACATGCAATTCTGAAAAATAACACCCATCCTTGGTTCCTTTTCCCAAATTTCCTTACTCTTTTGTCTGACCACAGACAAAATGGTCAGTGTTATGACTCTTCTCTACTACTAGTTCTGTTGTGTGTCTTTGTGATAATGGTATGTGAATGTGAGATATGTGAAGAGGGGATTACATAGCATATTCTGAGATTTTGGCATGAGACACCTTCAAGTGACTTTACAGCACCTTGAGGAAAGTAGCTGATGAGCCTGGCTGCAATGAGCAGGTTTCCTTCAGATGACAGACTACAGATTCTGGCTTCCCCCATGAGAACTGAGAGCACTTGACCATGAAGTGTACAAATTTCCACAAGTGTTAAATTTTCTTATCTTTACAGGGCAGGATACTTGTCTGCAGGCTGAGGTGTAACATTTAGCCCAGACTCCTTTTCTGGAAAAGCAGGAAAGAGGAGCTGTGGAGGGAAATCTGCAAGAATTATCTTGTTCAAACACTGGGAGGAGAATAATTGCTCAAATAGTAATCTTTAGAGAGCTGCAACATGTGCCTAGGTTGTAGCTGGTCAGATGTACTCTCTGGTCCATGAAGATTCCAAATCCAGAGCTCACCTTCTACATTTTTGGTGCTGGTCACCAAGGGAGATGCTGAAGAAATTAATTCTCTGATCCTGAAGACCAGGAGCTAGAATAAGTCGCTGCACCATGTTTTTCACCTGGCCACTGGAAAGTTGGATTGAGTTGGAACTAACTAAATTATCTATCTGTCCTTCCTGCACTGGTCATTAACCTTACTTTTGAAAAGACAATAAATGTAGAGAGACAGTCACCACAGCAAGAGAAAGCTACAAAACAGAACTCTGCAATAATTCTTTTCCCTGAGCTAAAGATTTTCAATCCCTTTATCAAAGTACTTGCAATTCTCATTTGAAAGTCATGGAAATAATAACTAATACTGAGTAAAAATAATTAGATATATTTAATCAAAAGTTAGAAAATGTGGTAAACAGCCATTGGCAATTTCTGATTACCTAACTGTGCCAGAAAAGGCAGTTAACAAAGCACAGTTACTATTCCAAATTTCACCTTCCCAACTGAAAACTGTAGCCAATACAAAATGGGTCAATGAATCATCATGAAGTTTCTTTGGAGAACATTTAAATCAGGTCCTGTGGCATGTGACTGCATCTATGTATTCTTTAGTGGCCAGGACAGGCTGTCAGTCAGGAGGTTAAGAAAAAAGCCCTGCTCTTAACCTCAAGCCATTAACACTTGTTTGATGAACTGAATCATGAGGGCTGGCTGTGCTTGGTGAGCTGTAAACAAAACCCCTTGTGTAAATATTCACTCATATAAGAAGTAAATTCACTGCGACTGCATTTCTGCCATTTCCACCCACTCACGTGTGCTGGAGCCACTGCATTTCAGGGTCACTTAAAATGAATATTAAACTTGAAAACAGGTGTCATTCTACAGACAACAAGCAGTCACCTTTGTAAAGGTATTGTTCTGTCTGCCCAAAGATTTGGTGAAAACTAGGCAAATTCTATAGTATGTCACAGCATGGGAACCAGCCATCTTTGAATAAGGCAAGTTACAAAGAGTTCTTCTGTCTGGGAACAATGCTCAGCAAACCAATCCTCTCCATACTCATGCCCACAGTGTCTGTGCACATGGCCTCCAGGGGCAAATCCTGCCGGGAAGTCTGAGCAAGGCAACCAATGAAGCAACAAAAGATGTTTCTCATGAGGGAATAGAAATGATCTGTTTTGCTGGCAGTCAGCTATTTCTGATAGAAATCCTGGTAGGACCTAAAGAGAGAGAAGATGCTTTTCTGCACCTCTGGGAAGAAGTCTGCATTGAAGGAACCACAAAGATAGATATAAGACTGTTCTTACAGATTAAAACCATTGTCCTAAATACCTCAATACCTTTTCTACACTTGTTAAATAGTGCCTAAGAATTACCCACAGTACTGGGAAGAAAAGAGCATCCCATCCTGCAATCTGTCAGCTGCACACTGTATGTGCTAGGAGAAATAGTTTGGGATCAAGAGCTGTTGATCTGCTCTCCACACATTAAATGTTCTGCTCCTTTTACACATTAAATGCTTTGATTTCCTGATTGGGTTAGGAATTATATGGCTGTCAACTAAAGCATGGGACTTTGTCTTTGAATTTCCTATTTTTTAATTTTTAACAGTATCTTGAACTACTCTTGCTTTCAATGGGAAAAATAACTTACTGGGAAATTTTAGGAAGAAAGACTGAAAGTTAAAAAAAATCCAAACAACCACCTACATTTATATATTTCTGCTAGTTATTTGCATTATTGTAATAAAAAAGGATAGGAAAAGAAGGAAGAAACGGCTGGCTTAATCTAAGCTCCCCACTTACATCATATCAAGGTTAATCAAAAGATCTCAGTAGGGATTCCTTCTGTAGTCTGCCCTTATTACCATTCCTGGGTTACTCTGCAGGAGTTCTGCTGTGTTTTTCATCCTTACTTAGAGGCAGCAGTTTTTTCTGTCTCTATGTACAGTACCACCTAATAGATTAAGGATGTAAGGAATTTCCTGGTATGCAAACAAAACAATGAAATAGAGAGAGTAGATCACTACTTCTAATACATTTCCACTAAATGCATCTCAATTCTTACACCATTTTGATTTCACTCACAATTTCCTGTCTGCTAACTCCTGATTATGTCAGGATTATGTCCTTTTCCATTTCATTATTTTCTCCTATTTCTTTCACTTTTCCTTTGACCCTTCATTCCCACTTGACTCCTTTGTATATCAATTGCATGCCATGATTTTTTTCTGTCCCTAGTTCCTCTCATTCCATTCTCCTTTATTAGATTTTTCCTCTGTTTCTTCATGTTGTCCTCTTCTTTGTCCTCACATCCTTCAATTTTAGCAAATTGCCACATTGGTGTGAATTTCTGGGGAACATCAGAGACATATGTCCTTCGAGGATAGCAGAATTTATCAACAATAAGATCTAAGCCAGTTTCTATTCAGGAAAAAAAAAGCTGAAAAAGTTAGAAAAGAGAGAATGATTTGAAGACTGGAAGTCATCTTAAGAGTCAAGGTAATAGGTTCCACTTTGGCTCTACTGCAGGCTTGATGAGTGACCTTGAGCAAATTACCCAACCTACATGTGCCAGGATGAGCAATTTACCTACCTGCTAAAATTACCATAACAATATTTCTGTCTTAGGAGTGCTGCAAAGTTTAATTAAGCTTGGTAAGCACTCAAACATTCTTCATTTAGTAAAATTACCCTCATTATGCATTAACCCACCATGACATTTTTCAGGCAGTAGGTGTCTTATCTTCTCTGTTCTAGACTTGAATATGACAGTATCCTTCAGCTACATTTTGCCAATAATTAAATTATTTTGAAAAATACATTAATTAGAACTGGAATTATAGCAATTTCTTGAAATCTCTAAAATACCTTTGAATACAACAAAACCCCTGTGCAGACATGCAGCTGCAGAATTCACCCATCTCTTCTCCGTAACACAAATTCCTCAGCTGACTGCATACATCTGCCTTCAACCCACCTTTCCTTAGCATAGGACATGCCTCTCCAAGAGGCTCAGGTGTTACTTAATTGCTGACACCAATAAATTTGCTGGCTCCACGTGGAAAAGGCTTGTCCCACATAAGTCCTCCAAAAATTCCATCGAACATGATGGGATGCCTCAGCCTCCACAGCACACCTGTGCCACTTTTTTCATGATGGAATTTCACCCCAGGAGCAAGACAGCAGCCAGCAGCCTGCCACACTCACTGCAGAGGGCATGACAGTCAGCAGGTCACGGGGCTGTGTCACCCAGCAGGTCACGGGACTGTGTCACCCAGCAGGTCACGGGACTGTGTCATCCAGGCTGTCTGATGTGGCCAGAAGCCCCCTGGCTCTCTGTAGCTGTTTTGTCTGTAATATTATCATACATAATAAACAAAATTATAATAAACTTTAGTTTCATGTGAGTCAGGATAGTGGAAGCACTTTGAAACTAGGCTTGATTTCCACACTTCATCTTATGTAAGCACCTATTCATGGTAATTCAACTGCACACATCAGAGAGATTTTAACACAGCTTTGCACAAGGGTTTTGCAAAATGAAATCCAGTACAATGTTTTTATCAAAAGTTGATACACTTCTTTTGATTTATATCTGATACGAATGCAGACTGACATTTTTTTTCATAACTAAGCCACACCCCTGAAGATATTTTCAAGTTACTTTTTTCTGTAAAGATCTGGATAACATCTCATTTCTGAGGCTCTTGGCTGACACGGCTTTCTTACAAATCCCTCCTCCCTGAAAAGGGAAGCTGAAGCCTACTTCTATGCATCTCAAAGGGAAATTCAGTACCTTTTTGTCTGACTGTTTATCATTTCTTGCAAATACTCAAATCTATTTCCTTTGGAAAAGTTTGTCTTTGTATGACAGGCATACAAATAGGTTTTATTATAGTACTCTATTCACTGCTGCAGCTTAGCCTGGAGATAAAAAGGAATTCATTTTCTAGATTTTTCCCAAATGTCAGCTCTATATTATCAGAGTTCTTAACTCAAGAAGAATGGGCAAATGAAAAGAATTATGAACCAATATATTATATCTGACTTCATGTTAGTGACCAAGAGCCCGAATTTACCCCCCAGTGAACTGAATCAAAGTAGAATCAGGACTGCAAGTTTAGGCAGAAAAGCACTGAGTCATCTGAATTTCAATAATAGTAACTTAGATCCTGCAATCTTTTAAATATTAATAGTGAACTCTGCTCACTGACTTAACCATACTGCTGTCTATGGTTTACTGTTCTGTAAAGGTCAGGAAAAATTGGATTTTCTTTCCCTCCTATTTTTTTTCCTTTAGCAATCTTTGACATATATATCCAAGATTTTTTTTAAGAAAACAAACCAAACCAAAAAATTACCTGTATCACAGCAGGATATTTCTACCCTTGTAAAGCAAAGCAGCTTCTCATGACAGTAAAGAATCTGTAGATAATGATCCCTGATTGCTCTCTTTCCTATTGTTTTTTGCTGAGACTTGAAGGAAACCAGTCAGTGCAGGAGCCTCTTCAGACATGATTGTTCTATCTTCTTTTGCCACCTTAGCCACTACCTGTCAACATGTGATTTGGTTTTTAGGACTATTATTCAGCCCTATACAATTAGGATCAGATCCCAACTGATGGCTTATTTCAGGGAGGGCAGCCATGATGGCTTCTCTTATCCCATCCCTACCCAGTGAGTGTTCCTGCTATGGGAAACTTATCCCCACTTTCCAGATTTTCCAAATTTTCCAAATTTCTCTTTGCAGCAGTTTGCCCACAGCTCAAGGTGCTTCTTCAAATTGTGCTGACTGGGAGGTATTCCAACAGTATGATTTGTGGCACCAGAGTGGTTTAGATGTGTCAGCAGCTGCAGATGTTGTGCTGATTATCAGAGATAGATAGAAGATGGGTAGAAAGCTTCACATAGTCAATCAAAGTCAAGGTAAATACGCTTTAAAACAGAGTAGCAAAAATAAAGCAAAAACCCCACTACCTGAGGATTCCTACTGGGCTTCTTCCCTCCCAGTGTCTATCTTCAAGAGCTGGACTGAGAAGCAAGAAGTGACTCCTGCCACAGCGAAGGCACACCCTGTGGCTCATGGCTCCAGAAGCATGTTGATCCAGGCAAGGATTGGAAGACTATGGAGGCTGGGCAGCTCAGAGGCTCTGCTCTGAAAAGGAAGCATAACTTTTATCTTGTTAAACAACTGTATGCATTGCTGTCTGTCAGCACAAATGAGATATAAAATGGCACTCCCAGGAACCCCCTTCTCTTCATCTCACTACTGAGCTCCAGACAAATTGCTTCAACTACAAGTACAAGCTTAGTGTAAGTTTAATTGACTGTAATGGACAAGATGTACAAAAGCCCCGGTCCTCACAGGGGACTTCAACCACTCCAACATCTGTTGAGAGGACAACACAGCAAGGCAGAGGCAAACCAGCATGTTCCTGGCATGCATTCATGACAACTTCCCTCTCCAGCTGGTGAGAAGCCAATGAGAAGAGGAGCTATGCTGGACCTCATTCTCACCAACCAGGAGGTGCTAGTGGAGAACATGAAGCTCAAGGGCAGCCTTGGCTGCAGTGACCCTGAAATGGAGAATCCTTAGACCCTTAGTGCTGTGAGGAGGGTGCACAGCAATCTCACTTCAGGAGAGGAGATTGCAGCATCTTCAGAGATCTACTTGCCACAGAGATCTAGAGTACCATGGGATAGAGCCCCAGAGGGAACAGGGCCCAGGAAAGATGGTTATATTCAAGGATCACCTGCTCTAAGCCCAGGAGTGAGCTTCCCAACAAAGAGGAAGGCAAAAATAATAGGAGGCCTATGTGGATGAAGAAGGTGTTCCTGGACAAAGCTCAAACACAGAAAAGAAAACCTACAGAGGGTGGAAGCAAGAACAGGCAACTTGGAAGGAATATAAAGAAATTGTCTGACAAGTCAGGGATCAGGATAGGAAAACTAAATACCTGGTAGAATTAAATTTGGCCAGGGATGTCAAGCTTCTATAGGTATGTTGGCAATAAAATAAAAACTAAAGAAAATGTCTTTTTTCATGTTCAGGGAGCTAGAAATTTATCAAGTATTCTATGTTTTCTGACAAAGAATAGACAGAAATTTGCATTAAAATGCCTTCTGTAGAGGTGTTTATGTTGCCCTTGTTACTGTATCATTAGAGCTAAAGTAATTTTGGTTTTGTTGTGAGGAAGCAATGGAATTCTTGCATGTTCTTTAAGCTATTTGTGTCCTTTAGTTTCTTTTTCCTCTAAGGATCAGAAATTAGGAAACAGTGTTCTTAGAGGTTCACAGGTATAGGTGGAAGTTGTCCCACACAGGCACTGTCCTGTTTTGGAAGATCCTGATGACATGGTAGCCCTGGAAAATGGACAGGAGGTGTCTCCACATACTTGGAGAGACAGATGACTAAACAGACTGAAAGAACCTGAGAACATCTCTCAGGCCTGCCCCCAAGAAACCTGAAATCCAGGCGACCTGAGATTCAGGGTCATACTGATGATCTTTGTGTTCTTTTAGCTGTACTCGATGTGGTGAATAAGACAGTGCTGTTGGCTAAGAGTAGCATTTTCTGCTGAGTGCCTTTCTTTTATAAACATCACCATTTGAGTCTGAAAAATGGAAAAGCTTTGGACATGTGGCAATACTCTAGTAGAAGACTTTTATGCAAGCCTTTGAGTATAGCAAGCTGTATGTTGAGAAATGGGAGGCAGAGAAAGAGACTTTTAAATATACTCTCTATCATTCTCACTCTTTATGAAGTCTAATTTGTACAGGATCATTGAACTATAAGTCATCACTATAACAAAGTTATGAAATTTTGATCTAGAAGAAGCCATGCCTGAATAGCTTCAAGACTAATTTGTGGCTTTTAAATTTTTACTGACCATTAAAAATCTGTTTAACTATTTTTTCCCCCAGAAAGTTCTACCATTTTTATCAGCTCTACTTCTGAGTAAAGTAAATGTCTCCACTATTTATTCTTAAGGCAGTGTTTGTGATGAAAACATAAACATATGGACTTAGATTCTACATTAAATGTAAAACTCCAGAAGTTATGCATGATTTTGAAAGCTCAATGAACCCTAACAGGCATTGCATTCTGCCCTGAGCTGTGCACGAAACCCAAGTACTAACCTGGATTTTGCATTTCAGTAGATGACAGTATCAAAAAGTGTCTAACTCCCTGTTGTGAATCTATCCAGCTAAGGACAGAAAATTTATAAAAAGCCTCTCATTGCACATGATGGAATCTATTTGCCTCATAATTGTAGTCCTGGTTCTATAAAGAGACCCCCAGCAGTTGCTAATTGCATCTAGAAACCTCATTACATTATACCAATTGGATTTTTAATTAGAAATGCAGATGGTAACTCATTTATTACTGTTGTAAGATCCAACTGGGAAAGAAATTTCAATTCGTTTTGGATGCATTCACCTTTTGGATGCTGGAAGAGAATGTGGAATTAGAATGGTAAAACTGTCTTTCAATAAAGATGTATTGTTGCACCAAGGCTGAAGGTCACAAAAAGTAAAAAGAAAAAGCATCTGTGAAGCCAGTTTCAGAAAAATAAAGAGCCCTACAAAGAATTCTGCCGGGATATTTAGCTGGGAAGTTGAAAAGTGAAAAGCTGGCCGAAATGATTATGTGGAGTTATTAATATTCCCTTCTCCATTCCTTTGAATGGAGAGAATGAAGGAGAGCATCTCAGCCTACAGCTGAATTCACTTTCTCACTGTACAGAAAAGAAGGCTATGATGCTCTTCTTCACACTGACAGCACTGTAGAGCCTGTTAAGTCTGCAGTGCTGTGAGCTGATGTGCCCAGAACCAGCCCACATCCTGCTCCTGATCAGGGCCCGGCAGTCTCTTGATTACACAACAGATGAGGTTACAGCGTTGCACTTCGGGGACTGGTCATGACAACCCAGACTGTCAATTTTCTCTGTTTGCCTTGTCCTTTCAGACTATAAATGCTTCAGGAAAGTGCCTTTCACTTTCTATGTGTTTGCTCAGCCTGGAACAAAGCAGACCTGACACAGACAGTAAGATCAACCACTACAGCATAGCTCTTCCCTCTGGAGGTTTAAGTGCTTCTCCCCTATTTTTGTTCAGCTGAGGCTTCTCATTTCATTTGTTTTATTTAGAATCATTTGCTCTCTTTCTTCCACTTGTATGCTATCAGGAAAAAGGAGTGTTCTTTCACTGTAATGAAGTCACTTGAAAATAAAACGCCATTAGGTGGTGTCAACCTGAAGAGGTGAGCTCTATCAGCATTTTGGAGACTTGGTACAGCAGCTGAACTGCTTCTGCTACAGACACATTTGTGCATGTGAATCTCTGTCAAGTGGTCCTAATAATAAGTCTTCTTGCCTGCAAATTGTGTGAACACAGAGCTAGCCTGAGATCAGAGAAGAGTAACACAGCAACAAGGACACAGATTCTCTTAAAGTCTTTCGTTACCCTTCAGGAAAGTGCAACCTTTCCTCTTCTCACATTTTTTTCGCAGTAATGCTACACTTTCTACTGAGAGTTTGGGTGTTTAAAAAGAATTAAAAGCTTTTACTTCAATTTATAATGTGAATTATTAGAATTACAGTTCTGATTTCAGAAATATTTTTAATCTTTTACAAGTAAATGTCAGAGCCTGCAACACATTATTCTGGATAAGTGAATGGCTGTCATGCTCTCTTTCTATGAAACCAGAAAATTAAATACAGGCACCAGATAAGGAGCTAATCCTGCTACAGCTGAAGAGAGAGCATTTTCTTTTCTCTTTGAGTAAGATGGGAGCAGGAATAGCCTTGCTGGCTTCCAAAGCCAGCAGGCTACTCCACATCAGGAAAAGTAGAAAATGCCATATATAATTTAGCTCATTTGATGAATCCTGTTTTAAGACCCTGGTGTTAGTTGCTTTAACATGAGCAAATTGAAACCATCCAACCTGCCTGTTTGTATTTTATTTTTCCTGTTTTGTTCTCCTTTTATTTAGAAATTAATAAATTAATAAATAAATCATCAATCTACTTGGTGTAAAGTTTCACTCCAGCACAGGTACTAGAGATTCACTGAAAGCAGGCCTACTGCTAAGATACTATTTTGCTGTTCTGATGGAAAATTAAAAAAAAAAAATATTAAAAAGAGCCAGATTATGAATTCTGGAACAAAGTCTGTTAGCATGAGCATGGTAGTCTTGCTAAATGTTGACAGCTGTGCCGACCACACAATTTGTCAGTTGTACTTGAGGTGCTGCAGATCAAGGAAACTCTCCTATGGAGCTCAGAGGTAATCAAGGAGTATCAAAGAGTAACAATTGCCATCCAGACCAGCTTCACAAGGGGGAGAATGAGAGATGAATGAAAAGGAGGAAGAAAGGAAACCAGCACAAATGGAAGATTGCTCTTTCTTTTCTGTTGTGTTTTCTATTCATTTTGTATTGCACAGGGAGATCAGGGTACAGTGGGATGATCATAGTGGGCTGTCCATAAACAGGCTCTTTTCTGTAGGATCCCCACTCCTCTTTGCTGAAGTCACCAGGCAGTGAATGGCTCAGGAGAGCTCCAGGAGAAGTGACTGCCATAGGGTGCATAAAGCTGAATGCTGCCTTGGAGAGCTGGGCTGGTGCAGCATTCTATTTACAGGCTTATAAATAGCATGATCCTCATGCAATGAAACCCCGGATGAAACTCCAGGAGGTGTAATGAAAAAAACCAAGATGAATTATTCTGCATTTACAGAAACACATTTTAGAATTCTAACAAACACTGAATTGCATTTTTATGCAAAAGCTTCTGCCACTTGCTAAACAAGCATCTTTACTAGCCTCTGTTGTGAAAACTAGGCACCTTGGACCGAGAAGCTGCATCAGCTAGTTAAGAAGAAAGGTATGGAGTGCAGATCAGTGAGTGCTTTTACAGATTTGTCATGTCTGTTGCCTTGATTTCCCAAAAAGGCACCATTACAAAATACATTGTTCCTCTATATGCTTGTCACAAATACCATCCTGCATCAATGAAGTCAATCCATCAGTATATCTCTTTCTCTCTGAAGAGTTTAGCAAAAGCAAGAAAATATTAAGCACAGAAATGGCTATTGAGTACATACACATGAATTGTTAGTATATTGCACATTGACTTGAGTTACAAGCAATACATGGAGGAAGGGGCTCAGCTCACTTACTACTGTACTATCTCAGCTACAAAAATTAGAAAAAAAGGGAAGTAATACCTTTTTGGGGTACCTACCTCCATCTATACAAGGTACATAACTGCAGTTGGGCAATTATATAGGGACTTTTTCTTTACAAGTTTCAACATCAGAACAATTATTTTAAACTTTGAAGGCAAGGATCACCATGGAAACATAATGAGGTATTGAGAGTGATCTGACTGATTGACAATGTCATAGCAAAAGAAGATTGACATGAAAGGCAAAGATAAAATTCACAGTGTTCTGAGGCACAGTTTCTCTAGCAGCTGAATCATTTGGTTTCATTTTCCAGACATTAATGTTACATGAGACTTTCTTGACCTTATTCAAAGCGGAACACTCTGCAGAAGTCACATTTTCTCTCTGACATATTGCCAGTCCCAGAGAGGGTGAAATCACTGAGGAATTTTCTGTTTAGGTAACAGAAGGATAAGACCCAAAAGAAAATATTTAGGTCTTTGTTAAGTGCAACTTTGCTACAAATCTGTGTATTGGTTTGATCTTATAGAACCATAGAACTGTTAAGGTTGGAAAAGACCTCCAGGTCGTCAAGTCCAAGCTTTGACTGAACACCACCATGTCAACAAAACCGTAGCAGTAAGCGCCAATTCCAGTTATTTCTATAGCATTTACAGAAATGGTGACTCCACCACTTCCTTGAACAGTCTGTTCCAATGCTTAACCACACTTTCAGTGAAGAAATTATTCTTGATGTCCAACCTGGGTCTCCCCAGCACTGCCTGACACCATTTCCTCTTGTCCTGCCACTTGTTACCTGGCAGAAGAGACCAACCCAACCCCCTCCTGGCTACGGCCTCCTTTCAGGGATTTGCAGAGAGTGATAAAGTCCCTCCCAGGCCTCTTCTTCTCCAGGCTAAACAACGAGAGCTCCTTCAGCTGCTCCTCACAGGACTTGTGCTCCAGACCTTCCACCAGCTCCGCTGCCCTTCTCTGGACACGCTCCAGCCCCTCAATGTCTTTCTTGTAGTGAGGGGCCCAGAACTGGACACAGCACTCGAGGTGTGGCCTCACCATTGCCCAGTACAAGGGAACAATCCCTGCCCTGGTCCTGGTGGTCACACTGTTGCTGATCCAGGCTTGGATTCCTTCCTGGACATCTGGGCTCACTGCTGGCTGGTCTTCTCAGTACCAAAGTTAGATGAAGTGTTGCCCACATTTCTCTATGGAAAAACAGAAGGTACTTGTAATCTTCAAATGCTTTGCAAATGCATTGTGGGTTTGTCAAGTTTTTCAGTGCATGGAAAGGTCAAGAATGGAAAAAGTCCTGGCAGAACAGTTATTTCAGCTGCTCATTTGGATATTAACTTCTGTTTTGGAATGTCAAACCATTTCATTTTTGCTTATAATATACTCACAGCATTTAAAGAAAATATTCTTATATGAATAAAATACTTCATTCCATCTGAAATTGTATTTTCCATATCCTTGTTCACATTAAAAAACCCAACAACCTTTGACTATTTTAAATTTAGCCTGATCTGACTGCCTTGGACTAGAAATGTAAAAAAGAAGTAATTGTTTCCATTTCTTGGAATCATCATTTCAAGTGAAAACCTTCATTTTCTGCCTTTGCTATAATGTAAATCTTATGAAATAAAATTCTTCCAGTCCCACGTGAGAGTTTTAACCTAAGAAGATGCCTTAATTTCTGTGAACTAAACAGGGGACTATAGCTATTAACTGTCTGTGATCTGAAATCTCATAAGAGGGTTGGCTTTGCCTGTTTGCTCTGAGCTGCCAGCTCAGCCCTGGCTCGCTCTGTCCCATGGCTCCCTCTAGCTTATGCCCTTCTGTTCAACTGTTGACTCTCATTCATTAGCACTTAAAAAAAGTCTCAAGCATATGAGCATATTTTTCTTCATGCCACAGTGTTTCCTTTTCTATCTACTAGTTGACCTATTTTTGCTAAATCTACTCATTATTCTGGACAATTTTTCAGCTCCCAAAATACTGGGTACACACTAAGTCTTTAAACAGGCCAAGAGGTACAGTTGGCATTAGCAGAAACAAAGTTCAGGGACTCAGTTTTCAGTCCTTTCTCTGTGACTTTAGGCCAAAGAGTCTGATGAAAAGTAGTCACAGGACAACAAAATAATCACTCTTAAGACAGTTCAAGTATGACAGTGATGCAGATGTTAAAATAAGCCCGGACCACAAGGGTCCTTCATGTCATGAACATTTCTGTTTTTCTCTTTAACAACAAGCAAAGAATAAACTCCATTACCTCACTGAAAAGCCCGTAGGGAGCCAATCATGATGTTATATCAACTGTGGATATTCAGTGCCTGATTTCTGTGGTATGGAGACCTATGGGATAGTGCACATTCTTCCTGTAACAATGCCTTCATCTCATTTTTGGTGCCAAGTCCACAATCATGTGACTAACACGGAATGCCTTGTATGGGAAAGGCTCGTGGCTGCTCTGTGTCTGATCCATGTCTGTTCTGTCAGGAAAGCCAGACAGAGTGCACCCTATGGACTTTGCAACGTGGCCTCTTAGGAGCACAAGTGGCTTTTCTGCTCGCTTAGTTACTGCTGCACCAAAGAAGAATCTAGAGTGGGAATCCTGGGGTAAATCTCTGCCAGGAGGAGCTGCAGGGCATCTACAAGGCACTTACAGGAAAATGGGAAAAGGAGAGAAGAAATAAAAATAGGGGAAATAGAAATACCAAGACAAAAACATCTCTATGGTAAAAAAAAAATCCTGTAGGAAACATTTATTTACAGAAACTAGGGGAGAAGATTGGTCACAACCAATCCATAACCAGACCATAAATGGTCCAATAATCAGCAAACACTGCAAGCTGCTAGCCACTGCAGTAAAATATGTGGAGCAGCTTTGGGTGGGAAAATCTCCTGGACATGTTGCATCCCATGGGTCTCATGTCTCTTCTTCCCCAGAGTTTCTACAAGCAAGATTTTAAGGAACAGGTTTTGAAGTGCAGAGGTTACCCAAGAGCTTGGTGTTTAAATATACTTAGAGATCTGAGTGGCAGATCTTTAGAGGCAGATATTTAAAGCTTTTCTGGCACCTAAAGACTTGCAACAGCACCAAGTTACTTAGGTGCCATTGGAATCAATGGAAGTTCTTGGCTTTTATCCTTAAAATGAGGAAAATAATAGTTTAATGAACATGGTTGCTAGGGTAGCTAGAGATACCAAGTTCTCCCTTTTTGTGTGGAAGTGGGCACACTCGGTTACGATTACGTGTCTGTCCTGTTAATGCTCTCTGCCCTGTTAATAGCTGGCAGCTTCTCCTTTGCCCTCAGGGGCTTGTGACCTCATTTCTGGGCAGAGGGTGCCAGGCAGACACTCCTCCACCTTCATCAGCTCAGAGGGGCCAGATGTGCAGCACAGCAGCAACCAGCCAGTAGTGAGTACCTAAGGTTATCTCAGAAACAGTGATGCCCCAGTTGATTCATATTTATGATTCATATTGGGAACTGCTATCATTAAAACAACATTTAGGGACTTGAGATTGCATTAGGTTTTTTTGTTCCCCGTGGCTGGTGTCACCCATATTGATGCACAAATTAAAAATAACTGATGTTTATTGAAAAGTGTCTGTGAGACATTTGGTGAATTGATTTAAGAGGAATTCTGAGGGTATTTCCTAGACATGTCCTCTGGGCATGAAATTTCCTTGCATTCTCAGGAGTAAAAAGTCATGGAGAGATTTCTTGCTACAGCTGTGCTGTGGTCCCATAGGCTGGCATCTTCTAAAATTCTGAATAGTGGGGCTACAGCTTGTTGAATTAGGATCTTACATAAGTGTATTTCCAACTAGCATTTATGATCAATAATGTTTTACAGACTTATGAGAAAAGATGAAAATTATTAGCATGAAGTTTGGTTTGATCTTGGCAAATTATATAGTCTTTCCTGAGTCTTTCAGGAGCTTGCCTGCTGCCAGAATGAAAGAAGGAATATGAGTTAGAGTTTCTAACAGGCACTGATCACCCTAATCACAATTTTTCCTCGGGGAATATTTTCAGCCTGAAAACAGAATACCTACTGAAAAGGCCACACTGATGTTAGCTCAGTACCGCACTGATTTATTCAGTAGGGTACTACAGAAAGTAAATGGCTACTATATTATGAATTAATAATATATCCTAAAGTGGATTATTGTTATTGCTGTGGTAGGTAAGAGTAATTACACAGCTACTAACCATGTGCTTAGGTGTAAGAGGCTACATATTTTTCCTGTTTCAAAAATCCTAGTATTTTTTAGTTGAAATATCTAGTAACATCTCTAATGTTAAAATAAGAAATACTTTTCAGCTGAAGGAGTGTAGATTTAGATTGGACATAAGGAGGAAAGCTTTAACAATGAGAGTGGTGGAACACTGGAACATGTTGCCCAGAGAAGTGTTCAAAGTCTGGATGGGGCTTTAAGCAACCTGGTCTAGTGAAAGGTGTCCCTGTCCATGGCAGGGTGTTGAAAGTTGATGATCTTTAAAGGTCCCTTCCAACCCAAATAATTCTATCCCTCTATGATTGTAATGGATGAAGTTTCATGTACAACAGAAATAAGAGGAAAAACAAAAGAGCACTGACACTAGAAGTTAACTAAGAAAACAAGAGTGGAGCATGTGGAAGCCAGCAGTATCACTGGGACAGTATTCTTAGCAGAATATGACATAAGCTGATGCAAAAAGGTTTTGAATGCTCTCTCTTGCCAGGCATATCAGATTAATTAGGTGACAGTGAATAAAATATGTGTAACTATCTAGATTGTCATTTCATAAATCAGTATCAACAGAGGAAATGTCTGCTGACTCTCAGACAATTTCATCCTGCTTTAATGTACCTGGCTATACACAGCAGAAGCATATTAACAAAAGAAACCTCTGAGATGAATGCTCAGATGAAACACCAAAACAGCTCATGCAACAAACAGTAATCACTTTTTCTTGATACAAGTACAATGACTTTAGCTCAATTCCTTAAACTTATATAAGAGGATAAATTAGGTTGTGATCCTGTACCTGAATTAGCAACTCTATAGCTTCAAACAATTTGTCCTGGGAGAAAGTGAAGTATTGCAAAGTTGACTTCCCTCCAATCCCACACTGCTTTCACTGGGAAGGAGTTACATTGGAAGTCCAGCGATCAAGCACACCCTCCAAACAGTCTGTCAAATATTGGCTTTACAAATATTCTCCACATCTGTCTCTTGACACCAAAACATGTGAAAGAACTCTGATGGGTTATCCTGTTCTCTGAACTGTATCTCACTGATCACCTAATTTGGAAAATCTTCTATGGAGAAGAACTTTCTCTAGAAGAACTTCACTATAGTGAAAGGTATGTTCTTGATCTGACTGATGTGCCTTCTGCAGCAGCAGAGAAACAGTTATGCTGGGATTTAGCAAGTGTACCAAACTACAGCTCCTGACTCTTCCTCCTGGATGTCTTAGTTCTGAGTACAAATTTTCTCTCAACTTTTTATTGACACCCATCCCACCAAGATGTCACTGTGTGGCATTGACTCTTTATTGTCCTCCCTTTGGCCCCAGCCAAACTGTTCTCTTTCAGAGGGTTCATGGGAAATTCTGGTGAATTACTTGGAAATAGGCTCTCATACTACTGCATCACTAGTCAGAGCTTCTTGGGCACCTTCTGGGAATGGCTGGCATTGTTCAAAGTACTCTTCTTGCTGTCCCAGCTTCTACATTTTTCACCCTTAGATCCTCTGCTCCTTTCATTTCTTAATATCATTATTCATTCTTAGAATAATTTGGTGGTTTCCCTGCTCTCTTTTTGTCTAACTCCTCACTCATAAAGAAAAGCTCACATTTTGTTAGCAATGTTGTAATGCTTATCTGTAAAAGGAAAAACCAGAAGGAACACCATTCATAAGCAAATGCTTAGATAAGAGTGAGAGCAGAACAAACATATGACACCTTCCCTCTAATACTCTCCTTGTTTACATCACTTTTCAGCTCAGAGGACCTTCCTAACGTTTTTATTTCAATATTTAGAAACACACAGTTGGTCTCACTATCTTTCAAATATTTTTCAAGTCTTCTCTTGCACATAAGAAGATTATTGCGTCCATAACATCCCTAGCAAGGAGCGACACAGATCTGCATCTAGTTTTTGTGCAGTCGGGTCCTTTTGCTTGCAGTGAACCTGTTTCCCATTAACTGCATTTTAGCCCTATTTCTAGCATGTAAAGAGATGATGAACAGTTATAACTTTTTCCTTGTGGTGATTTGGTAAACCTTATTTATATTTTTTCATGAAAGTTGTTATTTCTGCATAAGGAAGTTTCAACAAAGTCAGTTGTTCCTTTTATGGGAGTTCTCTTTACCTTTGATTGTATCTTTTGCCTTCCTCTTACCCTCTGCAGTCCTCATAATTCTTCTGACATAAATGTTTATATTTTCTTAATTACCATAAGCACTGAACAGATGTTTACATGGAACTGTCAATAATAATACCAAAATCTCATTGCTCCTAAAAGCAATGGTCAGCCTAGAGCCCTTGTATGAGTTAGAATTGCTTTCTTCTCCACACAAATCACGTTACACTTATGCAAACTGAATTTCATCTGGCCTTTTATTGCCCAGGTCCCTTGGGTTTTCATCTTTTTGCAGCTCACCAGGCTGCACTCATCCTAAATATTTTGAATAACTGTGCATCATCAGTAATCTTTGTCACTTTGTTGTTGAATCCTTTTTCCAAATCATGCATGAACAAGTTGAACAGCACAGATCTCTCCACTGATGACATCACTGTCACAAGTGATGATCATTTATTGATCCCTTCCATCTACTGTGTCTTGGCAAATTGTCCATTCCAGGACCTTTCCATTTATGCAAATGATCACAAAGTAGAGCAGGGATTGGTAGCATTAATTGAAAAAGTATGTAACTCTTGCAGAAAGGTACATGAGGAAGAGCAGTCTTGCTGTGCTCTCAGTCCAGAAACCTGACTGTATCCTGGGCTGCATCAGAAGAAGAGTGACCAGCAAGCTGAGGGAGGTTATTGTTCCCCTCTGCTTCACTCTGGTGAGACCCCACCTGGAGTTCTGAGTCCTGGTCTGGGGTCTCCAGCACAGGAAGAACATGGACCAGCTGGAGCAAGTCCAGGGGAGGGCAAAAAAAATGCTTGAAAGGCTGAGAGAGTCATGGTTGTTCAGCCTGGAGAAGAGAAGGCTCCAGGGAGACCTTATTGCAGCCCTTCAGTACTTAAAGGGGGCTTATTTGAAAGACAGGGATAGACTTTTTAGTAGGGTCTGTAGCAATAGAACAAGGGGTAATGGCTTCAGACCATAAGAGGATAGATTCAGTTTAGACATACAGTAAAATTCATTTATAATGAGACTGCTATACACTGGCACAAGTTGCCTGGAGAGGTTGTGGATGCCTGGAAACATTCAAGGTCAGATTGAACAGAGCTCTGAGCAACCTGATCTAGTTGAAGATGTTCCTGTTCATTGCAAGGGGGTTGCACTAGAGGACTTTTAAAGATCCCTTCTGAACCAATCTACTATTTTACAAGAAATAAATGGCTTAGAAAATTACTGTTTGTCTTCTTTCTATTTGAACATTGACTATTTGAACACACAAATCTTCCTTTTCCTCAAGTGTTTTATCAAAGCCAGTTCAATTGTGAATAAAATGTTATAGTTTTGAGGATGTGGAGAGAAATTGAGTGCAACAGAGGACAAACTCTTTTCTATTAAGACTGCCTTAATTAACACTTACTTGAGAAAAAAAAGGAAAATAAACAAGTAGGCCTTTACGTATTAAAGAAACAAGTACTTCTCAAAAGGTTCTTCCAATATTAAAATCTCTCCTTACAAGAAACATATGGGGACATTCATTTCCAAGACTGACACTGATACACAGTGAGCAGCTAATACACAATAAAATGTGAAAAGACACATTTACCAGAAACTGACATCAAGGAGTGTGTTTTTAAATCATAGTCCATAGAGCCTGAAATTCAAGCAGCAATTCAAGTTGTTTGTAAGTTATTCTAGGGCTAGAGAAAAGCTCTAACTCAGCTATAGAAACAAACTTGAATTGAGTGTGAGACAGTCCAAATGTGACAGCTCTGAGTATAGCAAGCCCATTTGAAACTGCTTCAGAACCATGAGACAAAGTAATGTTTTTTTTTTTTTTAATCTAAAAAGTATCCAAATATGATAGGTGGAAAGACAGGTGTTTGAAATACAGTGGCATGGTGAGTTACATACTTTTGCAGAGGTGAAATTATGCCCTCTGACTGACAGATTCTGTCTATACAGTCAAGCCTATTGCAATTACTTGTCCAGATTTTCATGAGTATGTAAATACACTCCTACTTCCTTTCTTTTCTGAATGGGATGTAGTGGATAGTTCTGCTAGGTTTTTCTCTGGTCCTCAAAATAGTCTGATAAGGCAGTTGGAGTTGTGGCTCTTTGAGACCTCTACTTCATTCCTTAGTGGGACAAGGAATTGTGGTATCTGTTACAAAGAACTGCAATTCACACTGCAAGCCAAAGACTAAAGACATGCAACCAAGCTTAGGCCAATAAATCCATACTCTCATGACTTCTTATAAATCTGTAGTCTGCTGCTGCCTGGTTCAGCCCTGGGAGCAGCAATGGATCCTTGATGGCAGAGCAACAACAATTCATGACGCAGCCCGCCTGCAGGAACATCAGCAACTAAGAAGTGGGAACGACAAAGTAAACCTGGAAAGCAAAACTTTAATAATGTACAAATAAACTAATAAACTCCATACAATATGGTGTAACTGCAAAGACCTTGAAAGGGGGAGAACACGACAATATATACAGTGCTGGCTGAGGGCAGGGAACCAATGAACAACAAGAACTACAGACATTACCTTATATGGAGAGCATAACTCACCAATCACTAACAAGAGCTCAGAACATCTCCTTATTTGGCATGAACATATTAATATAACATTTTCCATGATTCCATGCACCTCCCCATAAATTAGCTAGATGTTATCCTCCTTAGCATCCTGTTTTCCATGGTCTCAGATTGATGCCTCCTGTGTACTCAGCTGAGCCCAAGTCACTCTCCATTCCAGCTGGTCTGACTCTCACATCAGTCTAATGGCTCTCCACCCAAGCTTGGGTCACAGGTTGACTGAATATCAGTCCACTCTCTGTTAGCAACAGATATTTGAAGGTGAGAATAAAATAAGTATTAATTGTTCAAAGTCTCCCCAGCCCAAAGTTAAAAAACCTCGAGTCACAGAAATTCAATTAAAAATGTAGACAGAGATTTTCACTCACAGGTATCTCCCAAAAAAGTAACTATTTCCCAAGTTTGACGTCTACCTTAATTTCTTTGTATGCAGTCTAAACTTGTTACACACCAGATGTTTTGTAAAATGTGTTTACTATCAGTTATTTATATATTTAGTGGGAGGGTATTGCTGTCAAAGTTGAGAGCTTCCAGGCACTAGTACTACAAAGAAAGTTTTGTCTCTGGCTTCAGGAGGAGAGAACAATCTCAAAAGATTCACCAGGATAAGCAAAAGAAAAGGAGTTTGGTACTTCCCAGTGTCTTTGCCAGAAATCATCAGGAACATCTATATATGAATCCCAAACTAGAAGTATCAAGAATGAGGGCAGTAAAGAAAACAGGATTCAGAAGGTGGTGGGGCTTCCTAGGAAGGCATGGCTCCATCCTGGTGGACAGGATACTAGACAAGGCTTATATTTCAAATTGATGGTAACCCTGAGAGTACATAGATGTTGCTCTCAACATTAAAGCATCTCAACACTATACATGGCTGCAGGCCAAAATCTCAGGAATTTAGGTAAGAGATGATGAGTAAAGAGTATTTAGTACAAGTGAAGTACACTGTTTTCTGCACCTCTGACCTTTGTTTCCAATCTAAAGTCTCGTTAGCATGTGTCATCTTTGCTGTACTATTGAGCTTGTCTAGTGCTCAAACTGAGATGAATCTAAGAAATTCATCTCCCAGAAGGCAGTGGACCCAAAGGAGTATGGACAGACTCCCTAGCCCATACCCAGAGAAACTCTGAGGAGTGGGGTTGTTCTGAGACTGCTTTCTGCCAGGCGGCACTGCCGAAAGCCATGCTGTGGGAAGGCAGAAACCAGCGATTGTTATCCATGGAAGAGATGCTGAGGGATGCTCCATCACTCAAGGGTGTCTCTGACTGCAGATTAGCACAAAACCCAAAAGTTTCCTCTAATCAACAAAATTGGAAAACCCTCTGATACTGTTGATCACAGAGCTTGCAAGGCAGTCAGGAAAAGGACCTCAGAGGTGCTTCTAGAAAGCAATATTGAGAAAAAATAAATTGGTGCTCAGTCAAGAAAAAGAATATCTCTACATCACAGAAACATAATTCAAAACATGCTGTGAAAGAAATTCTGTCCAGAAGGCAAGTAAATATTACATTACGTATTAGAACAGTGCTATTATAGACTAAATAGCAAAGCTGATGTTTGAAAATTGAAAGAAGAAATAACCCCCTCCATTTGTTTGCTTTTAAAATCAGAGATAGATTTGATAGAATCTGATGGTATCAAAGAACTGATTAACAATAGGAATTCCTTTCTTATTTGGCTGCAAAGATGCACAGCTTAAAACAGAATTTTAATATTCTAGGCATGACATGCTAATGAACAGATATGAAGTCTCAGAAAGTTGAGATACAGTTTTTCAATTTAATCTTGCTGACTTGGAATGGCTCAGAGAAAGAAAAGGTTTTCTTTCATAACCATTACTTTGTATTTGCACAGAATAAACAGGTGCAATATTGACATGACAAACTAGAAAGCAGGTGTTTTAATTAAAACAGCCATAGGAAGGATCATTTGCAATGTCTCGAAAACCACAATTAACTGTTCTCTGTGTCTCAGTCTTGATGGAGCTCATTTAGAAGGTATCAGAACATTTAGAGAGTGCTGTGAATCAATTGTTTTATATCTCCTACCTTGTAGGGTGACTGCAGAATATTCATTCTGCCTCCAACATAGCTTAAGTCAACATTAGAAAGTCCCCTGCGCTGTAGCCATAGAGTTAATTGTCTTCATTCACATTCAGGAGTTATTCATTATGCAAAGATCTGAACATTAAGCAGACCTCCCTGTGGTAGGTAGGTAGTGTATAGCTTTGTGGAGGCTCCCTACACACAGGAGAAAACCACCCTCAAGGTGTGGGTCTATGGAGGCACTCTACACTCGTGTCCAGGATGCAGTCCACAAACCAGTGTGATCTTCTCAGACTGTGGGGCTGGAAGGTCCCTCAGTGCTGCTTCTGTGTTGGGCTGTTCAGGATTTCTTCAAGGCTGCAGCAAAAGCAGGAGGGAAGAGTCTGGTTCTGAGGACCTCACAGAAGAACTGTGGCTCCTCCCTACACTCCAAGCATGGCTAATGGTGCTGTGGGGACATGGACTTCTGCCTGCCCGGAAACACAAGCAAAGAAGGTATTTTACAAAGACCTACAATAAAAGGAAAATCATCATTATTCTAATGCTTTGTTACAAAAGGTGAGAGTGTTTTAACTGTATTTTTGCTCAAAGTATTCACTGTTTCAGTTGGTCCCAATTCAATGGAATTCCATGCCACAAAACTACCGTCACAAATACAATTCTAGTGCAGACAAATTATCATGAAGACTGAAATAGTAACACTTTCTGAACATTGCACTTCTATTAAATAGCTAATTCTGCCAACACTGTGTGACAGCAAAACGGTCATGGAAAGAGAGCCTGTAAGATTTAAAAACTGTCCCTGATGAGAATTGAGGCTATGAATTCAGATTGATGAATGGGGACACTTGCCTAGAGATGCTGTGGTGGTTCAGCCATGAACTCTCCTACTACGCCATCTCTTAGGGACTCTCAACTCTGATGCAAGGAAAGATCAGCTCTCAGTGAAGCAGCAGATGAAACTACAGTTGTTTACAAGATGATGTGAAATAAATATGATGTCAATAAACTGACATTCAATTTTTTATTTTACTGAATATTTCAGGGTAGCAGTGGTAGCAACCCAGGAACTACTATCCAGGCTGGAGATTCCTGCAGGTGGTATGGGTAGCTGGAGACAGAACCATCACAGCTGCCACAAAGGCAGCCACCCTTACTGCAAAGCAAACTCTGTAAGCCAAGCTTTCACAGCTAACCCTATTGCTCATCAGGTGAGAATAAATACTGGGGAAAGTTATCATCTCCCAGCTTAGTGATTCTGGTGGGATGGAGGTTGTCAGTACTTGGGGGTTATTCTTGTTAGGTGACCATCAGGGTTTCAACTTTCCCTACACTTCCAGCAGGATGCCAGATCATAATCACCATGCCATGCTCTGCAGTTCTTTTTGTGAATTAAAGCTTCTAGCAATCATGCAGCATGCTGCAGCCAATGAGGATCTGATTTTTCTGGCATAGTTATCCCTGCAGTTCCCAGTGACTTCAACTGTGCTTTAGGCCAATTAAAAATTCCTACAAGGAAAGGATACTGCAACTACATTAAAATGTTTGGACATAGAACCATTTTCTTTAAAAAAAAGAAATTGCACCATATTTTTTTCTGTTGAAAAGGTAGTAACATTCAGCTCTGAGCCTTTTTTCCCAGAAAAATTGGTTTTTTCACAAAAGAATTCAAACTCTCCATGGGGTAACTTCTCTGCATTTTATAACTACATCTGATTATCTGATGTCTGCCTTTTCTGAAAATGTAGTATATTCTTTAAACTCTTTTTTCCCCATAAATATTTCTGTTGCACTTTATATGATTTTCCTTTTGGGTGCATTTTACTATCAAGTTCTCAGCATCATGATGTTCATCTTGTTCTCATTCCAATGTTGAGGTCCTTGTCAGATACTTCCATAAAAGAGCCTTTTATGTAGTTCAAACATTTGTTACCCTCTAAATCCCACTTTTCTGCTTTTTTTCAAGCCAGTGCTGCCTCATTATCCCTTCCAGCTGTACAGTTTGCAAGGCTCCTCCTCCTATTAGAACAGTGCCTCCTGGATTACTCCACCTTTCTAAATCAAATGGTGTGATTTCCCTCGTGTTTTTCTGTCATGGATATTTGTTAACAATCACCAGCATGTGAAGTGACATACAAACCAGAGACAAGCACGGTCTCAGTGTAAGGCTGTAATATTACAGAAATGTTGGTATTTATCATTGGGTAATGAGCTTGAATTTAATGGGACCATTCATGTGTATAAAGTTTCTTCCTCTTGCAAGAGTTTGCAAGATTCTGGCCTAAATAAAGGAAATAAATATTTAGATTATTCACAGCAGAATCACAACATGACCATTTCCTGAAGCCAACTTTTTCTCCTTCCATATTTCTTCCTATTCCATCTGCCAGCATCTCATTACATCTACTCTGAATTCCCTTCTCCTTCTGCAGATTGGCTTACAAATTCTGTGGGACTTTTATGAGTTATTCAGATGCATATCCAGGACACAGGAAAACACTTTCAGTAGCTTGGAGGCACCTTCCCTACTCCAATATGCTTGAGAATTTTCTGAGCACTGTATAAATACTGACTAAGAGACAAGACCAGGTTTCAAACATACAAGCTCCATATATTTTCAAAGCATATATACATAAGCTCAGTGTACACTGAAGTAACACACACTAAGGATATGCCTAAGTGGTATCTTTTGAATGTATCTGTTTCCTCATTTTGTCTGTTTCTCTGATATTTTCCACCCAAAAATGCTGCTCAGGAAGGTGAAATAAGGCATTAATTATTCCCTATTAATACTGGAGAAATTTAATTTGAAATTGCAGATCTGTGAGGTACACCAGTGAGCACTTATATGATCAAGCTGCCCCTTCTGATGTCAGCTTACTTAGCCTTTGCTTCATCTGCATATCTGACACTATTAGGAGACACTCTTTGTTTGAGAATTGTGCATGGAATGACAGTGTCCAGATAGCAAGCGCAGGCCATGTATATTGATAACACATTCAGTGAATGATCAACCATGTGCAGAAAAAACTTTCTGTTGAGAACAGGCTGGGCTGGGGAGAGGGTTGGGGTTGAGAGGGTTGGGGTTGTTCATCCCATAGAAGAGAAAAACCAGGGGAAATTCATTGAGGCTTTCACTACTTGAAGGAGGCTTATAAGAGCAATCAGGACAAGCTTTTTAATGGGGTCTGTAGCAATAGGACAAGGGTAACGGTGTTAAAATAAAAGATGTTACGTTCAGACTAGATATATAGAAGAAATTTTTTTCACAAATGGTGGTGAGTCCAAAGAGTGGTAGATACCCCATCCCCGACAACATCCACGGCCATTGATCCAGTTGAAGATGCCCCTACTAATTGCAGGGGGTAGGACTATGTTACCTTTAGAGGTTCCTCCTAACCAAAACCATGTTATGCTTCTATTCTATGAAAATGAGAGAGGGAAACAGAGGGTATTGTGTTCATGTGCATGTGTGTGTGTGTACTTCAGAACTTCAAATAAATAATATGATTCAAAGGTAGATCATTAAATAAAATATCTTCAAGTGCACCATTAAAAAAAAAAAAAAAAACACAGACTAACATTCTCTCACTGAGAGAAGAGCTCAGTACAAGGATTTTTTAAAGCACCCTTGACACAGCTGTCCTTGTCACAGTGTTTCTTTTATCCTGAACTTTCCTTCATATAAAGCAAAACATCTGCTTATGGATGTTTCATCAGTGATGACACCTATAACTATTGGCAATTACTCTTTTTCCAGTCCATAACTGTTTGGCATTTATTTAAAGGTGACAACCTTAGAAAAGACAAAAATTACTGATCTTTTGAGCAGGATCCAAATGTCACATTGTGAAAGATGTTGTTTTATCATCAACATATGGCATCTGTCTGGGCTCCTTAAGGAATCTGTAGCTGGAAAATAAATGTTCTCTAAGCCGGATTTTGTGACTCCAGCTTTTAGGCAGCCTTGACTGAAACACCATTCTGAACATTATTTACCTTCAACTTAATTTGATCCTCAGGAATTTACACATAGTTTAAAGTTTCAGAATAAATTCCTCAACCGACTCCTCATTAAATTTACTTGAAGGGTTCTTTTATGATTAAAACAAGCTGGTTCCCAGAAGACTGTATCTGCACAAATGTACACATTAGTCTTTAAGACTACCCACATCCTGGCACTGTGGTTGCTTGTGCTCTTTAATGAAGAGTTAACTCCACAATGTATTTGCTGTGCCAGGAATTGGGTATTTTCAGTATGCTAGCAGATAAGGAATTTATTTGAGCCTTTATTAGGGCCATTTTAATTTGAATTCTGTTTTGTCAGGGAAAAAAATTTCTGAAGAAATTATAGTTTTTCTTGTTAATGAAACAGGGGCAAAAGAGCAGCTGAACTGTGTGGTGATGGATGCTATGGCAACTAGGCAGGTATGAAAAATGCTTTCAAGCAGAGTATTTAATTTAGAAAAAAATTTAACAATAGGCAACTAATTAGCAATTTAAGTAGACACCTTTGACTCCAGAAGTGAAAGGCTCTGGAATGCTAGCAGCTGATATTGCTACAGTTAATGTGAAAGTGCTTTCAATTTGTTGGTGGTGGTTTCACTGCAACTCAAGGTATACAAATTTAAATTCATGCAAGTTTTTGCCAGTTTCTTCCAGAGTAAGTTCAGACTTCTGTAGCAAAAACATCTGCCAGGAAAAGAGGCTGTGGCAGTGGAAAGAAGCAACCAGCCAGGCACAGCCACACCATTCTCGGTGAGCTAGTTAGTGAATAAAGCAGGCACTGCTTTCAGGGAAGAGCCATGGGCATGAATGTTAAGAAATGGTGACTTAAATGTGTTCATTTAGTAAATGTAGTCTTTAAATTTTCTAACTTGAGAATACATCTCTAGCTCTAGAAAGACACATTTTGTGTAGCATAACTCTTCTCCAAGCACAAGTGACCAGTTAAACTGGGGAACAAGGCCTCAGCCCCCTTTATATGGCATGGCCTCTTGTAGTTTTTTCAGAAGCATTTGAATGCTTCTGGAGAAACATATAGCCCCTCTATACCTTCCATGATGCATATGCATTTGCATTTTTGGATTCCTTTGGTGCTTGATTTTCAACATGTGTTGGGGAACTATCCTGAGCTGATGTCCAGTCCAGACTCCTTCCAAATAATACAAATCTTTCATCTCATCTACAGAATAAGGGTATATGAGTCAGTATTATTATCACCGTTTTTTCATATTCATATGAAAGAAAGAAATATTAATTTCTGTTGTGAAGATCAATAAACAAAAGACAAGGAAAAAGTAAGTTCTATTGGTTTATGGCAGAAACCACCTAGGCCATAAATGTCACATCTACAGGCTCACTGTGCTTTTCATCTGTGTGTGTTCATCACAGCCTCAGACACAAGGGGAGACAGCAGCTCCTCTTTGCATAGACAGTGCCACCAGCACACACACACACACACACACACACACACACACACACTTCTAGATTTCTTAGAATAGTGCTCTTGATGGATTTTAATGGCTTGGTTGAGCTACTAGAGATGCCCCCAGCAGGGTTGGGGTTTTTTTTGCATAATGATGTACTCCATTCTCATTGCAGTTCAAGGTATAGCTTGCACAGCTATTCAGCAATTTGAACAATCAGGCTGCTTTGGCATTTGAGAAGGTGAAGATTGGCTACAGATTATAAAAGTGCCCCAAAACCAAAGGGTTAATCAGGGAAGCATCTGAGAAACAGCTCCACTTCCAGTTCATGTTGAGTAGTGAGGGACTGGGATGCTGCTTTTAACAGAAATGTTAGAAAATACAAGAAATTCTGCTCATCCTGACTCCTTTCTTGAACAGCCAGGATGCTGGATGCAGTGCTGTGGGAATGCAAGAAGCCAGCCAGGGTCCAGTGCTGTCTCTGAGATGGAAAGTTGCCCTGGAACCTGTCATGAGGGGAAGCCTGGGGAAGAGCCACCTGGGTGACTCTGGGCATTGCCTGGTCCAGCACAGCTCCCTGTGCCCAGGCTGCTCAGCCCAAACTGGCTTCAGTGTCTGCAATATACTCAGCAGCACCCACAAAAGCAGGAATATGAGCTGGATGCTGCCATCCTGGGTGCTCCTAGGGCTTCACACGGCAGGGAACCAGCCACAGTACCCTGGGCATGTGCAGTCCATATGTATAGATAACTATGCAGACAACCCCCACAAAAGGGAGAGCTGGTTGCTATGCTCTAGCCTAGGTAATCTGCATTTACAGTGGAAACAGAGGAATCAATCAGCAAATCATGGAATATCTTTTTACCTTTGTTATAAGGCTCTAAGACCACTCTTATTACTCCTAGATAACAGTGTTGGCTCTGAGTGGTTCTGCAGTTTTATAGTAATCACATCCCATAACATGCAGAAGCACAACCCAGAGCAGATCAGCCTTACACAGATGTTTCCTATGCTGGCTGAAATATTTGCTTGTTCACATCAAAGTCACAAGGAACTGTTCTATAGTCAACATCTCAACAACAACAAATCACTAGAGTGTTTTTGCAGAGTCCATGTAACTGCATCAAATTTGGCCTAATATAAAAGACCATGGAACAGAGACAGGTTTCTGCCCTGTTTCAAGCCCCCATAAATTAGATGTTGACCTTTTGCATTCACAGCTTCAGAGACTATTTTTTAAAGTAGCCTCAGCAGCTACTTTCTTTCTGAATAAAACAAATGTTGTTTTAGTTCTGCTCCCGGGGGTGCACACTGTGAAGGTGGTAACGGCTACTTCACGTGACAGTGAATGAAGCTACAGAATTAAAATGGCCTTCCCAGTAAGAGATGGAAAAACAACTCTTGATCATGTCCTGCACAGAAAGTACATAAGAGCTCAGTAAATTGATCCTGGTTTCTTTAAAAAGCAACTTGATTTTTAACAGCAAATCGCTTTAAACCAGCCTTTCAATTTGTGTTTGCAGTGGCTCAGGAGTATGGAATGAAGGCCAACTGAGAACCTTTCCTTTTCTGTTGCCTCATGGCTGTTTTACCACTACAGCTGCACAGAGCAAGTCTGTCTCACAGTGCTGAGAAAATGCTGCTCAGTAGTCATGGATTGCTTGGGTGCTGTCCTGATGATCTGACTTCTTTTGCAGTCCAGGCTGAAGCAGAAGACCCTGAGTATATTGCACTGACACCCAGAAGAACAGCAGAGCATGTATGGGCTGACAGACCTCTAAACACACACGCTTCAGCCAGGTTAAAGAGCCTAAACAAAACCAGAAGCATACATAGGAGGTCACACCCAGGATGGCAGACATCACCAGCAATGGTTAGGGAGAGCATTAGGCAAATTCACCTTACAGAGTGAGTGGGGCCTCTCCAGCAGCAGAGAACTCTATCCTACTTTTCTGTCCTTCTCTCCACTTGCTGAAGTTTGTGGTCACAAGTTGATGTTACCCTGGAGTATCTGTGAACCTGTTACCATGTTCCTGCAGTTAAGGGGACGGAAATGATGACTTACTTCCAGGAGCAGTGAGGCCATAAAAAAACAGAAGGGTACCCCTTTATAGCCATGGCTACTTCCTTCCTCCTGAAAACAGGTATTGACATGTAGGACAGCATAGTCATGGTGACACTTAAGTCCTGCACCCTCTGTGGTTCACATCTCTGGACAGCTAGCCACTATTATTGAATCCATCTGTCACACTATAACATTGTACTGGAAAGAGCAGCAAACAGCCAAGGAATTTTTCCAGAACTATAACACTAGATATTCAGGAGTTCCAGTAAGAATCCCCTAACCTTCATCTAAGTGACATATGAAACCAATGTAAAAAACATAGGGCTCAAAATAAACCCAAAATGTGAAGCTGCAATTTGCTTGGATTTGTTTTCATCAGCTCACTATACTATCTCCACTTCATTATGATTTTTTTTTCTTATATGCAACTGCAGAAGCTTTACAAGTGTGTCTGAGACACCTCTTGAGGCAAGGCAAAATATTTGCCTCCAGCCTTGCTGAAATGGAACCTGAAGTTTACTTCAGGGTGTTTTTGTAAGCATCAGCCTATGGTCATGGAAATCTGGCCAGTGTTCTGCTGGTTGTATTTCTGCACCCTCAGGTCACTCTGCTGGTCCATGGAGTGTGATGCCATGGGCAGCGGCAATGGCAGTGACAGAGCTTGGAGCCAGAGGCACTACTATTGTATTAATAAATTGACACAAGTATAATGCCACATTGACATGTCTCTCTTGATCTCGGTACCAAAAAAATAACTTTTCATGCCTTTGTTCTGTAGATAGAATAAATTGTTTGGCATCTTAAAAACATACAATTCCTCTCTTCCAGCAACAGTTCCTTATTTTCTTTTTTCCTGCTCTTCCTAGGTTGAGATATTTTCTTCCCAAGATAATTTAAATCCAAAATTCCTTTTATATGGATGGGAGAGGCTTAGTTGTGCAATAACACAGTGCTCCACTCCTTACTCAGGTCTGTTGTCCAGTAGCAACTGCGGGAGCACTGCATGAGCGCTGCCTGTTGGATTGGCCCCACTGTTCAGGCCTTGCAAAAGGATCTGTTCTGCAGGGTTTGCTGGCTGATACCTGCAGCTCTGCAGCCAACAGAAAAAGCAGAAAACACCAGAACAAGTTCCATTCCTAGTGGAATCCAGGAGATTTGCATGAAAAAAAGTTGGTTTATAGGATGTTGTAAAGTCCATTAAATGAATGGGTGCTGTTTCTGTAGAAATATTTCATCAACGACGATACATGAGAAACATAAGCACCTCAGTTTCTGTAGACTGCATAATATGGGGTGGCTCTTAACTGCTTTTGGAAAAACTTCCATTGATCAGTATAATTAATGCACATTAGAGTGAGGCTCAGTACTTGCTTTCCAAATCTTAATACCTTTAAATTAACTCTATAATTTGATTAAGATACTGAAGTATTTTCTTGAAGGGAGAAACAATACCTTTGTGGTACCAAAAAAAGTTCTATTATTATATTTTATTAAATTTCAATACTTGTTAATATCTCAGAATAAAGTACTGTTGATACTATAAATACCACAGTGGTCCTCTAGCATGTCAGCTCTTCATGCTTTGGTGCCTCAGGAACTGAGGCATTTTTTCATTAGTTTGTCAAAAGTGTTTTTATTTCTAGTCTTGATAAAGTCTCTTAAAAAAAATATTTCTCAGAGGGGTAGTTAATTTTATCTTTTATCTTAAGCCAATATTTTTCATTTCAATTTCCAAGCAAATATAAGTGTTAACTCCATTAACACTTAGGAAATAGTGAAATGGTCTCCATCTATCTTCCTTGAAATCTCTACATTACCTTTGTACAAGACTATGTAGAAACACTGTTAATTTTGCTTGCAGCTCTCTGTTACCCTATTTGAAATGTTCCTTAAGATATACCTTGAATTCTCATGTTTAGGAAATAATACTCTATTTTAGCTCTAAAGTATAATACAAGTAGACTACTACACAAATTACAGTATTACTAAGTCCTAGCTACAAACTGGTTATTCATAAATGTTTTTCTCATGTTTACATTCCAATATTGGAATATTATTCCAATTTTATTATCAATCAGAATTCCATTACCATATACTTTGAAAATAACTACTTCTTAATTTAAAAATCCCAACCTTGAAAGCCAAAATTAGTTTGTATTTTCTCAATTTTTGTCCCCCAAATCTCAGTATTCAAATTTAAATATTCCCTGAAAAGAATGGCCCCATTCTCCTTTAGCAATATCCCACTTATAAGCCAAGCTCCCTCAGATGCCTTTGCCATTTAAATTGCAGTTTATTCAAATCTTGATTGCTGAAGCTTGTTGGAAAAATAATCTCTATACCAAAGAAAAACCATTTTGTGCTTATAATTTCTTGTGTTCTTTAAAGTACTCCTCCATCTGTCAGGACAGGATGCCTTTGGCGTAACCAGTTTTTTATATTTATACTTATAGGGGATATATAATGCTGATGTTCATAATTTGATGTCAGGAGAGGGTAATCATTGACTGCTTCACTTTCCTGTGCAAGACTGACTTCTTTGGTGGTATTACTACACAGAGTCTCTCCAAAATTCTTTCAGTTTTATGTTTGTATGCTGTTCCTGCTTTGAAATATTAAATCTCTGACATCACCAGGGTTCCTATCCAACAAAATTGTCTTGCTGAAAACAGGGACCTGGAACTTACATTTGGATTTGTGTGGCTCAGTGGATGACTTCAGCTGTTGCAGAAATAGTTTATGTATACAACAAGCAAATGTTTTTAATGAGAAACTGGAATAAAACCAATACTGAAGAAGGAATTTGAGAATGTTCATCATGTTGTCTGTCAGCAGTCTCATTTGCTTTAATTCCTTTATTAAAACCAGCTCTTAGTAGTTCATTATATGACATAATTTAGGTTAAAACACAACCCGCATTTATCCTGTGGCCAAGGGTAGCAGCAGTTGTATAAGTTCACTTTGGAGAGAGAGAGAAGAGCAGAAGAAGAGTGAGATAGGGTAGAAAAATCTGCAGTTTCCTTCCTAGTCCTATAGCCTTGTCACATGAAGGCATTTTCTATGTAAGCACATGCTCTGACTGTGCAGTAAATGAGTACACAGCTGCCCTCCAAGTAGGAGGGCAAAGGTTTAGTCTTATAAGTTTCCCCCACTGAAGCTCTATACTTTCTCTTCTCAAGATTAGATAGATTTCATTCTTAGGTGATGACTAACACTTTATGAGCTCATTCTCTGCCATCTGGGAATAGAAATCCTTTAACACTGGCATTTGAGTAGCTTTACATCTTTTAAGCACTTGAGAACTAATCTCATTCTCTATATGCAGTTTTGTGTGCTGGATTTTCTCGGGTGGTGGCAGAGGAAGAGTGTCTCTCCTGGCAGAATGGAGCACCCTGTAGGCCAGTCTTTACTCCCTGGTAGGAAGGTGAAGCAAAGATTTCTTGCAACTTTGGTGTCCAGTAGTTCTGCCATTCCCATCACCCTGAAGCAACTATGCTTCAAGTTTGAACCAAAAGGAAACTTCCCTTAAGGATACATCCCAAGTCTGGCCAGACTGTCAGTCACTGACTGGATTTTTAATGCTGCCGTGCCTCCAAATGTGGCTTCAGCTGCTTTCTGCAGGGCAGCATTGGGCTGTTAGTTCTGAGTGCTGACTGGCAAGCATCAAACGCTCAAGCAAACTAGTTCTGAGTTTTAATACAATCCTATAGTGTCTGAAGTCAACCACTCTAGGCAGCTTTGGGCAGTCAGAGAAATAAAAAGAACATGTGGAGATGGGCCTAGAGATATTTTGGGTGTAGTTGATGACAAATCAGATATTGTTAGACTCACCAAGTATGTCTTAGCTGGATTCTGGTCTTCTGCTCCACGACCAAGGGAGATTCTGCCATCATGACACTAACAACTTCAAGGAGCTGAGGACAGCTGGGGTCAGGAGATGGTGGCAAAAGGAAAAGGGATGCTTTTAAACCAAAGAACTAGAAATAAGAAATATTAGAACACTGGGAAGTTACCACAGTTGGTCAAACAAAGAGGAGCAAGAGAATGAAAATCTGGCAAACTTCAGGTGAGAAACTGAGAAACTATTCTCTCCTCTTGAAATCATTTTGAGCAGCAGCATATGATCCCCAAAGGCCAAGAAAGAAACTTGGTAGTTTGGGAAGTGCAAAGCTGATCTAATAGATATTAACTCCCATCTAATCTGGGGACCATTTTTTCCCAGGAACAAAAGCAATGTCCAGAGTCCCAACTGGGCTGAGCCCTGCCCTAGTGCAGCTGACAACTGAGCCCTTAATGTTGTTTCTCTGGGTAAATGGATGACAGCTGTGTATCATCCTTCCCTTGGTGACTCTTACTTCTGGCACCATTTGTTTCCATTTCATTTTAAGGTCAGTATGAATTATCTCAGGCAAACATGACTTAATAATTAAATTAATAAAATAAAATTGTGTTAAAGTAATACTATAAACTTATCTTTTGGCAATCTGACAAGCAAGGGAGGCTTTAGATCAGATTATCCAACAATTACTTTTTATAAATATACCTAAGCCATTTCTCAGTGTAAACTTGCTGATTGAACAAGCACTCAGCAGTCCCTTGTAGGCTGCAGATTCTATCTTTCAAAAAACTTAGCAAGTTTTGCTTCATGAAAGTCTTCATTAAAGACTGTGATATAACTGATTGCTTTAATATAATTTTCTACCAGAATGTTCCATGGTACACTGTGCCCTGAGATAGCATCTGAAAGTGGTTGTATGGGAGAGGTGTAGGGGGATCAGGATTCATGACTCTATGACAACTGAAAAAGCTGGGATCCCAAAGCCATAACAAAAATTATTCCCTGTGATAGGAAGTTCTGTTTGCTCTCCAAAACTGAGAGCAATAGAAAAAAAATATTTGATATCTACCTAAAAATTATTTGATATCTACCTATTGGAACTGGGAGGGAATTTCATACTCTGATCAGGGGAGGGGAAGGGGAAGGGGAAGGGGAAGGGGAAGGGGAAGGGGAAGGGGAAGGGGAAGGGAAGGGGAAGGGAAGGGAAGGGAAGGGAAGGGAAGGGAAGGGAAGGGAAGGGAAGGGAAGGGAAGGGAAGGGAAGGGAAGGGAAGGGAAGGGAAGGGAAGGGAAGGGAAGGGAAGGGAAGGGAAGGGAAGGGAAGGGAAGGGAAGGGAAGGGAAGGGAAGGGAAGGGAAGGGAAGGGAAGGGAAGGGAAGGGAAGGGAAGGGAAGGGAAGATCCCTAAACAATTATTGTTTATTAATACATGGATTTCCTAGCCAAAGACATGACAAATCACATCACAGACCATGAAGTAACTGGCCCACAGGATCATAAGGAGGAAATGAAGGCAGAAGAAGATGGGGAACACATCTCTTGAAATAGAAGAGGATGGCAACACTTCAGTCAGGACTAAGAACTGGGCCTGGAAGGCATTAACAAATGAACACTATAGGAAATTGTTTTCCAGAGTATTGCACATTGAGAAGAATCTTGTGTCTGTATTAAAATGTGCAAAAAGTGCTGTCATTTTGCACAGATGACTACCTGAGGAGCAAAGGCCAAGACAGTCGGGTCTTTCATCTCAACAGTCACAGGCAGGAACAAAAGAGATCTGGTGATCTTCTACTAATGTCATGATACAAGCTTTTTCTTCCTCAGAAGAGGATTAAGTACATTCTGACAAGTAACTTCTATCCTTCTCATAATAAGCAGTGAAAGACTATTTTAACTAAGCCCAGTAAATCAAAGATGTGTGTACACAGAGTAAAAATGCTTCTTTTTTTAAACAGTTACAAAAAGACCATCTGATTCCAATGATAATCAGCCACTCCACATGATTCCCATTAGCTCTGTCCATGGAACACCTGAACAAATGCCAAAGGAACTTGGACATGTTCCTTATTCTGCCTTTTCATTATTTTTTTTATCTAAACATCTGTTTTCCCATGTTGACGTATGAGCTCATAACTTGCAGAACAAAGAGAACCCGTGCCTTCATGTAGCATGTTTATGTAGGTAGCACTGGGTTTTTCTGACAAATTCTCCATATCAATTCCACCCTTTAGTCTGTTGTCCAAATTCACTGCCACTTTGCAAGGAATGACTGAGAGTCACTGAATGCTTCTGTAGTGGGGAAAGTTTTTCAAAAAATAACCAGAAACTAAGGCATAATTTAATGAGGTATATTGGTTAAATATAGCTTTATAAGGAAAACATGATGGTGATTACTTCATGAATAGCAATGCTATGACCACTTCACAGATCATGTCTATTTAGCTGCACAACACCATAGCATTTTCAAAACAAATGTAGGACTTGTGCCCTATTTTGAAGCTTTTACAAGTATTCGCTTTTCACCGATCACAGGGATCTCTTGCAATACCCCAGGCTAAGTATGTGTGTGATGTGTGTGTAACAGCTCCAAAGGACCAGGGCCTCTTAAACACACTGTATTTAACATCATCAGATCCTTTGGAATGTCTCACATACGGAAAACTATGAAAAGTTGAAGTGCTTGCAGATCAAATAAGTGAATTTAGGAAAAAAAAAGATGACGGATAAAAAAGGTTAGAGATTACAAAATAGAGTACAAAGTAGAGTTGCTTTGGACTGTAATGTGATTTGTGCTAGTCCTGCTGGTGTTGGCTTTTCTTTGTTTACAGTATGAATACTGTAAGCCCCCTACAGCAAAACTACAATCTAGAGTTGAAAGAAAGTTAGATTCAATGTTAAGCATTTAAATATTTTTAAAAAATTTAACAGTTTACAATTTTCTTGCAGTTAATTTTATTTTTTTTTTTAGAGTTTACATAAAAACAAATATCTTAATTTTTTTTCTTCCATCCTTCTCAATTACATAAGCAGATCTTGAGATCGAGAAAGTGGAAGGCAGAGAGGGAGAGCAAGATGATAAACGACGCAAGAGTTGTAGCAGAAGGAACCTTGTAACAAATGAGAGAATGAGTATCATCAGGTTAAGGTTAGGACAGTGAGACAGTAACAGTATGGATGTACAGATTTGTGGCCATTAATACAGAAGTGCAGGATACCAAATGTAGCTCTGTGAATTCCTTCAGTAATATAAACAGAGTGTCAAACACTCTGTGAAATAATGTCAGGAGTGTGGCACCTGGCTCCAAAGAGAGGAGACAGGCTGCTGTGGGCAGGCTGCTATCAGAGACCATAGCAGGACACAAGCTCCAGCACTGGCTTCAGACTGCTGGGGCTTAACAAAGTTCTTGCAGACCCTGGTGGCACAGGGGTGGATTGAGTAGCAGCGAATGGGGTTTCAGAGGATTTGGGCGGGCTTCTTGTGATTATTCATGCAGAAATTGTTTCCTCAGCTCACTTTAGGGAACCTGTATTTTCCATCAGGGATTTTTGGAGATGCCCATTTCCATAAAGTTTACTGCTGGAAGGCTGAAAATTTAACCATAATTACTAGCATTTCTGCCAAAAAAGACAGTCATAATTTCAAATATTAGCTGCCATCGACCCATCAGCTACAACTACTCATATATCTTTCCCACCCAGGAGGGGAGCTCAAATGCCAGTTTAAGCTGACTCTTGTCCCATGGCAAAGACAGACGTTAAGAGCAAGGGATTCTTATATCATGTTTACATACAGCAGATACAAAGGAATTTAGTTTGTACATTTTTTTGCCAAGCTTTGTTTCATCTGAGATGAAATGCATTGCACTGAGAGGAAGCATTCATGCTGTGCAGTTTCATGGGAAGACTGGAGAGTTGAGATCCCTGTTTGCTGGACAGATGGGCTCACCTGGAGAGTAACTGACCATGCTGTCACTTCTTCACTGAGTCAGCACGTGTGGCCAGCTGGTGCCAAACTGGGCAGGAAAAGCCTTCTCAAATACCTCACAAATACCTCGAGATCTGTTTCTATGCCTTGTCTTAGGGTGGCACTGCACTGACACTCTCTGCAGCACCCTAACAAAACAGGTTGAGGAGCTAAAATAATGCTTAGATATTTGCATTCTCCTCTGCTGGTTTCTGATAAATTGGCTACTGGTCCCATTGCCTCTGAAAGGGCAAGGGGTATTCCATTGCAGTGGTGCTGAGTCTCTGCCAGGTCACCAGCCTCCACAGAAACCTACAGCAGGACTCACCAAGTGCAAATGTTTTGGGTCTAGACTCTGAAGAAGACTTGAGTTGTGTATATGTAGCCGTACAAACTTATGAATCTGATTGTAGCAAGCCCTGCAGAAACACAGTTAAATGCTGCCCCTGCCCTAGGAGATGTTATACACAATTTGGGAGAAAACAAAATGAAAAGTGGGAGAGGAAAAGCATTAAATAATGGGACCAAATATTTATGTAGTGACTATAAGCAGCTCAACTCTAAAAGATTCAAACAAGATTAAACATTAGAAAGAAACACTTTGTAAAAGTATGGATAATTTGGGAAAGATTGCTTGGAGAAAATTAGTGTTTCATGCAGTTCCATGGTTCCACAGATTTGTATCATTCCCAGATGTTCCACAGGTTTCACATCTGAGATCCTCCTTGAAAAAGAGTGTAAAAGAGAAGGATAGTTCATTGCAAATAATTCAGAAAAGATAAAGGGGCACCTTAAGGGGGACAAGAAAACAAGAAACTTAGCTATTGAATGCTTTCACAAAAAATGTACATGCAGTGGAATCCAACAATTTTTATAAATCTGTTTTCATGCTCTCTGTTTATATTTAGGGTTGATTTACGCTTTTATTTCAATTATAGCAGTTGTAGTACAAATTCATTCTCATAGTTTGGTTCCAACTGCTCCGTTTTGATTTATAAAAACCCCCACCACAGACAATGAAAAGTATCCCTCTCTGTTCTTTAAATAGCCTTCTGTTCTGTTCACTCAGAGTGCTGCACAATTATAGTCACAGCTCTGTTAATTAAGAACATGCTGTTATCCTCAGCACTGCAAGAAATGAAGTTCCTGATAGATAAAGTTTTGAGGTACCTATCTCCCATGAGGGCTTCCAATGAAAGGAAATGTGGGTGACTGATGATGTAAGTGCTTTGCAGCATGGCTGAGAACGCTGACCCCATCTCTTTGCACCCTTGGGTATTCTAATAAGAGTGGTGGTCCTCCTGCAAGCGCTCACTGCACAACACAAGGTTTCAAATTGGATTGTTCATAACATGTGTTGAGTTGTGAGAAGTTCCACAGCTACCCTTCTCTTCTCCTTTCTCTATCCTTCCTTGCTTCTGGGATATATTGTACATAAAGTTCCAGCAATATGGGGATATAGGAGCTTCATGCTTTGGAGATCTCATGCCTAAATAAGTGGTCCAGGACATGATTAAGTTCCAACTAATTTTATATATCAGATAATATAAACAGCTTTATGTAAAGTTATGATGATTATAATCCCACAGTGAAACTGTCAGCAGCACTAAATCACATTTAAACCTCAATAGTTCCTCTTACTGTTATTTTCCTGCTATTTTCCTTCATGGTTTGGTCAGTATAGATGCTTGGATGTGAAATTATAAATATGACAGATATATGAATATTTGTATCACATAAGGTTTTATGTTTTGATTTAAGAAGAAAGAAAAGCTATGCCTCCTAAAGTCAAGATTCTCAAGACAGGATTGTTGGTGGACTTGTTGCATAAAAACATTTCTATGTCAGCCTCACAGCACCCACAGCAATGAACAGGGCATGAGGAAAGATAAGCAGAAGTTTCTAGCCAATCAGCCTTCTCTTTTTTATCTTTTTTGTCTTTCTCTCCTTCCAGATGCATGAAAGGGAGAGCACAATGGTTAGTTCTTAACAAACCAAATTAAAACCCAGGCTAATCTCCTGATCCTTATCAGGACAATGACACAGCAGCACACTATGCTTAGAGGAATAAAGGCTAATGTTTTATAAATATATGTATATGCTTCTGGGACAACTATTTATGATGAAGAGATACTTGCTTCCTATATGTGATAGAAATTTTATCATGCAAAAAATTATATTGTGCAAGACCTGAAGTACATTTACTGACACTTAGATTCCCCATCGGACTGCACAGATAATTTAGAATTATTACATTCTAAATTCTAAATACTAAATTCTTCTTATTCATGTTTGAAGTCCAACAGTCTAATGTTACATACTGAAGTAGGTGCTATTAAACACTTCATGTTGTATTTCACACTGGCATGAAAGCTTGATTCTTCAAAAAGTAATATATTTTCTCTTGGACATAGCTATTTCTGTTAATTACAAAGCAGGAGGCTGGACTTGCTAGTGGATACTTTCAAAACCTGACCTTTGGCATACACTTCTTTTGAAATTCCCTTAATTCACAAATTCTGAAACTCCTACTCATATTGAACAGACTTCAGCATAAATAAGTGTCATGTCTCTCAAGCTTTCACTAGATAACCAATGGAAAAATGGTTTAACAGTCTCTTTTTGATCCTTCTGATCTATGGAATGTCTTCAAAATTAGATGTGGGTAAAATTTCTACCAACATATTAATACCATCAGTAGTAATAACATCAACAAAGCATCAGCTGGCATTATCTGGTTTTTGCCAAGAGACTTGTTATCATAATAAAGAAATGGAAGACCTGTTTACTTTGAGGTGTTCATGAAGCATTTGAATTTCTATTCAGAGAGCCATATTAAGCAAATAGGTTATATTTCACATTAAGAGTGAAGAAGATCCCTGTCCTGACAGAAGCTGATCATTGTCTAAAGAGTGTTTCACAGAAGAAAAGATAGAAACAGGACAGAGGAAATTTTAAAATAAAATATTGGAAAGAAATGGCTTCCTAATATACCATATAAACAAAATAACCCAGCCAGCTAGGGAAAAAGAAGCCCAAATCCCACAAGACAAAAGAAAAAGAAAAAATGGGGTTACAAAACTCACTAGTGTCCTTTGCAGAACATTTTTAAGGTACCAAAGAAGAACAGTTTCGATCTTCTCAGCTGAACAGCTAATAAAGAAAATACAAGATGGTACAGCATCTCCTGTGTGGGAGTTTGAGAGATTTGATTCAGAAAGTATCAAAGAAAAATAAGAATGGAATTCAAATGTCATATAATTTATAAGTAAAATGGTCTTTCATACCAGAGCTCAGATCTGGAAAATAACTCAGGCTGTGACTTTTTGCAATGATCAAGCTATTTCCTACTATTTCCTTTGTCTTGTCTTTTCCCAGTTGGACCATTTTTCTTAAACAGTAGACAAATAATAACAGAATGGAGCACATTGTAGTGAAATTAGAGTTCTCCATCAGCTAGTCTATTTTATGTTTCTTACACCATGAGGTGAACTTTACTGTAACTTCTCTGGCTCTATGAACTTCTATAAAGGAAAGAGGGAGCTAATGAGAACAGTAGGATGAATGGCAGTACAAATAGAGCAAATGTCAAGATTCATTGTAAAGCATACCATGGCTTTAAATCTATCCCAAATTTTCCAGACTTGTATGAGTTTCTCCTGTTACAAAAGGCCTAAAAGACTTCAACACTGAAAGAAGAATTCTAATTGATTGATTCACATTAGCAGTGGCTATTCATGTGAGACAGTAAAAGGAAATATTAGTACTCAAACATCATAACACTTGCTCAAATTAGACTAGTTTCTGCTATTGTTGAACTGCTAGATCCCTAACCATTATTTTACTCAATTTTTTTTTCAAAAAATACTCCATAATGAAAGAAAAGCATACACTAGGTATTATGTACTAACTAAATGTGTAAATAATAAGACAAACTTTAGTATTGCTACCTAAGATTTTTTGAAATGTCTGTGTCTTGAGAATCAGTTATTCAGCTTTTAGCTCCTGCTTTTCTTGATGTTCCCGGTCCCATGGCTGCAGTACTGATCAGGATGACAGGATTACATTGGATAAGCAATACCTGCCATCTGCTGGAAGGATATTTTCTAGCACTGATGAGGCTGGCATTGTTTGGGTAGGTGGCCAAATACAAAGAAATTGAATTAACAGCATTCTAGAAATTGTTGAGAAATTGAAATTCAATCCGCAGTGTAATAAAGACCTTCACATGTTGTTTACTGTTGGAGAAATGAGTCACAGCAAAAATGATTTCCAGACCAATCTAATGGAACAGGACTAGAGACTTCATCAAAGTACTAATCCCCTTCTCAGTATGGTATCCCACAATTCTACCACTGCTACTACAGAAAAAGAGAAAAAAAAAAGGCAAAAAAAGAGGGGGAGGGAATGTTAGTAAACCCCACTAAACCCTATTTTCTATTCAAAGCATTTCAAAAATGCAATTTTCCTCTATCCACTCTGTAATCATTTGCCAGAAACACAGAATACAGCAGTACTGCATACTTGAACAGAAAAGGGTCTTGGTCTTCTTATTTTACACAAGTAAAGCATTTCAGTTAACCATGACGATGAAACATTTTAGAAAGGGAATCAAACTCAGTGATCCTGTAATCATATTACAGACAGGGATGTCTACTGTCACATACATGTATTGCATACAGATAAACCTCCACAATATATATCTTTGGGATTTTGACAAAACACTGCTATTTGTCTGTGCTTTTTAATGCCCTTAAAAGTATTCCATTAGGCTTCAAACTGACATTTCCATGATGTGAATGAGTGGAGTGAAATGCTATAATTACCCGAGCTAACAGAAATTGCACACTGCCTTTAAAGCTACTCTTTGGTAGCAGCAGTACATTACCTGTTTAATACATTAGTGTGCTGTAGTAGGACTTGTAGTACTATTATGACAATTATCCATCACTTCTGAACCCAATTCCCTCTTATCAGCAGCATATAATCTTGCCATACATTAATAGCTCAGTCTGGAATTTTCCATGCTGGATGTTTGCCTCAGGACAATTTTGTAGAGAACTTCAGTCAAAAGATTTCAGCTGTTTCTGAAAACACAATTAAGGAGAAAAAAAAAAACCAAAAAAAACAAAAACCAAAATCAACACACTGTTTTGAGCATGTTAAAATATTCTGGCAGCCTTTTCTTTTAGTAGCTATTGTACATTCATCCTTTGGTACAGGGATTTCCTGTTTGCAAGGTGGGTGGCCATTTATCAAAGGTAAACTTCTTGCTATCTTCACAAAATTTTATCAAAGCCTGCCCATGTTATAAACCTTGAAGCCTTTGTATAACATGTTTCCAGCAGATATGGCAGTACATCCACTCACTCCAGCCTTGGGCTGCACACTACTTTCACAGCCTTTCGGGCTCCAAGCTGACATCATGGCTGGCTGGTCCTGGCCTGTGATCTGAAACCAAGTATACAATTTAAACAGTCTCCACACTGAGTCCTGGTGGTATGGGACAGAAAAAAGGGACCTGGCCAGAACAGAAACGCTATGGTAATTGTGGGTGGCGTGGCATGGCGTGGTGTGTGGCGTGGTGTGGTGTGGTGTCTGGTGCAGAAGGTGCAGCATGAGAGGAAAGTTGGGATGGATTACCAAGGCACTGAGAGTGGTGGAATGGGAACAACCAAGAGAAAAGAAAAGGTTGGTGTGGTTGCCTTAGACCTAGTTCAAGGTGGGGTTGAGATGAAGATCTAGAGGAGCGTGAAAGTGAACAAATAGGTTGGTAGGAAGGAGATATGAAAGGGAGATGGATTTAAGTAGTGATCAGATACGTTGGAAATAGTGGCAAATGTCTAGGAAAAGACACTAGAACAAGTAGTCAAGAGCAGATGACAATCTAAAGGAGAAGATTGGAAATCATGGTGAATGGGGAAGCTGAGAAAGAAAGACTACAGGAGTTAGGAGGGAAGAAAAAGTATGGGTAAGACAAACATGAAAACATAAGCTGAGGAATGAAAGGAGGCCGGTCTCTGAGACAGGGGGGAGTAGAGCCAGGATTTAGTTGGAGCAGAGATTAGTACTGGCTTGAGAAGTCTGTCAGACTGAGTATTCTCAGCCATCATTTATTTCAAGACTCCTTGGTCAATTTGGGACATATGTCTCAGTGGACTTTCTAAGGCATGCACTGTAGGCTGGGTATCCCCAAGTGATGTCATTACACATTATCTTTTGCTCCTGTTTTATTCACTCACCTGCTCTGATGATGCATTTACTACTAGTGTAGTAAAGGAAACAGATTCTTTGCTAGCTAAAATGTGCTTTTAACAGAGGTGAATGAAGAATTTAATTCAGTTAACTTACCACCTATCAAAGACAGTCTGTTTTTACCATGGCTATATCCAGGTATTTCCACAGCCCTTAGGAAGGCTCTGCATGTGTGTGTATGCATGCATTTCTCTTAGGTTACCTTTCCTTCACAGAGTGGGAGAGAGGCATGAAGGAAGAGACAGTGATCTATCATCTCAAACTGTTTTTAGACATGCCATCCTCATTATTGCATGGTGCTTTAAATATGAACCTCAAGTTTTTTCATATTTCTTCTGTTGTGAAGAGAGCTGAAAAGTATAAACTCACATTTGGAGAGCCAGCACATTGAGAACCACAGACTGGAGAGGACAAGATGCATGGGCAGAGCTGTGGGCAGCTGGCAGTGAGCACAGGCTGACTGGAAGTTGCTGCATTTCTTGCACTGGATAATATGAGGAATCCCATTCAGTCCCTGGCCATGCACGTACCTTGCTGAGAAAAGAAATCTGAAGAGTTCCCCCCCTCCCAGTTTACTCATAATTTTTGAAGACTGCATTGGTCTCAGGGGCACTCTACTGATAAACCATTAGTAATTAATTATTTTCAGATTTTAATAACAATGATTAGAATATCAGTAATTTTGTGACTGCAGAAATAGAGAGATATAATTTTCTCATGCAGCTGATGAATGGAGAGAAAGTAATGCAGACATACTGCATAATGCCCCTATCCACTGAAGACTGTAATGAAAACGCTCATCTCCATAAGAGTAAGAGGAGAAAATGTACATGAGATTAAAGGATACTTGGTCATGTGTATAACATTATGGATGAGTGGGTTTAGAATAGATAGGTATCCATTGCTCCCTGAAAAGCTGCATATGAAATATCTAATGTCCTATAGAATGTATGTTTTGCCAACTATTTAAAATATTTCAAATACCTAAAATACTTGTATTTAGAGTATAGCTTCTATACTTTTAAGAGAGCCTTATTCCACAACTGATCTTTATAGCCTTTCCACTGGATTCAGAGCAAATGTGAAAGAACAACCAATGTTATTCAGTGACAGACAAGGCAGTATTTTGAGCTATGTGGGTGATGTGTGTACTTAAAGCCTTCCATTGCTTTCTGGTAGCAAAGGTTCCTGGGCATCAAAACTTTCCCAAGTGGTCAAAACCAGAGTTTTATAAATGTCCTCTATGTTCTAAGCTATTTTCTTTCTTCTTTCTCAGTCCATGCATGCCTGTTCCTGTCTTGGGTTCATGTGAGTGCAGAGTCGTGTGGTATTGCTGCCTAGTACTCAGAAAGAGCTGTGCTCTGTCTTATGTGCTGCAGCTAATTAGTGTCAAAACAAAAAGAGGAACAAAACCAAAAAGAAAAATAATGACATCTTGAAACTATTCTTACAATTATTTTTTTTTTTTGGTAGGATCAAAAAATAATTCACTCTCCTGGACGAGTATCAGGAAAAGAGAATCCAAATCACACAAATACACTTCAAATGTGGGGTGATGTATAAAATGCATAAAATTTCTCCCCCTTCACCTCCTAGCTGGCACTATTGAGGCAGAGGAAAAAAAAACTTTTTAGAGTCACTTGGAACTTGCTGCTGCTTCTCTGTAGCCCAGCTTCTGGATGTTTGAGCTTAAATTCACAGACACATGCCAATACAAAACCCCATATTGAGTTCAGTGGGATCATTTGTGACATTTTTCTTCTTGGTATGATTTCATGCTTTTGGCAAGTCTTTTTGCCTCTCTCCCCATTAAGAAGCATTTCAATTCCCTGGTCTCTGGGTAGTTCATCTTTGTTGTAAACTCCTCCCACTTTTTACAATAAGGCCAAATTTTCAAAGCCACCAAAGTGTTCAAGTTAGGAGAGAGGCATAAAAGGGGTAAGGGCACGGCAAATATATTTTGGAAAACAGCACCAAGTACCTGTGTAGAGAACTGACTGCATGTGCACAGGATTCAAGATTTCTGAATGTTGTGCCTGGGACCAAGGATAACATGACAAAGGATTATTTGCTCAGTAAATATTTCTGAACCAAGTAAAGGTGATAGGAGATATCCACCAATATTTCTCTTAAAGGAAGTATGGTCTCATGGACAGAAACTGTCCCTTTTGTTCTGTTTGTACATTACATATGCTATTGGGTTTCTCAGGGAATTCAATTAGCAATACAAAAAATAAGCAGTTGAAGAACTTAGATGATACGAAGTTCATTTAAGTAGTTAAATTGTAGCCCCTTTTTTGTTCCTTTTTAAATTCTGCACTTGCAAGGAATGTTCAGCAACACATAATGTTCAAGATGTGGAAGTCTAACGTGAATTTTACCAAAAGACAACTTGAATGGAAAAGACTACATTTTTAACACTGTCAGATTGTTAGTCCTGAGTAAAAATGCAAATACAATCAGCACATTCCTCAGAAAACAAAAAGTGTGAAGTCCTGCTATTCTTTTTGTTGGCTTATGACTGAGGGGATTAATGCAAGGAAGGTGTGATGAACTACACCAGTCCAACACTTGGTCTTTTTTCTCTCGTCTCTTTTCACCTGGTTTTTCTACTTGATTCCACAGCGCAAAGCTTTCTAGGTGATCCATATCATTCTTCAATGCTGGATAAAGCTGCTGACTGTCTTAGAGCAGACAAAATTCATTAAATGGATTCAAGTTCGTAAATCCTATTTTCTAATGCTTTGCTGCAGCATCTTAACAATACATCCACTGTTCCTAATCAGTTACTTCTTATTAAAATGTCACTTAATTGATTAGGAATCATGATAATAAAAGGAAATAAGTTATTTTTCATGTCATTATTACTCTAAATGCAGGTCTCACTTTTCCCTTACACCCTAGTATATTGCTACCATGGTTGGTGAAGTGTGCACAAGGGATTAGATAAAAGTTTTCTTTTTAAGCTATCCCAAACAATTTTCCAACACTGCAACTCTCTGACTACTCTTCATTCTCCTGATCGGTCCTTCTCCAGTACCACAGCATCTTCTCCCCACTCCTGAGGATTAAACTACTCTAGTTCTCCACTTCTTCAGAAGACAGTTCCAAAAGCTGCATTTCTGCTGTAATTTTATTGAGGCTTGGATAGTTATCAGTCTAGACAGACTATTTAATCAGGATGGAAATGTGCCAAGTACTCCCTAGGAGCCAAGACTGATATGAGAGCTCTAAAGAAGAGCCAAAAATGGAGTACATTGAGGCAATTTTTTTTCCTTATTTCAGGATGTCGTTCTTCTTTAAATCATATAACAGATGGAGCCTCTTTCTTCCTTTCCTCAGCCAGCCTGATCCATTCAAGTGTTTGGGTCCTCTGTACAACTGTAACAAAAAGCAATTTTGCAGTGGTGTCCCAGAAGGGATGCATAAAGGGGATGCCAGTGTACCTAACCCCACCAAAACAAAAATTAAATAATACATCAAAAGAGATATTGACCTGCCCTGAACACTTTGCACTTGTTCTATTAAGAGTATAGAAATTTGACAGAAAATAAACCCTTTGTGTTCCAGCTGGTTCTCAGAGATCAGGGAGGCTGGGTGTTGCTGGGTTTAATTTCTGTGATTATAACCAGTTCAGCACTCTATGTTTGGTCATGTTCAGTAAGAATTTGATGAGCACAGGTTCACAAGTAGTGCAACTTCAACAGTATGAGTTGAGTCTAATCAATAACAATGTGTGTGAGCAAGATTCAGGAATAGTGTGATTTACCACTCTGATACTGGAGGTCTGGCCAAGTTCAGTAAGAGCTTACTTGATGCAGAGTCACAAATAGAATGGTTTATTGAAGAAACAGGAAAACAAGTTTTGGATTGACAGTGGTAAATGCACTAATTGCAGAGAGTTAGTATGTACAGCAACCAAAGGTACAGTAACAGGGATCTATTATAAATATGTATATGTATATATATATAGATGAAAATAAATATTCCTGGAACTGCTCCCATATAGATGTTCACCTAAATGCTTCCCTTTGGGAAGGAGGAGAGACACAGTCCATTGACTGATCCCAGACAAGCAGAGGTGTTTCCCCCCCTCTCTTATATTTTTTTCCTTTTTTTTTCTGCCTCAAACCCCTCTTCTTTTATACAGTAAGTTTTAGCCCAAAAGGAGGGAACAATTGCATGTTACTGGTGAGGATTGGTGACTGTAACAACACATGTAAAGCATGTTCTCTTTTCCCTTGCATTCTTACTGGGTGAAAGTTAATAAGCAAACCAGGCTCCATGGCAGTTCTGGCTACTTTCACTCAGAATTCTTAGTTGACAGAAAGAGTAAAATAAACACTTTAGTCTTCCTCCACCTACAAAAGAGGCAGTAAACGCTGTCTGACATTTTACCAGAGAGCTTTTTCATGCATACTTATTTCCTTAAAGAACCAGATTTGTAGCAAGTCTTCTTTGACAATGTGAAAGGAAGGGTGAAGCCAATGGCTGGTCTGGAGGCACGGGTGCTCTTCTGTGCTTCAGAAGTGGGGCCTCCACTTTGCTCTGAACATCGTTCAGTTGTTAGGCCTTACTTGAGCCAGGTGCTCAGCTCATGGTTTTCCCAACCAGCCTCAGCAATCCTTCACCAGCTTAAGGCAAGTCTTGTAGCAGGTCTGATGATTTATGATAACACAGGTAGGATGAAAACTAGATGTAACATGCACATGGAGTAACACTAGAAAAGGCTACCAAACTTTCAAACTATACTATTTAGGGTTTTATTCAGTTATATTATATATTATAGCATTATATCTTTTATAACAAGAAGTAGCTGCGAATGAATTACAGGAGCTATGGAATTAGAAAAGGGCAAGAGTGCAGGCATAACCCTGGAATGAAAAACATGGCAGAGTCATAGGGAACTGAAAGGTCTAGGAGGAAGGTAAGTCAGAGGATAAACAGATGAGGTTGCAGAAATGGCAGTAAAAGAACCAGGACCAACAAGAAAGGAAAAACTTCTACTATCTACTCCAGAGCATGCAGCATGTTATTTGTGCCCTGTAGAATAAATGAACAATCTGTTGGCCTTTTAAAAAAATGTCTCTCCATTATTGTTCAAATGCTACTGCAAGAAATGGAGTATTTCAGGATTTATCAGAGAAAACATGGAGAAAAATGGCCACCATTAATATAACTACTCTAAAAACCGTAACTGTTGGAAGCACTTTGGCACCTGCATAACAACCACCTTGGATTTTAATAGGAATCCATTGTCTTGTAAAGAAATGTTATTTCTTCCCTAATGCACACAGACTGCTGATGTACTGAGAATATTTTCTTACTGTTTCTAAGTGGAATTCCCAAAAGAATATCCTACACTTCATGAGAGGATTTGAGAGTATGTTTTTAATACAGGAAACAGAATGATTACTTTAGACACAGTAAAAAAGGAGAAGCAATTGTTGAATAGTCTGCACAAATGACACATAATAAACCTAATTATCATAAAAGTTATTCCTTAGGTTAGCGGACTACTCTTTTTTTTTTTATTTACTTCAAAGGGACTTTATAAATAGAATGAAAAGAAAGAAGGAAAGGGGATGAGCAGAATTTTCTTAAGGTCAAAGGCCATAAGTAAGATGTTCTGATGGCATAGAGACAGCACAGCTGCAGGCAGAAAGTTGGAATGCTGCTCAGAAATACAGTGTACAGTCGTCAGTGATTGCCAGCGATCCCACTGGTTCATGATCATGGAAATGCCTTGAAAAATACTGGAATTCAACACTTGTGACTTTTTAGGTCTTCATTTTTTTAAATGAAACATGCCTGTTCATCTTTCAGAAGCTATAAAATGTTTCTTAAAGCTCAACACACAGAAAAATTAATTAATAGTGAATATGGTAAAATGGAACTAAAGGGAAGTGTTTATGAATTTGGGTCAAACTTATGACTAAAGGTTTCAGTTGCAAGACAGGGTGGAAAATCCATATAGATTGAAACAGTTAAGCTTCTTTGCAATAAAAATATTTCTGTTCAGACATGCGAAAAGTTTGAAAACAAAAACTTTTGTTTCAAAATAAAATTTTCTCTTTTTAAAAACTAAAGAAAAAGACTAAGCAAAAGACATAAATCTAAAAAGACATAAATAACACTAAAAATACATAAATTCTAAAATTTCTTTGCAGAAAGGAAGTCTTGCTTTTGTCCAGGTTTAGCTTTCAGCCCGAAGTATCTGTTTTGGTCTCAGCTTTCTTTTCTTTCTTTTTTTTTTTTTTTTTTTGTTTGTTTTTTTGTTTGTTTGTTTGTTTGTTTTTTGGGTTTTTTTTGTTTTTCTTTTTGTTTTGTTTTGTTTTGTTTTGTTTTGTTTTGTTTTGTTTTGTTTACATGCTGGTTTCAGGCTCTAAAATCTATTTTCTCAGTGTAAAATTTACTGCTTTCTCAATATTTTTCCATACTTACAGGGCTGGGTCATATGCCTTAAAAGAAGACTCAGTTTTGGTTAGGCTGGAAAAGAGAAGACTGAGAGGAAATTAACTACCATCTTCAGCTAACCAAAGAGTTGCAGAGAAAATAGCCATAGACTCTTCTCAGATGGGCAAAACATAAGAGGCTGCAAGCCACATCACAGGACATTCCAGCTGGAGATAAAGATAATAATTTTCACATGAATGTGGACAAGTATTGGCACATGAAGCTAGAGAACCTGAAGAATCCCCATTCTTGGAGACTTTCAAAACCTGATCGGGCAAGCCTGAGCACCCTGATCAAACTTCAGAATTAGCCCTACTTCTTGCAGGCAATGGGAATTCATCAATTTAATTTACTCTGTTTTTCTAAAAGTGAATGTTTTGCACAGTAGTGCTCTGGGTTAGATCAAAACAATACACAGAATGATTGAGTAACAGCTACATGACTACCAAAAAGCACTGGTCTGGCAGCTAGTGCACACATTCCACAGAAATCCAAGTGGTATTTCATGCTCTACTTTAGACTCTCAGGCTGAGCTTGGCCAATTACGAGGAGGAAATGTGCATCCTGAGCTTGGTTTGGACCACACCAGCTAACTTTCCAACCAAAGCTCAGGCAGCATGCTCAGGATATTTTACATTAAGCACTGTTGATGAGGTTTGGACCTACACAACCCTCATGTGTTGAAATATCTTCATAGACCCTTACATCACACAGCAAAGTGTGCAACTCTCAATCTCATTCGATAAAAACTTCTCTCTGGCAAGCTGCAACACAGCCCTCACATTGTGTCTGACAGCTTGACCTAAGAAAAAACCTACAAAAAAGCAGCAATTATCTCTCAGGGTCATAGGAACATCACATGGTACCCAAATGAGACCCAGAGGCACAACCTATTCAGTATGGACACAGTTCATCAGTTAAAGCAGTGTGAGTGTGAGCCAGAGTGTGCCACCCCAGAGTCAGGAACTGAAACAATCCCTGGGATTGTTTTATTGAGCACCATAGACACATATATTATAGACACTACAGTCTTTCAGAGAGTCAGGTTTCAATTAGTTTTAAATGAGGCTGAAGTTTTTAATCTGTATGGGAATAATGTCTCTCTGAAGCAGATTTTAAAACCAGGAGAACTTTTTTTTCTGTTCGATTTTCTAAAAAGTCTAATTTGTATGCAAATTTTTCAATTAAGAATAATTAAGAATGCCAAATCAAGTGCGCAGAAGTTAGGAAATACCATCTCTAGGACTGACGTTTCAGACTGAATTCACATATGTTCTATGTATTATTCATAGTTTCATTATTGACTGGTGGGTTTTTCCTTCTCCCATTGGACTATACAGCTTTCCATTGACTAAAAAAGGGGATGGAAAAATACATGATACTCTACCTCAGGCAATGGGTTTGTTTTTCTGGGTTTCCAAGTTTACAGCTGCCAAGCACAGGTCTTTTCTGTGGTAGACCTCACAGCCAAGGGTGCCCAAGCTTTGCAGCACGCTGCTACATGAGCCATCAGGGAGAACAGGATGAGATTAGGCTTCCTTTGCATGACTAAGGTGCTGCCTCGGGTTTTGGCTTTAATATTTTTCAGATTCTGTACTGCTTTAGTGCATACTTCTCAGCTTCATATTAGGGGATAGTAAGCTCTCTTCACAGAGTAGGTAGGCAAAACAATTCCTTCTCTAGCTGGGGACCAAGAACAACCTATCCAAATCTCAGGCCCAAGAGCATAAACAACAGTGGACTGAAGAGAGAAAAACAAGAAGGATGGGACTTCATGGGCTAAAGCTGTAACTGGACAGTTAACTCCAATATGCTAATGGACCAGAACTTTAAAATGTGTGAGATCTCGGGACTGGTTGTCCATTTTGTGACCATTTTGGGTTCATCTTGGTTGTAGCCTTGGCTGGACTCTTGTGCTGCCCAAGGGGGATCTATTGAAGCCTCCTAATGAATATCCACTTTATTCTTTAGCTCCATCTAGTCTCTGTTCTAGGCCAGTCCACAAAAGTCATTAAAGGTGTGCTGCACTGAAAGCTCACTGAAAGAGACACATTTTCCTTTGTAACTGTAATTTCCCTGAGCTGATTTAGTATTTTGGAATATTTCCACCTACCTCTGGGACAGAATGGCAGAAAACAGTCCAAGCCTGTAACAAAATTATTTACAGCAGGACATACCAAAAGAACTTGAATATGTCTGTACTGACATCTACACTGACATCCCAGCAGTTTTCTGACCCTTGCTAGCTCAGGTACTGACAGCATAGGACAGTGAGCAACACAGACTGCAGTGCTACTGCAGGCTAAATGTATAAATGAGCCTGCATGACTGGATTCTGTAACTGTATTGCTAATAAATGAACCACATGGTTTAAAGTTAACTTTAAACTGTGCCACTTCTATGAACAGCAACACCTCTTGATTAAAATGCTGTATTAGAAAAACTATCTAGCCTATGAAAAAAAAAAAAAACTGTGAAAACTCTCCAAACACACATATTACAGGAGACATTTAATGTACACTTAATACAATTTTATACAACCAATTATATGAGCTAATAGGCCTATAATTTGGTGTTTGCTTCCCATTAATTCAAGGAGTTTTTTCTCAGGTGGATAGCAAGTCTTTGCAATTTATTCTTCTCAGTGTTTAGGGCTGACAGAAATTTGAACATGAATAGTCTGCCAAAGTGTTCTTCACCTCCCAAGGACTGAGCTCTATCTGTCATAATGACAACTTAGCTTTAATGACTAAACACTGCTTATGGCAAGGTTTAATGAGAACAGACTTATGCATTGTACAGGGAATTAAGTTTAGTATTTTTAGCAGAATGTTTCTGTATTTGAATTATATGATTATGTACAAGAATGTAAACTAAAATGAAAAATAATGTAAAATTGAGAAAGACTTTGAAGAACACATTACCCCTTAACAGTGAATTTTGATTTAGGATTCTGTCTCAGCTCAAAAAGCTGACCAGACCAACAGGAAAAAAAATAAGGTGAACTTTGAAGGTCAGAGAGGGACATGGTTTACTCATATAATGAGCTCTTCCTTTTCCCTTAGGAAAAAAATCCTTCCAAAAGCACTGCATCAGAAAAAATGTCACTGTTCTAAGTCTTGCTTTGACCACTCTGAGAAGGTGATTGAGCACTAGCCCAGGTTCACCGGCCATGTCCCAGGTAAAAAAGCTCTCAGGGGACAAAATTTTTTTGCAACATGCACCTTCCTTCAGCAACCCACTTCAAGCTTCTCTCCTAAATGAGCTCTGTGCTTTGTCTCTCTCCCAACCCCAAATTTATGTGGGGACTTTGCCCCAACTACCCCAGACTCTGTGTTGGATGAGACCATGAGTTCCTGGCTATGACTCAGATAAACAGGTCCTCATGTAAATTTAACACAGTTGTCTTGGGGTGATTTTATGATGATTAGTCTATTCCCTGATTGCATGCTTCATGACCAAAAATGGTTGCTCTAGCTTTAAGGTGGGTCTGGAGGGAGAAGGGAGCCTTGAAGCTCTTCAGTGGGCTTTTCCAAAGCCTCACCCCCAGGTGTCCCTGCCATGCAGTCTGGGTTTTTGCTTGCCTAGCGTGGATTTTTTTGTTAGGCCAGGCAAAAGTTTTTTTCTTTGTCCTTCCTGGACTTGGAGAGGCTGCAGCAGAAATTCTTCAGCAGCACTTCGAAGTGAACTGGATGGTTTGGTTTTGGTCTGAGACTAGTGGGAAAGATGAGGGGCCTCTCCATTTCAGGCTCACATCTTGGGAAAAGCTGAGACAGCAAGAGAAAGCTCACCTGCTTCCTCTGCTGTGAAGAGGGGACTGATGTCAAAGACTCACCAGGTTTCACATCTGGTTTGCCTGAACTGCTGCTTGAATCTGCTGGGAGTTTTTCTTGTTTGTTAGTTTTCCCTGAAAACCCATGCCATTTTGTATCCACTAAGGGGCAAACTGTTGTTGGTTTTTTTCTTTCCCTGGCATTTTGGGTTTTTGTTCCGATGTGTGTGTGTGTGTGTGTGCGCGTGCAAGGGGGTGGAGGGGGCTAAGTTCTGACAATTCAATATCTAGCATTTATTTACTTTTTACTGTGCCAAATGAGCACTCTATTTGTCAATAAATGGTTGGGGGTTTTTTCACTTTCATCCACTTAGTATTAATTTCTTACTGACAGAAAGGGATTGTTGGAAGCCTTTTGTTTTTTAGAGGAAACACTCATTCCAGAGTGTTTTTCCCCTAAACTTGTCTCTAAACCAAGACAACAGCACAAGACTTCAGGAGAGAATTCTTCTGATACTCTACTGTTCCCTTTGGCAACCTCTTTCCAGGCTTAACTGGACTAAACTGGAGCTTTTATTCTTTGTGTCTCATCCAACTCTAAACCTAAACCTAGGTGTCAGGTGAGATCCAGCTCAACATTCCCAAGCCATAGCCCAGGTGAACATGTCCTCAAGGAACAATTATGTTTGCCCCCATCCCTTCCTTTGGAATCCCTTTTCAATCCCTGATCAAATGAAGTGCTAGGCTTTCTCCCTTTTCCCAAAGCTGAACAGAACCAGATCCCTAATCACAGGTTCAGGCTGAGACAGCCCAAAGCCCCTAACCATCAACCAGATGGAAACTTCTCTGAGAATAATTCTTTCCTGCCCCACTCCAAGTGGGTATTCAAACTTGGCCTGTTTCCTATCCCTAAGCCTAATTGTAGCCACAATTCCAACACCTGGTATGTGCAGAGACCAACCAAAGTCCCCAAGCCACAGTCATGATGAACAAGTTATCCGAAGAGAATTCCTACAACAGATCTTTTTATCAAAATGGAGCTCTTGGCTCTGCCCTGTAAAAAGTCTGACTTAGTCTGAATGCAAAGGACGGGTTGAACCTTAGTTCCAGATCCTGACCTAGCACCCAGATTAGAAAGATTTCAGGGAAGAGGTGTTTTGCAGCCTACCCCTTACTCCAGCTGCTCCATTTCTGCCCCACACCAACTGTAGCCCCAGGTTTTATCTCTCTCCCAACCAGGTATGTAATGTTAACATTAACCCTAATCCCAGGCATCAGCTGAGCCTTCTCCAACACGCCCAGCCACGGCCTGGATGAAAAATGTCACCAGGAAGAGTTATTTTAATGTTCTACCCGTTTTTGGCAGCTCTTGGTTACTCCATACCAAGTGCATTTCCGGGCATGATGAGCCTCATTCTCCTAATCCAGCGTTTAACTCTAAGCCCATTCCTCAACCTGGGCTGAGCCTTGGCTCAAGGCATCCAACCATGACCTAGATGAGAAATTTCTCAATGAAAATTCTCTCTACAGACTACTCATCCCTTTTCCAGCTACTTGTTAACATTGCCAAGGATGGTGATTCTTGGATCGGGGATGTTCTTGTTGTTGTTGATCCCTCCTTCCAGAAAAATAATGGGTATTTGACTCAGTATTTTCAGTGAATTATGTACTGAGTTCACCTTATAGCAACTCAGAGTCACAATCCATATAAGACAGCAAAATTGCTTATTGTTCAAGACTTTTTCAATTTCCTGTCACAACAACCTTGAATGTGTTTTTATTGGGACTCTGCTTATTAACTTGATCAGAGGCTTTACCTGCTTCTGCCATATCCATCTGACTTCTAATCTAAAGAATGTCTACAGCTGCAAGACACATGACTTCAATATTGTTCAAGATAATCATTAAAACCTCTTGAAACAGGTATTTTGAGACTGCAAAGCAATAGTTGGGTTTCCTTCATGCCATGGCAACTAGCCATGGAGCTTTAAATATGGTGGTAAGGTACTGTGTAAGGTATGTCCAAAAGCTGTTGTGGTAAAACAAGGAATGTTTGCACAGTCAACAGAGCTGACATTTAAAAAATTAAGTTTACCCTTTGTTTCCATTCTTTTTGGTTTTTCCATAATTTTCCATAATTTTCTCTTTTTTAGTGTGTCATGTGCAATGTGTCAATCTTGTGCTGCAATCTTTGGGAGAATGGCATGAGAAAGATGGTATGATAGTTTAAATTGGCACTGATGGAAGAGTCCTTGGGTTAACTTTGATCAGATCTATTAATATAGTTGAAAATTAATACTAGACTAATATGTGTCGAAATTAGTTCCAAATAAAATGTAGTATATTTGTTCTCAACTGTTTAAATGACTCACACAGACTTTCTTCAAAATATTTCAATTTGCTACAACTGTACGCCTATTTATGGCTATATCTCATTGCTTCAAAATAAAAATATATTTATTCATTTCAGATTAACTTACTTTACCAGCCGAATCTAACTGAAACTGGCTATTTCCAGGTGCGGAACCGCGCCCTTTGTTCTTTTTTAAGACAGAAATGTTTTTCCGACAAGAGCTCAGCTCTTCACGGTGCTGCCACTTGGTGGTGTCCCGGCGCCGCAGTGAAAACCATGGCAATCGCTTGGATTGTGGCATTCAGCCCCACCAGGTTCTTGCGGTGCTTTCTTTAAAATTAACAATATTTACTGTTCTGTGGCCTCTGTTTAATATCTATCTCTCTATATATATGTACAGGTATAGGTATAGGTGTAGGTATAGGTATAGGTATAGGCATGTATATATACACATATCTATATATATACAAAACACAAAATATTCATTGTAGCTGAATGATGCCTTCAAGTTTGTTAGACATATTTCTTTGATGTATTTAAAACTATAACTACATGATCACTGTTCTGTCACCTCTATCTATATAGTGCAACATCCTAAACTTCTTAGAATACTTACAGAATACATTATTTGGGATGTTAGTGTAGCTCAAATGTGCAACCAGTTGCAACAACAACAGTTATTATTTTCTGGAAAATGAAAACAGTCCACGCTAAACCATCCTTGACTAACTGCTGTCCTTCTATGACAAGGTGACCCACTTAGTGGATGAGGGAAGGAAAGGGTATGGATGTTGCCTACCTGGACTCTGGTAAAGCCTTTGACACTGCACAGCCCTCTCCTGGCTGCTAACAATTTGGGTGAGTGCAGTGTTTGCTGGATGAAATACTGGCTCGATGTCAGGCCCAGAGAGTGGTGGTGAATGGAACTGATGCAGTTGGCAGCTGGTCACTGGCAGCGCTGCTCAGGGATCAGTACTGGCTCCAGTTCTGTTTAACATCTTTATCAATGACCTCGACAAGGGGATCAAGTTGACCCTCAGCAAGTTTGCAGCTGACACCAAGTTGTGTGGGAGTGTTGATCTGCTGGAGGATAAGAAGGCTCTGCAGAGGGATCTGGACAGGCCGGATCGATGGGCTGAGGCCAATTTTAAGAGGTTCAGTGAGACTGAGTGCTGGGTTCTGCACTTGGATCACAGCAACCCCATGCCACACGCTTAGGGCGCAGTGTCTGGAAAGCTGCCCAGCGGAAAAGGAGCTGAGAGTGCTGGCTGACAGCAACTGAGCATGAGCCAATGTGTGCCCAGGTGGCCGAGAAGGCTGAGGGCATCCTGGCCTGGATCAGAAATAGCTTGGTCAGTAGGACCACAAAAGTGACTGTCACCCTGCACTTGGCACTGGTGAGGCTGAGCTGTGCTCAGCTCTGGGCCCCTCACTACAAGAAGGACATTGAGGTGCTGGAGCATGTCCAGAGAAAAGCAATGGAGCTGGTGAAGGGGCTGGAGCACAAGTCCTGTGTTCCTGAGGGAACTGTGGGTGTTTAGCTTGGAAAAAAATGAGGCTCAGGGGTCACTTTATCACCTTTAAGGCGGCTGTAGCCAGGTTGGGAGGGCAGGGGGGCGGCCCCTTCAAGGAAAACATTGACAGGACGAGAGGACATCAAGCTGCGCCGGAGTAGCTTCACTCTGGAGATTAGGAGGAATTTTTTCACGGAAAGGGTGGTCAGATATTGGAATGGGCTGCCCACTCCTGGAGGTGTCTAAGAAAATACTGGACGTGGCACTTAGTGCTAAGGTCTAGCTGTTCGGTCATAGGTTGGATTTGATGACCTCAGATTCCAACCCCTCGGCTTCGGCCGCTCCCGCTCGGTTCGCTGCCTGCCACGTCGAGCTCGCAGCCTTCCCCGCCGGCACCGCCCTTGGCTGGGCCGGGCGGGCCGGGCGCGCCGGGGAGGCTGAGGAGGCTGAGGAGGCTGAGGAGGCGGCGCGGCCCCCGCCCCGCGCGCGGCGCTGACGGCGCTGATGGCGCTGATGGCGCGCTGCGGCGGGCGCGCGGCGGGGCGGTGACGTCGCGCGCGAGGCGGAGGGCGGGGAGGAGGAAGAGGAGGAGACCCGGGCGGCCCCGAGGCTGAGGCGGCCGCGTCCAGCGGAGGCTCCGCTCCCGTCCCGTCCCGTCCTACCCCCACCCCCGGTGCCTCCGCTTCGGGCGGGCCGGCGCGGCTCTCCCGAGGCCGCGATGCGCTCGGCCTGAGCGCGCCCTCGCCGCCCCGCTCGGTTCGGGCCTCTGCGAGGCCGGGGACCGCGATGGCTGCGGGAAGCTGGCAGGAGGCGGCGGCCGGGTGGGCTGAGGAGGCGGCGGCCCGGGTGCGGGACGCCTTGTCGGGCGGGCTGGGGCTGCTGCGTGCCGAACTGGGCCTCGAACTGGGCCTCGACCCGCAGGCGCTGCCCACCTGGCTCGCGTTGGCGGTCCCGGCCGCGCTGGGGTTCGTGCTGCTGGGGCTGCTGCTGGCCGCGGCCTGCGGGGGCGGCCTCCGCAAGAAGCCGGCGCGGAGCGCGGCCGTGAGGAAGGGTGACGAGGCGGTCGGCGCGGGCCTGACGGCCGGCGGGGGCCAGGGCAAGTCGGCGGGCCCGGGCCCCGGGCAGCTGAACCTGAAAGGCGATGAGCAGAAGAAGCGAAACAGGAAGAAGCTGCCGGAGAAAGCGGCGCGGGTAAGAGGGAGCGAGGGCCGGGAGGGCAGCGGGGGTGAAACCGAGCTGACAGCGGCGGCACCGGGCGGGCTGTGGCACCCGGCCGGGTCCCGGTGGGGTCGCGTCTGCGAGCGGCCCGAGCCCGGCTGCCGCTCCCCGGGCCCTGCCGCGGTGGGAAGGATCCGGGTGCCGTAGAGGTTTTCCCGAGCCGCCGTGCGATATTTGCCAGTGAAAGGAAGTGTGGGGGTCCTGTCTGCTTTGGAGCCGTCTCAGGTCGCCTGGGTTACTTTGTTACTTTGAAAACCTGGAGGAGCAGCGCTGCCGCAAGTAAACTGCACGTTAATAACCCTGGGTGATGAGGAAAAGGCTGGCTTTTTGGAAGCGTTTTATTGTAAACAAAAATCGTATGAAAGCTGCTATTACTGTTGTTATTCACTGAATAATAGGGTTAGCAACCAGTAGTGGAGTCCTTAGCATGGCTTAGAGTTTCAAGCCAGGAGTTGTAGTCTAGGCAGGTAAAGACTATTGGAAGCAGCATTCTAAGCTCTATGAATGCTGTGATGATTCAAACTCGAGTCAGGTTTTTGCTTTGTATTTTCAATGGAACACGTTAGTGTCAAATGTTGCTGTGAGCGTGCCTCAGTAGGAATGTGTCTGATTTAGTTATTACTGTAAGGATCATCTCCTTTAATAAGGAAATCTGTGTCTTAGCAGCCCCTTAAAAAGAGATCATTCCTGTAGTTTATATTTTTTAAATCCTTAATATGTGTGGGAACCTTCCAGCTTTTACAATATGCATCCATCCACTTAAGAGAAAATTAGTAGAATGCAGAAATTGTCAACTGTCCTTTTAAAGCTTACAGTTGTCACAGTTTTGGGGCTTGAAGGGGATTGCTTCTATAGCTTTTGTATTGTTAGGATGTTTGTAATCCTATTTATGTCCAAATAGATTATAGGAATGAAAGTGTAACAGATGTCCCCTGCCTATTACAACTGTGTCGTATAATTATATCTTGCTCTATAAAATCTGAATTGTTTCCCTAATGATGAGAGAAAGGAGACACATTAGGTTTGTATCTTCACTTGAGTCCGTGGCAGCATTAAGATTTGAGAGGTTTGGGAAACTTTTTAATGAGAGTGTATGTCACCAACCTGTCTCTGAACACTGAACTACTGAAGTTGTTTCTGGAAGTTGCAAGAGACTGAATGTTGAGCACCAAGAAGAGGAAACATGATTCAGAATCTTTCCAGTGTAGCTAGGTTCTCCATTTTGGAGAAAGCATGCTAAAGATGTAATTTTTTTCCCCATCTTGAGAAGCAGATACTTCAGGGTCAAATAAATATGTTATGCTTTCTTGACAACAAAGACTAACCCTAGAAATTAAATCAAGTTTGCTTCATTTATTTTGTTGAAATTTCAGTATGAAAACAAATAACAAGCTCGTGCAAGTCATTGCCAAAGACATTAAAAATGCCTCCACAGAAGATTTGAGTGAATAGGTGGATATCTCTCTTGACTTGACAGATTCACAAAAACAAACTTTATTAATTTTATATAAAAAATAACTGACTTTTTTGTGAATGTAAATAATTGTACTCTATTGAGCTTGGTTTATGTAGGCATAGAATAAAGTTAAGGCAATGTAGGAGCAAATCTTTTTGTAATCAAAAGAGCAAAGTAGTTTTTAAGCTGTCATTCTGTATCATTAGGATTTTTAAAGTTATTTTTATAGTACTTTGTATTCATTATTTCCATGGTGAGATAGAAAAAAAATCCTACCTTCTTCCAAAAGGAAATGTACAAACTGAATCATTAACTGAAGTGCAAATAAGTTTATACCAGTGACAAAGTTTAATAGGCCTGCCTTGTGCTCATTTTCCAAGATAAGTTTGGAGACTAATATTAGCATGTCCCAGTGTTTTCTGACTTATGTGAAAAATTCTCAAAATAGCATTGGAAACGTAAAGATGCAACAAAAATTCTTACAGATTGCTGCCTGGTGATTTTCATCGTGTGGCTTGTGTGCTGTGATGCTAATGCTGAGGGCTGGAGGGAAAAGCCTATTAGCAGTAGATTTACTACAGCCTTGCTATGCCCGGGTCTAGATTTCCATTGCAGGCAGTTCAGAAAGCTTAGAGCAACTGCTCTGTGGCTTTAAGAACACACTACAGATGTCTAATTAAAAGCTGTAGGGTTACTTTAATACAGAATTCCTGAGCTCACTGTATGGCAGGTGATGTGTAACACTCATCAGTCAGGGTCAGAAGTCTTCCTCACTGTGGCTTTTCTGAGGAGGAGTATTGATTGGTTTTTTCCTTGCATGTGGCTTTATTCAGTACCTGTATAAGTAGGGTCCAACTTACCCTACGTGTTCTTAGTAAAATAGGTTTCTTTGAATAGCACTGTGTTGACTGAATACAGTAGTACCTATGAGATTTTGTTTATTTACTTGCTATGAACAGACTGTGAAAAAAATGGAGCTGAAACTGTGTAGCATTCATTAAGATCAAAGTTTACAGAGCCAGTTCTGGCTTTCAGGCTGCTTGGAGCAGGGTATCATGGTATCTTTACATCAGATTCTGTGCAGTAAACCTGAAGCTGCTTTTTTTTTTTTTTTTTTTTTCGTTTTTATTTTAACTCCTGCAAGAGGCAAAGGTCTTCAGCCTCATTAAGAATTTTTTTTTTTCTGTCCATAAAACTTTATAGTTAATTTTGATTCTTCCCCCTTCTGAATAATTACTGTGCCTCTCCTACTTCAGCAGAAAAAAAGTGAAGCTGTTCTTTACATGGTTTCTGTGCAATCTGCCAAGCACCACAGAAACTTGAGAGTAGCCGTCTTCTGTGCTCTGCAACCACCAAAGGAAGCCATTCACACCATCCATTTGTAGATGTGGAAAATACCAAATTGACTTGGTACTTCTTATTGTTTCTCATGCACCTGGAGAATAAATGCTACACATTCTAGTAAAAGTATTTGCATTCATTTGAGGAAGTTTCATATTTGAGCTTTTTGGGCTAAGGCTGTTTATTGCTTCTTTGCACTTAGATTGTGTAAAGACTTTATACTTTCTGCTGATACTCAGGTGTTGGTTTGTGCATATGTTAGTGCTCATATGGCAAAAGTAGGGCTGTAGGATTCTTTGGGCCTCATAGAGAAAATTGCTTTGTTTCTTTCTGAAGAGAAGCTTGCAGAAAACATTGGTTACCAGATTCTTTCTTTGGCCAAGATATTCTAAGCTGAGGTATCTTTCTAATGGGTAACTGAGATTTTGGCTAATAGAGCGTTGTAGCTTGAGGTGATAGCAGTTTCATTAATACTGTTTGAAGCATGAAACTGAGTTATCCTTTGCACTACCATGTTTAAAGAGTACTTCTTGTTTGTTTTGAAAGTCTAAGCAAAACCTTTTCTACATTTGGTATATCTTAACACCCTCAAATGAAGTGTGTGTGCAAAAAGGTTTATTTAAGTATTGGAATTTTAAGGTCCTTAGGCAAGAAAAGCATTTAGTAATCAATGCTGTTACTGACAGCATTGCTTCTGCCTTGTTGCATCTTGCCTGGCAGCTTTAAGATGAGGGTAGAAAAGATGGCAAATAATAAATTGCACAATTTTGAGTTAATTAATTTTGCCAGTGTGTGTTTAATTTATTACCCATAAAGTTTTAAACTTTGGGCTGTGGTTGTCTTTTTAAAATTAAACATTTCTGAATACTGTAGAAAAACTTTCTTGTTTCTTGCTTCCGTTGCTTTCTTTCATCCAAAAATGGTCACATGGATTTTGGTTAAAATTCTATGATTCATCTATGGGCAGAAAATAAATGTGGAAAGCTTCCACTGAAAAGGAGGGTATTACAATTAAGGGATGTATTTCTCCCAAATGTATCAAAGTCCAAGTTTTCTAACATGTTTCTAAAGATTGTTGTTTACATGATCAGATGATCAGACACCATTTTGAACAGTCATGTGGATGAATTTTTCCAGAGGGTTTTTAATGGATATGAATTCGTTTATTAGTTCAGAGAAAGTGCTGAAGTTCTTTTAAACTAAAAAATAAAACTTCTATTTATTGAATAGTTGGAAGGGATTAATAAAGTACTTTTCAATTTAAGGTACATATGTAATAGCTAAGAAGCAAGGTACAGAATTTAAAAAGTTAGTTGGCTGTAAAATTTTTGGTCTACACCCAATACAAGATGCATCAAATGTGTTATCTAACTTTACTTCTAAGCAGTCCCTGGAGAAAATAGAGAGGCACAAGAACTGACTTTTGACAATGAGTTATTTTGAAGATGAAATATCAGTTCTTTGGTATCCCTGTGGAATATACCAATAAGGCGAACTTGGTTTAGAAGAACTTTTAGAGAGAGTTCCTAGGTCAGACTTGTAAATTGTACTTTGTTCTCAGAATGCTGAGGGAAATGCACTGCATGTTAGATATGAGAAGTCTAGGTTAAAGCTGGTTGTTGAAGGAGAAGAGGGATAGGTGACCTGATCTTTCAATTTCTATTTATAGTTACTTTGAAGAAGTTGGCATGCTTGCTAACTACAGTAAGCAATACTGTGTTATGCACTAGTGAAATCATGCTGGGGTGATTTGCAGGCATAGTACAATGTGGCAAGACTTAAATGCCTCTAACAGTTAAATTGAGGATCAGATCTAATATTTGAAGGAATAGGCCATGCTAAGTTGTGATATGGCTTTTGTTTTATTTGGAGGCAATTAGGTTTGTGTGAAGCAGAGTTATAATAGCTTTTGGGTTTTTAATAGCAAAAAAAAATTAACTAAAGGTAATAGAGCTTGAAATTTCTTTTGAGAGAATTGCAGGATTTAAAGCAGCTTTGAAGTAGCTATTTATGCTTATTTAGTTTTCAGTCATTCATTTATCTTAGTCATTCTGGATGTGAACCAGTAATATTTGTGTGGACTCTATCAATTACTACTCTTAACAATTGTTTTCCATGTAGTGAAATTAATGGCTGACTGTGGTATAATATTTAGATCTTTTTTTGCAGTTAAGCAGAGTAACTTCAGTCATAGCCTTTTGTTAGAAGTAAATGATTTCTAAATTACTACATTTCTGTAAGGGGAATATATAGACTAAGGTGTATGCTTTTGCTGTCAAAAGTAATGTAAAGACTCATTTAATGATTGTCCAGAGTTTTAATTTTATATATTGAATAACACATGCTCATTTTCTTTCCTTAATTGTGTGAGGGAGAAATGGTAGAGTAGTGTAACACCTGTAATCAAGTCTGTCTGAAAAGAACAATAGGCTACCATGCTTAGTCATGCTTCATGTTTGATTTCTAATTTCTGTTCTACTATGAAGTTTAACTTGCAAAGGAAGTGAGCTGGGAGGGAACTTGCATAGAGAGAAATTGCAGATGTTTGGTCAATGTAGAAATTACTTTTTAAAGTTAGTCCTCTTGCTGAACTGCTACAAAGTGGTAATCGTGTTGATTAAATTAGATAATTTATGGCATGTACAACTGTAGCTGAATCAGTTTTCAGAACAGCTACAGGTAATTTCAAAAGCTGGTTAATTTCCAAAATTTACCTTCTGCTATGAAATTCCTGAATTGAATAGGAGTGAGATGAAATTATAAGACTTGTTCACTTTGCGTTTTCATTTCTTTGGTAAATACAGAATTGCAGTAGATCCTTTGAACAACAATCTACAATTTGGTCTGCTCTATTCAATAATCTTAGAGGCATTTTTCCATCAACAATTACATTTCAGTAATAGTGTAATTTGAGCTTTCTTTCATTTGCTTTCTCTAATTTTTTATTATTTATGCTCATTGTTTACACAGCCTAATGGACGGTCTTTCCTTGATGTATCTGAAGATGAAGTAATACAGACTGTCCATAAAGACAATATAAAGCAGCCTGTGGACACAGAAAAGAAGAATGAAAAGGTTAGTTATGGATACACAGCAAAAATGTTGAAGTTTGATTTATAATATTTCAATATCTAATAACTGGTTTTGGTTTGAAATCCTGTTACTTATATGAATGAAGAGGCAGATTTCTTACTGTGAAGAGTACTAAATCCAATTTGGAGTTGAAAAGAGCTAAAGTGGTATTTTCTTAACTTCTGAGACATTCCTTATCGCAGAATGTTTGTCAAGAAAACCCCACTCCCAGCCCCCCACTAAACACTGATATCTCTGTTCATCATGTGACAGCGTTAAGCCTACAGAAATAAAGTTTGTTTCATCTTGATGGCTTCATGGGGATGCAGCATAATGATAGTATTGTTAAGTGCCTTGTAAATGGTCTACCGATTGGGGGACTACTATTCAAAGGATTTAGACCATGTGCCTGCTTATTTCTTTTGCCAGATGTATCCATTGCTGATTAGAGTGCTTGATTTTTGATGGTAAATGTGAGCTTTGAAGTCTGGTGTGGGCTTTTTTGTTACGCAAATTAAACAGCTACATTAAAATATATTTTAAACCATCCATCTGCAATGTCTAATCTAAAAGTAACCTTACTACTGGCAGTGTTCTTTTTTGAACCGTGAGGACTAATCTTCCTTTGTTATATATGCTGTTATTTATGGGCAACATGGATATGCTTGAGCCTTTGATAATTTTTTTTGCTTGATTCTTTTACTAACATTGTGCATGAAGTTTTCCCACTGTCGTTGTTTTCTGACTTATTTTCTTCAATAAAGCGCTTTTGTTGTAACTATACTGAGGAAAAATAGAAGGTTGTGTATAAACAGTCAGAAACACTTTGCTGTGAGGGTGGTGAGGCACTTGAACAGGTTGCCCAGAGAAGCTGTGGATGCCCCATCCCTGGAAGTGTTCAAGGCCAGGCTGGACGGGGCTTTGAGCAACCTGGTCTAGTGAAAGGTGTCCCTGCCCATGGCAGGGGTTGGAACTAGATGATCTTTAAGGTCCCTTCCAATCCCAGCTTTAATAAATACACTTGCTTACCCTCTTTTGTGGTTAGTATTTTGGCTAAAAGACTGTATCCTTTTAGTTTGCTGTAGGACTTAAAATGTTTTTGCAATTTGCAAATTGATTGACTTTTCTGTGAAATAGGTTTGCCTTAAAGTTCCATGTTGTGTGGCTCTTCCTCTTCTCCATGTTTTGCACATCAGATTGACTTTGCTGAGGTTTTTTTTCCCAAGAACATACCACAATTTGAACCTGAATGAACAACTCTATTTGCAGGTTTTCAAGTAGAGTAGCTGTTTAGATTCTATACTCAACTTCATGTTAAAATTACAAACACAGTGACATGAATTTTAAAATGTGAAGCTGAAACTGCAGCTCTAGGAAGTGAGTACCACTAAATGAATGTGGATGATTATTCAAATTGTGGTTTCATATCACTTTGGGGGATCCTGGGCAGAAAATGATTGGGTCAGGAGTAAATTGTTACCCTTCAATTAAAAGCATGCTTAAGAACTTCCTTTGAACTATGGTAACTGTACAGGCTTTTAATTATTTATTTGGTAAGGCTTCTCAGGGCTTCCATAACATGTGCAACATTACAAACCTGCTGAGGTTGTAGGGGGTCCTGTGTAAGTGTCTTTGTGTACCATCTTTGGGATGGATGGTGTAAGAGAGTGGCTGTGATTGAAGTTGTATGTGTATTACATATATGAATGCATATAGCATATGGTCTGAAGGGCATGGTTATTTTTTTGTGCTTCAGTATATGTGTTCAGTAAAAATCACACATCCTGTGTGTTTCTGTATTTCTTGGCTGCTTCAGGGCTGTGAATTTCATGTGTGTTTTTCTGCTTTGTGAGAGAGGAAGCTTTGGGTAATGTCTGGACTCTGGCTGCTCACCAGGTTTATTCTGCAATTAGTGACTTGCCACAGTACAGGGGTTTCTTTAGTGGTTAGTGTAAAGAGCTGTTCCCTAAGAAATGATTGTGGGAAGTTAAAATGTCATCATCCATTCTGTTTGCAAGCACATAACTGCTTTGTCTTGAATACTAGAAATGATTACTCAGCTAGGGATCAAGAAGAAAGGTTTATTTTTCTATTGTTCTTGCATGGGGCACAATGCATCCTAAAGACTTAAAAAAATTTGGCATGCCTGCAGTATTCCTCATGTGCTCCTTGGCTGTTGGCAGAGCCAACACTGGCATCTTTGTGTGTTGCAGAAGGTGACAGTCTGAATGCATAGATTTCTGCAGAATGACTGGCTGGCTTGCTCTGGCTTTAGCATCTCTTGCTGTTTCTTTCCATCAGTTTGGTACTGAGATAGCAACTGGTGCAGTACAAAGTTTAGCAGGTGATGGGTTGATTGGATAAAAAAGGATGGTTCTGGTTTTTCAGAACAGGGTAACACAGTTTAGGAAAGTAAGCAAGTTTTCAAGATTTGCATTCTTGATCCTTTTAAAAACAGTGTTTGTTAATCACAAACTTCTTTTTCAGCTATTAAACTTCGATGTTTTCCTGAAAAGTATAAAATTTGATGGCAATACTACCATAGGAGCTAGTTATTTAACGAAACTGAAGTCACAATTTGGAAGAGTAGTCATCTTGAACTGTTGTCAGGGAGCCTTCTGAAGTAATTTCAGGTGTTCTCTTAGTGCCAAAGGACAGTTGGGTAGTTATGGCTTTGTGGATAGAAACTTTAGGATCTCAAGTTCCAGTCTCAGTGTAGCTGCAAATGGTAGACAAAGGTACAAACTTATTCTGTTTGTAATCTTTCTCTAGTTGAGCTTGAAGAGGCAATATATAACTAATTTTAATGCTAATTCTCACTTTCCTTTTTAATTCTTTCATTAGAAGATGCCCTAGCAAATAATTAGACTTGTTCATATTTTTAGAACAAATTCTCTTCAGGTTCCTTTTGAAACCAGCCCTTCTCTTTTGGAGGCTTTTCAGAAGTTAGTTAGCTGGTATGTGGGCAAAGGTAGTCTGCTGAGCAAATGAAAATTCAGCTTGGGTCCCCATGTACGTTAAACCATGAGCTAACCGTTCAAATTAGTTCCCAAATGTTATAGGTGTGGTGATGCAGCATTGATATAAGCAGTGAGTTTTTTATCATCTCTGCTGCACTAACAAGCTGTACTGCTCTCAGCACCTGTATTGAAGCTACAGATTACTCTGGGGACGTGGTAACTCTAAGGCACACGAGCTGCATGCCGTTGTGGGGCCCATAGCATATCTGCAGCAGATGTAGTAATAATTTAGGTGTTACCAATTCTGAATTCCAGAGAGATTGTTAGACACTTCTTGGACATTTAAGACTAGAAAACCAAATTTTGGGAACTCAGGTATACAGCTGGCAATTACTAGTCTGACTCTGGCAGATGTATTCCAGAAAGATGTCCAGCATTCTTGAAATATTTCAGAGACAGTGAATAAGTGAATAGTTTACCTTGTAACATTTGAGGGGGAAACCATATTTCTTTTTAAAGTCTCGTTGTTTTTCATTCATGTTTATCTGGTAGTTCTTATACCTTTCTTCACTAGGTTGAAAAGCTTTTCAGTACTGTATCTTCCTTCTATGGTAGTCAAGTCAATTTGCTCCAAGGCTTTCTGCAATATATTTTCTCCCAATATCTTGGGGTTTTTTTCCTCAATACTATGTTTTCAACACTCTATATTGCTACCTGTTGCACCGAAACTATTTGCAGAAGCAGTCATGTCTGTTCCTATTTGTTTAGCTTAGCTCTTACATCCAAGAAGCCATAACTGGTGAAACCTTGAGGAAAAGAGAGTTTGGAATGTATGGGCTCTAATCGCAGCTTGTGTTTTGAAGTAATTTACAAGCTAGATTTTTTTAACCTTTTTTTTTTTAAAGGAGTTGCTGACATTGTTTATTTCTTCATGTGTAACTTTATACTTCTGCACAAAACAAATTTTGACAGAGTGACATCTGCCTGCTAAACAGCTCATTACTCCTCTGTGACTATGATGCTGCCGGCATAGTTTCTTCTACTGGCTTTGTACTCTGCAGCATAAGTAATGTTCCCCTCACCTGCCAATTCTGTGCTGCATAAGTCTTTCACAGAGAGTTGTTTTGGACAATCTCTTTTAAATTTATTCCTGTATTTTAGGAGGAGAGTGAGTTCTGAATCACTATACCAAATGATCAGTAAGTAATCATTAAGAAAATGTTTTCTTTTTATTCTAGTCAAAGAAAAAAAAGAAATCAAAGGGAGATTCCAAAACAGTTCAGGATACATCTCGTCTGGATGGAAAGGAAGTTGATGAAGGTACTGAACACAAACTTAACACCAAGTGCAAACATTGTGGCTTAAGTGCTGTTTAAGATTTACTCATGTTTGGTTCATAAAGAAACACAAGAAACTCATAACTCCATAGTCATGTATTATATATGGAAATAGATTCTTTGAAACAACAGTAATTAGTAACTTCAACTGATTTTTTTAAAGTAATTCATAAAAACTGAGAAACTATGGATAGTAAGGTGTTCATGCTCTTCATGTTTTGCTCTGTGAAGCCAAGTATTATCGCAGAAACCCTTGCCTTTAATCATTTGTGTTTTCAATCTAAAGTTGAAGCTGACTGGTTAAAATGCCCTCAGACTTCTGTTTGATATGAAACAAGCTAAACATCTTTTCTTCCTCTCTGGCTTAGTGATTTTTTCGTTTGGGTGATGTTTTAGGAGCCTGGGAAACAAAAATCAGTAACAGAGAGAAGCGCCAGCAGCGTAAACGAGACAAGGTGCTGACCGACAGTGGCTCAGGAGAATCAAATCTCCAGGGCGTAGAAAACACAGTTACTGTATCCATTGAACAGCTGATGCCTACACCATCACTTCCAGTTGGTCTCAGAAAAAATAAAGGTATGATGCTTGATAGATCTGTGAATGTGTCCTAGAAAGATAACTTTACTTGAATTCTTAAATAGTGACTCTGTTTTGGATGTATGTTAGGTATATTTGGAGGTGAAACTCTTGAGGAAATTATTTCAAGCTGTGTAAAAGTACTTTCTCATTGTGCATAACTCCCCCTTTTCTAGCCATATTTTTGGGGAAACCCAAGAGTGCTTTGGAGCAAGTGGCTAAGGCACCGGCCTCCATCCACGCTGGTGCGCTGTTGGTTGCTGCACAGGCCCGTCCCTGTTCCTTCACTTGTGCTCTGTGACTCTGCCCTTTGTTTTCAGAAACTTCAAAGGCATCCTCAGCACTGCTGCAGGCAGCACCAACTCCTTAACTTTTTGAGTGCTTCCTTCTGGGAAGGTTATGCCTCTGAAGTTCTCTTAAAATATCATTCACTGCTTAACATGTAGGTATTTTTTTCCAACATAGATTTAGTAGCATCATGTTCTAAAGCTGTTCATAATAGGTAAGGCACATGTGGCTGAGATTTACTAGTCAATTACTGTAGCTGAAGATTCAGTAGATACAGCTGCTGCTGTTACAGAAGCAAAAGATTGTGTGGGCACAGGAATTCTTATTTGGGTAAAACTGAGAAATAGATGCTTTAATTAAAGGAAAATTGGTGTTCTAGCAAAGCGACAAAAAGACTGAGCTGAACAATTGTCTGGTACCTTGAAACAGTTCATTGAAATTGGTATGCCTCACCCTCCTGTCCTGTTTCATTGACTCTCATTTGCACCTTGACTGAGTGCATCATTGTTGCCCCGAGGACTAGATCAGTTGTTTCCTGTTGTCTTTTTTTTTCCCCTCAGTTTGCACAGAGTTTCAAGAAATGGTAGTTCCAACTGTCTTGATGCACTGCTACTAACTGTAACTACTGTAACCTCTCATACTTTTTTTGTATCTTGCGTATCACCGTGTACAAGACTAATCCAAAAAGAATTTAGCTGTATCTAGTGTTTTTATGGTGAGGTAGATGTTAGAAAGAGTTACAGGTCTGAAATACTTAAAGCCACTCTTTGCTTGTAAATAACAACCTGTGGTTTAGATTTATGCTCTTTGTTCATTGGGAAAGTAGTTTAAGTTCTTTGAAATCTGTAGTTATTTGGTATATAGGTCCCAAGTCACTTTGACAGCATTCTGTCTGCAGCATAAACACAAATAATAAAAAATAGAGCGTTTTAATTTTATCCTTAAGTTTTCTGGAAGTGTCTGAATTTACTGTAAGGTACTAATATATTATTTTCTTAAAATATTAGTAATGGATTGTTAAAAGATTTTTACAGGTGTTGTTTTTTAAAAAAGCTTAATCTACCTTTGTTTGCTCTTAATCAGGTGATTCGCTTTTGAATGCACAGATTAACAGTTCTAAACCTGCGAAGGGGGAGTCATCAATTCCACAAGGTAAAGTTTCTGTTATTGGTCATCCTAAGTAACTAGAGGAGTATTTTACAGAAGTGAAAACAGCAACTTCCATGCAGGGTTTTGAGTTACTGGCCTGGAACTTTACTGTACATCTGGCTCTTTTGGCTATGCAAATATTATACTTCTAAGTTCCAGTTATTTCTTAAGAAGTTGAAAACAGTCTCTGTTACATGTAGAAATTTTGAATTTTCAGGTAGATTACCTGTTATAAAAATCTTTATGTGCAGAACAGTAACATTTATTTTTAAGCTCTGCTGAAAAATTCTTTATGCTAGCTTTTCAGACTTACTCACGTATTTGTGTTAATGAATTGTTTTGTCAAAGAAACCCTGGTATAGAAAACTGCAGAAAGCTCACAAGTCCTGATTATTGTTTACACTTGTTCCAGGTTGAATATACAAGTTACTCAGTTCTTTACATTCTCCTTTGAGATGCATAAATACATAAGTTTTGAAAGTTCTTACTTATAAACTTACATGTTTATAAACTTACATGTATATACTTGACATATGTCATACACAAAACTTAATATATTTGACTAGTAAATCTTAACAGTTTTCTAATAACAGATACTGCTATAATATACTTGAAGTGAATTAGTTTGACATAATGAAATCAAGATGGTTGTTACTTACATATAGCCAACATTAGCTGTGTTGCTGTAATCAAAAATAACTAGTATAAATAAGCAAATCAAAAAAATTAATTCATAATAAAAGCACACAGATCCAGAAAGTGAATTCCTTTCTGCTTGTTTTTGAGAGCTTTTACTTCACACACAAATGTCCTATACCATGGCTGAGAAGGAGGGTGCTGAATTCTTCAGAGATGCCTAATGGGAGCACAGGGGAAAATAACCGAGTTTCAGTAAGGGGAAGGTCATGAGGAAAAAAGTTTTTCATGAGATAGTTCAGAGCATCTCTGGACAATCAGCCTTTATGGTTTCCAGAACTTCAATAATGTAGTATAATTTTGAAGTTATCTCTGCATTGAACAAAAGGTGGGACTAGGTGACTTTGAGAGATCCTTTTCAATCTTTGGTTTTCTGTGATTCAGTGAGAACTGGCTGGTCATTTAGAAGTTGAAGTTTTTGACAAGAGAGAAGTATAATAAAGAGGAAAAAAAAGAGTAAAACAGAGAATAATCAAGCTCCTTCTTCAGAACCTCAGCTGCCTTTTTGCAAAGTTGCAGAAAAGTTTTTCTAGCAACTGCAGTTTGGTTTCTGTCTCTTCAGTATTCTTTTGTTGCCTTTCCCTAAGACTTCATGTGATGCTAGGAGGACATTGACTGACAGGAGCAATGCTGGTGCTGTAGACCAAGGGCAGTGGTTTTTGTACAGCACTGGTGACCTTACAGATGTCTGTGTTTGGAATTGATTTGTCTGAGAAAATCTAGGCATATCTCATCTAATTCATTCTATGTCAGGGAGGCCAGCTTGAATTGGGCATGTTGATGCTGCCTCAGTTACAAGTTCATTTGACAGATAAAATGTTTGGTCTGTATTTTTTGTTGGCATATGATACTGACTTGTGCATAAGGGTTTGGCTTACTGTTTAAGTGTTACACTTGTAATATGCAAATATTTCTTAAATGCTTGTGGAAGAGCAGTTTTTCTGTTTTTTTCCACTGCATATATAAAAAGAGAAGGGATTTGATATACAAAGCACTTTGAGAAAGGTTTGTGATATATAGGAAGGGAGGCTGGATGCACTAGCCCTTATATTTTATAGGGACATAAATGTAAAAATCTTCTATTATGATCTTTGTCTCAGTGTACTGCTGACTTCTCCAAGAATACATTAAACTTGCAGTGGCTAGTAATTTCTCATGAGGGTAACATGTAACAGATTCTTGCAGTGTTGTGGTCTTTTACCTTAGTGAAACATAAAATATGTTACAAATTGAGTGTAACTATGATTTCTGTCTCTCACTGTGAGGGATTCTATGATCAGTATGATATCTATGCTCTTTGTAAATGCTGTGTAGTGTTTAGGAAGTATTTTCTAGTACTTGGTAATTTTGTCTACATCCTGCTTGGAGAACTGCTGCACGCAGTTATGAAACAGGAAATACCGTTTAGTGTGTGGGTTTTTTCCACAAGTCATCCCCATACTGTCTAAGAGAAATTAGCTGACAATTTTGAAAGTACCCTCCCCACCCTTTTTCTAATCTAGAGACACCACCAGTTCACCAACACTGGGTTCAAGCCCTATAAAGAAAGGGATGAGGAAAGAGTGCAGTTGGTCCTGTTTTTTCCTCCCTCTTCAAGTTGGTAGACAGATGGTGCATATCATCTGAACTGGAAAATCAGCTGAGACAGAGCAGCAGCCCTGTCTGTATCACACTGGTGTAGCAAAGCTGCCATTCATTTGGGGTTTTTTATTAAGTGAATGTGCAAATATGTGATATTTTAATTCTCCATCCAGTTAAATAATCCTTTTGTTATTGTTGTATTTAAGTTTCTCCGGGATTGAGTGAAAGCCATACAGTAAATGGAGGAAGCTGGAATGAGAAGCCTGTAAAAATCTCCTCACAGATTGGCGTAGGGGAGGAGAAATGGACATCTGTTCCTTCAACTGCAGCTGGGAAGAGGAAGACTGAGACATTGGCATGGGGCCAAGACACTGGAGATGCTAATGGAAATGGAAAGGACTGGGGAGTAAGCCTGGTGGGCAGGCCCTGGAAAGAGCGTTCTTTGTTCACTCCTATTGGTAAGCTATTTCCAAGAACTTGCTTCATGTAAGCGATTTTACATAAATGTATTTTTTAGTAGTCTCTGAAATATTTTTGTTTATATATTAAAAAATCTTGACATGGTCTAGTGAAATATTAACAGAACAATTTCTGTTTACTGCAAGTGCTGATGGCTTAGCATCTATGTTTTTGTGTACAATTAAACTGGGTTTTTTGGGTTTATCTGACATAAAATTATTTCTGTGAAGGAACGCAGGAACGCAGTGTTGTTCATAAAGTTCTGGAGATGATTACTAAGCCATTTTGGAGCATAATTTATTTTAAATAATGTCTTAAAACCCAGGTTGTAAGTCTCTTCTATTGATCCTACATGATGAAATCAATTGTCTCATTTTGGCAGGTATTTTTTTTTTAGGCCCCAGGCATAAATATTGTTTAACTCTTGTGACACTTAGTGTTACACTGGTTTTCTCATTACACTGTTTTTCTCAAAACAGTGTTACACTATTTTTCTCATTAGAAACTGGGCTTTTTTTTAGTGCTCAGTACAGTTTTCTGCTGTTTTTCCTGCGCTGTCCATAGTAATAATGGAGAAGAGATTTCTTGATTTCTCTCTGGGCAACAGTCATCAAGTTATTAGTAAATGCTGTAACATGGCCCTCCCCACTGTTCAGTCTAAGTATCCTCATCTCTTCTGGAAAGCAGTGTTACTTCAGACTTGTGGAGTCTTAACAAGCAAGAATATAATTCTCTACTTCCCATGAGCTGGTGGGTGTTCAGCTATCTTCAGGAGAGCAGCGCTTCATCACATCTAACAGTGACTTGTGGAGACAAACACCATAACTCCAAATGTCCTTCCTTTTCTCCTTCTTCCCTACTTTCTATACTGAGCATGGTGCCACATGGTAGGGAATATTCCTTTGGCCAGTGGGGGTCACTTGTCCGGGCTGTGTCTCTTTCAACTTCTTGTTGGGAAGACAAGCTCCAGCCACCTTGCTGCCAGCGATACAAGAAGTGGAAAATGCCTTGACTCTGTGTGAGCACTGCTCAGCAACATCCCTGTATTACCATCCCTGTTTTCAGCACAAATTCAAAACACAGCCCTACCCCAGCCATAATCTGCAGAAGTCTAGACCTTCTTTTATTTCTCTGGCAGATTTTGAAATTAAGTTCCTAAGGCTAGATCTGATATACCCTTGGAAGCTTTACCATTGCCAAGTAGAAGTGAAGGGCTTTTTTCATGTTCTGGCTAGATGTGTTCTGCTGTGTATTCTAATAAGGCAGTTCATAGTGACTGACCAACTTTTTGTTGGTTTTGTTACTGAGGATACATCATATCTACTAAGCTGATTTGCTTTTGGTAAAATGAATAATTTTGTGGATGAAGGAGAGCTGTGAAAGGCTTTCATGATGGCTTGACTAATGCTTTCAACACTGTCTCTCACAGTGTTGTTGCATCCAAACTAGGACAGGTGTAAAACTGATCAGGCCCAAGGTAATGGTCAGTAAGTCCTACTCGCTATGGAGGCTGGACAAGGGGGATGTCACAGGGCTGTGCTTAGAACTGTCCTATTTATCATCTTTATAAGTGACCTGGAGGAGGCAACCATATCATTCACATCCAGTTTCCAGATTATATCAGACTTCAATGTGGGGGGAGGAATCAGTTGAAACAGTCCAGGTCAGGGATCCCATCCGGAAGGACTGAACCTGATGGGAGTAACGGGCCAAGGAACCCGAGGAAGTTCAGTGAGGACAAACATCAAGTGCTGAATCTGGTTGGAAGCAACCCTGGCTGGATATTGACTGCCTGGATTGCAGCTTTGTGGATAAGGGGTCTTGGTGGGCCCCAAGGTGGATGTGAGCCAGCTGTAGATCCTAGTAGCAAAGGACACAAACAGTATGCTGGGATGCATTAACACAGGAGTCAGTAAATTGGGGGTTAGTGGCTGTGTACTTTTTGGACAACATCTGGAATACCTGTCTGGTTTTTAGCCCCTTCTTCCCCAATTAAGTAAATGTAATTCTAAATAAAAGCCACTGGTAGTTTTTACTGGCTATTTCTGCTTATTTTCTGCCTTGCATATGTAACAGTCTAGTATGTCTTCATTTTTAAGCAGTATCTCCTATTCATCAAAAATTGTTCTGAATTTTTCTCCCTTCTTAACATATATATATATAATATACTCCAAGCTGTGCTCCATTTATGTGTACTTTTCAAAATTTAGTGATTGCAGTAATGGGAGGAATAATAGTATGGGGCTCAAAAACCAATTGACTTCTCTTTTGTGAGAAGCTTATATATAGAAAAAGCTGTAAAGGGAAGATGGTCTTGGAAAGCTTGACAATTGTTTCAAGCTGTGTGTTCATCAAGTCACAACTCTATCAGCACTAACTAATGTCCTCAGTTATGTGAAATGTCATCATGGCGATCATGGCTGGACTAGCCAGTGTTTTTCTGATCCAATTCTTAATTAAATAGCTGCATTTTCAACATTGCCAGCAGTGTGTGATGCTCTTTTTTTTTTTTTTTCTCCCTTTCCCCACAGCTGCTTGGAATGTGGATGCAAGGATTAATACCTCTGAACAGAATTCTACTTCTTTCTCCTCATTTGGATTAACTCCTGGAGTTTCTGGTATGTGTGCCTTTCAAAAGATTTTTCCACTCTCTTCCACTCCCACTAGGTGGAATAGAGTTTGCCAAGTGATACAAATATGCATTTTCTGTTTTTTCTTTGAAAATTGTACTGCAAAGGGGTTGAAGACACTTAATAAGCTATTTTCTTATGCTAAAATTATACACAGTAATATAACTGTATATTACATATACAGTATACATATAAAATTATATACAGTAATATAACTGTATTAAATTGATAATCAAAAGCTAGATCAATCACAGAATATTAGTAAGAAGGTTGGAACTAGAGGGGGTTGGAATGGGATGATCTTTGTATGTTCAAATGATTTTATGATTCTGTGATTTCTTATTTAGCCGCCTTGGTTGTGTGTTAAGTCTAAATAATGGGCATAAGAGGTTTCTCAGCCTTGCAATATCTCAAGTTAGAGATCTGAAGATTTTCTGGGAAAGCCCATATACCCCAGTCCTGTGAGGGAGTTTGTTATTTGATGATTGAGTTCTTCCCCATCAAGGAACTGAATCATTACTTTGAAAATATGTTCCATAGGCAGGATTTGAAGTCTTGAGTCTTTCTCTGTGTGATGAATGGAAATGCTGAAGCTCTGGGGTTTTCTTTTTTGAAGGGCTGTGTGCTATAGAGTACAAACCTGTCTTCATAATAAATCTTGTGTGTTAAACAACTAACATAAGTCCTACAATGATTTATTATGCAATAAAGGGATCATATGTCAGGTTTTTTGCTCTTGCTTTCTTACACCATGAGCTTGGCATGGCAGTTTCCTTTTCGGAGATAGCTGGCCAAGTGCTTATGCACTTAGGCTACATTTGCTTCTATTGCAGTGTCCAGGCTTTTAACTGTTGAACTTAGGCTCAGTGTCCAGCATCTTAATTGTACAGAGAGTTTTAATTAAAAAAAAAAAATCCCAAGCAGCCACCTGGAACCAAGTTCAGTTTCTAAGCTAAAACTTATGACAGTTTATTAAATAAACTAGGATACTAGGGTGACACACTGAGCTAAGATTCAGCTGCAATACCTCCATTTCAACTTCAAGAGAAATAGTTTTCTTTGGTGCAGCTTGGCCAACAATGTTGTAATGCAAAGTGACCACAAAAGAAATGAGAACATGTCCATATTTCTGTCACCTGAGATATCCTTTGCAGAGGTGTATGTAAAATAGAGACCCACATTCTATTCAAACTGAATTTCAGAAGTTTCATCATACAGTAAAATATTAATTTATTTAATTCTTACAAATAGTTTTTGTTGTTTTACTTCTTTGTGAAATTTTGTTTGTTTGTTTTTCTGAAAGTAGTTACGTTAGATATGTGACACCTTCTGTTATCATGACTGGTATTGGCCTTACTGTTGTTTGTCCTGCTGCTTTTATGTTCTTTAAACCTTTGCTTTAAATGAGAAGTGGATTCTTAGTAATGTATAATTTGTTTGATCTGCAATGTAATTAATGAGGTTTCTTTCTAGTGATATTTTAAGCTTTTAACTGTAAGAGATCTTATTGATACAGGGTAACAGTTTTATTTCCCATAAAATTTCTTGGTGTTTTTCAGATTGAGGAGACTGCTTTTACTCACTCTTCTTATCTCTTTTTGAGTTCTTCTCATGGCTTTATTTTGTCTTCCTTCTTCAGCTTCCTTGTTTTCTGAATATACCTTATGCACAAGACCCTACTAGTTCTCCTGTCTTCTACAGTCCTTAAAATCTGACATTTTTCTTTGAGCCTTTTGTCTTCCTTTCCTACTTTGATTGGACTTCCTCCTCCAAGAAAACTTCAGGAAGCTTGCTAACTTACAAGTACAATTTTATTTATTCCCTTTCAGGTTCCAACAGTGAATCAGTTCCTCAGGCTGGTACTTCTGATTTTCAGTGGGATTTAAGTCATGCTCAACCCCCTGTTGATGACGAATGGTCTGGGTTAAGTATGTTCCTCTAAAATGTTCATTAAAAAAGTGTTAATTACTGTTAAAGTGTAGTTATTTATATTAGCTACTCAGATTAGACAGTGGTGGGTATCTGAGGAAAAACCTGAAATACTTGAATTCTGTAAGCTAATAGACAGTTTGAAGGAATTAAAAATAAGTATTTTAATAAATTCTGATAGAAAATGATAAATTTTTAGGAAAAATACTTGGATATTCTAACTCAGAAGTGAGAGAGCTCATGCATTTTAAGGTAGAAAAATCTTTGAAATGAAAGACTCTTGCTGCAAGTGATGAGAAATTTTCTGCAAGTCTGCAAAATATGTTTTTAGTAGATAGAATTTGAGTCAGTTTGTTTTTACATGTTTGTACCTTACTGGAAAGTTAAGGCAACATCAGACTCTTTTATTTAATCTTACTTGCTTTCTCATTTAGCAAACATTAGGAAGTTCTTACATATATAGGAAGCATATACAGGACAGAAATAACTGAAATTACTTGGGAGTTGTAGAACAGTGGTTGTTTACTCCCCACTTTCTCCTCCCTGTTTATGAAAAAGCATAGTGCATCTCATTAGGAGTTGACCTGAAGAATTGTTCCAGAAGTTGACAGAAGCAGCCTTGCATGTTACCTTCTCCCTAAGAACAACTTAGTGCAGTTAAATAACTGGAAGAGTGGAATAGATTGATGCAGTCCTTGACTCCACCACTGTTGGCATGATTGCTCTGTTACCAGATAATTTTGAAACTTACCTTTTGTGCTTTACCTAGTTTAAGGATAAGGAAAGCACCTTTCAGTTAATCCTTTGAAAGTAATCAGTTTTATGTTTTATCAAAAGCATAATTGATTCACATATCTGAGCATAGAATGTTTATGGTTCAAGCTTCTGTTAATAAAATTTTGTCATAGTTGTCAACTAAGAGTACACTAGCAGAAGTGGGCAAATGCAAGTTTAGGCCAAAGTGATACACAGATACACCCTGCTGCTTTATCAGGATAAGAAAACTAACTGTACATACAAATACTACTAGTTTTTATTACTACTAAGAATGGAATTTTTTTTCTTAAGCAGCTACTGAGAGGGCAGTAGGTAAACTGAAAAGTATTGAATAATATTTTTCAAATCAGTAAATTTTAGCATCTGAAGTAGGTGTCGTTCAGATAATATTTTTATTAGGAAAGTTTCTAACTATTCTAAATGTTCTAACTAATCTTAAGATCTCAATGTGTTTTTGGCTTCATAATGTTTGCCAAAAAAATTAATTGGATTTATTACTGCTTTTTATTTTTACTTTATTTTCATTGTTTAAATTGAATACCATAGTTGGCAGACCAAATCTGGCTGTTCTTCAGTTTTGTATAGACTGAGGGGAAGAAATATTTGTGATGTTAATATAAATGTGAAATGAAAATGTAGTCTTTCACAGTGTGTTCTGTTTTACAATCGGCTTGCTGCAACTTTCTACTAAACAGTCTAAGGCTTAGTTCTTCCTTTCTGATACTTTTTGTTTTTAGGCAACTGACCCTTTAATCCTATCATTCCATTATAAATGAATAATAACAAAATAGAGTATGGACTTAAGAGTCTTAGGAAAAAAAAGACTATTAAAAATGGCAAAGTTACAAGATTACTTGAATCAGTAAGATTTAGTTTCAGATCTATCACTTGTAAAGGAATGTTACTAAGGCAAGATTGATCAGTGTTACAGTTCATCCTAATTTTTTCACTAGCTAGAAAGAAAATGCAGAGAACAGCTTAAGATAGATAACAATTCTTAAATTTGTTCCTCTTCAAATAGTTTAGAAAAATGTCTTGAAGCAACTGCGTCTAGCCTAGCTGCTGCTATGATTAGGCTCTGTAAAATCACTGTCATACTCATTACTTTAAAAAGTCCTCCACTTATCAATAAAGTCTTTACCATTTTTTCAGAAAGACAGGGAATTACTATTTATATCTTGCTATCAAGAAGTAGATGTATGTGTAGGGGGTTTTTAAACTGGAAATGAGCACCTGTAGGGTAAGGCAATATTCCTGAAAAAACCTTTTCATCTTTGTAGATGGACTTTCTTCAGCTGATCCAAGCTCTGATTGGAATGCGCCAGCAGAAGAGTGGGGAAACTGGGTAGATGAAGAAAAAGTTGCTTCTGTTCCTCAGCGTGAAGAGAGATCTGATACTCAGAAGGTAAAAGGTGGTATTTTCTCCTTAGCTCCAGGACTTTGGCCTTACCACTGCCATTTCTTAAAGTAACTAAAAGGGTAATGCTAAAGGTAATCTCTCATCACAGTTACTGATAAGAGTAGCACGACTGTGTTTGCTCTGTACACAGAGAAGGAAAACACTGAATGTTATTGAGAAGAGAAAAATCAGTTAGCTCCAACTTAAACCTTTCTGTCTTGCCATAACTACAAGGACTACGTTATCAGTATAGAGTGGGAAGGTTTAGATCTGTTTTTATAAATATTTCTTGACAATATTTAATTCTCAGCATGAAAAACAGCATTTCCATGCCACTATTTCCTGGTGATCTGCTGCCTTTTCCATTCCCAGCTCCTCTACCTGTATTACCAGATAGCATGTAAGAATGTGGTTTGTCTAGAATGAACTAAATAGATAACACTGTGCTCATTTCCACTTGTATATCTATATTCCTTTTAGCTATTGATTTATGCTTAGTCTATACAAGGTATATTTCATTGTCATTTTAAATGCTAAATACCTTCTGTTCCCATATGAAGATTTCAGATAATGATAGAGAAAAAGCAGAGCCAATTCTTCAGAGTTCTGCAAGTGGCAAATCCAAGAAAAAGAAGAAGAAAAAGAAGAAGCAGGGTGAAGATGCTAACTCTCCTGCACAGGTAAAATCTTAATGATTTAAAAGGCAATTGCAAGGAATTAATTCACAAAATTGCCTTATCGGCATCTTGAACAAAAATTATTTTTAGGAAATTAATTTCTTTATGGGATTGGATTGTCTACAATTGTTTCTCAAGAGTTAAAGTAATTCTTATTTTACTAGTATTTACTTAATTTGTTGTATTCACAAGTTGAACGTGGGATAATTTGTAGTTTTGCTGAATTTATGAAAAGCACTAAGTGCATGGAAAGTATTTATCCTGAATTACTTATTTTCTGTCAAATCTGGATTCTGTGCTGTAGGAATGTTTCCAGGTAGAGTTGTCTTCTGCATGGGAAGCCTTTTCCTCATATCCTTTGAAAGACATCTGCTTTGGTGAATATAGCTAGTTAGGAGAATAAAAGAAATTGAAGTTTTCTCTTAAACTGCCTTCCAGTACAATTGTGTGAGAATATAATGGTTTTCTGAAGTACTGTTTTAATTTGATTTATGAGAAATGGTAAGTGCCAATGTTTCAAGCTCAGTTGGTGGAACTACTCTGTGAGTCAGATTTCAGTGAGGGAAAGAATATTTTCAAACTGAGGATGGTTGGAGTTTCCTGTGTTTCTTAAATAGCTTTTGAAGAATTGCATTGAAACAGATTTGTAAAGCTAGGAAAAGCAGATTGCACTTCACATGGCAATTGAATCATGTTTGAATAGATGGAGCAAGTACTTTCCTAGAGGGAGAAAGCTTTTAGTAGCTAATGATCAGAATGCATCCTGCTTGTGTTTATTGTGACAGCCATTCATAGTTTACATTCTTTACAGTTACAGAATGACCAATGTTCATTGCAATCTGACTAGATTAGACAGAATTAGAGAGGGAAAGCAAATCTTCAGTCATACTTGCTTTGGATTAGCTTTTATGGTTATCACATAGTCAGTTTATTAAAGTTGTAAAACATTAAATTCCTGTTACAAGGAAATTTTATTTTCAAGTTGTCTGTGTGGAGATGGAGCTTGTGTTGATTTCCCTTGTTTCTTTTGAGGCAAATTCAGTCTGGGAGCACTAGGGCTGCAGCTTTTTTTTAATTGAAATTTGTTCTGGACTCTGCTATGACTCTATAAGTCAAGATTAATAAGTTGTGGTTAACAAGTGTTTGTGAGTGTCCTACATGAAACTTAAGGTCAGTGAGGGCATTCTGAATTTCTTCCCATTGCTTGTGAGCTGTCTTTTAAATTATATGTGTCGAGTCCTACTTTCTATATTAACATAATCAGATTTGTTATTCTACTCATTGTTCTCCAACCGGTCCAATTTTGTTACTTTTTCTTTCAGTCCATCAGTCTATGAAGTCATCATTTTACAGATAAGAACTCATCTGTATTAAATTTTTATGTATAATTGGGAGTTTTGCTTGATAGGAGCAGACTGAACTGCTCACAGAAGCTACCCTTGTTATAACAGTTTAGTAATTTAACTTGCCAGCCCTACTTCAAACTCATTTAAAATTTGTGTACTTATCCTCTAAAAATGGAACACGTTCATTTAAACATCTTCATCTCTCTCATTGATTATACTTTAATGTTCACACTCATTTCTTGACTTGAGTGTTTAAGGCAGTAGAAGCCAGCTGAAGAGCTTGGAGTAAGCCAATATGTGTTCCTTACTGTCAGGAGTCAGACTTAGGCTGTGGCTGCATTTTCATAAGGAAATAAGTGAAGGAACAGTGTTTGCAGTTTAAACTCAGAGACCTCTTCACAACCACAGGATTCTTCTAGTGCCACTAACGAGTGTAACTACTCTAATTCCACATTAACAATGAAAACTTTCCACTTTAGATTGTTTGAGGAGTAAAGGTTGAGGCTCTTGGGTACTTTGGATATATTTCCAACTTCTGTACTGAGGGTTACTTTACAAGCGTTATGGTAAACTAAACTGGGTTGCAAAAATATCAAAGCATAGTGACGATAGAAAACTATACAGCTTGCATTTAAAACTTGTAACAAAGCATAGAACCAAGAGCAGTCAAGTGTCATTGTAATACTTCTGCTAAGTGTGTAGAGTAAATTCATTTTAAAGCATAGTGAGGATAGAAAACTATACAGCTTGCATTTAAAACTTGTAACAAAGCATAGAACCAAGAGCAGTCAAGTGTCATTGTAATACTTCTGCTAAGTGTGTAGAGTAAATTAATTTTAATTTCACATTCTTGTAATTTAACAGGAGCGTGAAGTGTGGTTCATTCTGAGACTGGGATTTTTGTTAGTATGCATGAAGCATTCTGCTTTCTGGGCTTTATTGGATTCTATGGGTATTTCTTTATTATGTTCTATACATTTTGAGTGTTAGCATAGGCTAGTGTGAGCCCATTACTTCAATTATTCTTTTTGATGGATTTTCTGAGTTATAGAAGCTGATTATGGCAACAAAACTCATTGACAGGGGAGAAGAGTCAGAACTTGACTACAAACACAGGCTCTTCTTTTTTCCCCTCCCACTCCCCTTTTTGTAGGATGCTGAAGAACTGGATAGAGAAGCTGGAGAGCAATTTCAGGCGGATACCTCAAAAGTTCAAGCACAGCAGGAAAGAGCTTTTTCTTTGAAGACCATAAGTACTAGTGAACCAGCTAAGGTAGGGATGCAAAATTTGATTTATGTTACAATTTGATTTGGAAGTGCTCAAGTCATTTGACAAAATCATTTGTGTAGATAAGGTCACAGTTGAATTTTAGGGAGAGGTCAGCTATGAGTTTTAAAAAGTATGTCTACTCTGTAAAGCAGTATCTTCCCAATCAGTAGTGACTTTGTTTACTGGCAAGTTACTTTCTTGTTTGAATATTCAAGCAATGGTTAAAAACTTGGAAATGTAGAAACCTAAGAACTAAGAGATCTGAGCACAAGACTAGTGGCATATTCTACTGTTACAACAGAATGAAGTGTTACTAACTTAATATATTCTGATTTAAATGCAATCTAAAATTGATTTTTGATAGCTCTACTGAGCTTAATGGCTGAGTAAGAAAAGGTTTTATTTGAACCAATTCACAAGCTGTTTGCTTCAGCTCACAGTTAAAACATATTCTAGACAATACAAATTCTCTTTCATCTTTCTCCAAACAGCAGCTTTCTTAGGTACTGCTACCCAATAAAGCATCTCATTCTAGGAAGGTGTAAAATATTTAATATTTCTAGTGGCTTTGATTTTTGTTTTTAATTTCTATAAAGAGTGAAACGACACTAGTGACACAGCAGTTTGGTACCAGAGAGTATATATCAGAATACTGAGATTTAATTTTTAATTGCTAAGCATTAGTTTCATAAAAATGAGTTCTTAAGAGTCAAATGAAAACATCAGACTGAAAACTTTTACAAGGGACTGCAAGTCACCAAATAAAAAGCACATTCAGACATACTTAAGGCTTATCAAAGTAGAGCTTTACTACAGTTATTTAGTACAACTGCTTAGTTTAGATCAGTTCAGCCTTTAGTCAAGGTTGGCAACAGCTGCCTATTCTGTCCTGACTAGTGTATTGTTTGGTGTTGGGGATGGCTTCTTTTGAAGCTGTATTTGAAAAGGCATCTGCCTGTGTACGCAAACTCCTGGAAGTGTGAGGTTTTGTTTTATTTTAGAGGCTTAATTGAAAATGTGTAGACAGAAAACTTGGATTGTGACATCAAGGTGGCATAATAGTGCATCCTGGAAGACTGTAGATTCTGTTGTTCAGAAATCTAAATTGATTTGGAAAATATCTGCAGTTATTTTTTTTTCTCACAAGCTGTCAGCACTGCCAAAATACAAGCGCAGTTTCAGTATATTTTGCTAAGTGCTTTACTGTTTAAAATCACACCCAGCTTCCTAGGTGACTTGATGGCATCAGCATCTCATGTAGACCTACACTACACCCTTTTTGAGGGGCTTGAGAGCTTCTGTTACTCTTGAACCTTAAATTCAATCTGTTGATGTATGTGTCTGTGCATAGCTGTGTAAGCGGTAACCGTGAAACAAGACATGTTCTGTATTAAACTTAGTGTGGGGGCAAAGGACAAACAAAATTATTACTAATATTCTCTGAAACTAGAGTTGATAAGGGGAAACTTGTGAATTGTTGTCTCTGACAGTGCAGATGGTCTGTCAGTCTTTATCAAGTCTCCCTGATAAAGGAGATTGGCTATCAGATTTGGCTTCGTTGTAATTTCACACATGCGAAGATGCCTTCCAATACTGTTTGACTTGGCTGTTGTAAAAAGTTGTAGAAACTGTCTGTGAGTGATGTGTGGAACGGATTACTTAAGTTTCCAAGGTAAGGTAGTTTAGCCTTAAGCAATGCTCCAAAACATGAGAATGAAATATAGGGTACAAACCAGTTGTTATTCGGTGTATCCACATAAACATCAGAAACAGCTGAATGTTAAACCTTGTGTTTCACATCACAGTATCTGGGGATGGTATTTCCCCCATGCTGTACATAGGGCTGCATTGAAACCTTTTGCCTTTTATCAGCAGACTCAAGTTTTAAATGAAGAGAGATACTTGGAAAAAGTAGTAACAGTTTGACAAGTCACTACTTCATTATTGAATCATAGAATTATGCACATAACTATTTATATTATCATATAGGCTTTATTTGTTGTTTCAGGCCTCCTTTCTGAATTAGCAGAGAGCATATCTTGCATTTTTTATGTCTTCATCACTACCCACTTTCCTGTATTCAAAACATGGACAGAACTATTTGGAAAAATTTCCAGAGAGTGCTCTATGTATTTGTGTCATTACATTTGCAGTAGTACTTCATGCTGTAACACTCAAGCTGCAACATGTTTCTTAGTCAACCTGAGGCAGCTGAGCTATTAAAATCCTAATTGGGTTGATTTACCTGCTGGTCAAGTGTGACTATCCTAACAAAACTGTCATGCCAAACCTGAATTGATTACCATGCACTAGAAGCTTTATATCCTCCTTTTGTTTTAGAAATCACAGTTTGTTAAGTTCATTTATTTATGTAACTGATGATTGCTAACTATTAGACAACATTAGAATTGGCTAAGCTTGGAATTCCTGTAGGCTGGAAGTTCATTTTATCAGCATGGTCGATCTATAAAAAGATTTGAGATTACTAATTTTTCAGTAGATTGAGAGAAATGCTGCAATTATAGATATTAAAAAACTTGTTTCAGTTGATCTGTAAGAGCACAGCAAACTATTCATGCAAGGTCAGAGAACTGCTATCCTTTAAATTAATGTATTGGGTTTTTTTCAACTAAAGCTGTTTAATTTCTTGCTTAGTATGATACAATTAAAAATAAATTTATATTTCATTGCTCTTGAATGTTCTGACTGAATTTTTGAGATGGCTACATTATAGTGATGGAAGCAGTAAAAATGGTGACTATGGTGTAGGATCTGTACATCTGCATCCAGGGATGTAGACTTCAGTATTTTGTTTTCATAGTTCCAGGTCTCAGCTGTTGTGACACAACTACAGCTATGGTTTCTTAATAACACCTTAATGTTTGGGGTTTGTTGCTTGGTAAGATGCTGTGTTCTAATAAATTCTTTTTTGAAGCTTTCTGTCATTGGTGACTCGGTGTGAGATCTTATATTTTTTTATATTTTGACTTTCCTGTTGGAATGTCAAAATGTTTTTTTTTCTGTTTTGCTATAATTTTAATTGCAATAAGTACTACACACTAGGGTACAGTTACATTTTGTCTCCGTAGTGGAAACCTTCAACATCAACTAGATAATTGAAAAATAACACAAGTACCTTTTACTTGGCAGTTATTTCTGCAGTAAGTTCCACTGAAATACTTGCTGACTGCTTTTGCCAATATTTGTTATTCTGTAAGCATATACAAAGTGTTTTGAGCAGTTTATAGGAATGACTGGAGGTGTGATTTGTTTTGGATTTGAGTTATCTTTGGTCCTATTTAACTTGCCTGCTTACCTTGCAACCAAATGCATATCTGTCACTGTTTCACATCTCTGTTGAACATTCTAGAATCCTTTTAGGGTCTTGGTGATTTATAGATTGGTCTCCCTTTCTTTACATGTGCTGTCTTTTAAGAATTAGTATTGCTTATCTTTGTTTGTATGCAATTAAAAATGTTGGCACTAGATGGCAGTCATAGTATTGCAGCCTCAATTGAAAATTTTTCAGGATTTTAATATTGGCTTAATTTTTCAATGCCATCTTCTCAGCAGCTGCTAAGTATACTGCCAGAATAACACCATTTAAGAGTGTTTGCTTTTGCATTACTTAAACTTTTGAAAACTTTTATTTATGTTTCTCAAATAGTCTGAGGAGGCTCCTTCACTTGCTGTTTCTACTGAGCCATCTGTAATTGTATCAGAGGGCAATTCTGACAAGATCGCTTCCCAAGTGCCACAGATGCTGCAAGAGACAGATGTTTCTAGTCCCAATATTAAGCAAAACAGTGTGCCTCCTCCACAGAGTAAGTATCTCTCAGTGCAGTTTATTTGTCTGAAGTTAGAATGTGCTTTTTCCCCTAGAGTGTAGTCAGAATGTTTTGCTCTGGGGTTTGAGTTTTAAGTGCCATATCAGATCATTGTGTCTTATTTATACATCTTGCCATATTTTTTACTTCCTTAAAGTTAACAGCACCTTGATATTTTTGTTTTCATTGTGATGAAAAATTGGCTTCATATGCTTGGATGACTGAAAATGTCTGTTGGGCTTGTCCTGTCCTTAATAGACATTTGGATTTGGATTTGGACTCATCACCATTGGGACTGGAGCTCCCTGCTGTGACTAAGGAGTTCTGCCAACATTGTTTCAAAGGGCTGCTTGTAACTCTTCAGTGAAGAACAGATGGTTACTAACATTGCAGTTGACAGAATATTTAGCTACCAGAAATTTGGGAAAAAATACAAATAATTCCATTTTCAGCCTACTGAGGTCTTTTGATTTCTCAATTTAGCTCATTAGCATCTTTTTCCATATGCTTCCATGTAATCATAGAGGGAAGCAGTTGGTTATTTGGGAGTAGAAAGGTATTGGGTGGAGTTGTTTTTTTTGTAGTCTAGCAGCGCATAGATCTGGCTAAATTGCTGCAGGTATATTGTTTTTTGAAAATATGCTGTGCCCAGGAATGTCAAATGTACCCCCTGTTGTACTTGACAAAAGTGTTCGTACTCAAAAGCGTTTGAAGTACTTACACAGTAAAACAGGAAATTTAGAAGGGAAATGAGGATGTGAAAGGTATTGCTTGGGAAAAAAAAAGATGTTTTGATTCAGATTCTTTAAGAAAATTAATAAATACTGACAATCCATAATAAGTTGCTGGCTAAGTGTTGAAGTACAAAATGAGATTTTAATGACTTCAGAAGAAACATGATGACTTTATAATTACAAAATCTCATTCTGCTGCGTTAATTGGCTTCTTGGCTTTGAACACATGAAACAATGGAATATTTCAAGTCAATGTATCAACTTAGAACTTTTCTGGTTCTAAAATATGAAATCTTTTGTGATTGATTCATGTCTCAGCAATTGAAAGAACATCTCTTAGGTTCAGTATGTACAATACTTAATGTTTTTTACTACTTTTGGCAGCCAGCATGTTTTAAGGCAGTCTGTTTTATTAAGAACATAGTGCTTCTTTATGGGATTATGGATTCCATGTAACCACATCTTTACATAGTTCAATACTTTTTAAAACTACTCAGATATAGTGGTTAAGAGCAGTGTAATCTGGTAAGAGTGAGCATTTAATGTCAATTGTGTACCTGTATGTTATTTCTAGGCCAGAAAATAACAATGACTCTACTGTAAGTAATATATTTGCAAAATGAATGGCCTTTCACATTTATCACTCTTAAGTATTTGTGGGATTAAAAAGTAGGATGAAATTGGCATGTGTTGTGTTAGATGCATGCCAATTTCATCCTACTTTTTAATCAGAATAAAACTTCTAGTTGATTATTCTGGATCACTTCCTAATAATACAGTGTGTATTATCCAGGATTTTAAAAGCCAATTCTGTGTAAATGGTCTTAGTCCTAACACTATAATTGTTTGGTTTTTTTTTTTTTTTTTTTTTAGCAAAGTCTGAAGAAAGCTGGGAATCTCCCAAACAAGTTAAAAAGAAGAAAAAAGCAAGAAGGGAAACGTGAACTTCTAAGATGGACATATGTTGCTGAATATTATCATGAAGATTATGCTGTTTATGCAATAATTTGTGAACATGTACAGAATTTTATAAAAATTTCAAACAATTTTTAAAAACAGAACTGCTGTGAACACAAACATCTTTAAAAAGGAATCAAATGAAAGTAACTATGATATAGCAAACAGAACATGCTACATTTGAAAGACATTCTGAAGAGTTTGTTTTCCCAACTTTTGGAGAGAGATCTTAATTTAAAAAAAACTGGTTTTACAACACAGTGCCCTGTTTACAACAGATTATGCTCTCATCTACAGCTGCGGATAAATGATTAATTTCAAGGAAGGGTTTTCTGTAAAAATAATCGTCTACAATAATGGGTGTTTCTTGCCTCTCTTATGAGTGATGCATTAGAAGCACAGAATGTCAACCATTTGAATTTGTTTTATGCCTAAATCAAAGTGCTTTGATTCAATACATAATCTGCCATATCTTTACAGTAAGTTGGTTAGCAAGTCTGCTAGCTATCACAGGAATCTCAAGTGCAAATCATTAACCATTCGTACAGTCAGACCTTCATGGTTTATTATATGAAGTTAACACAATAAAACTGCTTTGGGTTAAAAGTTTGAGAATGTGATTTGAAACTTGAGTATGGTTCATGAAGTTATTTTTTATAATGCCTATTACCTTACTTGAATTATTGAAGATAACAGTATATTTTTAAGAATGCAGTAATGTGCATAAAATTGGTTATCTTTTTCATTCCCTACAGTTCTTGGTTGATTCAGGATCCCATCTAAAATCTATTCTCTCAACTTCTAAACTCATGAAATGAACTGAAATCAAACTTTTCCTTCTCCTAACACTTGTTGACTTACCACACCCAATTCTGTTGTCTATATTACTAAAACTCTGAAGAAATCAAAGTGAATTTTTCACTCACAAATGATTTGGATTTAAAAGATCTGTTGGAGAACTGGAGTAGCTTCAGACAGCTTTAATTGACATTGTCAAAAACAGTTATCAGGAACACATTTTTTTACTGCCTTAACCTGTAGTATGTAGAATGTGTCTAGACTTCTGGACAGGAGTTAGTGTTTTTATATAAAAAAAATTATGCAAGTAAAGCAGTTGTAAAATAAAGACCATTTCCCGCTTGAAACTGTTAATTAAAATGGCATTGAAGATGTGTTGTCATTTTCAGGCACTGTAATGAGGTGGTATTGAAGTGGAGATGTGTTTGTGTCTGTAAGGTACATGCTCAGCCATGTACACTGTAAATAGCCTTCACAAAATTCGGTTTGCTAAGGATGGTATTTAACATCACCTGGTAAGTTCAGTTGAAGAGTCAGGATTCTTTTCAAATTATTGACTTCTGGTTTTGTGGCACAAATAGCATTGTTAACAGCTGTAACATGTGGTACTGATCAACAATCTTGTGCTCTTACTGTACTCAACTGCAGTTTGACAGTATTGCAAGGCAAGAGCAGATAATGCAGCAAGCTGGGTTTACTTGTACTGAAAATGCACCTGCTAATGGAGAGCTTTCCTAATAAATGGATACTAACTTGCACAGGTATTAACTCCTGTATGTCAGGAACATGACACTCTAAATTGATCTGTTAAAATAAATTGAGCAAATTGATGGTATTGATTTATTTACTGGGAGGGAATAATGTCTATGAGTGATATTTGTCATTATTCATGTGAAATAAATTTAGAACTGAAGTACAGCTTTTCAAGGAGTATCTTAAGGTAAACATGAAAAATAGGATATTATGGAATCATGCAGAGTCCTTTGCATGTAAATAATATAATTTTACTTGACTTCATAGTAAAGGTTAAAAAATACCCTTTGAATTCGGGTTTTTAATGTATGTCTGAAATCTCTTTCCAATCTGTATGTTATGCTACGAGACTCTTATAGAAAATACAAAGATTTTATGTCATGAAGGAGACTGCCCCCAAGGACTTTCATTGCAAAAACTCTTTTTTCCTCTTGAAAATAAAATCTGTGATATTTCTGGATTAGTCAAATAGCTTGTCATCCTGGAAAAAGAAACAAACTAGCTAAAACGTAGGAACCCTGCTATCTAACTGCTGCTGCTAAGCAGGGTCATATAAATGCATAGCCTTCCTTTCAAAATGTTGTGACCTATTTAGCAGCACCTCTTACTGTTTTCTTAATATGCAGTTTCAATGTCTTAGAAAGCGAAACTTGCTTTATTTGACATTCATTGGAGAGGTAGTAACTCTATATCATATTGTCTATAAATAGAAACTTGGTTATCTATGTACTGTCATGTTTCTATGATTCAAGCAGTGGTTAGTCTTAATGATACACTGAATCCAGACTTTGGTACTTGGATAGAGCAAAAAGCCACCATTTTAAAGAAACTTAATTTTTTTTCCTTTGTTTTTTTTCTGTTGTTGAATGCATGGAATGATTTCATAAATCCAATATGTTGTTTTTTTCTAAATACTCTGGAATTATTTGTATGTGTAATTTAAACTTGTGATGATGTGTAATTGGATAGCCATGGCATATTTTTATTTCCTTTGTGGGGAGGGGAAGGTGTACAGAATTCATATGTGCTTGTTACAAAGGTAACTGCATTGGTTTGGAGGGGGGTGAAAACTGTATTTCTGATACCCTTTTAGAAGTCTAAAGAAAAAAGTGCAAGTGAAGAGCACTACTTTAATATTTACTAAGAAAGAATGTACATATTAAAAGCATTTCAAAAATTTATAGAAATATTGCTAGTACTGTTGTGTTGTAACTGAATTGTATCTCATTTGAAATTGCCCTATTAATAGTTTCTAGCCATGGGATTATCCTATGAATAAGGCTTTTGGAAAATGCAGAAATCAGAGTACATGGTTTAAGCAGACTTTCATCTGTTACTTGTTGTGCCTTTAACTCAACTAGGTTGCCAATCAAGATTTCAGTTGTTAAAAATTGCGGGCCCCTCACAGACACTTGTGCCTGTGAGTCTCCTCCTGATGACCACTGAGTAAAAATGAGCAGTTCTGATTTTTCAGGCCAGTACTAAAAGATTTCTTCATTGTTCTCTGTAACTGGAAGGAGACAGCAGGAGAAAGCCTGATAATTTTAATTGCTTCTTAAAATACTTTTCTAAAAATATTTTACTCTTAAAATTCTGAGTGAATTACTTCATTAAAGAACAAGGAGTATCAGCCAAATGAATTTGGGGAAGAAGGAGCAGGAAGGGCTGTGTGACTGATAAGTCTTAACTTGAAAGTAATGTGGCAACAGAATGGATTTTGCTCACTGCAGGACTAACAGAACTACTGTTAGTTGGGATGGATGTTGGGAGCAAGGTGGGATGATTTCTGTTTCTTCATTGGTGGGGGGTGGAAATTATTGTTGATTGTGTTCTGTATCATGTTATTAATGATTCATGGGTTGTCCTGTTGAAACTTAATTGCATTACAAAAATTGTCTGATTTCCATAGTGGGTCCTTCATTGAGGAAACTCTTGAACTTCTGCTCTTTTCATTTCTGGCTATTTGTACCAAGCTGAAGATTTCTGGTTCACTGAAAATTGGTTTTTTTAACGGAAACTGTGATGTCTTTAATAGAGGTGTATTCTGAAAAGTGCATTTAAAACTCTTAACATGAAACTCATGGTTTCAGGAATTCATACAATACTCTTAAAAAAAACAGGCTTAGGAACATCTGCAACTATAAAACATATTTGCTGTCTTATTTGTAGCATTAAGTGATCCCTTAACTTGGCTTAGTATTTTTAATTCAGTCCATGGCAGAGGGTAAGCCGTGGATCACTCAGAACCAGATTGCTACAATGGGCTCAAAACTGACTAGGTATGTTTCTTCACAGATAGCAAGTCCTGTACTAACAGTATTTCCACTTAGCTCTTCAATAGACTCTGACTTCAAGTGATTCCTTATTTCAAATACCTGGTGAAGTATAAATCAAATGTGTTGTTACTGAGGTGGGTTTTTTCAGAGGCTGTTCTGACAAGGGCTGTCACAGTTTTTCAAATTTCCTTGGCCAGCCTTACCTATATAGCTAACAAATAAAGTCATGCCTGGAGCTATGTCTGCAAACAAAGCTCCAGGTGGGAGAGAATTCCTCTCTCATGTGACTCTGTAACTTGGACTTGCTCAGACAGCTGGGCTTTAATGTGTGTTTGAAGAGGCTTGGCTGGGCTTTAATGTGTCTTTTGAAGAGGCTTGGGACCTGGGAGAGCAGCGCCTTCCTGAGCTGTGGCCAGTTAGCCAAAAGAGTAGGAGCTGTATCAACTGCTGTCCCTCTGCTGCTGAGGGGCTGGGCATATGTGTAAGGACAGGTGCAAGCTTTGCTTCTGCTCTCAAAAGTCTTCAAAGGCACTGCAGAAGATCAATAACCTTGCATTTTCACCTGTTCACAAAGGCAGCCAGTGAATGTGGAAAATACCTGCAGCCATGTCTGAAATCACTGCGGTGTTAATTTTTTTCAAAAAGGGACAGATTCCAGGAAAAGCTTCCCTGGAGAGTAAAGAAGCTAATGATTGCTGGGACTTTCTTAAGAATGCTCTTTTTTTCTGAAAGCACAAAAACAGTTCATCCCATTTAAAGATAAGAGATGTAGGAGGAGCAAGAACCCCCTTGGCTTAACTGCGAGGTTCTGAGTCTACTCAAAAGCAAAGCATACCAGAGATGGAAATATGGATCCATACCTATTGAGAACTATGTGGACATTGCCAAGGTGTGCAAAGATGGAGTTAGAAAAGAAAAAGCTCAGCTCCAGTTGAATTTGGCCAAGATGTCAAAAAATACAAGAATGGGTTCTTTGGGTATAAAAACATCAAGCAGAAACAGAAGGCAACTACTGTCCTACTGATAAACAGGACAGGAGAATTAGTCACTGGTAATGCTGAAAAGGCTGAGGCTCTCAACAGTTCCTTCACCTGTGTCTGCACCAGCACTGCTGGGCCCCTGGCCCTGGGGCCAAATCCAGGCTGCACAAACACAGAGCCAGCAGTGGGGCTGAGCTATTACAGGAGCTGGCATTGCAAGGCTGCTCTCCATCATCTTGGGATGATGTGGACTTGGGGGTATGGCAGAAAACTGAAAAAGGCTAATGTACCCCCATCCACAAGAAAGCCTTAAAGGAGGATCCAGGGAATTTTAGGCCCATCAGTCTTGCTTCAGTCCCTGGGAAAATTATGGAACAAAACCTTCTGGTAGCTATCATAAGTCAGTTGAGGCACAGGATCACCGACATAGATTGATGAAGAACAAATTGAGCTTGACAAAGCAAGCTGCTTGGTTGGTGTGGGCTGGGTGGACATTGCCTCCTGGATTTCTCCAAGGCTTCAGAATGGTTTCCCACAGCCTCCCTCTGAAAAGCAGATGGGCTGTGGTGTGGATGGATGCTCCATGTGGTGGGGGGAACTGGCTGAGAGGCAGCACCCAGAGGGTGCTGGTCAATGGCTCCTCCTCAAATGGGCAGCGTGGCACGAGTGGGGTCCCCTGGGATTGGTGTCAGGCCCAGCTCTGCTTAATATCCTCAGAAAGTGATTGGGAAGATGGGATCAAGTGCACCATGATGAAGTTTCCCAGCAACACCAAACTGAGTGGGAAAGTGGATGCTTTGGAAGAGAGAGCCACCCTGCAGGAAGATTTGGATAGGCTGGAGAGTGGCTAACAAGAATCTGGTGAAGTCCAGCAAGGGCAATCATCAGGTCTTGCACCTGGGAAAACATAACCCAGGTGTGCAGCACCATAGGGCTGGCATCCATCCAGCTGGGGAGCATCTCTGTGGAAAGGGATCTGGGGATCCAGGTGGACAGTCAGATCAGCATGAGCAAACAGTGCTGTGCTGGCACAGAGAGCCAACGGGGTACTTGGCTGCATCCACAAGGGCATCACCAGCAGAGATCCAGAAGTCATTTTCCCACTCTGCTCAGAGCTCATCAGGCCACATTGGAATGCTGTGCTCAGTTTTGGTCCCTGCTGTGCAGAAAAGATGTGGACAGGCTGGAGAGGGTTCAGAGAAGAGCCACAAACTGGGAAGCCTGTGACAGGGGAAAAGGCTGAGAGAACTGGGTTTGTTCAGCCTTGAGAAAAGAGGACTTAGGGGAGACCTTATCACCATGTTCCACTATTTAAAGAAAAAATAGAGACTCCCTTTATAAAAGAAGCCACATGGAAAAGACCAGGGATAATGGGTACAAGTTATTCCTGAGGAGGTTCCAATTGGACACATGGGGAAATTTTTTCACAAAGAGAACAATCAGCCTTTGGAATAATCTCCCCAGGGAAGTTGTGGATTTCCCCAACATTGAAGACTTTTGAGATCCAGATGAATAGATTGCTGGGCCATCTTGTCTCAACTGTGCTTTTGCCTACAAAGATTGGATCAGATGATCCTTGTACTGTACTTTAAAACAAACAAAAAAACAACAATAAAAGCCAATGCCACCACCAAAAGCCATAAAGCTCAATAAAGATACTTTATTGTTTGAATGCAGTAAAATTATGAACAGAAAACAGACTACAGTAAAATTCTTCATCACTGCTACCTGTCTTTCCATAAGTGGTTTGGGTTTTTTCCTGCGGTATACATAAAATGCATCTCAAGAATTGTATTTCTATCAATAAAATTCTGCAGTTACCAGGGTGATTTTCTCCAGAAGTTTGAGACTTTGTCAGGTCCATGTGTTCTTCAAAGACTCTTTTGCTTTAGGTTGCTGCAGTGTTAAACAGTATTCTTTTCATAACCACCACCATATGGCTTCTGAATCATGGAAGAATGTAATCAATCAGTGATAGTGTGAGGGGGAATAAAGCCTATAAATTCAGTGATAAAAAAGCCTGTAGTCTTGGCCCAACTGAGTTTTGTCAGGGGCAGTTTAGGACAGGGCAGCTGCCTCAGGTGCCTGTTTCAAGTCATCTGTTGCAAGTAACCCTGCTGTGCCAGCATCATGTTTCATTTGACTTTTGAAGTATGTTGTTCCAGTTTTGTGCCTTAGTTACACTGCCTTTTAGCCTGGCTGCAAAGTTGGAGTCTTTCAATTGCTTTGAAACTTTTTCAGGTTAAACTCTTTCTCCTGAACTCTTGCCTGCATGGTCTGAGTAGTCACTTCAAGAAAAACCAAATCTGAGACTGCATGGTGGCTCTTGCAGAGCAGTGGCCAGCGCCCAGCAGCAGCAATGCCAGCTCAGCCGAACCCTGCCCTGCCCTCGGCCTCGCCTCCAGCAGGGGCAAAGGCAGCTGTTAAATCAGGGGAGGGCTGTGATGATACTTGAGAGTTATTCTTGCTCCAGAATTATTCTGGCTCTCTGGTGTTTCTGCTGTAAGTCAAGTCTGTGGCCTATGTAGAGTGGGGTTAATATTGGTGTTGCATTAAGTATAAGACACACAATTGTATTTCACAGTTGAGGTCCACCTTGAGGCATGATGGTCTGTCATCTTCATGCCTAGCTGGTTATTTAAAAACACTTTAAAATCTTCATCAGCAGATACTTTCAATATTTTCTTCATTTTTGTTGGAATTCTTTTCTGCATTTTCCAAGGATGGAGTTGCAAACAGCAGTCTGCTCTTAACAAATGTGTTTATTTAATTTAAAAAAAAAGGAAAACCTATCTTTTTAATAAACAAAAATAATGTTACTTGGACTTCACCTGTGTATTGAACACTTCTGAACAGCAGTACTAGTAGTAAGAAGTACTTAAGTGCTTTTCTGGAGTGGGATCAGCACTTGATAGAATTGAGCTGGCAAATCAATACTATGCTATTTTATATTCATATACTACAGACATGCAGTTCAAAGTCATCCAACTCATGCAGCAGCCTGCTGTTAACCATGGAAATCCTTCATGATGTTTTAGGAGCATGTCTTTTTCTGTGAGACCTTAGCAGGCATGCAGAATAGAAAATTTAGTGACTGTTTTTGTAATTATTAAAACACTTCAACTTGTACAGCCTTGAATACAAAAAATATTTTATAGAGATGCATAATTGAAGGGTTCCAAAGCCTCACACATGACTGAGAGAGGCAGGTTTTACATACCCAAAGATTGCCATATGTTTTGGATTTCTGCAATCACATCATGTGAATGCTAAACTATGGTCAAACTTAGTCAGAAGTCATATGTCACATTATAAAATAACTTTTTTATCTATTTCACTTTGAGGCAGAAATCTTGTGCAGAGCAAGATCACTATGGGAAAGCAGGACTGCAAGTGCTTCACTTTACATTAAGTATTCTATCTCTAAAAGTCTTGAATTTGCACTAGTATACCACTGGAATTTGTGCTGCCAGAGAGCATTGTGCTGGAACACATTTTATTATGTGAACATTTAATGTAATGTTAACATCTCTTGAGAGCACCACGCTGTTATCTTTCACACAGTGTTTCACTTCTGCTTTGTGTTACTGCTGTATGGAGGACAGGACATGATACTGTTGGAGGCTTTAAACTCTTTACAGCCAAATATTCCTAATATTTCTTGAGCAGTCTACCTCAAAAAAGCTAATTTAACTGAAGTTTAACTGAAGAAAGAAGTCCTAATTGCTTTTTTTTTTTTTGCTTTTTTTTTCTTATGTCAAATCAGCAGCTCAGCCCTGCTCCAAATGAAGTGAGCTATCAAGAGGGTGTTCTGTCAGGGCTTTAAGGATGCCTCCATCAGCATCAGCATCAGCATGGTAAAACTCACAGTGAGGAGTCTTTTGTCTTACAAATACAAAACTGCCCCACGTGGCAGTTAAGTGGTTTAAAGGCTCATATACATTAAACATCAAAAGAGAAGGGGAAATATGTACAGATTTGCATTTTCAAACTATGTTTGAGTTTGGAGAATGTCATGTTAGTGATCAGTGATTTTTACATTAAAAATGAAAAGAAAGTTCTCTCCAAAGTGGCAAATGTGTGTTGTTCTGGTCTGCAGAGATGGGGTTTCTGAAAGCTAAGACTAAACCTCTGGCATTCCAAAGGTTTATTCATAGATGTTTGACACTAAATGAGTTGCAGTGCAGATGGTGAGTTACATTTGTGTCTTACTGCAATTACACTTCCCCTGTGCCTTGACTAGTCCATTACTGAATACCGCTGTGAGCTGGGACAGCTCTGCAATGTTGGCTCAGTCAGGATTTCCCAAAGCTGCCTAAGGCCATAATCAAACATGTTCAGACATGTGCATGCCTATAAAATGCTTTACAGTCCCAGTATAGTAATATACATTGATAACCTATTATATTGGGACACAGCAGAAAGCTGTGTGATTGTGAGGTGTGCTTTTGAAACAATGTTTATACTGCACCTGGAGGTCAACGGGCAAGTAATGCTCTTTCACTGGAATTGTATTGGCATTTATTATGTGAATTGCTATGCAAAAGATGAAAAATTAGAGATATGATTTAAACTATCACTGTTACTTCTGGCATTAGGTATCTTAGGAGGATGTTTAGGAGACTGTGATGAAGAGAAGCCAAGAGTATCTTTGGTTTTTATAATTAGGAGAATGTTAGCAGCCTCGATCTTTCTTTTCTTTAGAAGAAACAATACAAAATATACAGTATTAGCTTCAGTCTCATCCCACACACACATATACATGGTACTGGTGGCTCTGTCTTATGTAGCTTTAAATCTAGATTTCCTAGTTGCATTTCCTAATACATACAAATGATTTATAAATTGGAACAAACTTAATCCAATTAAACTTTCTGCACCATCAGCATTGTTCAGAAGTGTTTCCCTTGCTCTTGAAGCAGTAATATCATCAGTGCTGTATCTCTGCACTTCATGAAGGACATATCCTCAACCTGTAATTACTTATAGTGCATATAAAAGGTTACATTGCATGTACAGTACTTGCAGTCTGCCTCTGCAGAAAAAGGCACATATTGCCTAACTGGGTTTGTATTGCTATTGTGTGCTCAGCAAATCAGTCATCAAGGGGATTCAGGACAGACAGCTGGAGGGGACAAACCCAGCTGATATTTTCACAGCACAAAGCCACCAGCTCCTATGGCATGCTCTGCAGGCTTGGCTGGAAAGCAATTGATCTCCATTGGTGACTCCCTAATAAGCAGTGGATGGGTAAACAAGCAGAGGATATGGCACTATGAGGAAGTTAAGTGCTTTTTTTTAGCATAGAAAACAATACACGTGAGACTGAAAGTTTCTGTAAGGTTCTGTAGCAAACCTCTGCCTGCAGTGAGCACTGCTGAGAAGAACTGGATGGCATTCCCTGGAGTTTGTTTGAGACTACAGCAGACTTGGAAGAGAGCAGGAAAAGAGGGATAACTCCATAGATATTCAAAGTAATGATGTTGATGCTTTTCAGTTGCTTTAAAGTTGGTGGTAGCTCAAAGCTCCAGGTTTGGGCACATTTGGCTTAATATTCAGAAGACTAAAGTGCATCCGGAGCAAAGTCTAAGCAGGTCCCCAGGTGAAGTGGTGAGTTACTGCATGAAGCCTGACTGGCATCTACAAATCTGAAACTGAGAAGTGCTTCCTGTGTAAGTTACAGGCAGTAATAAATCTCAGTTATGGAAGATGTGTTGTTTCAATTCTTCTTGACTGTACTTAAAATCAGTATTGGTTCTCACTAGAATGTAAGGACATGATTTATCACTAGACTGAGATTGCTGATAGAAGACAAAATGATCATGAGTTCTACTAGATATAACAAAAAAAAATAATTCAAACAGGTAGGTAAACAAAACATGTTTGATGGGAATGTCTACATCTTTTTATATTAAAACAGAAAAAAGGTGGTCTTTTAAAAGAAGGGGAAAACCCATAATGGCATAATGAAGAAGGGAATTAAATCTGGAAACATTCCCAGTGTTGAACCATACTCAAATGAATCTATAAATTAAACATTAACTAATCTAACTAATGGAACTAAAAGGAAGTAAATGCTGTTTGATGTATATTAGCTTTTCTTAGAAGGCTTGCCTCTCCTATCAATCAAAGACCTGTGACCTCTCTGCAAACTCAACACAGTATTAAAAACTGTCACAGATTTCCTTTGCTGAAGCAATCTGGCAAGCAGTGAGAGTACTGGCAACACAACAACCAATTTATCCAACCGCCGTGTCTCATCCTTGCATGCTGTACTTTATGTTCTATAACTGGCTACAGATTATGGATAAAATGTCCCAGTCTGTTTAATGCTGTGTCCAGCACAAGCATTCAGGCCAAAAGACCAAAAAGCTCCAAGCATGACCTTCCACTGGTTTGGTGTAGTAAAAGGTCAAGTGTAAATCAGGGGATGTTTTAATCCAAGTAGTGGAGAGGAATGGGGGTACAATCCCAATCCTGTGTGCATTGAATAAATGAATACTGTTATGCCTGATACCTGCAGTTTTAAAAGCTTGTACAAAACTGTCTAGATCCCCACACTGGTGAGGGAAGCAATAAACATAAAGGACTGAAAACAGTGTCTGATAAGCAGAAAGTTAATTTATCAAAAAAATTGGAGAAGAGTTTGTGTAGAGTAGAAATTATTCGGATATGAATGGTAAAGGGCTCATTAGCCTGGTGGAGAAGAGTTGATGAGTTTTAGTTGGATACAGGACACCTGCACCTTCCAATTTTGTTGATAACAGTTGCAAATACTGGTGATGTCTGCACTTCTCAGTATCTTCAGGTATGCTGAGCCAGCAGGGAAAAACCAGGAGAACTGAAAAATTACAGAAATTTACAGACTTCAAGGGCAAAAGGAGAGAGTTCTGTTTTGTTAAGGTACTGGCAGAGCCAGGCTATAAGTCCAGTGTAAATATCTTCTCCAAGGAAAACGTGAGCCTCTGGCAGCCCTGTGCAAAAGGGATTGAGAAAGAGCAGCACGGGCAGGGGAGAGGAGAGCAGGGGTGGACACAAAAGAGCCCCATGCCTTGGTATGCAGGCATTCCCTGTGGAGAGATCCCTGAGGAGACTGCAGCCCAGGGAAAGCAAACTGTATCTGAGGGAACATGTTACCAAATTGCAAATCTGCTGCCAAGCAAATAATTAGATAACTGCCCAGCTTATTTTTGAGGCTTCTTGCAAATGCAGCACAGATTATTTCATCTCATCCAAAATGTTACAATTAATCTGTGAGGCTGGCATGAATGAGAAGGCCAGAAGAAAAAAGAGCTGAATCTCAGTGTATTCTAGACTCATTTCTTGTGAGTCCTATATTTTCAGAGCAAAATTGAGAGGCTTTCAAGTAAGAAAAGCAGGGAAAGAAGCATGCAGTAAAGCAAGCTTTTCCTTGGAGAATATTTCAGCTCTTGGCAGGGCAATATATCAAAATGTTTTAATAACATATTTCTTAAAACCAACACCTTCAAGTAGAATTATGAAGCTGTGGCACAAGGAAGCTGGAGTTACAAGTACACTTTACCATCAGGAAGGAAAATGGGCACGTATATAAATTTCCTAAGATATTAGAATCACTATCTTCTATAAGACAAATCATGAGAAAATATCCCAGTAGTGAGCTAAAAAGTTCCAGGCATTTCTCTCAACAAATTTTAATGATTTAAACTGAAATTTTAAAAGAAAGAAGAAATTAAAAAAAAACCAACCCAAACACCAACCACTTGTTGTCCATTGTTTGGTGCTGAAACACAAGAATTTTGCTTTGCAAGCACATCAAGCTGTGTCATTGCAACGGCTTTCTTACAGGCTCTGTGCTCTGAGTTGTATCATGCTGGAGAAAAATACTCTTCTCTGATCCTTTTTAGGCAAACCAGGGGAATTAATGACCTCTTGAACCCAATCTGGATCGTAGCAGCAGCCCTATCTGATTGCATGTTGGGCAGTCTTTGTGGCAGAGGGGTAGTGTCAGACTTTTACTGGAGGCTTACTTCTTTTAGAAAGTACAGGTATTTTCTAAACTTCATTACATTAAGTATTCCTACAGCTCTGAATACTTGAATCACTTGCAGCCATCCTGAAACACAGGTTCTGAAGCAGGCTGAACAAAAGGACTCTTACAATGGCTCTTTACTACTACAAGAGTCTCTTCCTCAAAGTCCTCGCCTCCGTGTGCCTGAGGACAATACCCAGACCTTGGTTTCTGGGCAATGTTTAACCCTTTTCTTATCTTAATTTGCCAAATACAAAACAATTAAGAATACCTTTGTTCACTCTGGAGCACGTGGCTAATCCTGCAAGCAGGAGATGCGATTCTCTTGAGCTGCCCTTTTGTTTAAGTGCTGTAGGCAATGCTGGGCAGCAGTGTAATTGAATTATTCAAAGCAGCTGAACTATGCTGCACCACCTCTGTGGGGGCAGATAGAAGGTGGGAGTCACAAGCAGTTCCTAAGCCACCTGTCCTCTTCCAGCAATCTTGTTCAGACAGGTATTAACAGCGTTGGGAAGTAGCAGTAACCAATTTTACTGAGCACTAGAAAGCGCAAGAAAATGCTGAATGGGTCAGAGCATCCTCTGGCAGGAGGGAGAAGTTGTCTCTGCAGTGAGAAGATCACGGGGGAGAGATGGGGAATACCGAGCAGGAGCAGGACACAGAGTGCAGCTCAGGGAGCAGCTGGCAGAGCAGCCAAGGGGGCTGTGTCCCTTCCCAGCAGAGCTCTCAGGGTGTGCTGTGTGCAGTGACCGGCTGTGTGAACGGAGTTCAGTGATCTGCAGCTCTGCTGCGGTCAGAGGAGCAGGCAGGAGCCATGGGCCTGCATTTCCTTTCTGGGTACACCCCACAGCCCTCACGCTGACCGGCGGCTGAGCGAGGCTCTGACCCTGTGCAGTGTTTAATTTCAGCATTGAGTGTTCCTTTGGAAAGAATTCTTACCGTATGGATCCCATTGCAAAAATTATTTATTTTTTCAGCACAGCTGAAACAAGTGCTTGTAAGTAAGCTGGTAATTCTCTTGACTTTGTCTCACTTGCTGAGCAAGACAGTGATACTGATCCTGTTCAAGTTTTGATGAATAAAGATGACAATCTCGAGTATCTGTTGTCCCTCTGGAAACCTTGGCAAAACTCAGGTGTCATCCGGTTTAGAAGTTGCCCTGTTGCACCTTAAATGATTTTCCATCATCAGGGTGTAAGATCAGGTATTCAGGATTCAAAGCCCCCGCTGTAACTCGTGCTTGTCATTTCTTGCTTTGTAAGGCAAAGTGAGAGACGTGGAAGTTTTACTTCGAGAGGCTGTGTTGAGGAGGGTCTGTGTCTGTGGCAATACTCAGGCTCTGAACACTCCCACCACCAAAAACTTGCCAAGCAAACTAAATACACCTTGTTATAAATCAGAGAGTGACATGAAGCCTGATGTTTCCTGCTCTTTCCCATCAGGCTTTTTGAATGGAAATTAATAATTATACAGGAAACTGCTCTGAAGTGATTAGTGTTTGCTGCTTATTCTTTCTTCCTTTTCCTTCTGAGAATATGGGGGTTAAAGCCACTGATGGGAAACCTTAAGTGAAAGCAGACATGCAGTTAACCTCTCCTCACAGAGAGAAGGGCTGTGCTGGAGGGTGTTATAAACTGTGTCTGCCTCTCACAGCTCCAGACCCGAGTTCCTCCTGCCTGGCTGCTAAAGCCCAGCTTGTTGTGCCCATCCCAGGCTGAGGGATGCAGCTGCTGCTTTCCCGTTTGCAGGCACAGGAGCCCAGCAGGGACAGCTGCACAGATGGCCACAGACAAGGTGCTGCCCTCATCTGTGCCTCCTACACGTAGGAGTAGGACTCACAGAAGATCCGAGCAGAGACCAGCTGGTCTAGCTTGATGCTTGCAAGCAAATAACACCCACCCACCCACTGATCCCTCACTGATCCCCCCAGCAGCTGGCACTTGCTCCTTACAGCCCCCACACACAGTGTGGAGAGGGGAAACTACAGAGAGACACTTAAGAAAGGTTTTATAAGAAGTGAGGGTGAGCGGGCAGTCTGTCCAGCCAGGCTCTGCACGCGATTGACCTCCTTTGTACCTCTGTCTGTCTGATCCTCCTTCTGCTCCTTCCTGATCCCCCTCCTCTAATTATTGTCTCCCCTTTGGTCCTTCACAATCCCCTTCCTCTAATGATTCCCTCCAAAGTTTTGCAGAGTCCTCCTCAAATATCCCAAATCCTCCTGTTCTTCCTGTTTCCCCTTCTTATCAGTTCCAAACTGCAGGTGACCCTTCCCAGAGCTCTTCAATGGGCCATCAGTCAGGAACCTGACACTTCTGCGTTTTGGCATTGTCTCTCTGGCCCCTTTTCCACCAGGTTTGCATCTGTGTGCCCTTGTTTATGGAATCCCCCTTAATTTATTGCCTCTGCCTTGAAAAGGTCAGGTGCTTGGTCAATAGCCCTCATGAACCAGATGCTCCTACCTTCCTCAAGGGACGCATGCAAGGGTTTCATCTCTAACTTTCCTACTCTCTGGCATTAAAGGACAAGGTGTCTCAAGGTTATCAGTGAGATAGTCCAGACCCCACGGCTGGTGATTTTCCTTTGGCCTCTGGAATATTTGTCAATAGTGATGTTGCATTTTACAAGAATTTTAGTTTCATTTTTGAATATCAATCTTTAAAATATTCGGCTTATGCATAGAATCTAGTCAAAATTATAAATTCAGGGCTACGTGGCTTTTCCTTTTATACACAAAAATTCCTGCCAACCCCTTGCCAGTTTTAAAAGGACAAACTAGGAACAGAGTTTATGTAAAATTTCTACCTAAAGTATTTTTAATTTAATTTACTATAGTGGCTTTATAAGTAGGGATAAAGCACAGTTAGAATGTTCATCTGTGCCAAGTTAGCTTTTATCTTGAAGTTCCTGTTCTGCGCAGATGTATGTATGAAATAATGAAGAGCCCCAAAGCAACCATATAGGGAAGCATCGGAGTATTTTCAATGTTATATTTTGATGATAAATCGTGGAATTTGGTGGCAAGCAAAGATGGATGGCAGTAAGTAAATTATGCTTAGGGTCAGGGTAGACATACAGACCTTCTGACAGTATTTTCTTCATTGTTTCATCTGGAGGACAAATAATAAAACATGAAAAGTCAGCTGCTTGGTGGGAAGTTCAGCTCAAATTTGCCCAGTGCTTGAATATGCAGGACTGGGTCCTTCCTCCTAATGATGCGTGTCCTCCTCACACCCCACCATCATCAAGACATTAACTACAGGTAGTGGCCATGAGCTCAACCTTACCTTGTATATCAGTGACACGAGGAAATTCCAGGCACCCCAATAGCAGCAACTTTGGGAGGGGATTAGGAGGGCACTGTGAAAGAAAACAAAGGTTCATGGATGCAGAACTTGGGGGTAAATTCCAAACATTCCATGACCTCCTCCAATATTATCTTTCCTTATAGAGAAATAGAGTTTATTTCTGCTACTTTGCCACTCAAAAATTGCCAGGAGCACTACAAGCTTTGCCAAGGAAGCGCCGAGCCGATTCGCCCTCACAGGGCTCGTTCCAGGAGCGGCGGGGAGCATCCCCTGAGGAGCATCCCCTGAGGAGCATCTCCCCAAGGAGCATCCCCTGAGGAGCATCCCCTAAGGAGCATCCCCTGAGGAGCATCCCCTGAGGAGCATCTCCTGAGGAGCATTCCACGGGAGCGGCCCTGGCCCGGCAGCGCTGGGGCCGGGCTGCCGCTCGCTGAGCGCCCGGGACTGCGCATCCCGAAACCCTCCCGCGCCTCGGGGCCGGGCTGCTGCTGCTGCTGCTGCTGCTGCGGGGACAGACGCCCGCAGAGCCCTCAGAGCTCCCTCCGCCCTGCTGGGCCCTGCCGTGCCGTGCCGTGCCGTGCTCTCGGTCCCGCCCGGCGGGAGGGGCGGCCCCAGCCCGGCCCCAGCCCGGTCCCGCCCCGCGGAGCGGCGCGCACAGAGACGCGGAGCGGCGGAGCCCCGAGGAGCCGCCGAGATGCTGAGCTCGCCCTGGGCGCGTTTCTACTCCAACAGCTGCTGCCTCTGCTGCCATGTCCGCACGGGCACCATCATCCTCGGCGTGTGGTACCTGGTGAGCGCGGCCCGGCTCCGGAGCAGCCTGCGGGGCGGCTCCGCGGGTGGGGGCGCCGATCGCAGCGGCTCCGCTGCCCGGGCGGGTTTCGGAGGGAGCCGCGTTGTTGGAGCGGAGGAATGCGCAGCAGCTCCGCGCCGCTGATCCCGGCGGGCACCGGCTCTGCGAAACTGGGGCACGGAGCGAGTGCGTGTGCAGGGGCCGGGGCAGCGGCAGGGGATGCAGGATACACTGCACGGGCAGGAACGGGAGGGCCTCAACCCAAAAGCTGTGTGAGGGTTGAAAATGTGATAAGTGAAGACCCCTGGGGTGAGTTTGCCCCCAAACTTCGGGGTGGTCTCGGGCCGGGGTGGCTGCAGCCCACGGGCCCCGCCGGTGCATTGGCTCCAGCCAGGCTGCCCGGCCCCTGCGCACGCCGCGCAGAAAATCATGTTTGATCATCTCTGGTGGCTGCTTCATACAGCGTTCGAGTGTTCTTGTCACTGCTGTCCCTGTGTGGCAGGTCGTCGTTTGGCAGTAGCGTTTTGGTGTGCCTGGTAGGGAGCTGAAGCCTTCCGGGCAGCTGTTCGCAGGTGCTGGAAAGACAGCTTGCTTCTGCCGGGATTACAGGACACGAGTGCGGAATTCACCCTGGGGACACCAGCGTTCCCAGCAGTACCCAAGGGCTGTCGGACGCTCGGTTATTTGGCCCGGGGAGCCGCGTTAAGCTCTCGGTTCCTCTCTGACCATTGTTTCCCCATCATTTGCAGTGTGGGGAAAGCGGTTTCCCAGAGCTGGTCCGGCTCTAGTCGCAGGGTGTTAGAATAAAAAGGGCTGGTTGTTTGCTGTAGGTAACGTGGATGCACTCTCAGCCTGCTCCGTCTCTCGGTGCGAGGAATCCATCTCCGTCTGATGGCGAGGCTGTGCAGAGCTGTTTGCCAAGCATCATTTTTCAAATGATTGCAGACGGAAGCAGATTAGACCCGGGCTCATTTGCTAACTACTGAAATTCCCCGCAGAAGCAAGTGAAAAATGCAGGGCTGCCTCCGCTGTAAGGCAGCTCATTAAATAAATTCAAACCGTGTAATAAAAAAGCTAGGTTGACATTTATGTCCTAGAAATCATATAAAATATTCTATGTCCTGTAAAATATGTATTTCACCACTGAGAAAATGGTGCATTAGTTGAACCATTTCTTGCTCCTGGTTTAATAAAATATGGTTAATAGCAACATCCACAGCTGTACAATACTGACAATATTGTAAAATATGCCTCTCTTTGCCTGGCTGCAATTAAGTTTTGCTAAGTTGTAATATGACCTGAAAGCTTTTGAACATTTCTTCTAGGGAGCTTGTTATTTCTTTCTGCCTTCAGCTGAACGAAGCCTTTTCACATTGGCTCCACAGAGAAAGGGATATAGATATTTTATCTGTTCAGTGGACCTAAAGTTATTTGAGGAAGAGGGAGGTGCATCACCTGGGCTTGGATACAAAGAAAAGTCTGATAGCTTTTAAGACTGTTACCTAATCTGTTATAAACATTTAAATACCAGTGGGCGAATTTCACATAGTATTTTACTGCAAAATTTGGTCTTAAATTTCCTTTCCTATGAGCAGGTATTTCCTGATTTACAGTTCTTGATAGTTTTGCTTTCATAACTTTTTCAGAGTGGATTTCTAAATTACTTCAAACTGATACAGAACACATTTCTTTCTGTGCTTCTTTTGCTATTGCAAGTATTTGAATTTTAAATTTAATAATTAAAAATAGATATTTAGATGCATGTAGATAATAAATGCTAAGCCTTTTTGATTGATTATTATGTTAGGAAACACAAAGTAAGGAAGGAGTAGTTCCTTGAATGAATGGCCCTGGCTGATAAAGTCAAACACAAATAGATTTCTTTGGCTCAGAAGAGCAGTTATAGTTCGGTTACATAACCATATAACATAACATATAAACCCATATAAACCCATATCATGGTTTTATTACCATGTGCTGTTAAGGGTTAACATAAAAATAGATGTTCTGGTGGCATTTTTTTTCTCTGCATGTATTTTGGGTGGTTGCATTACTCCAAGCCACACATGACCCATGAGCATTACTTCAAAGTTCAAAAACCCTCTCTGAGTTTTTGCAACACCAATATCTATTCTACATATGCTTTGCCATTATTCCTTACAGGAAATTACTTGAGGAAAAATATCAACATTGAGAATGAATAGTTTTCTTGTTACTTTTTCATTTCTCACTACCTGTGAGGCGTAAGTTTTATTAATTCTATGACAACGAATACAATGATTCAGTAGTAGAAGCATCTGAAGGAGGAAAAAGCAGTAGCTTTGGAGTTTTGGCAGACTTTTAACACAACATTTTCGCATGTTGAACCAGTTTTGAGTTAGCAGAATTTCAGGAGGCAGAATTTAATGTCTGAGTAAATGTGGAAAAAATAGTGGCTAAGATGGAATTCATCTTCCCATAGCAACCCTCCGGGTTCCACGCTGTGCACCAGGAGTTGGAAAGGTGTTGATAACACACCAGGGTTTTGTCTGCTGCTGAGCAGTGCTGGCACAGCCTCAGGGCTGTGTCTCCACATTCTGCAACCCCCCCATCAATAAGCTTTAAGTTTAATGTTTTAATTTAGTTGTAATGTTTAACTGGGTGTTTGGAGTCCCACAAATAGTGGGGAGAGTGGGAAGCTGAGTGCACGTGGAGTTGTCAATGCTGCCGTTGAGGGAGTTTTCCCACAAAAGTTTTCCCAAGGAGCTTTCCCATCTCAAGCACAGCAGCCACAGACACTCACAATGGTCTCATAAGGTATCATTGGCTGGGAAATAAATATTTAACTTTACTCTATTTTAGAACATGATGGATCTCAGAATACTAATGTTTCTATAGCTCTTGTGTTTCAGCAGTTTCTTCCTGGTAGAGCCATTGGTGCTCATCTACAGTAATATAACACGCTGCTGTGTGATTTTGCAATACAGCAAAATAATGCTATATACATAAAGTCACTGAGCACTGAGGTACTTCAGTGTAAAAAGTAACTTGCAAAAGTTGGAGTAGCCAGGGGAAATTTCCTGAAAAGAATATCTAATGGGGTTGCAGAATAGCCCACACTTCAGGGACTAGCGTGCTGCCTTGGGGAGAAAAGCTTAACAGAGGGTGCTGCAATGTTAAATACAAACATTATGCTAAGGATTAAAATGTCAGCAATGTGGCTGACTGAGGGTTAATGTTTATTTCAAACAGTTTTGTTTGGCTGGTTATTAATTTTTGAGTTTTTATCTGAGATGGACTGTACACTTGTCTGTATTATAACATAACATCAGAAGTCACAGTAGTAATGCAGAAACATTTTGGGGCACAAAAGTCTTACAAATGTTGTATTTTAAAAAAACAAACCAAGTTAAACTAGAAAGTCACTTCCCATAGCTGAATTTTGTCACTATGCTGCTTAGGACAATGACAATGCTGAAATGAGCCAACTTCAGTTCTGATCTCCAGTGGGTGCTGGAGTCTGGGGGAAACTGGCATTTCAGTTTCCAAGTGACCCAGTCAGTGCTGGTGAGTCAGAGTAACAGCACCCCTGTCAGTGACAGCATTTATAAACACAGCGTGTCTTCTTCCTGAGGAAATGGACTCCACTTTCCTTGTCTAAAACACAAGGAGCAACATCAGATGTGCTGACAGTGTCATGGAAGGGTTTTCCATTCTCCTGACAGTGGGGTTTCTGCACACCCCGAGGATCCACTGACAACATCTGAGATAGCAGGAATTCTGATTATTTCTGGTTGCTTTGGTGGGGAGAAGATGGAATTGTAAGGTACCAGTTTAAAAAAAAAAAACAGACAACAGAAGAAGGAGCCTTCTCGTTAGAGCTCTGTGTGCCTGGTGCCCCAGTGCAGAGCAGAGCCCCGGGCACAGGCTGCTCCTCCCCGCGGTCCCACAGCCCCCCAGGACCCTGCAGCATCACCTTGAGCACCTCCAGTGCCAGTGCAGAGCTGCTGGCCCTGGGCAAGGGGCTCTTGCAGAATGTGCTGAGCATTCACCATTGCCACGCCTGGGGAGCCGCTGCCCTCCAGGAGCTCCTGACAGCGAGGGGCTAAAAATAAAAACTAATGGGAGGCTGAGAACCTTTTATAACCACAGGTTATCGAGCTGTGTGGCCCTCACTGAAGGATGTGCAGTAAGAACATAAATAGACCGAGCTGAAGTTTTTAGCCAAGGTGGGTTAAATGTTTCAGCTGCTATTTGTGGAGAGCTCGGCATGAATTGCTGGTTGTGACATTTCAGTTCTGGATTTTTTTTAATATATTGTTGAAAGCATGTTTAGTATCTATCTCTGTCCCAGTCTTCTTTTAGTAAAATGATTGAATCCTAATGATGAAAATATATACTGGTAGTAGACGTACATTGCAAAGGAAAAGAAAAGCGCAATGGGCTGTGGTCTCACTGATTTAAGGTTGAGCACCCTGACAAGATTGGTAGAGTGAACTTGATCTAATGTCAAAAGGAGAGTGAAAATATATATTTTGTGACTAGGCCACATTTATGTCCTGGCATTTTTCAGGCCTCATGCAAAACAGCATGTATGGCAATGTGCTTAAATACCAGTTAGAAGATTTCAGTAATCTTGGCTTACTTGGCAGGGGGTAGAGATCAGCAGTGACTGCTCATGTAAACAAAATATCCCTGCACTGGAGCCTTCCAAGCTGCTCTGTCTGCTCTCCTGCAAGCTTTACACTGTCTGAGACTACTCACATCACCAAACCTGTGCCTGAGGGTCCCTTGAACAGGCGGTGAAGGCCTTTTTAGGGAAAAGAAAGAAATTCTAAGAAGAAGTTCTTGATTATTTTTAAACCTGGGAGATTCAGGAGATTTTGAAAACTGAAAAAAGAACTGAAGTTGTGAAAAGAGCAAAATGACACAATCAGAAAGCCTGATGTGTTATCTCAGTGTCAGGTTATAGGAATTTTCATGAATACTGATATGAGACCTTGTGTTTTACTTTGAAAATTAGCTTTATATGGAATGAAGTGGACTAAAAATAAAGGATTTTCAGCTTTATGTCTGTATGAAGGGCCATAGCAGCCAGCTCACTGAAGGCTCAGTTCCTTCACATCACCCAGGGATGTCTCTTCCAGTGCTGTCCCAGTGGGATATAGCTGGGCTTGGGTGGGATTATCCTGCACCTTTAGCACCTCCAGTGCCAGCCCAGTGCTGCTGGCCCTGGGGAAAGCATTCCTGCAGAATGGGGCCTGCTGTGGATTCACCAGGTGTTTCCTGTCCATGGCCAAGACCTGGGCTGTATATTCAGGGGAAAGAGCTGGGTGATGCCCATGACATTCCCAATTCCCATCCCTTGGTAGGAGACGTAGTGTCAGCAGTGCTTGAAATTTCTCCACTAGCAAGTGAAGGTGTCATAATGTCAAATTAAATGAGATTCCCAATTCTTCTAACAGAAATGGCTGAATTGATGAAATATTTATGTCCCAAGTGCCATGTCTGTAAAATGATCATTAGTTTTTCTTTTGTCTGTACTTCATAAGATGAAAGACAAGATCATGGAAAAAAACCAGTAACACTCCCCAGTAACTCAATAGACTCTTCCTATGCACATGCTTGCTATTGTGGAGAGTGGAGAGAAAACTTGGAATTCATTATGAATAGAGGAGAATATTAATCTTACTTTTAAAGGCTTCCCTGATGATTGATGTACATGTTGAATATCCAGCTGAGACTGGAGTCAGAGGAGGTTCAGGGTATATGCTCTTGGACTGGATCACATCCATTTCATTATCTTCAAGACCAGAGGGAAAAAATTACTGATTCTGCACACAAATACCTGCTCAGGCCCTGTATGTCATTTACTTAACAAACTGAAAGCACATGTATGAATTTTATGTATGTCACAGCAAAAAATAAAGACTAATAATGATCATTAGCGTGAACAAAATGACCTTATCTGAAGGACCTTCTCAATAACCATATTCTGACTGTAACTTCTCTAGAGATACATTATTAAATAATTTAATATGTATTACCTTCAAGAATGGCATCAGGATAACTTCCTAAAGAACTCTTTTGTGCTGTGCACAGGCCCAGGTAGGTTTCAGCAGTGCAGGACCTTATTCCATCTTTTTTCTCCAATTCATGCTTCAGGCCCTCTTCAGTCGAATTGCAAAATAAAGGACAGCATGGGAGGAATTTAAATGGCACAATCAATAAAATAGCTTGCAAAGAGCCTAATCACTTACCTGTGTGTGACAGAATCCATCCCTGAGCAGGCCAAAAAGGTTATCTGAGCAAAAGATGGGCTCATTGGTACACCATATCCCAAGTTTTACCTGTGCTTTCTGCTCTAGGTGAAAAAAACCCCATATTTGTGTGTTTCCTGTGCTGCAGAAAGAGGAAGAAGCAGCATTTTATTAGTCTGTCCCAGACTCTGTCATACATCAGTATGACATGAAAACATGTATTAAAATTGTTTTTTCTTGCAAAAACCTTTTAAGTTATTGGAGGGATAAAATTTCTTGAAAAGGTCTTTTGGGCGGCTCTTGCACTTACTGAACTGTTTATTAGTCTGTGACACAACACAAGGATTTATGAAAATGTCTTTAAGCTCTAATCCCCTAACAGAGGCAGTTTTTCTTATATCCCCAAATACCACAGTAAGATATTTCATGGAGTATGTAATCATAGCAATGACAGCTGATAATCTGCATCAGTTGTTTCGATAATCACACAGTTGTCTCATGTAATCAATACAATTATCACCTCAGAAACTGCAAACCTTTGTAAAATACCCATTTTTTCTTACTAAGGCCTTCAATTGGATAATAAATTCCCTTCAGTGAGAAAACAGATGGTTGGTTGTAAGAGGAGCAAAGTTTACATAAATGCTTTTTGAAGGAAAGAATCCCATTAAGAGTTCAGTATGCTGTAATTACATTTGGGTTTTTATACAAAAAATCATGAATATATTTATAGAAAGGAGAGGAGGTATTACATTAATCAAGTCAAATGTGTTTGGAAGTTCTGTTGAAGGTTAATATGTATCTCCTAGTGAGCCAGAGGAGAACACATTAAGCTTCCTAAACTGATCGTTGATTAGACTGACGTCAGTGAAAATGCAATTAGTCTTATATATTCTTGGACATATAGAACGGATGTTGCAAAATAGCCAGGAGTTAATTTCCTTGATTGCTTTCTTTTTCTCTTTGTTTTATTGTGAGGCTTGTGCTTTGACTGTAAAACTCTGGAAGTTTAAAGTGGCTTGAAGGCTTGCAGGGCAGTTTCTGTGCTGTTCTCAAGCAGGGCTGGAGGTTTAAAGTCCCAAATCTCCAAAGAGCATAATAAGAAGGAAAAACCCACACTTGTGTCTGAAGGTGTCAGAGTGCTCCTGGTCAGTGTGAGGTGAATTGCCAGGGAGGCATCCCTGAAGATTAGCATGGACATGAGCCTGGCACACTGTTCCTGGACCTCCTGAGGGTCAGCTCTTTTTCAGGTGTCTGCAGTCAGCTCTAACTATTGTTATCCTGGTACTCAGCCTTGAAAGGGGTTTTGAGAGTGCTGTGACTGCTTTTCATTTTGTTGCTGGCATGTGCTGAGCAAGGTCTTGTTCTATCCAGAGATATATTAAGCTGCTTAAAACAGACAAGACAAATGCTTTTGGCAGAAACACAGATTTGTGGGAGATTTTCACCTTGGAGAGATGCATTTCCCAACAGTGAAACAGCTGTGGCCAGCCAGACAGGTTACATGTGATCCTGTTCTTTACTATTTCTGTAATTATCTGTACTGTACCATCCTTCCACTTCTTCCTTGCATGACTAAATCCCTGCCTTGGGCTGCAGAGTGCTCTAAGGGTGCAGTCACTTGTATGGCTTCTCTGGATATTGCCTGTGGTGGCTACATAAGAATCATGGATCAAAGATTTGGTGTGTTTTGGTGTTGGTTTTTATTAGTTTTTTTTTTTAATGAAGTGTTTGTATGTGTCTTGCTCTCCAAAGCAGAGCCCAGTCCTCTCAGCAGGGCAGTGGCCGAGTCCAGGAGGGTGGAGGGGACTCTGAGCACAGAAGCCCTGGGCGCTGCTGTAGGACACACAGAGAGCTGGCCAGGGCCAGGGGGTACCTGGGCAGCCCAGCCTGGGGAGGAGCTACAGCGGTGGCTCAGCCTCTGTCACAAGGCCACACCAAAGTGGGACCTTGTGGGACCTGCCACAGCTCACATCACAGTCACACTTCAGCAGCTCTGCCCTCAAGCTTTCAGTCAGCTGCAAGGCTCAAACATGCATTTTTGGAAGTCAAGGAGAAATGCAGAAACCAAGCAAATCCCACCTGAACAACCCTTTTTCTAATAAGGTTTTATTGCATACCAATTTTCTGCTAGTTCTCCACTGCATCCTGAACCAAGATGACCTTTAGTAGAAATTGTGAGTTGATCTGGCAATGATATAATTGTGTATGTGATTATATTACTCCACCAATATTTCCCTAGAGGTCTTGCTGGGCAGAAGACCTCAGCAGTCATTTTCAGGACTTTCCTTAGATACAGGTTCAACTTGCTTTAAATACAATGGAGAAGCAACAAAGACTCCACTGATAAATTTGTATACAAATAGCTTATTTCTTTAAACCAGGGAGGGACTAAGATTAAATAATGTTACAATTCTGTTATTAAAATTATGAAAGAGATGCCTCTGCCCAAATGAAGGTGCAAGCAAGACCATATGCCAAAGTCAGTAGTATGGATTTTATTTAACAGCAAATAGGAGGCAGAAAGAGATAGAAGGAAATAGAAAAAGGAGGAGGGAGAAGAAGAGCATGACAGAGAGACAGATTAAGGGGAAAATATCACCACTCCATGGATCCTGATGGTGTCCTATTGATCCTGTTCTTCTGGTCTCCTTGGTGGTGAGGGTCCCTCAAAACACAGATTTCAGTGTGTTAATGTGCCTCAGGGCAGCTGGGGATGCCCAGGGAGCTGCCCTGCAGGAACAGGTGTGGCACAGTCTCTTGCCACAGGCTCTGGAGCAGTTGCATCACGTGCAGTGCTCTGGGAATGAGTCTGGGAGCACTCTGGGGGGTCTTTGATGGATTATGGCACCCCCCCAGCTGCCTCTCATGAATGTGGCCTGTGGGGCTGGTGCAGGGGAGGATGGCTGTTCACTGCCTCTGCTTTGTGCCACACACCCAAAACTCCTCCTGCCCCCTTGGCTGGGGAGAGTCTGTGCAGACTCAGCAGATGAGGCTGTGGCCTCCCCCACCTCAATCCCAGCCAGAGCTGCTTTTCAGGACAGCTGCTGGGTTTGGCTTTCTGGGGATAGTTCACTCTCCCTCAGTCTGTCTCCTTCTCCCTAGACCTGAGATGACTGAACAACAGTGTCACCTTTATCTTATCCCAAGTTCCCTTAGGGAGCTTAACTCACAGTCCCAAGTTACCCTCAGGAGGCATCTTCAGGAAGAGGAAGGCTTTGGTGGTTGCAGCTTCTTTATACAGTTTTGCCCTAATGGGCAAAAAGTCCTTCATAACAATATCTGAGCCACACACCATAACATTTCAGTCTCTCACAACTATATAACAAACTAAACTCTATCTCTAGGGAGCCAGAAACCTCTTGTGCATATTGCACAACCTGTCCATCTATTTTTTTTTAATAAATGTAAGCATTACCATATTTCACTAATAACAGACCTCTTGTGGTTTGGGTTTTAAACTTATTAAAAGATTGGCAGTAGGCAGCAGTTGAGTCATTTGTATAGAAGAGTGCTGGTAAATTATTCTGGACTTCCTATATCAATTTAATCAGCATAATCTTTAGAGTTCAATGTTGAGTGTCATAGCAATCAAAGCTGAAATTGTGTATAAAAGCTGATTGAAATACTTTATGCAGCTTTCTATTATATGCTCTCCATAATATGGACTTTGCAATATGCTAGTCTGAGCCTGCCTGGATGATTCTTTGCCTTCTCATAAGTAGTATGGAAAAATAGTGACAAGAATTGCGGACTCTACCCTATCTTCTCCAAATTAAAGAATATAAAATCCTAATTGCTACTTCTGATCTGACTAGTGCTCCTCCTATTCCAGTGCAGTATTTCAGATAGCAGCTAGAACCATGCTTTGAGAAACCACACAGAGAGAAAGAACAGCTTGTTCAGGGACAACATTTTCTTTTATTATCCTGTAATGTTAAGGTTGGGCAGTCACCTGAAGCAGGAAGGCTTATATTTTGTTTTTCAGATCTTTTGTGATATGACTAAACACTTGCATTTCCTTTTAGTAAATAAATAATTTTTTTCTGAATTCCTTCAACCTTTTGGCTTCAGTAATAATGCCTGATAATGTGTTTCACTGGTCAGAGGAGTGAAGGATTCCCTTTTAACCCAAGTTCAAGTGTCCCTCTCTCTGTTTCTGTTCAGGCTGTTTTGCTCCATTGGATGAAAAGATAGGATGAAAGTTGAGGGTGTCTGGGTTTCTAACTTGGAGCACTCATTAAGTTGTGCATCACTAACACATCTGCAGCTTGTCCCCAGGCCCTGGGCAGTTGAAACATTTTCATTAGCATGAGGCAGAAGGGTTACACAGCAGGGAAAAGGGAGAGGTGTCTGCTCTGACAGCCAGGGCTCTCCTGCTCCTCCTCTCCTGGAGTTCACACCTTGGCTGTGCTGTGCTGGCTCCTGTGCCTCCAGAGGGAAAGGGATTGAATCACTGCAGGGACACTCGTCAAGAAACATGGGCACACTGAAGGGACATCTTGTTTCCTGCTTCTTAGGTGCTATTTGCCTGCTCTTCACAGCACTCAGCTAAAAACCTCTATTGATAAAATTGCCTCATTGTTTCTTCTTCAGTCAGAGTTCAGAAAAAGCCCCAAATGAACACGTACAAACACAAAACTTTGTCTAACAGGGAGACAGAGAATGGACAGAAAAATCTTCCTATATGGGACAATAAACCTTAATTCATTATCTACACTAACAGAGAAGTTTGGGAAATGCACCCCAGATAGTGCAAATCTACCATGAGCTGGTTAAATCCTGACCCTGATTTTTTTTCCTTTGTAGAGTTCTTTTGTTCTTTTGATGAACAAAAGTGTTCTTGCTTTTCTTAAGATCTTCTATGCCTAAAGAAAAAAATGAAAATATGGAAAGAACATGCCTAGTGAAAAGGGAAAGGTAGATAGGGTGAATTAGACATTGAGATTCTTAAATAGACATTTTTCATTCATTCTTACTTTTTCTGATAGTGAAACTGACTTCAAATATCCAGGTGCTAGAAAATACTCTTCTGTTTAGTTTCAAGGAGCAAAAGTAGTTTAAGACTGATGTTTTGTTTCTATCATTTCTGTATAGAACAGAGTTTTTTGGAGAGAGAGAAGAGGGTACAAGGGTTCTGCTGGAGATTTTCTTAAGTTTTACTAAAAATCTTTAGGATTTTTTACTACTAAAATTAATGTCCTTGGCAGTTTGCTTCCTTAGTATCTCTGTAGAGGACAACAAACTAAACCATGCCAGTTTTGTGGGGTACTAAAAATATGCTAGAACTGTGTGTGCCAGTTCCTACATATTACAGGGCTTCCCAGTGTCATGAAAGCAGCTCTGGAACTGCAAAAAGGGACACAGGCAGGGAGTTAATTCACCACCAATGCTGAGATTTAAGGAGAGTGCTTAAGTGGATCTCTCTTGAGTTCAGTGAGGCTGAAAGCAGTCACAGAATTAAAACTGAACAAATATCTTTCACCACCCATAACACTCAGACTGCTATATGCATGGATTCAGTTATAGATTGAACCCTCAATGGAAATAAAGCTGGGGGAGCTCTTCTTTTTTCCTGTAAATATAGGTATCTCTCTTCACTGCATTAGAAAGCCTTGGGAAAGCTGCAGTAGAATATTTGTAGAGGGGAACCTGTAGACTTCAATAGAAACATCACTGTTTTTAATGCAGTGTATTGATTTAAAGTGAGCATAATATTTCTTCTTCTTAAACTCCTTTAACAAAGCTATTTTATTTTGATTCTTGACTGAAAGCCATTGTAGCTCCTGGCAAGCCATTGTAACTCCATTCTTTCAGTGTTTATAGACATTTGTGTAAGTTGCTGGCCAAAGCATTTCTCTGTCTGCTTGAGTTGGGGATTATCAGTAGATTGGTGTTAATGGCAGGCTCTTAGGAGCTACTGGAACTAATTTTATTTTAGATAAGCTGGGATAGATACCATGCATCTGCACTTCTACAAAAGGTCTGAAATGACAGTGATATTTGTTTTCTGATCACCTGTTGCTGCAGTGGTTTCTGACACCTCTCCCCTGCATTTTATTCCTGTGGGTCACCACAGTTCATTGCTGACCTCTGTAACCAATGACATGGAGAAAAGGTGACTTATTGACTGTAGAAGTCTGAAATTTTCGTGCATTATATAGTTTATAATTGCTGGGTGCTGCCTGTGGAAGACATGAGCTTGTGTCCTTGCATCCTAAACACTGGACATCCTCTCCAGCATAACTGCCTCACATTGTGCCTAATCTGCTGGTTCTTTATCACAGCGCAGTGGAAGCAGCATCAGTGGCTGGTGGTCAGTCCCAGTCTCATCACCTGCTCATGCTCATGCCTGCATGCACCTTTCTCACAGAGCTGTTGCTGCTTAAAGTGTCTTCTACTCAAATCTGAAATTATGTTTTATAAGCCCATAGCAAGAACTCCAGTTACTGCTCCAACATCTGGATGTCTCTTCCATATTTCCTCTTTCTCCTTGGCTTCATACATTCTGTGGTTTCTATAAGGCATTATTTATTATTTTCTATAAAGCATTATTTATTATTTTCCTCCCCTTCATTGATTAAAAAAGTGGATGTAATTCCATCCGGCTGCCAGAGAAGTAAGATTTTGGATTTTTTAAAGATAATTATTTTATTTCCATATCAGAATAAGGGCACAGGTGGGCATTTTTAGGACTTTCTGTAGGTTCTTTGTCCAGTGTGTTGTTAGGGCACTCTGAACACCATCCTGCAGGGACTGAGCCCAGAGGCAGAACTGGGGCTGATCCCACCAGCCCCAGCAGGGCAGGGGATAAACCAGGGGTGCCAACCAAAAGCAGAGAGGGCTGGGGCCAGGGCCACAGCTGGAGACCAGCTGCAATGTGCCTTTGCAGGGTCCTCCAGGGAGCATGGCTGGGGACTGGCGTGTCCTGTACCCTTGGGACCGGGCCTGGTGAGCCCAGGCTGCCCTGGATGGGCCATGGGCAGGGGTGGGGACAGGCCCAGGTTGGGGCTGTGCAGGTCAGATAAGGCTGAGTGTCCCTGGAGCTCCTCTCCTGAGCCCCTGGCAGCACTGGGTGCTATCAGCTGTAGGACCCTGTGGTCACAGTCCTGACTTGATAGTGCAAAGTCTTGCATTTTATTCTTATTGAGCACCTGTCAGGGGCAGAGTGGGAGCTTCAGGTAAAGTTTATTAAAGAAACCCTCCTGTTGAGTTACAGGGTGTAGAAAGGATCCCCTTGCTTTTTAAACTCCTCCTAGAGGAGTCTGGGTATGGCTGGATCCAGTCTTAACCGCAGACTTCATCAACAGTTTATGTCTAAAGGATTATATAGGTATAACTGAACCTTTATACAACTTTGTCCCACAGGATGAAGGACAGCAAACCAGATATATTTAAATAAATAAATATAATGGTTTTATTATTATAATGATTAGACAAAACTATTGTAGCCAGAATTATTATATACTATAACACAGTATATTATTATACACTATAACACAGTATAGGAGATATAACAACTATTATAGTACACCACAAAGCAATATTGAAACAATTGTATTAAAGCTAGCAAAAAAATTATTAATTGATATTTAATTGTTATTAACAGATGGATGTTACCCACCCATATCAGTGACCAAGGGCCAGTTTCTTTTGCTCAGCCTTGAAAGGTAACCTTGATGAGCATCCCCACTCGGGGGAGAGGTGCCCACACATGCACTGCAGGAAGGGCTGTGGTAGAAGGCCCTGCTGTTCAGTTTGGAGCTGGGTGATTGTCTGTCAGCCATTCTGCCTCCAGCCCAGCTGTGTCAGCTCAGAGCTTTAGATAAACTATCAGCAGGGGCACTCGTTTGTTCCTTTATCCAGGTATTTTAGCAGGTCTGCCACATTTTCTTCTCACTATCAGAGTGTTTAACTTCGGGATTGAGTCAGACTTGGCTTCAGCTATTGTTCAACACCAAAGGCAGCATGGATCCCCTTCTTTGTTCACCACTGACAGCTTTGCAAACAGGACACTGTCCAAGTTATTTTGCCCCATTCCAGGAAGAGCATCCTGCTGCAACCGCACTGGTGTATGGCCATGGACACCTTTCAGTTTCTCCATCCATGAAAGAAGGACAGTGTGTCTCACTGGGAAGGTACAGGGTTTAGCAGCTTCCTGCAACTTTGCATAATTAAAATGCTTTCTAAGCATTGCTGATTGGTTGTTACCCAATTTGTTGCTGAAAAAGTGTAAAACATCTTGAAGGAAATTTTGGCGCTATCAAAAGAGCACAGGAATCTCTTTTGCTTTTCCTAGAATGGAGATTTCAACTCTCATACTAACTGCATATACCAACAAGGAATAATTTTTCATGCTCTTGTCCTTGATTGTGTGTCCTTGGAAAACATTACATCAGGAAGTTTTTAGACAGACGTAATTAGTGCATTAGAACATTTTTCAAAATTCAACAGTCACATCGCTTTCAAAACAAAAGGAAAACACTAATGAACACAATACACCCAACTGTGCACACATTTCTGGGAGAAAGAGGGAGCAAACAAGCACATGGTGTATTTCACTTGCACTGCTGACAGCACAGCTGGAAAGTGCTCAGATGATTATGAGCATCTCTAGAGAACAAACTGATAGAACAGAAAAGTAATGCACTAAAGAGCATTAGAGAGATTCCTACTGACTGCAGCAGACTTCAGATCAGGCAAACACAATCTATGTCTTATACAGAATTTAAGGCAATGCTGACAATCACATAATCAGAATCAGGACATATCCATAAGGAGAAAGTAGAGTGTGTAGGTCAGTATTTTATGAATTTTCATGGCTATATCTGTACCCAAAAATATGTCTTTAAATAGCAACACTCTATGCATTTATTGTTTCTGATTCCTTGGATATTTTGAGTAGTCTTCTTAGGTAACATATTTATTACTGGCTTATATCTTCTAGCTTTCTACAAAGGAGTATAAAACAAGAACTAAGTGTGATATGGAGTTATACATGATGTTAAAACCCAGTAAGATTTATGGAATGTACTTTGAATTTTGATAACCATCTGATGTCTTCAAAACCAAGAGAAAGACAAGACCATGCTACAGCATTCCCCACACAGAGCTATTTAACTACTCTATGTAAAAATGCAGTAATGACAATCTCTAACCCCCTCCAGACAATCTCTATCTGCTTCTTTTTTAATTGTTCACCACATTAACTTAAATTTTCTTTGGCTGTAATTCAGATCTGTTTAGCCAGTGGATCTGTTGCCTTGTTCTTTTCCCCCACCTTTCTGCTCATAAAAGACTGAGAGCATCTCCGCCTGCCTTTTCCTTGCTAAGCAACCCCTGGTTGTTCCCTACCTGTCCTACATTCCAGATGTCTCACTGCCCTCTGTTCTGATGCAGAATCCTCCCCAGGGTTTTTCCTTGTACATTTTAGAAGGACTTTGAATCCTTTCTGCAGAGGCCCATGGAGGGCAAGTGGGAGGATAGTTTGTGCATCTACTGCCCAGGTTTCTGCAGCACTGCCCAGCACCATGTAGCCACAAAGCTGAGCTTGTGGGATTCCACTGAGCTGTGTTCAGTTAATTCACTGCCATACTCAGACTCCTTTCTGAGCAGTTGTCACTTACTCAGTGTTTTTGCCTCATGTTCTTCTGAAATTCTTCACAAATGTGTTTCTCTATGCTTTTTGGAGCTGAATTGTGCTCTGTTGTCTGAATTTTGCTCTAGTTGGTCAAAATAATTGTAATCTTATTTCACAAAGTGCTTACAACTTGTCTACAAATTAGAGAAAGGTAGAGGTTACAAGTGACTTAACAAGTCTCTCAATGACACTGGAAAACCCTAACCAATGTATCTTTGCTGGCTGTGAATCCTTAAATCTGTCACAGCTGTTCTTTCAGTACAGTTATGCAGCTGGCAGTGCATTCACCTTCCTGCACATTCAACCAAACCAGGTTTTCCATGCTCATTTGTGAGAATCTCAAAATGTCAAAAAGGGAGCTAAGATGCAGAGATGTGATCTACTGCTTCTGCCCTATCCATAGGGCCTCTTGGTCTGTCAGAGAAGGAAAATAAGATCAATTACTTACAGTTTGTCCTTGACAAGCCCGTGGTGATTGTTACTTGTCACCATACAATTTTGAAGTGTTAATGGGGAGACTGCTTGATTATCTGTTCTTATTTTGTTCTCAGTCTATCTAGAAATTCATTACATGATCTTCCTGCTTTGAAATTGCATAAACTGTGCTTGCTCTTTTCTTGTCTTGTGAACTCAGTCTATTCTCAGCAGTTTTCAAAGATTGCTAACAGATCTGGTATCAGCTGGACTTGATGGAATTTCCCTATCAAAAAAGATTTATCTTACCTGAGAAAGTCTCTGGCCTGTTATGTCTTGAAATAACCTGTGCTACACCTGTACCTTCTTGTTGCTGTTAGTAACCTGTGATCAGATTAGGATGACTTTGAAGTGAGAACCAAAGCAACGAAATCCATCTTTCCAAGCGTACTGTTTTCAGCTTTCTCCTTTCCTTTTTCTTCTTCACCAGTTATCTTCCTAGTTTTGTAGAATAAGCTTTTAGCCTGGCTGTATTATTTCATGCTGAGCAATCTTCTTTTCTGCAATTAGCTCTCTTCACTTCAAAGCAATATGAGCATTTTGTTCAGATTTGTTTTAAAATACAGCTCTTGGCTACCTCTCCAATCCGTCCATAGCTGATTGTTGACAATCCGCTTCTGCTGGATCACTTGGTATTCTTGGCATTTCGTTCACTTACTGCATTTCATAGCCAAGGCCTTGGTGGTTGTGAATGTCCATCTGTGCCATAAGACACAGGAATGTGAGCATCAGACACGGGGCTCACATTGCCACCCCCCCCAGGCCTCCTCATTTAGCAGCTCACCTGAGCCAGCACCTCACTCATGGCCTCTTAGAACACAGCCCTTTCCAGTAACTGAGCTCCTCTGGTATCTAGCAGTTTTACAGGGTCTGTCCCCAATTCTGGTTCTGCCGTGCTGATAGTCCTTGATTTCAACACCCATTTGTAATAATCTCAGAAGGACTGGTGAATGTGCTAATGTGTTTTATAGTCTGAAAGAGCAGCAGTAACTTTTCTGCTGTGGAATAGAGTCAGAATGAAAAGAGGTAATCTACATTTTGTTTAATTTTCATGCTGCTGCTGAGGGAAGAAGTCAGTCCTGTTTACCAGCTTAAAGAAACTAATTACAGTGTTAGTTAAATACTACAGTTGTACAGTTGGAAAACAGTCTCTATCAGATGGTGTGAAACATGGTGGGTGTGTACTGCCCAGAGGTTTTTCATGGATTACTTTCACAGACTGATCCTTTTCCCTTTTTCCTCTCTGTAGATTATAAATTCGGTGGTCTTGCTGATTCTGCTGAGTGCCCTGACTGATCCTGACCAGTACCACCTGACTAGTGCTGAATTAGGGGGTGAATTTGAATTTATGGATGATGCCAGTAAGTACAAATTCCCTAATTACTAGCACTCATTGCTCCAGTGTTTATGTAACTGTCCTATCATTTCAGTAATTACTGTCCTTTTAATGATTGCTTCACCTTTGTATCTTGCAGATGCATTTTTATTGTGAAAGGTGTCATGACACAGTTCAAACTTGTTTCCTAGTAGTAACCTTATCTGCCACCTACCTACTAGTAATCAATCCATCTGCTCTGCTGTGTCCTGACTTGGCAGGGGCAGAGCCAGCCCTTGGCAGGGAGATGTATCCCTGAGCATGGCGCTGAAATCCCCAGGGGAATTTTGCAGGCCAGAGGGAGATACGGAGTCTCTGCATCTTGCAGCACCACATCCCACGTGCCTGCACATGCGCAGGAACTCATGCTACTGTTCAGACAGCTGAGTGTGTTCCTTCATGCTGGATGTGTTCATGCACCCCCTGTGCATCTGGCATGACCTGCAGAAACCTGCTCAAATAGATGCAAATGCAAATATCAACTGTACAGTCACAGGCATATTAGCAATAACACAGAGCAATTCCTTCTCTTACTGAAAGACAACATAGAAAATCTTTAATATAGTTTCAGAGAAGGGTAAGCTAGGCCATTTATGTCTCCTACAAAAACTCTTGTCCTTTGAGAATATTTCCTTGTTCCATAACTTTTCCAAATTATTTGGTGGTTTGTTGATTTAATTAATTCATATCCAGTAAAGTTTTCCCTCCATCTGATTTTGATAAAAATGTCTGTTTATTTTCATTTCTGCTCACAATGGTTACATTCAACATTTCTCATGGTAGTCTGAAATGCGATCTGTTGCTAATCACACTGGTGTCTTTCTGCTCAGAATCCCCCCATCCACAGCTAAAGGTTCTAAGTCCTTTCCTCATTCCTGCTGAAGTCAATAAAAATGTCTGTAGGAGAAGCAATAGCCCCACACATGAGAAGAAAATTCTGCCCATTGTTGTGTGAGAGATGCTGGGTATCACTGAAAGGATGCTTATTTCCACAAGGTCTTTATGCAGATGTGCCTTGAGGATCTACACTGAATTAATGATAAGGGGTGATTGCAACTTTATTGTGTCTTCATTGAAAACCCACCTACAACTTCCGACTAAAAATCTTTTTATATAACTGGATTTAAGAAAGTAAGGACCACAGTAGATACAGATGGGCTCCTAGCTGATTCTGACATATTAAAACTGACTGCCTTGTCCTAATTCTCAGAGATTAACCTTGGTAATAACTGTCTGTCAGTGTGGTTTTATATAGCTGACATCAGAGGCCTGCCAGTGCCCAAGGCTTTCAAATTGTAATTCTGTTTTGTAATGCAGTAGCTGTCAGATAAAGTACATTGGGGATTTCCATCTACACTTGAAAATTGTATTTTCTGTATATTTTTATCAAGGCTTCTGAAGTGAACCCTGCAAGACTGTGAAAGGATGGCTTATGGGCCGAGCAACCTCATTTCCATTTGGTAAAGGGAACATTTCACAGGCAGTTAAATTACGAATGAACACTTGAATTAATGTCTCCTTTTATTCTTTGACTCCCTCTGGTTTGGTGCCTTACTGAGTAAAGGCAGTTGAGTCAAGCTATTGACTTTTATGGTTACTGGAAATAGCTGGCAGAAGATAATTTCTTTTTTCTATTCTTTAAGCATGACTGTATTTGTTCAAATGTAATGAAATGTTTTATTATGAGATAAATCACCAGAAAAACTTCCACATACTCTGCTCTTTTCTTACTTTTATTTGTCTTTTTTGAAGCAGTGTTTTCCAGGTTAGCTCTATGCACTGAAACCATGTGTATCAAATACAGGAAGATACATATTTTTTAATCTAAAGAAGGTCCCAAAGTTGTTATCTGTATGTACTTCTGTTGACAAATAATAATGACACAAACATTGATACCCATTATTCTCATTCCTGTTGATCCTCCTATCAATAGAAACAATTAAAAAATGCAGACACGGAGTTTACGTATAACATTTGTCACTCCCTTCCTCTCTCTCCTGTAAGAGAATCCCTCATAAAAGATCTGAAAACATCATCTGGAAAAAAAACCAACAAAATTTATCAGCTGTGTCACAGTAGTCAAATGAAGTTAATGACAGGTTTCCCTTGACTTCCAAGAAACCAGGATTCCCCCAATAATCATATTCAGATTTATTTCTAGCTGTGCCTGGTTTATGGAGAATTCTCAATTTTCTGTTCCTGCAGTGGGGAAAATTCCTGCCACCTGCAGAGCCACAGCCAGTCTGGTGCAAACTGCTTGGAAATACCAGAGCAACATCAGTTCCAATCCCAGGATTTAGTGTGGTTCCAAGGGCATTACCAGAGGCTCCAAAGTACCTGTTTGATTAGTCAGAGAAAGGATTTACCTGAACACTTAGAAAAAAGCTCTAGGCTATTTATTTTCCCTTCTATCCTAGAAAAGGAAGCAAAGGGGAAGAAACTCTGCCAAGATGTAACCATGTGGCAGAGGGAGGTACTGGAGGGAGCAAGCTGCTCGAGCTGCAGCTTGCTGTGCACACCAGTGTGTGTGGTGTGTGTGGCTCCCCAAAATGTACATCTCAGAACCTGGTAAAATGCTGGGCTTCCTCCTGTGCTGGATATTCAGCTGAGCCCATTTAGTCTTGTCTTTCTTTTCATTATTTCCTGAGGGAGTTTAGAAGCTGGACTAGGGAAAATTAGAAATGTGTGAGCTGCTCAATGTAATACTGCTGCTGTTGAAAGACTAATTATCTCAGAGCAGGAGATGGAAAAGCCCTCTAATTCATTTTGACTTCCCAGAGGGTTTTGCCTGAGCCTTCTGCTCAGCTTCTCCAGACACACAGATCATCATCCTGACATGTCAACAGCCCAAACAAGCAGTGGGTGTTGCTTGGTTTTATTTACTGCTGTCATAGTGTCAGAGATGTGTGTGTGATACTTCACAGGCCACATGACAGCAAGGACTGAAATCCTCTGCATGACCTACAGAAACTGAGGGAAACTTTGACACTGATATCAGCAACTTAGGTCAAAATCTGCCCATGTCCCTGCCCTGGGATGGGCAGACAAGACAGGCAGACATCTCAGGACAGGGGACAATAATGTGATGATCTCTCTGATGAATATAACATGCACCCAGAACTTGAAAATATTACTTCAAATAGAAAAACTTTATAAAGAAATCTACAGACAGCATGGTTGGACTTCTGCTGGGGGATAAAAGGAAGTGGTGGAGTAGGTACATTCCTGTCCCAGTCCATCAGCACCTCTTATACAGTACTAGTCCCAGATATAGGGAGAGGCAAAAAACTAAATCCCTTCCCAGTATAAGATATTCAGGGCAGCATCTTCCCCTCTAATTTTATACTCTAGAGTAAATGTGCTGGGCTCAAAGGTGCAGAATATTCTTTCCTTCTCATTGTCCACCTCTCTTTCCCAGGGAGAAAATGCTGCTGCTGTGCAGGTTGTGACCCAGGGGCTGCCTGGTGGCTGGCAGCAGGGGCATCAAGCTTGCACAAGCAGCCTGCAGGGCAGAGCAAGGCAGTAATCCTCAGCTGGCAGTCAGGAGGCTCTTGGATAAATAAGGCTGGGAGAGTGGACTGAGGGAGGGCTGCAGGCTGCTGATCTGCAGCTTTCTGGTCCCTGCTCTCAAAGCTGAGGGCCAGTGATTAACTCCAGGGCTGGGGCAGGTGATGGGGATTTGAGATCTTCATCACTCCGCACCCAGGGACTGCCCTTGCTGGCTGCTCCTCCCTGTCCCTGCAGCACCCACCTCTGCAAGAGCAGAGAGGAAGACAAGGAAATACTTCTGAGGTGATTTGAGGGAGCTTGAGCTGCAGCTTGCTGTGCACCCCATGGCAGCAGCTCTGCCCAGCCCCAGCAGCAGCTTCTCTCCAGAGAGGCAGGAAAGTAGGATGTCACTGCAAGGTATAAGAATTAAAAAACTCAGTTGGTTTCTTTAAACCCAAGGAGAAAACTCAGAAAGCCATCTAGGACAAACAGGCTGGATAACCCCTTCAGCAATGCAAGTGCAGCCCTTCTAGCCATAGAAAGCACAGCATGGCTGGAAAAAAATCACACACCCCTGTCAGTTTCTCATTTAATGTGCTGCATATCTAGTTTCACTCTGATTAATTGAAGCTGACACAGCTCAAAAAACCCAATGAAGCCTTAAATGAGAAAGAACTAGCTTGAGCCAACTAGGACTTGGCATGGTGGAGCACGGTTAGGGAGACACTGGAGACAGGGAGCAGGAGTGTGCAGACCAGATCTTCAATGTCAAGCTCCTCACAGTTTGCTGGGCTCTGGCTCTGAACCAGAGCTGCCACAGTCACCAGCAAAGTGGAACCTGTGACTCCTGCATCTGCTGCAAATGACAATGGCAGCAGCTTCCCCCCAGGTGCAGGAAGGAGGTGGTTGGGATCAAGAACAAATGCATAAGCAATGCCTCCAAACTGATGGTCAGAATCAAAATAGTGATCCATGAGCCTCTTTTACAAGAGGTTCAATTGAGGTTAGTGGCTACAGCAGCAATTTTCACTTCTTTTCTTTCATTACCTTAAGTGTACTAATTTTGATTTCACAAGATGTATGTAGGCAGCCAGAGTAAAAGGCCACACAACCAGAAGTGTCCTTAGAGGCTGCAGTAGAGGTATATATTTTATTAGTAGAGGTATATTTTGTGGATACTTCTTCCTCTTGAGGGCAGAATTCAGATCACTTCTAACAGGCACAGCACAGCCTTTACAGCTCCTGAAAACCTAGAAACTGCTCGAGGTAATGCAGCTCAAATACTGCACTGGTTGTCTAGAGTCCCTACACATTCTAAGAGGAGAAGGAGGTGCCTTTGAAGAGCAGTTTGGAATGACTGAGGTGTCATTCCCTGCTGAATGATGAGCAGGGGGCCCAGCTGCCTCCCCGTGGCATCGTGTAGCACCCATGAGCTGAGCTGGAGGAAGCCACTGTGGAGGCAGCAGGGAGCACCAGGGTGAGCTAAACTTGCTGCTGAGTGCAGGCCCCTCTCCTGGGTGACACCTGCTGATTCTGACAATAAGACAGAGATTCAGGCATTTCTACTGTGAGAAAGGATCTGTGCTCCAGGGCCTCATCAGACCACAGTGGTTTGAATGTGCTCCTCCAAGTGCCAGGAAAGGGCACTTTGTCCTTCAAATTTAATCCATTTAATTAGGAAGTACCTGCCATAGGACTTTTTCTGCGGCATTTGAGTTCCTATGCAATCACAAGGACAAACTCTGGGGGCAAAAGAGAGAGAACAAGAATCCTGAAATCTAGGACACAGGCAGTGCTCTGGAAAAGGGGAAACCTGGGTTCTGAAGTCCTTAATCCTGCTGTTGGTAGGTGCAGTGCCCAAGGAGCCAGAGAACACAAGCAGCTCTGGACATGTCCTCACCTGCCAGCAGCAGTCTCCTCTTGCTCATTTTCCCTCCAGCTTCACAGGTCTCAGGTTCCTCTCTGCATGCAGAAATCTGGATTGGTGCCATCTAGGGCAAAGTTTGTGCTCCCTCAGGCACAGGAGGATCAAGGACTGGGTCTTTGTTCTCTACATGGATGATCATTCTGGTAGGCTGGAAATAATGACAGATCAGACTTGGTGCCTATCCTTCCTCCTCAGGCATCACCTGGCTGAGCCTGCACTGCTTCCTGCTGGTGGCAGGTGAGACCTGTCCACAGCTGCCACATCCCTTCAGAGACTTGGCTGAAGGCTCCAGGCCACGTACCCAGGATCTGATTTTGTTGCGTCCAGGGAGTTGAGTTGAGGACTGTTCCATGCCCCTCATCATGTGCTAGAGTTAGATGTTGTGGCAGTTCTGTGGTGAAATGATGCCATCTTTACACTTTGAATGGTTCCAAAGTCAGGGTAGTGAACATCCTGAACACTGTGGTGTGTCTGTGCATCTCAGAGCTCCTCCATGTACCTCATTGAGGCAGGTAGTTTAAACACTCCTGGTGACGGCAATGTGAACAGGATGGACCTCACAGATACCAACAGAGTGGGATCTCTAAAGCCATGTCCTATATACCTCACGTCCTCTTTGTGCACTGGCTTAACCTCAGAAAATAAGCACAATGTTCCATGCACTCCCAAACTCATTGTAAGGTCAAGTTCAGAAATTCACTTCTGATCTCCTGACAGTGATCTGTAATGTTACCTAGGGATGTGCATATGAAAAGACCAAACGTGATTTTTTTCCCCAGGATCTCCTTCCAACTGTTCATGGCTTAGGAACTTCTTAAATCGAATAAAGAGTTAATTGAAAGCTGGTCAGCAGTAGAATAAAAAGATAGGAGTCTTGTAATTTGTCCAATCAAAGCTTTAAAAAATAGAATGTTTTCCTTCCTTTATGCTTTACCTTTCCTGACAATTATACATTTCCACTAATAAATACATCTCTGTAGTATTATTGGTTGAAATGAAATTTTTCAAGATGTTACTTCTGCTAAGATGACTTTATCTGCCAGTTTTGCTCCTTTTACAGTATAGAGATATATGAGCAATGGTATGCAGCAGCTGTTGGTGAGGAAGCAATCTGGAATGCAGAAAAGCAGACACATTCTCACTACAGATATCAGCACCACGAGTAAAACAGTCCTGTCAAAACTGCTCCTGAGTTTTGAAAATCCATAGTAAAACCAGACCATTCATCTCCATGGTCTTATAGAGGCTGTAGTGGTTTGCACAGTGTCAGCACTTGAACAGATAGAAGCACTGTCTGTGCTTCTTGTATTTAGGAGGTTCCCCACAAAAGCCAGAGATTTCCTCCAGCAATGCCCGAACAATGCGCCTGACTCCATCTCCACCCTGCATTTGAGATGCTCTGCACAAAGGAGGTGGTAAAATAACTGAACCAAGCTCTGAATTTGCCTTCAATCATTGATGTGTCATGTCTCTTTTCCAGATATGTGCATTGCCACTGCAATTTCTCTCCTCATGATTCTGATCTGTGCAATGGCTACATATGGTGCATATAAGGTAATTCATTACATTTGATAATTCATTACGTTTGGGGAGACACGAATAAAGTGAACCACACAACTCCATAGAAACAAAATTAAGAAAACTCTTTTCTAACAATTGCTTTTTTACTTGCTTAGCTGAAAATTGGGAGAGGGAAAAGAAGTTGAAGAGGCAGCAGAAGTGATCGCTTGGATCAGTGGTACCCCAGGGCCCCCTGCTGCAGTTGTGTTGATTGTCTGCAGTTTCAAATATGAGTGAGCTCTGGGCAAATGGTGAATTGAGAGAACTGAATCTTGTACCTATCAAAGTTAAGGGAATTCTTCCCATTCACCTCCCAAGCTTGTGGTTTGTTCCAACATTAATCCTATTAATTAGAAAGGAAAAGTATTGTGTGGTTTCTGAATCTCCTAATGCAGCGAGTTGTGGGAGTTGCACTGCACATATGACTGCGGTAAAGCTGCCAAATTGCCTTGGCCAAACCTCTTGGCTGAATGTCATATTTCGTTTAGCTGATTTAATACTCCATAATGTCAAATATTTCTTAGATTCCTCTAGAAAGACATATTCCTCTATTTTAACTTATGGCTGATGAGTTTCTAATTTATTTCCTTTTTAGCAACATGCAGCTTGGATCATCCCTTTCTTCTGTTACCAGATCTTTGACTTTGCCCTCAACACGTTGGTTGCCATCAGCGTGCTCGTCTATCCCAGCACAATTCAGGACTACCTCCGCCAGCTGGTAAATCACTTCATCTTCACAGACCTCTGGGGGCTTTGGGGGGAAAAACCTCTATACGGTGGAGTTTCTGTCCTGTATTTCTGGCCAGTGGTATCCTTCTCATACAGTCCTTGAGAAGTTCTTTCAGTCCTTGCCAGACTGAATTCAGCATCCTTGCAAGGCTACATTAGTAACTTACTACAATATTTGTGAAAAGCTCAGAAGTTTTGCAATGATATGAAAGCTCTAGCACCATTCATTTAGAGTGAGACTCATATTGCAAGACTTGGATGATGAATAATTGCTTTTGCATTCAGAGTTATTGTATTCATATATGGCTTATTTTTGGTACTCTTTCAAGGATATTTTATTGCTCCTTTTAATTTATTTGGTAGCTATAACACATTTAATTAGGCAGGAGTTTGATTGAGTGTAGGTTTGGTTTTGCTAGAAAATATTTTGGATTCTGTCCTAGGGATATTTAGAGTCTCCCTTCTCATTCTGCCTTGAAAAACATCTATGGCCAGTATTGCATAAGTGTGCAAGGTATGATCACCACCCCCAAAAGCAAAGACAAGAGCCCACCAGCCTCTGTCTCATCACAGGAACACATCCCACATCCAGCAGGGTTCACATGGAGTCACAGAGCTCTGGAGAAGCCAGTGCTGCAAATGTCTCTGAAAATCTGCCTTGAGAGCCTGAATACAGATTAGCTTGGCTGTGAACTTTGTAGTGTGGATGGAAAGCTGGCCAGTATAAATAACAGGTAATGAGAACCAGCAGGCAGATAAGTAGCCACACAAATCTGCAGCAAGAGGCAATGTGTCATGCCAGTGAGAGCTGGGATGTATCAGGAGCCTGTTATCCTTCATCTTACTTAACACCCACCTGCATTCACAGCTGATGTTGCATTGGAAGAGAAGCAGAGGCATAAATCAGAAGGTTCTCAGAGATATGAGTGGAAAAGAGCAAATTACAGCCATGGTTTGGGAGTGCTACAGCTGGCACTGCCACTTCTGGAGCCTTGCTGCTTGTCCTTTGCCTACAGACCCTTGTTGCTGCATGGGTGCCAGCCCTGCTCTTCTGGCAGCACGAGCATCTGTGTGGCTGCAGAGCTCTCCCCCCTCCCAGAGCATGAGTTGTAACCAGATTTTACTCAGTCTTGGTCACTATGCAAGAACTGGATGGGGACAAAAACAGGCTGGTCAATGTTCACTTAAAAGCCTCTGCTGTTCTGCTGAAAATCTGGTGCTGCATTTGGAGGTGACTCACTGGAAGGGCAAAGACCAGCTGTTCCTCTTGAAATGTGTGCTAAAAATCCCTTTATTTCCTTGCAGATAAAAAAAATAACAGGTCCTTCTGTAGCAGAAATAGAAAGAGCAGGTTTTGGAAGGGATTTGGTGCAGCACAGCACTCTGATCTGTACTGCTGCTCTGGAGTGCTGAATCTTTGGTTGCACAAATCTTTGTCTTGCTGTTGTAAATCATATTCTGGACTGATAATGAAATGCCACAGGTCTTCAGGAGTGCCAAACTGTCAGTGCTCCAAAGGGCAAGGGGGATTTCCAGGATAATTATAGGCTGATTAGCCTGACATTGCTACCAAGCAGAATATTAACAGAAGGGCTGGGGCTGAGAGGACAGTCAATTGATAATGGATTAGACCAGAAAAAATTTATTAATGACTGCCAGCACAGTTTCATGGGAAATCAGTCCTGCAGGCAAGCTCATTTTCCTTCACTGACAAGATTACTGACTCCATCAATAAAGATGGGCAGGGGCATAATGGGCTTGATGAGATGTTTGGCTTTGCAGCATGATGCTCAGAGCAACAATAAAGCACCAGATCAATACAGGATGTATCACATGGATTAGGAGAGGGTTGCTGGCACACTGCACAGGGGCTGTGGTCAAGCTGACCATCTGCCAGTGAGTTTCTGTTTTCAGTAGAGGAAGGTCTCCAGCAATCAGCAGTAGATTTCATGCTCCTCCTGACTTCCATTAATAATGTTGGACCCCAAGAGGCACTTCACAAAAGCTGATGTCAGCCGTGGGAGAGCTTCTCCAGGCTCATTGTCAGGAGGGATTGAGTCCTTTGGTGGGAGGCTGTGAGCAGGAATATAATCTGGCTGTTCTGTGTCATCCTCTGGAAGCCCCTCCCCTGCATTGCCCAGAGTGAGCACAGCTCTGCATCTCCCAGTGGCAGCACTTGTGACTTTTCCCTGCAGATTCACTTCTCATGAAACCCGTGGCTGACACTGAGCTGGACTGCCTGAGAACTTGAGTTCAGCCACCAATCTCAGTTGCTACAGAGATTAATGCCAAGGAATGTAAAGGCCTGAGCAATACAGATGAGCATACAGTTTGACAACTGTGCCTGGGATGCAGTGACCCTGTAAGCAGCCTAGGGATTTACATGCCAAAACTAGAGTCCCTAGGTTGTTTTGCTGTTTGCAAAAATTGCTCTTGGGATTTGTGGACAGAAAAAAGAGCAATTAATAGTAAGGGAGAGGAGGCTTCCCTTCTCTGTTGGTAGTGTGGATTTCCTTCATCTATTTTTGGAGACTGATTGTAAGAAAACAATGCTTGCAAGTCAGAGAACATACAGAAAAGTCCCTTTGAATAAACTATATAAAAGCTGGATATTTTGTAGTATGATGAGAGACAATCAGCTTTTCCTGCTTCATTTACTGAGAAAGAAGACCAAGAGGTAGTGCCATTAGAGCTTTCATATGCAAAATAATGAGGTATTAAAATGCTGTTTAAATTAGATGTAAGGCATAATGCTAATGAGCGGCTGGAAGCTAGTTCAAGTTAAGTTCATTTAGAAACAAGGATTAGTTTGTGTTTTATCATTTATGCTGAAGATTAGTGATGGGGAAAAACTACCAAGAGCTGTGATGAATTTTGAACAGTTAATGTCACCTGTTCAAAAAAGTTTTGAAACTGTTCTGCATCTGCTTTGAAGCTGATTATGCCTCCTGTGTCTTGGGTGATGTGGCTCAACTGGAGGCCCTTGTCCCTTTACCTGGAAGGGCTGCATCTGTTGGCATAAGGTTGTTACATTTGGTTCAGAGTAGGTACATCTGTCTGAGTGGGCAGGACCAGAGGGGAGATGTGAAGGGCACATCCACCCTTACCAGATACTCAGATATGGGACAAGGTGAAAATCAATTACACCATGAATGCAGGGCCATTCGGGTGTGATCCCTCCTGATGGTTTGCAAACCCCAAGGCCTGGGGTTGTCTTGCCCTCACCCCTTTGCAGTGGTCTGCCAGGGTAGGCAGGAACAAGGATTGTGTTTCTTCCTGGCATTCTTACAGTTTCTGTTCCTCTAAAACCACTTTGCACTGGGGAAATGGTATTTTAGGGGGCACAGCTCCATAAGGTAAATGAAAAATCCCAACTGTTCTTCAAATCCATTATGGAATATCTGGAAGAAAGTTTGCATTTGGTAACAGAATACATTTAGCAGTCTCAGAAGAACTTTTTGTTTGCTCTAAGGTGAGAAAAACCCTGTTTCTTTAACCATTTCTACTTTACTACTATCTGGTATTGTTATATAGTTACTTTGGTATCATACTATGGTTACTTTTACATCTGCCAGATGTCAGCGTGTGGGTGATGAGTTACAGCTGCTGTGAAACTCTCCGTGTACTGTTAGCAAGATGACGATCACATATCAATGAGCTGGTCAGGGCCACAGCTGAAAGTGTTGCAGTAGTGCTCGCAGGGTGTTTGGTAACATCAGTCTGTACTGGCTTCTTCTTTGGAAACTTCTTGTTGCCTTTTGATACCCAGCTGCACTCAGGTGTGCGACAATTGCCATGGATTGCAGGAGCATCTTAGCCTGAAGGGTCATGTAAAATCAGTCAATGTTACAAGTTTTGAATTTAGTAAGTTTTGTGGTGATCATGTGATCAAAGTTTCTAAGAGTTACACTGGATATTTTGGTCATTATCATTGTCATGTAAAAAGCAAAAACTTTTGCATACAGCAAATTCAACATATGTAAAATAAAAATCATTTAGTTCTTGCTCTAAGCAGAGGTCTAAAGCAGTTTGACCTAAAGCACATTTCTTTTGTTTAACCCCACTAAATCTTTGATATATTGGCATTTTAAAGCCTTCCAATTAAACACTTCATCTTCTGTCATCTGATAACAGCATATGAAATGATTGAAGCACAGGTGCAGAACAGGCTGGTCTGCAACTGAGTTATGCAAACTTTTTTCTAATCAAAATGCAGGACTATGACAGTTCATCTAAACAAAATTTCAAAGTATATTAAGTAACTTTACTGTGGGACTGCCTACAATGCTGCTGCCTAACAATTCAGGTGGTATCAGTCATGCTTTTAAATTTATGGAGAAATGTCTAGAGGACATAAAAGAGAATAACCTAAAGAAATTTTCCCTATAAATTAAAGCTTAAAACCAAAATATCCTTTCTGACTTTTTTAATGCCATTTTATAATTCCAAAGAAGTACCACTAACTTCATAGCAGAGCTTTACAAATTCTACAGAGACATTGCTGTTTTCTTTCAATGTTGTAAGTTTCAATACTTGTAGGATTGTAACTTGGAATGACAATCCACACACTGTATTTTAAAGTGGATTTTTTGTTATCCAAGGGGAAGTAAGACATGAAAGGTCATGCCAGCAGGCTGAGGAAATGAGAAATGGCTTTAGCCTTTGTCATTTTATTCTTTTTGTGCATTTGTATGATACCAATGCAGCAGAAATGTACTTTCCATGGACATTTTTGAGTCTTTTAAAGTGTCTAATAGGGCTTTGATATGCATAAGCAGTATTTTTTTTTAATTAGAAGTGTATCAGGTATATTATTATGCACACAGCCCTCTCCATATCCATGACAAGGTTATAAATGACACTTTAATTACAACTTTAACTTGCCAGTGCAACACCATTGCAATTACCTTTTGTTTGTATAGAAAATTTCATCATGTTCTGCTCCAAAGTCACTCCTGTATTTCCAATGATAGGCTTAGTTTTTCCCACCCAGATGTATTTCAGTCACAGCTTCATCAAGCCTTGCACAACATCTGACACTGATCTTTTTCCAGAAGTTTCAGCACCGAGCCTGGTGCTGGAATCTTCTCAGCAGCAGGATTTCAGCTATTGGTCTTCCCACAGGAGAGCAAACTCCCAAGACAGGAGCAGAATTTCTTTTCCCACCTCATGTATCCTCATCAATATTTAAATTCATCATTGCAGTCAGTGAAGACCAGTGGTCTGATTCATCTGAACCACTCTTGGTACCTGTTTTTCTGTGGGAATTCATGAGATTTTGGGAACAGTTGCAGCCATGGGATGGGACCCCAAGGGCTGCCTAATGGCACCAGTTCCAGTGTGGTCCCTGTACCATGTGAGACTGGAGCCCCTGAGATGCTTCCTACCATCTTTCCTGATTCTTTGCCAAAGGTTCAGGTATCATAAATTGGTTTTCCTACAGCACTGGAGGGGTTTGTAGCTGGGATTTAAGATCAGACTGCTCATAGGCCGGCCCAGCCCAGTTAGAAAAAAAGGCAAAGTGGTTTCTTCCATGCTGACCCAGTGCTCCTGGGCTATCCATCAGAGAACTGAAAGCTTTGTCTCCCACATAGGAAGCCTGGAAGCCCCAGAAGAGACTGACTTTCATTTTCACATCCTGCACCAAGATCCCTGGCACCTGTGTGTGGGGATGACCATGGCATGGGTGCAGCACCCACCTGCCTTGCTGGGGCTGCCTACACCTCTCATCTCTTCATCTCTCAGGACAGAGAGTCAGAAAGCTGAGCCTGAAGGGGACAAACCTCAGTGTTTGTTCCTCATGTGCTCTCCTGGCTTTGCTGAAATATTTGATGAAACACTGGTGCTGGTATAAGGGAAGAACACCATGGCCCAGACTTGACCAGCGATCATGGCTCCAGCAGATGTTCCTGATTTTCAAGCAGGAAAATTTCTTGGTCATTTCCCTGCCCTCCTCTCGCCCCCGTGCAAAGCCCTTTTGAGCTGATGTTTAGAAACAGCCATTAGATTATGGCCAAAAACACAGCATGCAGTCATCCAGTCTTTGACCAGTGACTGGTTCCCAAAAACCAGGTTCTTCTTTGAGAACCAAAGTCTTAATAGGAATTTTTTATTATATTCACAAACTATTTTGACTGTTTTTTTAATGGTAGATCAGTACTGAAAAAATCATTTGGATACAGATTTACTGTAACTGTCCTTAACTGACTGGACTTTCTACCTTCCTAACTTATGGTGTCTCTTCTGCAAACAGGAGGGCAGGTTGGGGCATTAATACTTAAATTTTATGCATATAAAGTTTTTGTTTAATTTTTAAGTGCATTGTTTCTTTGCATATACTCTTGCTTTCTTGGTCTCTGGGTGACTGCATCCACTATATTTAGAATAACCTTCTGTGGGAAAAAAAAAGCAGTAACTTATTGAATTATAGCAAGCTAGTTCCCTACAAAAGCTCTACCTCAACAAAGAAGATAACATGATAAAAACTTCAGCCATGGAATTCAGCAGAGGAACAGAAACATTGCTGTCAAGAAGTGGAAAATGTGCTTATGTAACATCTAGCTGCAAATGGTTACAGCTGCTGTTGATGTTAACCACTCTGAACAGTTCATGGAAGTGCTAAATAAAGAGCTATTCTCAGTAGCAGCTGTCCAAAAAAAAGATAATTTCCTGGTGCACTGGGCTGAGTGCTGGAATAAGGGTTATTAAGGGGTTACTCTGGATTTACACCATCATTGCCAAGAATACAGTTGTAGCTCGGTCTGGTTAATTGTCCTGACAAGGATGCAGAGCTGGCCTGGTTAAGTAATTAGACCTGTAAGGGAACAGGGAGTTGTGGAAGGAACTATTGCATTCAGATATAATGAGCTACTGTTGCAGTGGAGTTATCTTTTGTGGAGAACAGCTCTGTCTGTGAACAATGGTTTATTCTAACTGAAACAGGAACTTGTATCTTGCAGTATTTCAGAATTATTTGGAACATTCTTTTCAAAGGGCTTGGAATTTTAAGCAATAAAAAAATACAGTAAAACATTTTTAGGAGCTGTTTTTCAGTCACTGATCCTAAAGTGTTTCACAGCTCTAAATCACTAGAGCCTGTGCTAAACAGGAAGATTCATTTTGTCACTTCTATTTCATGTATGTGGTAAGAGAAGGGCCTGGGGCAGATTTCCACATTTCAACTTGAAATCATGAGGTGGCCCCGTGTAGGACCCATGACTCCATGGGGCACACACTTGGCAGCACTAACACGTGCTCCTACCGAAGTACTTCAAATTTAGCCAAAATAAGATGGAGTAGAATAGACTCAAGGTATTTTGAAATGTCATAAAATATTAGGTGAAAGGATTATGCTGTCCAGTTTTTCCTGCTTTGATATTCTGGAAAGAGCTGCCATTGTTCTTTGGCAACCAGTGTCAGTGTAATGATTACTCAGTGAGTATGAGATTTGCTTGCCATTTCCCATGGTGGAAGATTTCCTGCTGCAAAGCTCTCAGACTTCTGCTAGTTTGTGTCAGATACAAACCCAGTGTGCACAGAGGAAGAGAGAGCCCACACCACATCCAAAGCAACAAGCAAATCCCTGAGCCCTCCAGGGAGCCTTTGGCAGCTGAGTGTTCACAGTGCCTGCTGTAGCCACACTTACTGAAACTGGTTGTTGGTGGGGAGAGCTCCAGATTTAGTGGATCACAGAAAGCTTTGTAAGCTGTTAATTATAGAGTGCTCTAGTTGAATGGCTCTTAAATGACTTCTGAGATTGACTCACAGTGTTTTGCTTGTTTTTGCTTACACAGCCCAACAATTTTCCCTACAAGGAAGAGATTATGTCTGTGAACCCTACATGTCTGGTTGTGATTATCCTCCTTTTCATAAGTATTATTTTGGCTTTTAAGGTAAGTGCACTGCTGTGTATAAAGTCCACTTCTGGTCATGGGTGGAATGTCCCTTGCTGGGAGTCTGTCTTTAGAAGAGTTCTGGGTAACTACAACCCCAGCAGCCTGATACCTATAGGAAACAGGGTTATAGACATGTGAAAAAGTTGTGAAAAATCTCAAAGGCAAACACAAGGACATGTAGTCCACAATGGGGAAGTGTGATTCTTGTAGGAGGAACTCATGGCTTAAGAATCCTTTGAAGCAGTGGACAAGGGAGAACCTGTTGAAACAGACTTCTTGTTTTCTCAGAATGTGTTTGGCAGCGTGTCTTTGAAAACCTTTAAAAATCACCCTAAAATGTGTAGGGAGAAGAGAAAAGGTCACATCACTGACTGTAGCTAGGGAATAAAGATAAATTATCAGTCGTTCCAACACTGTGACCCATGCAGTTCAGTGCATTCATAAGAGATCTGGGAAGGCGAAGGAACTCTAGCAACGTTTTCTTGCAGTGTCATTCAAAATGGGGAAAATAATTAGTCAAGAAATCTTCGCAGGAGAATCTCATGGGATGGACTGACTGAACAAGGAAATGGTAGAGAAACTCAGTGGTAAAAAATTCTAAGTAGTGGGCACTGAGGAAGGATGCTTTTGTTTCACAAACACTGCTGTGGGCTCTGAAGTAAGAATGACCACTATAAAAGGGACCTTGTAGCTGTTACAGATAGACCCATGAAAATATTAACTTAGCTCATTTCTGGTCAAACAAGTAAATCAAAAGCTAAGAATATTAAGAAAGGAATGGAAAAACCAAAAATATAAATTGTGTAATTTCTTAGCGAGTTCTGATGCCCACCATCTCTGGAAGCATGATTTCCCTTCTGGTGGGTGCCCTGTCTCAGAAAGAATTCTGTAGAGCAGGTAAATAAATCAAAGGAATCTCTCCTGGGAAGAGCACCATAAAGAACTGTCAGACTTGGCAACAGAAGGACACAGGGAATGAGAATTTATTTGCAAACCTAGTGGGTGAGAGGCCTGCAGGTGGCAGGTACCAGGCAAAGAGGAGATGTAGAATTCCCAGAGCAGCTGGAAAGGGCTCATGTGAAACCACCACATCCAGGTTGACTGTCCAGTGCAGCAGACTCATCCTGCTGTGGGTCAGAAGTTCAAAAGGAGCTCAGAATAAGATCAGACAAATTAATGTAGGAAAAACAATCACCTGTGGCTCCTACTAGTACCCTGAGCACTGGATCTCTTGTAAAATATGCTGGTGTGTTTGCCCTTTTCTTGCAGCCTTCTATGAGTTTCTCACAGCACAGTGCTGCTGGTTTTGTATTTCTTGTGTGGGACTTTATTTCAGATTAGTCTTGCTCTCTCTGCAAAGTAGTTTTGCATTAGATTAGAGAAGTCCCAAAGAGTCACAGTGACACCAAAGGTGCTGCTTCCAGACAATGCATATGACATATACAGGGAACGTTACTGTGGCAAAAGAGGTAGATGAGGTTATTGAAGCTACTTAAAAATTGGGGAAAGAAACCCAACAGCTAGGGTGTATTAAAGTGCTGTTGGAAGCTGTTCTCACTCCTCTGCTGTGATTTAGCAATAGAGTTCAGCTTTCTGGCCTTATATGTTCACAACCATACAGCTGATTTTATTTGCACTTCTAAGAAATATGTGTGAATTTAATAAATCCATAGATTTTTGAGGTTCCACAGGGAATGTGCTCTGTGATGCAACCAACAGCTTGATTTTACCCCATGTGGGTCTGGTGTTTCATTGACTAAGTATGTAAATAAAGCTTCAAGCTTATTTAAAAAAAAAAGGCAACTAAAATTGGAATGGCATAAATGCTTACTACAGAGACAAGAAACCTAAGAAATTAATAGTGCCAAAGACTCATTTTGTTTTTAAGCGGTAAAACATGTTTTTTCCAAGAGTGTATGTGGCTTATATAATGCTCATTCTAGCAATGTATTATCATATAAATGAGTCACAAAATATGTGACTTACACAGAAACATATGCTAAAGTTCAGTTAGCATTTTCATTTGAATTTCTTATGTTTCCAGAAGAGCTGCTATGCAGATTTACAGAATCTGCTCCATCAAATAAAAGCTGAACACACACAGATGCATCACATTTCATCTCTGATAGACTTAACAGATGGTACCACATTTATGTATTGAAACTGGAAAGGTACTGTGTATAAAAAAATATGCCTCCTCTCCCTCTGGAGTTCAACTAGAAATAGGGAGAGGAACCAAAACATTGTGACCTAGGAAAAACTACAGTAGGAAAAGCTGCATTCAACTGGCAGGAAATACTAAACAGAATCACCTAATTCCTCAGAAGTATTTGGTATTATGACACTTTTGGTTTGGGTGAAGCTACACTCAGAGAAGAACACTGCTGAGCAGAAAGCAAGATTATGCAGTATTAGATGCTGGGTTTGTGTTTTGCAGTCATGGGTTTGTGAACATGAGAGGGTGGTAAGAAAGCTAACCACACACAAGCATTTGCCTTTTTAGTCCTTATAATTTACTTGCATCTGAAGCACCTAATGGGAATTTCAGGTGGTTTCACACAGAACGCTTTTCAGAGTAGACCAAAGTACATTATTCCATTCACTGTATTTGTCTAGAAACTGAACTGGAGTTGCATACCATGAAACATAGATGCTTCATTTCTGGCTGAGGAAGGACATCCATCAGCACAAATGTATTTATATGTGCATTTGTATACACAGGACTTCAAGTTGCATATAGCCTACACAGTGACTTTTGAGTTGTGTCCTCTGCAGTTGGTTTGGACTTTTGAGTCATGTCCTCTCAGCTCTCCCAGATTCTGAGACAGGACAATTGAGGCTTCAATGAGCCAGATTAAACCTTTCCCCAGGCTGCCCCAAGCACTCTGCAGCTTCAGAGTATGGGCTGTTCCTTGGCATTTCTCTTTCTGAACAGTAGGTAGGAAGAGGTAGCTGCCAGTGTGATGTGTTCTCATAATATGCCTGTAAGCTGCATCTCCAAGGTACTGAGCCCAGAGGTGAGACCACTCTGCATGTCCTGGTGTCCTCAGCAGATGGGAAAAGATAAGAATGAAGTTCTGTGTTCTCCCTGAGAGATTTGGTTGAATGCCCTCAGTCCAAGGGCATTCTTCCTGGCAGGGGGAGAGGCCTGCAACACATCACCTGGCATCTGCTGCCTTCCTGCAGGGCTGTGGGCAGCACCTGGGACCATGAACACAGCCCCAAGAGCCCAGCTCTGGTCCCCACTCCCAGGAATGCCAGTACATAGCCATGAGGCTGTCACCTGTTCCACAAAGGCCTAGGACAAGTCCCAGCACTGATGATGACAGGATAGTTATGGGAGACTCGTCTCTAAAACAGGAATCAGTTGCTTAAAATGGCATACCTCAGTGTGTGTGACTGTTAGCCAACAGCCAATGTCCTGGCCCTGTAAGATGCCATATAAAGTGTTGCAGTGGTTTGGTTTAATACTAATTCTTTCCAATTACAGCATTTCTTTCAGTTCTAAGCAGTTGTTCTTATACAACCCTTTTAAACACACAAGATACACATTCTAGTGTGCTGAGAAGATAAATTTAATTCCAGATTTTATCAGCACAGCAACCCATTGTTTCTCTCTCTGTAACACCAACATGGGAAATACATGTGGTCAACTGGTCTTCCATTAGCATAATTTGAAATCTTCGTATAAATTTCAGTTTGTGTAGAGATCTTTATCTCATTTTCACCAGTGACTGAAGCCCATCTCAGCTCTGTAAACAGAAAAATCAAAGCAGCTGGGCAGTCAAAGGGGATTCAGTGCAGGCAGCTACTAACCTGAGGGGGCTCTCTTGGGTCTGTGGCGTTCACCCTGCGCTTGCTGCCAGTGAGGGGTTACCCAGATCAGCACAGACTTTCCCTTGCTGTGTTGCAAGAAGCAGCGCAATACAACAACCTCTAATTTCCACAAAGATGCTGGTCAGTCTTCTGGTCAGGCATCTGATGAGCACAGGTCTGCAGTTCATTTCTGTTGTTATGCAGCTTAACAGGTGAGTCTGCAACTGCAACAGTGAGAGACAGGGTGACAAAGTCGTGTGAGTTTCAGATCCTTAGGGTCTCAAGTAATTTCCCACCATCCAAAGGAGAGGACTAAAAGCTGGCTAGAAATAGGCACAATGCCTGTTTCAACACAATGCCTTTTTACTCACCTGTCCTTTCTGGTGGTGGCTGCTTGGGGCTGCCTCCCCCAAAAGGTGTCACTGTCTGTCACCAGTCTGTGCTGTGGTAAGCAGGAGATCCACTCAGGGGATTAGGCCAAGGGAGGCCTTTAATCTAGGGCCCATTTCAAATGTGAACATTAGTCTTCTGAGATAAAAATCAATATATTTATATACTGTGTGTCCAGCCACACATTTTAAAGCAGTATTAGAAACCTCAGCCAAGTCTTTCAGGAAAGTAAATTTCTAACTGAATCAGGAGCCCCATTTAACAGTGCAGCAGTATTGCTAGAAAATAATTATTAGGAATGAGCTAAATAAAGTTTCAGGTTGAGGAAAACAAGTTTCTGTGAGTCATGGTTTGCAGGCCAGCAGCACATGGCCAGAGCACTTGGACAGGGACATTCTCTGAGCTGCTGCCACTCTCTGCCCTATGCTGGTCAGTGTCTCAGGGCCAGTTCCTTGGTGTGAGCTGGCTGATGACCTCCTTAATTCAAGGAACATACCTCACCCAGTGAGAGACAGCCTGTGCATGCAGAGCTAGGGTTTAGAGCTGGGAAAGCTGTAGAGGTTCATTGTGGGGTTAAGTGTGTTTTATTCACCACATGGAATGAAAGCATTAAAAAGTAAATCTCCCACTTGCTTCTCCCTGAGAGGATTGTATTATCCAAAACAGGGCTTCCATCACTCTGGATTTTGACAGAAGGGGTATAGAAATAGTTTTGCAAATAGGTAGGCTTAATGTAAAGGGTTTCTTATATAGACAGGCTGTGTCCCCGCAGAAGTGTACTATATTCAGTCTCTGTTCTGCATTGCCTCTTATGCCTTTCCCAGGCTATAGTACCTGAGCACTGAAAGCTGCTGAACTACTTATTACCACTTTAAATTAACAATGACATTTTACTTAATTCTGGAAGAGATGCAGTTCTCCATGTGTGTGCCTTTACTTGTTTCAGTAGCCCGGGGTGGGATTGCACAGCCCACAGCTTGGTCTGCAGAGCCTGTCTAATCTTCCCTTGGGATTTAGCTCATTCCAGAAGCCTTTTGCTCTCTCCATTTGATGGCCAAAATTATTGTCAAAGTCTGCAACAGCTGTAAGTCAATCCAGGGTCTGTAAGGTGCTGTGAAAAAAGAGGAAGCAAATCTACCAGATTTTAGCCAGCCCTGGTGGAAAAAAACCTTCCTGATTTGCAAGCAAGCCATGAGTGAATCACGTGGCATCCTGAAAAACACAGCTCATGTGTGTCAGCTCTGGAGACAGAGGAAGCACAGGGCAGCTCAAAGGGATAAGAGGCTTTTGGAAGGCCATCAGTGCAAGTGAGTCACAAAAGTATGACTCACTCAGTGAGACACACATGCAAATTCAGTGCTGGCAGTTTAATCTACATGTGTTAGGTTTATGGAAGAATTTCTGTGCAGACCCATTAAGTAAAAATATAAGTTGGGCACTATCAAAACACAAAGTTCTCCTCATCACCATCATGTGTGATTATATGAATGTCTTGGTTTGAAAGAAAACAAAAGTAAAACCCTAGCCTCCAACAATGGGAAGCAGAAAGCTCCAGAGAGAACTGCTTTGGTCCTGCCAGCTGTGTTACTGACATCCTGTGGATCTGACTCCAGCTCCTCCACATCTTCCTGCCTCTTATCTTCCTTCCAGGCACTTTGCTCATCTCTGCTACTCAGACTAAAATCTCTCCTGCTCAGGAAAGAGGTGGTGGCTATTCTGCCCAACCAGTTAAAAAAGTGGAGACAACTAATTGTTTGACAGGAAGCAGCACTACCCAAGCTCCAAGAACAAAAGCAGTGAAGTTTATGATCTTGCAGTAGGTTTATTGCTGCTATTACTGGAGGTTTTTTTTTACACTGGGAAAAAAAAAACAAACCAGTATTTTAAAAAATGTTTAAAATGTCAGAAATAACTTCAGATGTCAATAAAAGCTTTTACTTCGGCAATTTTCTCTAGTCAGGCAAGAATACCAAGACCCCAGACCATTCCAGTCACATGGAATCCATTGATTTAATAAGCTCCCTTTATATATTGAAAGCCACCATAAGGTGTCCCCAGAACCTTCCCAATTCCAAAGAACCCCAATGCCATCAGTATGGGGAATGACACTGGATTACTCACAGAGCCCCCAGGCATTCTCACAGTCACTGCAACCAGGGAAGCGACTGCCCCATGCTTCTATCATGCTGATGTTCCTGTTTATAAAGAATGGAAATGCTCTATCAGAAAAGCATGCATGGTTTATTTTCTGCACAGAGTAATAAATCCCTTTTCTTTGCAGGGGTACTTGATAAGCTGTGTGTGGAACTGTTACCGATACATCAATGGCAGAAACAACTCGGATGTGCTGGTGTACATCACCACCAATGACACTGCGGTAAGGATCTTACATGGCAAACATTTCTGTACTATCATGCATTTATTTTCTGTTTCTGACTCTTTATTTTACTACTTTAATTCCTTTGGCAGTCCTCATCTGTTGATGATGTTTGGACTTGAAACTCAGGGGACTAGCATGCAGTGGTTGCAAATTGCATTTATTGCTAAAACGCTGGTTTTATTTTATGCATATTATCTGTTAAAGAATCTGTGTTAATCATAAACTACAGTTTATCTTGTGGTCCCAGGAATGATCTCCAGTTCTGAGCTCTCCAGCTGTGTGATGATCTGGACTGTGGAGGGACTGATTGGGACTCAAGAATGCCATGGTCTACATCGGCTGTGGAATTCTGATTTATCTATAGAAACTGTGATTTAGGACACTTAACATCTAGTGTAGTGCTTTACAAACTCACAGAGAAGAGCTAAAAGGCAGCAGAAGTTCAGTGATTCATTTCCCAGTGCATGATGGGGTTTGTATGGTAAGGAGACCAAATGAAACAAAGATCGACATGAAAGAAAATAATAAACAGACTTTAACCTCAAAGAATGGAAGGCATAGGTTCACTTTTTAGTAGTTTAGTAGTTTAGCTTACATGCACATGTGCAAGACATGATTGCTAAGCTTTTTGCAGAAGGCACTGAAGGACTATGGGAAGAAGGGGTCTCTGGAAAAGAGCCAGTTCTGTTTGCAGAGGTTTTACCATGGAGCTGCTCAGTTCCACCCGGGGGCTCTGTGCCCGAGCAGCCCGTGGGGTGAGCCAGGGCTGATGGAACAAGGCTCTTTACACCATTTACGCAACAGAATGAGAGCAGCACAAACTTGGTCCTCTGGATCATCTGGGTGAAATCCCAGGACTGCCTTGCTCAGGTTTTCCTAACTGTGGGTGGTCTCCACACACTGAGGTTTTAGACTGTCAGCTGTAATCCTTTGGAATGAGTGATTCCCATGCAGCCACAAGGGCTTAGTAAACCATCACTACTTTTACATGAAATATGTAACTCTTGCATAGTTATTTGTCTTCTATACCTGAAGCTTCAAGAAAAACATAAGAAGTTTTACAGACCATGATCACGGCTGGCAACCAGGACATTTAAATATAAAAACATGGATTTATTGAGAGCTAAGAAGTATTACTATTTTCTTTACTGGAATCTACTTTGGATAAACCCAGGAATTTAATGTGAAATGATTTTAATAGCTCTTTTTTGTTCAGCCTGTAGGTAGTTGTAACTCAGCTTCAAACACTGTTGACTACAACCCACAGAGCCAGCAGGCTCAGCAATGAGAGAGTGTCAGCTGGATTATCTGAGAAACTAAACTTAGTTTTTAAAAGTTACATTAAAACCACCTGCTTCACTGCTGCCTTCATAAAGCAAAAGACTGTTTTTAGAGATGCCTGGCTACAAAAGCTCTTCTCAGTACTTTTGTATTTGGTAATAACCAAATGTTTCTGTGGGAAAAGGAAGCCCTTTTATCCCCTTCATAGATGACATAGACTGAGCCTTTAATTTAACTTTGCTTATCTTGCTCTTAGAAGACATCTAAAGCAAAAGCATGTTGTGAGAAAGGTTGTGCATTCCTAGCTAGGGCTCTGACCATTGGACTCCTTTTCTTCCCCAGTATTTACACTTCTTTAATTTTAATAAGGTGAGAATCTGTTCCTGTAAGGTATGATGCATCTTTCTAAAGTTCAATAAGATGACATTAAATGAGAAAGAGCTGTGTGGGAATTTATCAGCTAACCAGAAAAAAGTCACTGAAAATTTCCTCTTTGTGAGTACAGAAAGGCTCAGGAGGAAGGTAAGAGGAGAGTTGCTAACAGCCTGAGTTTTGAATTTGAGGTGGAGGCAAGCTTCATTCAGACCCATGTCTGACTACTTCTTTATGGTCAGGGTGAGCACTTTCACCTTTAGGTGACATATTCCATATCCATCTCTTTCACATTGTTCCCTGACAAGCTCCATGGGCGCCCACCAGCACGGTGCACTCAGGGTTGTGATGGAGGAGCTGATGTGCTCCTGAGCAGCCTCTTTCTTTCTTCTGCTCTTTCTGAGCTTCAGAAGGAATGACAGTGTGTGGGGTTAAATGCCCATCCTTCTCCACTGTGAGTCAGAAGACAGTTCTTCCCTCTGTTCACCCCCTGGAATCACAGACTTCAGGAGATTGTCTTTCTCTGCATGTATGTCTGCATTCCGAAACATACACAAACCCCTCTCCACATGACCGTGAAAAAATACAGGCACAACACTGTTGGTCTAAAATGGCTTCAAAATGAAGCATGGAAGAAAAGGGCTTTGAAAGTGAAATACTGAGGGCCTCTGAGAGTTTAGAGCTCTTGAGGAAACCTTACAAAATTTTGAAATGCTGTGATAGGTCACCGCAGTCTGTGTAATTTATAATATTCTTCCAACATTCAAGTGTACTTTTGTATTAAAATGAAGGTTTTTCATTTTTATGAATGCTGGGAAAGCAGGGCTTCTTCATACCAATATGCCTTTAAATCATGAACTACAAGTTTCTTAACAAATATGAATCAATCTCTGCCCTCTTTATTGAAATAAATATGTCATTTTTAGAATCAAACCTGCTACCTGAATTCCAACAGAGTTGCAGGTCATACCTGCAGGGTATGTTGTCATCTTCAGGGATGTTTTTTGATATGTACTTGTCATCAGCAAGAATCTAAAAGAATCTGTACAAATGGAAGTAAAAATCTAAGTTTAAATATGAGGCTCGGTGTAATTGCTACAGTTTAGAGTAAAAATGTTAAGTATTATGGATTCATAGAATCACAGAATGGTTTGGGTTGGAAGAGACCTTCAAGATCATTTAGTTCCAACCCCTGCCATGAGCAGTGACACCTTCCACTAGACCAGACTGCTCAAAGCCTCTTCCAACCTAGCTTGGAACACTTTTGGGAATGAGCCATCCACAGCTTCTCTGGGCAACCTGTTCCAATGTTTTCCCACCCTCTCAGTAAAGAATTTCTTCCTAATGTCTAATTTACACCTACTCTCAGTTTAAAGCCATTCCCCCTTGTCCTATCACTACATGCTCTTATGAAAAGTTCCACTGCAGCTTTCTTGTAGACCCCCTTTAGATACTGGAAGGTGCTATAAGGTATCCCTGGAGCCTCCTTTTCTCCATTTTTGTGGCCCTCCTTTGGATTGCCTCCTACAGGTCCTTGCCCTACTTATGATGAGACCCCCAGAGCTGGAAGCTTTCTTCTTTATAGGAGGATTTTGTCTTAAACTCAATCCTGCAGTCTGAATTGCTTCATGCTGCCCATTTACTCTGTTGTTCTCAGCACAGAAATTTCCAGTTAGTTCCCCATGTCAAACTGGTTCTTATAAATAATGCTCATAGATCTGATCTGTAACTAACCTTTTATCAGCTACCAGATAATCTGATTTTTGTCACTCAGTGTAAGTGGTTTAAGCCATCCTTTTTGCAAGTGTGCCATCTGGTGCAAACATCCCTCCTCCTGCTGCAGGCTGTGAATGGGAAACTCCTGCTGCCCACTGGGTGAGAGATCCTCCTTCTGTGACCTTTGATCAAAATTTGACACCACATGAATCTGCCTGGCTTGGCTCCATCAACAGGCTGTGTTATGACATGGGAGGGCCACCTGATGCTGGGCAGGGAATGGCCTGGACCCCAGGCAGGGGGAAGATGTGACACTCATGCTCCTGAGGACCTGAGAATCCATCTGTGTGCATTAGTCACAGCAGAGTCTCTTGGGAATATGGATCTCCTTCCTCCTAAGTGCTTTTCCAGTACTTCTCTCAGTTTCTGGAGATGTCTGTAGGAGGTTTTGGCATGGCAGTAAAGTAGCTGCCCTGCAGTAATCTGAGGATTGCTTGTCCCACTTTCCCAATCCATAGTAACCTGAGGATTGTTTATTTCCCCTTTCCCAATCTGGGATTGCTTTCTCCTGCCACCTTCTCAAATGCACCATGGCTGAGGGTTGATTTTCCACACAAGTTTAAACTGTCACAGTAGTACCATGGAAATGTTCATCCAGTTTGGAAAAATTGACAGTGTAGAGGTGCAAAAGATAACCCAAAGTTAGACATTTGTTCTCTGGAGCAGTAGCAGCTCTATTGTGCTCTTGGACAGCCAGGGGATTTCAGTCTGTCTATTTTTAACTCTCACTGAAGCCAATCAATGGAAGTTTCATCTCCGGTCATGCTGCCAGTGCGGATAAAATGTAAAGCTGTAAATCTCTCTTCAAAGTGGGATTTAGATCTTTATGTGCTTTATAAAATCGCTTCAATAGATTTTATCTCACATACCCTTATCCGCAATGGTTAATAAGTTACTTTTTAAAAAATGCAGATATATTCCCTCTGTGGACATGACCTCAACTAAGTAGCCTGCAATTAATTGGTCAACACTTTTATTTGCCTTCCCTTTCTCAAAGCAATAGGAGACCTATTTGAGAAGTGCAGAGGTAGATCTTTCATTCCTGCTGGATGATTTCTCTGAGCGCAGGAAGAAATTCTTTGGTAAAGTTGGAAGAGCCATTCTTTGTATAATTGTGTTATTAATTTGGTGATTAATTTGGCTATGGACCGAGGGAAGGACCCTTAGACTCATGCCAGTTAAACAGACTGAAGCACGCGATGGATCCCAGAGACAGATAAACCATAGCAAGAGCTCTTATTTCTGATAGTTGCTTTGGAACCTATGGTTTCCAGCTGCTGAGCCAGATTTGGGATGGTATGTGTCAGAGTAGAAGACAGCTCAGAGAATAATTCTGCTTTAAAAATGTTTTCCCTAAAAATCCTACAAACTTGTCAATGCTCACCAGGTACCTGGTCTTGTGTGGCAGTTTGTGTGCCACAAACTGTTACTGGGCCACTAGATCACAAATATCTTTTTGCAGTGAATAGAAACCAGGGAAATATTTCAAAATGAGCTGACACCACCAAAATGAATATCCCTGGCATGACTCTCTGAGTGCATTCAGGGCCCCCAGTGGAGTCCAGGCAGAGGACTCTTGACCTTCCTTATTGGAAACTGTCTGGTAAAACCTGCAAGAGGAAAGGCAGGTAAAGCAGGACATAGAGACGAGGAGGAAGAATCAGGGACAAGAAATAAAGGATATAAGTAGAACTACCCAGTGCAATAAGTAAAGGGGATGGTTCATTAGTAATACGATGTAATAGTCTACATGAGACCTAGAAATGTGGTTTAAATGCTGGAGCTGTTTTTCTTCAGAATTGCACTTTGTAAACATAACCACACAAGCAATTTCTTTAATGAGAGAATCTTCAAAGGGCTCAAGATCCCCATGGATGCCACCATTCACATCTTGGTAGTATGCACATGCCACATGTGCAGTTCTTCCTCTTCTGTTTGATTCTGAGTTGCAGAAAAGTATCATGATGGTCTGTATCTGCCAACAAACAGCTCTTCAGCTGCTTCAGCATTTCATATTCTACTTGCAGTGAAGTCCCATGCCTTGTCAGCTGACCTTTAATCTTAGTGAAGAGATTGGTCCTTTATTTTTCTAGTTTTTTTTTAACTTTCCATCTTACCATCTATTCTCAGTTCTTGCTTCCACTTTTTCCCTGTTTATGGAAGATTTTTTAAATTACAATCCAGCATTCCCTGTGGTCAGAATTACTTCATGCTGCCTGTTTTCTTTGTTGCTTAGTGCTATAGGCTAATTGCACTTCTTGTTATGGGTCTCAACTATTATTAGGTAGCTGCTGTCAGAAGCCAGCTGTCCTGTTTGGAATGGACTATTAACAATGTCAATTTGGAGCAAATACCCTCTAAAGTTCAAAAACAAGATTTCCAAAACATTTTCATTTGTCATGGCAGTTATAAATTTACCTGTGAGCTAAATTACAAGTTCAAAATATACATGTTTATCTATTTTCTTAAGAAGATTTAAAATTTGTATTTATTTGCAGTGGACATATTGGAATTTGGAACTAATATGTGACAATTTGTGAGAGATTTACAATAAAATAGACAAATATGATCTCAGTGTTCATAATTAGATTAAAAAGAAGACATGAAATGGGGACATGTAATTTAAATCTTCCAAATCTTTTTGGGTTCACTAATTGGGTATGTTGCAATGTAGGAAAAAAACAGTGTTTAGAAATTTGCAGTGTTTCTTTCTTTAGTGCTTTTTATCCTAATGGGATTGATTCACTACCATCTGACAGCTGCTGCTTTTTGGGCTTCAAAACACAAGTCCAAGTCTTCAGTATAATTCCAAGGATACATATCAGTGCAGCAAAAGTCAAAGACAGCTTAAATCCGTGTTGCCCAGGGTGTATGGGTGTTAAGCTGAGCTGTGTGTGAATTTTCCAGGTCAGATTCAAGTCATGGTTACACTGTGCACCTAAGGATGGGGGAGGTGAGAATTTGCTCAGGCAGGTGTTGCTCAAGCAGGGAGTTGCAGCAGGGTGTGAGGCAGAGTCCCAGCAGAAATGAGCCATGCTGGGGTTCATTTTTAGCTGTAGAGTTGGCCAGTGCAGGAGCCCTGCCCTGCTACAGAGCTCTCCCCAGGCGTGGTCCTGCTGCAGCTCCAGCACTGCCTCATCTGGTGTCGCCTCATCACAGCCTCCTGCACTGCCCAGCACAGCCCTGGCCTAGGCCGAGCAGAGGAGGAGCTCCTCACACACCCCAGTCCCTCCCTCCCCAGGCTCTGACAAAGCTCTCCCACCCCACAAAGCACTCAGATGCTGAAGAGCCCCAGCTGGGGGGCAGTGGTGACAGCTGGTGGCTCAGGGGTGGCTGTGTTCCCTCAGAGATGGCCTGGAGGCCACGCTCCCTGCCAGGGAGGGACACCCACCTGCCTGTGCTTGGCAATGCCAGGAGGCCTGTCTGTCCTTCTGTGGCTGTTGATGGTTTCACCTAACTTGGGGGCTTTAAGTCTCATTGCATTTCACTTTAGTGGCTCCCTTAGAGCAATTGCACTCTTCCCAAGCGTCCCTTGGGACTCTTTATGGACACAGGGCTGTCCACTGTGGTCTGTTCCAAACTGCACAGCACTTGTGGCTTTGCTCCTCTGCCTTATGAGCAGTGAGGAAAGCAAGGTCTGCTTTAAATTAACTCTGGGGCAGACACTCAGCTTCAGAAAGGGCAAGGATGAGTGGATATTCATCCACCAAATTTAGAAGATCCGCAAAAGTTTTTGGGAGTTTCTGGCTGACAGGTGCTTTACAGTTGTGATTTACTTACAGTAATAGATTTTTTTGTATATAGACAGGAGCCTTTCCAGCAGCATCTGTAATGGAAGCATGGCTGTGATAACCACACTCTTGGGAGATCATCAGTCCTGTTAAACAATTTGGGTGTCCCCTGTGAGCTATACCCAGCTTTCTGTCTTGTTAACTCTTGAGTGGAATACACAATGTAATTGTAAAAGATAAGGTTAGAAAGAGAGGTAATTTAGTAATTAAAAAGTCCACTGAAAGAGTAGTGATCTCTCAGTTTTCTGCACTCAAGACATCAACCATTTGTTACACAGAGTAGATGTATGCTTCAATGTCTTCAGTACTGGTGACTTGTAAATGAATATACCCTGAGAAAGCATGTGCTTACTGAGAAAGTGCTCATTTTGAAAACAAAAAAAAAAAGGAAAAATTGAAAAAATAATGCTGTTCTGCCTGTACACAATCATGATGCAGCAGTATGAGGCTGACCAAGATGTAGCAAAGATGTCTGTGACCTGAAGAGGGCTGTTGCTCCATGCCTCTGAATGGAGAGGGTAATTACACCATTATTCTGCATGACTTTTGTGAGACTGCACATGATGGAACAAGACAATACCTTCGTCAATTCAATTTTCTTCCACCACAAGGGTAATCACAGTCTGTCCCTAAATATTGTTGTATCCTAGAAATATATACATTTATTCATCTATCTAGAGTGCTGAAAACATTGTGTTGCTTCATTACAGAATTTCATAAACTCATGTAAAGTTTCCTAAATAGTGTCTTGGAGAGCTGGTGGCTTGGAATAAACAAGCAGTTTTTCCAAAGAAAAGCCATACCAGCTCTAACTTTGCTCAAATGATTTTGGAGCACTTCTTTGCTGAATGGGGTTATAAATTATCTCTGAGCTCTTCTGCTTCCAGTTACTCCATCTGTAATCATTCTAGTGTGGTTTCTAAAGGAAATACATACATATAAACATGAAAATACTTCTTGTCCACATTGAGAGGAAGATTTCTTGGGATTTATTTGAAAGACAACATGTAATGAAATCCTTAAATAGTAATTAGCTAGCATACTTTGGACAGATTTTCAAGCAAAAGCATTCAAACGAAACCATAACAGCATCTGTGTATGAAGCAAAGTCAAACATTTCTCATTTAATATTAAAGAAGATTTGACTCAGATATGAAGCTTTGGTTTTTGCCCTATACCCAGGGGTCTTCTTATCTGGGAACAGGGAGGAATCAAAAGAAAAAGAGGGGAACATTTTTTAGACATTGTTATATTACTTCCTCAGAAACATTTGCTTTGACTGGACTCATTTGACCAAAGCATCCACTTACATTGTAAACAAGCACATTTGAAGCAGATATTTATAAGCATTTACTTATAAGAATTGCTTCTAAGGGGCAGTTGATTTCATTGGAAGACCATCTGACTAGGTCAGGTGGGTGAAAGTGGCTGCCACTTTGCTGAGCTCAAATTTAGGTCAGCTCCCTCCCCAGCACCTTTCACAAACCTGGTCTTGGAGCTCTCCCTTCAGCCTGGACCCAAAACTGTCTAGGGGTTTCTTGGTATGAGGAAAGCAAGTGGGGGCTGCCCTGCAGGGGAGCAAGGACCCTTAGTGAGATGAAAGAGGGCAGAACAAGAGAGGACCTGACAGAGGTCCTTACAGTCATGAGTGGCAGAGAGGGTGCTCACTGACTTAGAAAGGAGCTAGGGGACACTCAGTGGAACAGCTACTGGCAGGCTTCATAGCAAAGCAAAGGCATTTCTTCATGAAACACCTAGATGAGCTTTGGGTCTGCTTACCAGGGGACACTGCAGTGCTAGACATCAACATGGACTGAAATACAGGCTAGAAAAATCAATGCAAGAAAAATTAATTTGATGACCAGTAGCCCAAAAAGTCCTTGACAATCAAATTTCTGACAGTTTAGAGAATATTCTGGTCAGGTTGTAACTACATATGCTTGCACTGCTCTTTCTAAATTTCTTTCATTGTTCTGTCTTGCACTTCTGTTTCTTTATCATCCACCACTTATTACTGTATCTGGATGGACCTTCAAACTTACCCAGGAGAGCTGTTCCTACAGACTTGTGCTTAACTGCAGCATTTTGAAAGCTAATCCCTACTTCTCCAGTGCTCACCTTGTATGCAACATCTGACTGCTTCTCACCACATTATTATTATTATTATTATTATTATTAGTAGTAGTAGTAGTAGTAGTAGTAGTAGTAGTAGTAGTGGTATTATTATTACTCCTCTTTCTTCACTACTGGAAGAAAGCTCCCTCTTCTCCTGAAGGCTGTCCGCCTTTTCATACAGTCAGTGTAAAATGTGAATTTGTGTTAAGGGATTAAATAGAAAACTGAATTCTCAGTGGACTTAGTTTTAATACTTCTTGTTTCTCCACTGGTGGGTGCTGTGTGCAGTTTTGGGCACCACAATATAAGAAAGATATGACGCTATTAGGGAGTGTCCAAAGGAGGGCCACCAGCATGGTGAAGGGTCAGTGGGGAAGCTGTGTGAGGAGTGGCTAAGGTCACTTGGTCTGTTCAGCCTGGAGGAGAGGAGACTGAGGGGAGACCTCATCGTGGTTTACAGCTTGCTCACAAGGGGACGTGTGGTGGCAGACATTCATCTCTTCTCTCTGGTGACCAGTGGGAATGGCCTGAAATTGTGTCAGGGGAAGTTTAGGCTGGATATCAGGAAAAGGTTCTTCACCCAGAGGGTGGTTGGGCACTGGAACAACTCCCCTGGGAAATGATCACAGCATCAGCCTGACAGAGCCCAGGAAGCATTTGGACAATGTTCTAAAGCACATGCTGTGACTCTTGGGGATGGTCCTGTGCAGGGCAAGGAGTTGAGCTTCAATGATCCTTGTGGGTCCCTTCCAACTCAGGATATTCTATGATTCTGTGAACTCTTGGATACTCATTATAGAAAAAAAACATATTTCTTCAGACACTCTTGATAAATGCTACTTCTTTTCCCCCTACACAGAGAAATGTTGAAAACTTTTGAAGGTCAGCCTCAATAAAATCCCTATATTTAGTAGCTTCCAGTAAATCTTGTACAGGACGTAAAACAAGTGCTACATTAATAGGCTTATTTACTTTCAAATAAAATACAAAATTGATTAAATAATCAGTGATATTTACATATAGTCCAGACCTCATTGTCACACAAAGTACTAAAGGAAATAGCTACCACTTTGTGGCTCAAGTCTCCACAACAGAGCTTAAATTGAAGAGATTTGGATTTCAGAAATTTTTAAGAAAAAAAATATACCTTAATTTTACATTTTCCTTTGTAAGCTCAGACTGCTCAGAAAAAAACCACATTGTCAAACTTGGCAGGCAAACATTGCAAAGGGAGAATTATCCTAAGCCTTTCCTGCCTACAGAGTGAAGCAATCAGCTGGCTATAGCTCTGTATGCACACAGACATCTGCTGTTTTCCCCAGGTGATCTTCATAACATCTGTGTAGTCAAGAGCCTGACAGTACATTTGGGACTATCTTGAATGGGACAGGTGGTCTTGATGGCAGCCTTCCCTCTAGAGCTGTTTGTAGGCTGGATGCTGCTTCACTGCAGCTGAACGTGCTTTAGGTTGCAGTTTATGGCTCCTCAAAGCACCACAGCTGTGGGAGGAAATTCCACTGCTCTTGGCTGGGTAAATGACAGGTCAGCAGGGAAGTAAACATGAAATTAGTAAATGTGATTGCATACCATTAAACCCTCTCCAAAGCACACAGGGGTGTCAGATTGGTGCAAGTCGGTCGTTGGTCATGGCTGGAATCACTGAGATAAAATGAACCCAAAGCAGAGGGCTGGTGCAATTAGGCTTGTGCTGCTTCAAACCTCTTTTTTCAGTTCAGTTGTCTCTGAACCTGATGCATCAGCTTTGTGCTGTATCAAGGAGAAAACATACCCTGTATTAGGAAAGGCATGTGGTGACTATTTCAGCACTGCATTCAGCACTGGCGTATTCTGGCACATTCTTCCCATCTGTCTAACACTATTCACCCTGTGGTTATACTGTCCCTCCTCTTTTTAATAAACAGAGAATACAGCCTGAGCCCACTGACCTGGGACTCCTTTTGCCCTCCCTTCTTTTCCTCCCCACACACTCACATTGGCCCTCCCTAAGGATTTAGGTGTCTAAAATGTAAAGGTCACTTCTGCAGAAGAATTATGTGCAGCACATAGAGAGCTGTGGTGAAGAGCTTGGGATAAACATTTTCAGGCATAGGCTGAAATTTCTGCAAATGCATATTTCGTTTGTAAATATTTCCACAGTTTAGCACCTGCGTCATACAGTCATATCCAAGTGTCATCCAAGGGAGTTTCGACTCTATCTTGATGTTTCCAACATCTTTTAAGATGTAACAAATAATACACCTGTTTTACAAATGTGAGATCCTTCTAAGGCAAAGTTAAATGATTTGTCAGAGATCCAAACAATAGCAACAGGACCAGGACAAGACCAGGAGGAAATTGCAGTAGAAATGACCCTAATTCCACACAATTATTTATTGTCATCTGTCACTGTCATCTGTGTGATGCAACCTGAAGTCCTTCAGCATAAAGCAAAGGTGTTTTTATGGAAAAGCTAAAGTTTGAGAAAACATCATGAATGCTCACTCTAACCATCAGTACTTATCATTGACCTTTTTAATCTATAGCCTTTTATTGGCATTTAAGAAGGTGTTGGATAAAAGTATAATAGAGCTCTGTGTGTTTCTAACAAGACATCAACAAGGCTTTTTGTCATGGGAACTCCCAAATGTTTCATACAGCAGCCAAACAGAATGCTGTGCAAACTCAAACCTTCTTTGCAGCAACAGTACCCTTCCATCCAGTGGAGAATGCAAATGGCTGCTGGAAAAAGCAATCCAAAATTCTCTGGATACACATAAAGATTTCTGTTGAGTTCAGTGACGTTTGAGTGAGAATGAAGAAATAATAAATTGATCTTATAAATAATCAATTGATCTATTTTATTGCAGAAATTATCAATTGATCTACTTTATTTTACTCATACAGAACCGAGCACATTTTCTCCTTTAGAAAGAGGAGATCTAAGAGTTTGAGTTCAAACAGGAATCACTGCAGCAATATGAGAAAACTTATACATGTGCTGAAGAAAGAAAATTTTCTCCTGAAAGTTCAAGTAAATGTGAAATCAGCAGCAAAGATAAGGAGTGGTTATTGAAATAATGCAATATGCCCCCCAAAACAGGCAAACAAAGAAAGAAACAAACAAAACACTGTTGGGACAAGATTAGCTACAACTTTTTGAATATACAAGTATTTACCTGTGTTTCTTCTCAGATATATTTCTAAGCAATGCCTTAAAAAACTTATTCTCCAAAACCAGATTAACCAGGATGTAAAAAATATGAAATGACATATGCTTATATTAACTGAATATGTTATAGCCATTGGCAAACTTGTTTGGTAATTATTTCTTTCAGAGAAGGTCATTCTGTATCATGTGCTTTATAATAGAGATGCTTATGTAATACAATTAACCAAACCACTCAGATGACACCAGCTAAGTCAGGAACAGGATTTCTTATGGGTCAGTTATGGATTACTTCCGCATATAATACAAGACTGCTTATCACAAAATGCTTAAATGCTATTGGGAACAAAGCCCAGTACTCAGCATTCCCTGTCCCACTTGAGCATAGGGCTATGTAGCCCCAGTTTCCCTCCCCAGCTGAAAACCTTATATCTGGAGCATTCATATGGCAGATTGGAGCTGTGGGTTTGAACCCTCTTGGTTTGAGACCCCTAGAGCTCTGATTTCAGAGTCTCTCTGTGATGCTTTTACACCAGACTATTGTACAAACAGTGAGTAATGTTGCATCTGGCTGCATTTTAAAGGATGGTGTTAAAATGGTACTTGCTTCTTAAATAAAATTAATCCAGTTATAGGGCTTGTGAAATAAGCTAGGAGATTCTGTCCTTTAGATTTTAGGCATGCTATAAGACTGAACTCTGCAACTATTTAATTTTCCAAACTTTCTTGCTGGTCTACTGAAAAAAAACAGAATGTCTTCACATAGGGATCGCTGAGTACCAAAAAATGAGTGTCCTTCATAATTTTTATAGCAACTTGTGGATGACAGTCTCAAACACTCTGCAAACATGATTCCCACAGCACTCAGGCTACTATCATATATTTTTCTCAATTCACAACAAAGAAATGCAAAAACATAATGCCTATGAAACAAAATGTGTCAGCTGTCTGAGTGGAGATTCAGCCTTGGGTACTATATACCTAAAATATGCAGATATTTTTTGTACTTTGTCAATCAATTTAGACTGTATCCATTCCAATCAGATTCACAGATAAGGCTGAATAGTGAGTTTCTATTTTTCCAGTTTCCGAATTCACCCTTTGGCTCAGTGACTGGCTTCCATTTTCTGTCTCTGGAGAGCATAATGTACTGCCTGAATATCTGTGCTGATTTATATTCACAGCACTTGTCTGCTTCCATTAGCCATCATATAAGGTTTTCAGTTAGGTTTGAAGGATCATTATGGATGGATGGATGATTAAGAGCAGATAATGGAGAGGAAAGACATAACCACCTGCGGATCCAGTGACAAGATCTGACAGTTGTAATTTCAATGTCTGTGGTCAAAGTAATGGTTACAGTTGTGTTCCATTGAGGGTGGGGACCCACAAACCAAAAAGTTTGTCAGGTTATGTACCTGCAAGTTAGCAGAGGAGCACCCAGACCCCTTCCAGGGAGGAGTTTTTTTGTATCTGATGCAACACTATGGAGCACGCAGAGTTTTCTGATGGAGAGTTCCAAAAAGAGTCAGGGGGTGTTTGGGGTCCTTGGTGGTCCGCAGTCCTCTCTAGGAATATAACCACTGTTTGACCCTGTTTCTGCACTTGTGTGTTGTGTGGTCACTACAGAACAGGAGAATTGGCTCCAGAATGGGACTGCCCTACCTTTGTATGTCCCACCTTTCCAGGAATGTTCTGTTCCAACTTGCCCACTTGAGTGGCCATTAGTGTTTGAGGCATAGCAATGCATTATCTCCTTGCTGTCTGTCACAGCACGTGTCACAGCTGAGACAGCCATGATACACACAGTGTCACCATACAACTTCAGAAGGCTTTAAGCATTCCCCACACAGAGTGACACCATGCCACTTCAGAAAGCTGCAAGCAGCTGCCCTTCTTGTTCTTTAGCTCAGCCTTTTATATTCTTCATCTTACATGCATTACCCCTGTGTGCCCTCTGTTCCCTGTGGTGATTGTTCAGTGCACCTGGCACTCCATGGCTCATTGCTTTCAATGCTGCTCACCTGCTTTTCACAGCTGTGCCCACTGGGGATGAGGCTCTGCCACAGCCCCACTCCCAATTACCACAGACTGTACCTACAGCTGCCCAGACTTCTGCAGGCATTCCTATCTCCTCTCACCTCTTGTTGAATTGTTGGTAAGTGAGAAAGTGTCTTCTGAGGGCCCTTAGGGCCATTGATCCATATATGAGATTTGGGTCTGCAGAATGAAGGAGTGCTTACTCCCAAGATGTAAAAGCCTCACCAGGAGGCTTTTCTCCTACCAGACAGATTTTGTTTCATAAAAGAGTGAAGGGAATGGAGAAGTTCACTCATATCATTAATTCTCCAGGGCAGGAGACCTACTGGAAATGACAGTAACCTCAATGCTGAAGTAATAATATTGATGTAAACACAGTAGCCTTAGGACACATGGATTTAAAAGAGGATCAGAGCACAGGAAGAGGTTCATCCATTGTTTATCAGCTCATCTTTATCAGCTGGAAGATGGACAGCTCTTTGGATGACAGGGCCTGTTGTCACTTCTTGTCACACCTGATGAAACAGACTCTGAACCTGAAAGAAATGGATCACAGGTTGGGGCTTAGCATTACAAAAGTGCAGTAAGACAGCTAAATCTTCACAAGGGGAACTTCATTCATTTTCAGAGTAATCTCTAGGTCAGATTTAATAACTAATTATATTGTGTCGTAATAAACTAATGAACATGTTTCAGGGTATTTGAGATACTTTTTTTAGTAACATGAGGAACTAGAAATTCTGTTATTAAACTAGGGATCAGTGCTAGGAAGGGGATTTAATCTGTAGTGCTTTTCACAGTTAACATGTCAGCATTGTGATTTACTGAGGTCACATTGCAAAATAAGTTTATGATTTTTATCATAATATATATTTGAAATTCTAAATCTTGTTCTAATTTCACTAGATAAATAGTCATAAGGTGCTTGCAGCCTTTAAGGGTGACATAATTTATTAAATGCTTTTCAACTATGAGGGTTTTTAGATCATATAGTGCATAAAATACTGCATTTGCAAGCTCAAACATATGGTATTAATGAAGAGAAACAGCTCTGACAATTTCCTTTTCTAAGTAATGAAGCTTTCCTGATTAAGGGCTGAAGATGCCAAGGTAGCCATTCTGTAATCTTAACAACATGCACAGATGTACTTGAACACATGGTCATCAATGCATGTTTGTAAACTCACATGAGTATAATGTGAATCACACTTGGAATTACCCCACAAAATCCTGTTCCAAACTCTATTTAAATCTACAGAACAATTCCTACTGATTTTGTATGTTGTGGTTGAGGTCCAAAAGGAATGATTATGGATGTTTCTTTGCAGAAGGCAGGTTATCAACTTATATAAGAATTGGTGAAATCCTCTCATGGCAGAAGTCCCTACGGATATTCCCTATGTACATTTAGACAATCAGCTTTACATGCTCTTTAATGACCAAGAAGCAATGCTGATAAATATGGAAATTCCATTATGAATAATTTATCATCAGCTGCATAAAGTATCTCAGACAGTACACTTCAGTGATATTCTTACTTGTTATTGAGATATTTTAGGAAATGTACACTCATTCTTCATTCAGACATTTATTTTATCCTCACTCCCTGCTGGGGTTCACAGACCAACTCCTCCTTTGTCTTTTCACATGCAAGCTAACTAATGTCAGTGCAGGTGCCATTAAAAATTGCTTGTTTAGGCATGCTTTCCTAAACAAGTAGGAGTCTTGGTTCAAATCTCTCCTCTGCCCTGTGTGGCCTGAACTTGCATATCCCATGTCCTAGAAAGCTGCCTGGACTGCAGTGGATGGGGTTGATATATGACTAAACCTGTCCTAATTTCCTAATTGCTGTCAGATGTTTGAAGGATTCACTGAAATGCTTCTGGGAGTATAGATCTTCCTTCTCATGGCTGAGTACTCCAGAAGTATAAATCTGGAGATTTATTTAGACATTGAGTAATTTGTTCTCCATTTACTTTCTTTTTCACCACTCCAAAATAATGATTAGCTATTCCAGGGAGGGCTCAGAAGGAGAGGTTTTCAGGACTTTTCTCACTCTGGCAGTTTGAGCACTCCTCCAGGAGATAAGGTTTAGCACTCTTGACAGAGGAGAGCTGCAGAAGAAGCAGCCACTATCACTGCCATGCCAGATTGAGCAAATTCAGGTACCTGCAGTGAATTGATGACATCAAGTTTTTACTGAGGTTACTATGAAATGAGAAGAAATCTGTTTTCTTTCATAATGGAAACAGATTATGAATATACATATTGAAAAGGAGGAACTTCATGCTAATATTCCTTTTCCTAACTGTTCTGCTCCTGTTTAATAATTTAATCTTTTTTTTTTTTTTTTGAAGTTTTGTCTTGGGGTTTTTTTTTGTTGATTTGTTTGGGGTTTTTTGTTGTTTTGGGGTTTGATTGGTTGGTTGTGGACAAGGCCTTAGGGGTTTTCTTTTCTGTTGGTTTTCTCATCTGACTTCTTTTTTAAAAATAAAAACTTTTTTCCTTTCCTGCAGGTCCTGTTACCACCATATGATGATCCTGTGAATGGAGCTGCTAAAGATCCACCGCCACCTTATGTGTCAGCATGAGTGAGAGTGCTGTGTCCCTAGGGAGGATAGCTTTACTTTACAGACATTGAAGCAATAGTTTGATAATTTCACTTCCAGGATATAACCTCTGTGGGTTACACTTCGCTGTTTTGCTGACATATTGAAGCATAAATTGTATGACTCATATTCTGTAGATAGTTTTAATAATTTGCTGCAACTACAGTAGTTTCAGAAACTAGTGAACTGTTTTCAGAATAATTCTGGGTAGCACTAGGGTTACAGTAGTCACTGAATAGCTTTTTCCACCATGTCTGACATACAGTGCTAGTAGAACTTTGCATTCTCAATCAGGTTCAGAGTATAACTTAATTTTTTAATTTGTAAAACTTCCAAAACATTGCAAATATGTTTCTCAGATGCCCACATTCAACTTCAGAATACAGACCAAGTCAAAAAAAGTGACATTCCAATTCATTCATCTTCTGCAAGTATTTTTGAAGTTACTATGCTATGAGTGATCATGATGATTGCAAGAAGAATAATTAGTCTTATGCACTATTCTCATCAACCTGGCTAATGGGAAACATATTTAATTGGGAAGTATGGGAAATGAGAGTAGACAAAACACTCTATGTGTAACAAGCCAGAACCTGTGGTCTACACAGACTTAATTCATCCCAGCCTGAAACCATTCTAATCCTCGAAAAAAAAAAAAAAGGTTAGCAAATTCTGATTACTTTCTTTACCCGCCTACACACCTTCTTCCTCTCCACTAACTTCACAAATAGTATTTTGAGGTCACAAAATCCCTGCTTTAAAGTCCCATGATTAGGTGACAAAGCTGTGTCTTTCACACTCAACATGCAAATGTTTTTCCATCGGAATGTGCCTGTAAATATTGCAGTGTTCTGCTGAGTGTTAACTAAATTATGCAGATTCTAAGATACATGTTCCCAGCCTGTGGGGAACTTAAGCATGTAATTCCTTGAGCATCAGCAGATATGTTTTGTCTGTTTCTCATATACATCAATGTGAAAGTATAGATTCCTTTTATGATTGAACTGGTTGTACTGAGAATCTTTCTCATGGGACTCATCCACCCTTGAATGATTGTGTGAGGTATTTATTTCTTCTCTAGAGAAGTGCCTCCTGCACATCTAACTTTTTGTTTTGATTAAGTTTCTACTTTTAATTGAAAAGAAACATGAAAAGGGAATATAATGTGTGTCTCTACCTCTCCTTGTTTCCCTCTGCATTGTCTCCTCTGCATTTGGGGTGATTGTACAGGCTGAGGCTCAGCTGGTGCCACTGCACAGCACCCAGGGAAAGGGCAGTGCAGAGCTGAGTCACAGTTTGGAGGGGCACCAGAAGACGCCAAAGTGCCATCTCTCCTGTGGCTGGGCTGGCATGGGAGTCCACACCCTGCTGTCCTCACCCTTAGTGCATTGACTCCATTCTGCTCACTGAAGAAATGTGGAACTTTTCCTGACTTTTTCTGGAAAAAAGCGTTCCAGGGGAACACAGGACCAACAAATCCTTTTCACAGAGATTGCAACTGTGAGCTGTTCTTGCAGAAGCCAGGGAAGGGAAGGAAAGGACAGATGCTTTCTGCCTGTCCTTCCCACACCCCTGGCAAAGGCAGGTCCCCATCTGCTTGTTGAAATTTTAGTTCATGGTTTATCCACCATGGTTTATCTAAGCAATGCATTTGAATGAACCAATCCTGAAAACCATCCACTGATCTTTGTCACAGTCCTATTTTTTTCCTTTCTGAAAAATGCCATCTACTCTCATTACAGGTGTCTTTGGGAATTTATCTGAATTTGGGTGTTGTGCTGGCTGGCTGGGCTTCTGAGCTTCATTTTCTTTCATTCTTGACAGATTTGTGAAGGATGTTATGCAGTCATCTGTTTGAGAAAAGCTGGTTGTAAATACATTGCATCTGTGTAAACAAACTTCTCTACAATAAAAAGGATTGTTTCCTCAAGACTATGGAAATAATTTTTTATTGTCTTCCAAGCACAAACATACATAGATTCCTGTCCAATCAGTCTGTCACTGTAGAATTTTCTCTATAGAGGACTAAAATATAGTCCACTCACCAGTCAATTTGTCATCTTTCCCATCATACTGTATAATGAGGAAAGGACAGTAAATTCTATAATTTATTGCACAGTAGACCAAAAGATAATTCAAGGTTTTAGTTCATTGTCCAAAACCACAGGCATTTTTTTTCAGGTCTGATGAAGTGTGTAATACAGAACAGGGCTAAACTGAGCTACTCTGAAAGCTGGGACTTTTTCTCCACAGCATAATAGGGATAATGTGCTAATTCACATGAAATTTCTTAAGACTTAAAGTTGTCTCACTAAGGAATCAAGACTTCTTCACACACCCCATGCATGCATAAATGTGAGTACAGTGTGTCCTGCCAGAACTCCCCTTGGATTAAGTCCAGTTTGAGTGAAAGAGGGCAGGAAAGTTGTGGTATCAAATCCATGACATTCTTGCACACAGAATAAACAGCTGGGTAGGAGGTAACAGATAATGTAATATAAGTTTAGTTCTGGTGACATATCAGAGAATCCCCATGAGACATGGGTTCCACTCCTCCCAAACAAAAATGGCATTCTGTGGGTTACATGAAGAGACATAAACTCCAGCTGAAGGGTTTTTATCCTCAGATGCTGAATTCATTCTCCATTTCCATGTATAATTCTGGGGAATTTACACCACAGCTTTTCTGTAATTAATTTTTTAATAGTCATCTGCAACACAGCCTATTAAAAAGTTGGCTTCTTAAGGTTCTGTGTTTTGGGAGCTGCTTACTCCTAAGAGTTTTTTCCAATATTCCTTGCATTTTTTCCTTTCTCACAGATACTAGAGCATCTGTTTACTCAAATGGTCTCCTGGTTTTGTATCTGAAACTCTAATATAGCTGCTTTTTATTAATAATTTTTAGCAACTTAGGAGTGGAAAGAAAATACTTTGAGGAAATGTTGACATGAAACATCATAAATATAAGGCCAAAACCAGCAAACAGGAATCTAAACTTTGATAGTACCAGAAATATAAGTAGATCTTTTGCTGAAATATCTTCTGGGGTTTTGGTTGATTGTTTTTGGTTTTGTTTGTTTGGGGTTTATTTTTGTTTGTTTGTTTTCTTTTGTTTTCTTTTTTTTTAATGTGTGCTACAAGACATTGCAGGCTTCACAAATCCTACACATGCTAAGGCACAAATCCAACTTTTCTCATATGTGCCTGATTTTATGTGCTTTTATTCCTGATTCAGCAATGCAGAAATGCAGCTTTCCTTTATTCTACATTCCATGCTTTATACTGGAGAAAGCAACAAGGAATTTGTAGTGGTGACCCAACAGTGTGGCACTCATGCTTGTAAGTACATGAAGTTTTCTAAAACAATTGCTAATGACTGTCATTTTAGGTGTTAGTCTGTCTGTACTCTTTGGGAAAACCTCTGGTTGGTAAAAACAATCCAGTCTTGATGTGTTAGTAAAGGCCACATCAAATCAATACACAGCCAGATAAAATCTTGGCAAGGAAGCAGAGCAAATGATAACCACTTCCAAACAAATTCCAAATTCTTTCAAATTAGGGCATTCCTCACCACTACCCTGTTGGCTGGGGATACCATGGACAGTTTAAAAATTGTTGCTAATAACAAGTCTGTGCACACTTGGAATGTGCAAAATGGAAGACTTGGCTACTGCTAAGGGCAGAAAAGGAATATAAAAGGAGCAGGAGCAGAAACAGAACATGGGAGGGCAACATTCATGTACATCTCTCAACAGCACAGAAACAAGGTTCACTGCTGCAATATTGGTTGACTTATGTGCCCTTTCTTTCTCATCTGCTGTGGTCATGAGGAAATATAATTGCTCATGTAACCTCTTATATTAGCTGTTAGACAAGCTCTGTTCCAGAATTCTATCACTGAAGGGGATGATACATTTGTCTTACTTGTTTTAATGCAAGGAAGTCTACAGATTATTATTTCTAAACCAAAAGGAGGATTGGTTTAATGCCTGCCAAACTGTCTAGTCAGACAGACAACTCTAAACTGCTCCTCTGGAGGCAAGTTTTATCCTTAGAGACTTCTTAGATATTCTCTCCATAGAAGCTGCTCTCCTTAGATGCTGCTTCTCTGGAGCCAGGTTGTATCTTTCCCATGTACCCATCTCTATTAGGTGTAGAAACTGCAGTTAAATATCACAAAAAAAGCATGTCTTGCAAATTCACTATGGAGATAACACTATCTCTGTTTCCAGCTCTGAGAAATCCAAAACAGCAGCTATAGCTATCTAAAGGGAGTCTTGGCTCTGATAAATCAGGATTAGTGACTTTGGTATTTGTAAATGATGTCTCCACGCCCATGGGTTTGACCTGGAATCATTCTGCACTGTGGCCAGTTTTTCAGCTGAATAGCTCAGCAGGGTGTGGAATACAGATCTGTGACCTTCTGCCTGCAGCCTGTGTCCACCTCCAGCAGAAGAGGATACTCTAGCATTGGGAGTGAAAGCCTCATTGTCAGCCAGCCAGCAGATACAAAGCTATTTCAAAGCAAAGAGGCAGTTCTACAGCTATACCCTGGACAATGAGCTACAACAGTAGTTTATTTTAGAGAAGAACCTTGGTGAAATTTAATGCAGTGAATTATTTTCTTTTTCTTCAGAGGAATTAACTCTATCATAGCTGCAATCAGGACACAGATTATTCAAACATTTCAGACAGGAGAGTTTTCAGGAAATAATGAAATGTTTTCATTTGTAGCCAGAGCTGGACTTAACTAATTAGTCTGAGTGGAGGACACAGGGTCACTTGGAAAGCTGAATAAACAACAAGGGGATGAATCAGGCCTGCAGCAGGGCTGGCTACTTGGCTTACATGAGAAGCTTTGCTAGACAAAAGAGCTGTGAAGCTGCTCTGAGGGAGGGAGCTGCAGCACTGCAGAGGCTCTGCAAGCATTCCAGAAGACTTCTGTTTGCTCTTTGAGGTCGACATGACCAGCAATAGCAGGGATGAGCCACATAAAGCTTTTTAGCCCAGAATCCCTGAGCTCTATCACAATACCTATGTGCATCCTAACTCTATAGATGTAACAGGCTTCTGTTTCATGTAAACTTTCCCATAGTATGTAAATGCTTCTGGTTTTGAAAGGGTTGGAGTTTTTTCAGATTCTTTTTTTTTTCATGTAATATTGCATCTGTTTCCCTCTCCAAAACTCCCCATTTCATGACCCTTCATGACAGTACAAGCAAGCATGAAATTGGACGTCCAACATTCAAGGCCAGGATGGGCAAGGTGGTCTTCAAATTTCAGATACCATCCTAATAAGATGAGATATGTTCTACTTTATGGATGGAAGATATTACAGCCTTCATTCTGTGCTAGAGGCAAGCACAAAACAGGCACCCTCTCTCTTATAGAGGGAGAAAAGGTGTCTGGATAGGCAAGTGCTTTTATAGTTTTATTTTGTGTATCACCAGTACACCAGTTTAAGATCAATAGATGAAAAATAAATCAATGGGAAACTCCAGGAGATTGATATTATTTATATGAATGTGGTCATTCTTGGCAATATCAGATACACTCACCTGGGGCAGAAAGAACAATGAAAGTAAAAGAACAAAGGCAAGAGCTGGCAATTAGTTAAAATATTTATCTTTTGGGAATTTATAAAATCTTCTGCCCATTAAATCATTAGAAAAATTGGATGACTTTTTTTTCTTTCATTACATTAGAACAGAGGATGAAATTAGCTTTGTCAGTTGGACAGAACAGCTCAAATTTCCTGCTATTGTGGGATCCTGCTGATTTGCTTCTCATCAAAAAAACAGCTAAAGAAGTTCAAAAGGCTCTTAAAAACAGACTATTTGATTCACTAATTTGGGGTGTTTTTTTCTTTAAAAAAATTGACTTTTCTTATTTTTAAATACAAATCTTTTCCTTTTAAATCCATAGATATTAATCACAGTATCTGTGGCCTTATGTTCATCTAGAACTGACTGGTTTCTGTTTCAATGTATATTTTCTTTGTGTTTTTTTATCTTGTGAATTGTCAGCCAAAAAAAAGCCCAAAGCACTACACAGTATATTGTTACCTTTTGGTTACTTATTCCTCTCGGCAATTCAAATTTTCAGCCTGGATAAAAAGTCCTGACATAGTAATTTGGGCAAATAAGTTTCAAATAAAGGTAATGTATCATTGCACTCAACAGACACTGTGTGAGCACTCCAGGGGTCTAGGAAAGTAGCCCTGGTTAAAAAGGGAAGCTCAGAAAAACTCCTCTGTCAACTGCTGCACTCCTATTAGCACCAAGCAACAGAACATGCATGGTTCCAGAACTGCCACTGTGCAGGTGTAGGGCAGCAACATTTAGGTGTGAGCTGCCTTATCTGTGGCTCTTGTACAAGAGGCTGCACCAGCAGCACAGTCCCAGCTGAGCCCAGACCAGTTTATTTTACACACCCAGCCTGAGGAGGAGCTAAAAAGGAGTGTCTAAGAAAAAAGAGAGGTGTATGTTTGAGAAAACAAACAAACATCTACCAAACAGCTTTGTCTCAGGGGTTCTGAGACCAGATAGAGTCACAAGCTGGGAAAGTTTTAGGATGTGATCTCTGGTTGTATCCATGGTGTCTACATGCACCCAACACAGAATGTCTTGCCTGGCCATGAGCTAGGTCCATACTTAGCTCACATTCCTTCTGCTTGTTCCTTTTTCAGTTATAAATCACCTCTGTGGCAATGCTTTTCTGAAATGCAGGCAGATTAGATCTACTACATTTCCTTTGCCTCAAAAAAAAACCCAAAGCAGGTTTGATGAGCACATGCTAATGTTGAGAAGCTAGTTCTGTATTTAACCTGTTCATGTTTTGAAACATCTGTAATTTTTTCCTTTGAATTTTGTTCTGAAGTGTTTAGTATTATTTGGATTAGAATGGAAGTTGAGATGGCATTTGTACAAATCATGATGGTCTGAGGTATTTATTGCTTTTAAATTTGATATACCTGTGCTGGGATGGAAATTGTCTCCTCCCCTTGATGTGAATGTGTCTTAAGGTTCATGTCTCTCTTGTTTGTAGTTGCTGCAGCTCTCATTCATTATCCTGCCTTTGTCTGTGTTGACTGTAATAAAATATTTATAGATAGCAAAGTCTTTAGCATTGCATAGACAAACAGAAGCAAGACAGATTTCTCAAAGACCTAGGTAAAATTTTTGTTAGTTTCTATTGCAAACAGGAAAAATTGAGATCTTAGTAAAAAGTAGTTTGAAATAAATAAATAAATTAAAATAATTTTTAGTGCAATAAAAAGTCTATGGCTTTTGCCAGTTGAGGAATTCAGCTTCTTATTTATTGACATGCAGAGTTTGAAATGCTTATCAAAAAGATCATAATGTTGTTGTACTATTAACTGTCTTTATTAGTCTACAGAGAGATCAAACCATAGTTTTTAAATAATTTAAAACATTTGTATCTGACAGCCTTATGATTGGAAATGTAGAATTTATGTGTAATACTAGGTCATTGGTTTTATAAACCACACTGTACTGCAATTAATCAAGAAGACTTTGCAATGCCTATGCAAATTCAAGTTTATCAGTGGAAGCATCAGTCTTAATTGTTTAGTTAGAGGAGACACCCTTTCCTGGGTCCAGTGCTGACTGAAATCAAACTGTCTCAGCTGACTCCTGAAGTGCCAGGTCAGCAGATGTTTGGTATCTTAAAATAAAGAATGCAAGTTCCTGCTAGTTACAGTGAGTTTTCTTGAATTCCTACAACATCTTGAAAGCAAAACTTTATCAATCTTTTCTTTCTCTACTATTCTTCCTAAATAAAGACAAGACTTTCTTCTTTTCTCTTTTTCCCTTCCCTTCCCTTCCCTTCCCTTCCCTTCCCTTCCCTTCCCTTCCCTTCCCTTCCCTTCCCTTCCCTTCCCAACTTTTCTTTTCCCTAGACGTCTACTGTGGTTCAAACTGCTGTCATGTAAAGCAGATACATTACAGATGGTCAGTAACACTCTGACCAACCATTACTGGTTATTTGTCAATTACCATTTGATTCTCCATTTTTTTTCCCCTTAAAAATCACTTAAAAGATAAGGATTTAGAGTTCAAGGCTAAATTTAATCTGTTTTCCTGAAGAGGTAGATAATTTTCTCTATCTCATCATCCATTTGAAAACATTGTCCTTTTGCTACATCCACAGGTTCTACTTTGGATGTGCACTCCACTTTTTTCTTTGCTGTTTTAAGCATCTCTTCCTATAGCTAGCCACCTGCTTGACACTTAAATGATTCTAATTTGTACACCATACATTATAACACCTCTAAAGGGAAATGAAGAGACAGATATTTTGCAAACCTATACTGCTTTCTTACTTGAATCCTCTGCCTTGAGCTAACATTTTCTATAATTCCAGGAACATGCTGCTGGTTAAAAACAAATTTGGTAAAGACTCAAACACAGATGTAATGAAAAGTGTTTATTTCTCAATTGTGGTAAAAAGGACTATCCTGAGTGTTATTGATAGATCAATGATACATAAATTACACAGTTATGTTCATAATTCATGGTTTGTAAACTTCATTATATTATACACATAAAAGCGGGGGAACTGAAACAGATCAAAGGGTATGAATATGTAAAGAGCTTGCACATCTCTCCCACAATTCTGTGGTCATCTTGCTGTGGTTTATTTCTAGATGATTGAGGATTAGAATCTTGATGAGATGTACTTGAATCTAAGAATCATTTCACATTAATAAAGTGAATGAAAAAGGCAAGTAACTCCCTGGTGTGCATGGCTGGACATACAGGCTCAGGCTCCTTTTGCCTTGCTGTCTCTGTCCCCCTGCAGACTTCCATCTTTCTGAGTGCCATGGATAGCAGCTGAGGTCAGCCACAGGGGCTCAGAGAATGGGCACAAGGCAAAATTTTGATTGTTGAGGCCCACATATTGCAATTAACTAAGTTCTTCCTACTGAAATTCTCTTGGAAATTCCATTTGACTCTTCAAAATGTTTTGGAACAAGAAAATCAGAACTCTTGCAGATGGTAACTGAAAAGCAAGTATTTCTTTTGCATAGGTTACCTATTTTCTTAATTTTCTTCAGAACTATGTGGCAGCTTATGATTACCATCCAGGCTGGATAATGTTTACTTTTAAAAAAATTTATATATGATCAAAGAGGCAGGACTCAATGAAGTTACATACTGTTGGTAAAGTATATACTGAATTCATCCACAGACAGCACTCACCTACTTTATCTAGCTGAAAAATTATCCTGGAATTGCTACTCTGCCAAGTATATTCACAGGTTTTACTTCTGCTGTAACTTTGAACATGTGAGCAGGAAAACTTCATTTTCACCATTTCCCTTGGCAATTTAAGCCATGCCATGCTTAAATGCAACTCTCCTTCAGAATGCAAGACAAGGTTTTCTTACTCAATTCTGGGACAAAATTGACATCACACACACAAGAAGCCCAACTTAGATCTTACAACATGATCCAGAAAGCATGCAAACTGCTAGCTCTAAATCAGTCCTTGCACAATAAAGAATATTCTAAATGTAAAAATGTCTTTGGATTATTATGTGTGTCCGGATCTTAAATGAAATAACAAGGTTCTTCATGAATCTTATGTAATGTCTGTGTGGTGTTCAAATAAGCACCCAAATATCATCTGAACCACAACTCTGGCAGAATTTAGGCAGTATGGCTTTTGACCTAATGGTGTTCATACAAAGAATACAGAAAGAAAATTATATCAACATTTAAAATGTGTTTCAGATGCTCAACAGCCAAAGGGTAACCAGTCCATTCAGATTCCTGGGGGCTTTTGTGGCAACATTTGCAGCAGAAATACCTGCCTGATCTGTCATTGCTGTGGCTCCTGGCTTGAGATTTCCTCTGATTTCCTCTTTAGTGATGATATTACTACTCTAAAAAGGAAAGAGACTTTCTTGTAGCACATATCAACAGGAGCGTGGTACTTAAACTCATAAGTACATCTTTAAAAGAAAAAGTTAAAAGAATGCTGCCTGACTCTGCATATCTCAGATGAAATATGTTCTGTTAAAAGGCCATTGTGATAATTTACTAATATATATTATATATGTATTATATACATCATAGATATTCATATACACAGTAGATGTGTACATACATATGCATATATACAAAAGCTTTGGTGTTGATTTAATGTTGTGTACTGGAAGCATCTTTTCTTTTGGCTATGGTACAGTTGTGATGCTGAGCCACAGTTAAGTCTGACTCATGGACCACCTTGAGGAGATAACAGGAGGCACCAAACCCTGCACTGAATTTAGATTTAAAAGAGATTACTCACAATCTTCAAATTAAGTATATGTTCAGAGGTTTTGGTGTTTTTTTTTTTTTTAAATCAAAACCTTAAAAAAATTTGGCTCCTGAAAGTTTGGTCCTGCAATGCCTAGGTTTGTGGAAATCGCCCCAGAAACTTGGTTCTTCATGAAGTTCATAAAGAAATGTAAATGTTAATCCCTTTGTTGCCAATCCTATTCTCACATCCAGAAGACAAGGAGTCTGGGTTTTGCTGTCAGGGCTGTGCAGAGGACCTTGGGAGCCACGGAGGATTGGCAGGTCTGTCCAGCTCTCTGTGAGACCTTGTGCTGGTCACCCTGTGCTCGCTCTCAGGCACTCTTCCAGGACAGGTGCTCCAAGCCTCTGTGCAAACAGCAGTTAGCAGCAGCCAAGTCACACCTGCATCTCAGACTGTCCGGCAAAAAACACTAGGAGCCAGCTTTGCTTTTTGTGAGGGGTAGATTTCTGCTGGTTTGTGCTGGCTGTGATGTAAGAGCACACAGGGGAACTCGGGCAGCCAAACAGCTGCAGGGAGCTCGTGCATGAGCCGGGCACCAGCCTGCTCAACCTTGTACAAACTGATGTCTTTCTCCATACCAGATCCCTCTGGGCCAAGGCAGGAGGTGAATGCCCAGCTCCACAGCTGGAGAAAACGTGGTCTGCAATGCAGAGCTGCAGGCACCAAGGGAGCAGTGAAACTGAGCAAGTTGAAGGTTGGGCAACCATTAAATATGCTCTCTACATATCCCTTTTGGAATTAAAATACAAGATCTTTTTTGAGTCTTCAGTATACAAAAAGATAAAGAATTACCCCAAACTGGTTATTTTCTGCATTAATTTATGGATTGCCTCACAACAGCAGTTCTTTATTAGTCAAAAAATTGCAAAAGAGAAAAAAAAATTCCCTTACAAAATGTTATAGAATATGAAGGACGGAGATGTAGATAAACCAGTCTGTTTCTGATTTTTCTGTCTGCAGGTTTCTATCATTAAGTGCTATTACATTTCTGTTGGCTTCACTGAAGACACCTTTTATTGAAGTTTTGTCCTTTATATACTTACTTATATGGTGTCCTTAAGTCACCTCCTAAATCTGAGTTATTAAAGGCATTGCATTTCCTGAGCTTTTCACTGGATGGCATATTTTCCAGTTCTCTAATGGTTCTTTCAGTTCTTTGCTATCCCACTCCAAGATTTTTTAAACATTATGCTTGAATTCAGAGCTTTAAGGTGTAGCCAAAATAGAATATGTTCTCTGCTGTGGATAAAGAATTTAAAGCACTATGGAGTAAAAAATTTATCCTTGCAGAGTTTGTATTGAAACATACTCACTTAATGAGTATTCTTTGCTCACATACAGCTGAGATTTATCATCTGTTTTGCAATCTATTTCACATGTGCAAAGCTGTTGCTGCAGCATTATAGCTCCCTAGTCAAAATATTGTGTTATGTGGGTGCCTAAGAAATGTCCAAGTGTGTAATCTTTACACTCAACCCCATATTGATCCTTTCATAGCCCATTAAAAAGAAAGAATAAAGGGATATTTTGACAAAATCTGTTTCCTTAAGCAGTCCTATGTTTTATTACCAGTTTTTTGAATAATGACATATTCTATAACATTTTTTTTTGAATGATAGTACTATGGAAAAATTTAGGTAGAATCAAAAAAATACCCAAGGATGGTGTCCAGCATTTCTAATTTACAGCCTCATATGGTGAATCTTCTGTTTTACCTGTAGTCAAGAAACTTTACCTTAGGAGCTCTCCAAAATATGATTGTTTTTAGTACAATCAGTGGTGGTGGTGGCATTTGCCAATACTTTGGCTCTGCAGTAATCACTGTGTTTTAAAAGACTGAAGAGGAAGAAAACTTGAAAAAGAAGTTGTAGCGAAAGGATTAATGATTAAAGGCTTCTTGAAAGTACTAGTAGATAGTAGTAGATACGATATTGTTGGTATAGAATAGCTTAATTTAATGTGTACCTGGTAATGCTGGGGAAAAATATCAACTCTCCCTGCTCCTAAATATCTGGAAAATCCATTTAAATGTAAGATGATATTTCACAGGAAAATGCATAAAAGCAAAGCTGCAGTAATAAAAAAGGTATGAGATGCTACAGAAGATCTGTAGTAATCTTGGTATGGTTTGTAGCTAAGTTAAACCTGGTTAGGTAGTGAAAAGATACTTCTAATACTGCCACTGAATCCAACACAAAGGAAAAGTTTCACTCACAGTCAGATAAATAAAATATTTTCTTCAAAAGACAGAAAAATCAATCATCTACTTTGATATCTACAATAAGTACAATTAGGAATGCTAGTTGGAAGCAAAAAAAAAAAATTAAAGAACTAGAAGAGAGATGAAATACCATAGTATAAAATCACAGAATTACTGAATCATCAAGGTTGGAAGAGACCCTCAAGATCATGTATTAGAGAGAATTAATCCACTGGCAAACAGGTGCAGCTGCATATCTAAACTGGACACAAAGGTGACCATCAGCCATCAGTTGTGCTGTGGCCCCTGAAAATGATAAAGAAATCCTTGACCACATCAGGAGAAGTGGAGAGGGCTTGCGTGGTGCATCGTGTTTAGTTTTGCCAAACGCCCTCTCAGGAGCCACATACACAACAAGAACTTGCTGAGTGAAACAAGAATGAAAGCTGAAAATGATTGCTCTCACGAAATGGCCTAGGCAAGCCTTGGAGAACAAAATGAGTTCTTTAGGTTTAAAGACAATGTTGATATTAGGAAACAAATACAAAATTGCCATAAATACTTTTAGACTGGAAATGAGTAGGAAGTGTCTAACTACCATGAAGGTCTGACACAGTCCTCTAACAGCAGGAGGAAAATCAATTCCTTGCTGTTTAACTCAAAGCACCTGCTTATAATATAAAACCTACTTTCTGAAATGTGGTTTTTGTATTAAGTGATTGCCTGTGATAAGTGAGAAGCAGCCTACATCCCTTCTTCCAGAATGAGAGTAATTCTTCCAGGCAGTAAAAGAAGACAGGAAAGGAACAAACGGACTCAAAGTTTCAGGTATCTAGTCAGCAATCTTCATGAAGCTTAAGAATTGCCTGATTTTTTTTTTTGCCATATTTTTGATTCTTTGCATATCAAAGCATGGCTTGATAGAAGGGTCCAGCTTTTTCCTTACGAAACATCTTCCAATCTTCCTCTACCCAGTGTATCAAATGCTGACAGACTTGAACAAAGGCTCTCCCAAATCCAAAAGAAGTCACACGATGGGAGTGGAGGACAGAAGCTCATCATTTGAGAAAGGACAAGCAGCAAAGAGACTGGTACTTTGAAATGTGGGGATTACATAGTACTTCTGGTGTGGTATAAATAAATACCAAAGTCAAATAAAGTCAAATAAAAGTGTCCGATCTCCTATGCTGTCTCTTATGAAACAAAGAGATGCTTTGTGCTGACTTGCCATCATCCTTTCCTCCAATCTCCCTCTGGGAGACCTTCTCTGTGTTCATCCTGCCAACAGCAGCAGGCTGCACGGCCTCTGGGACGAGCTCTAGTGATGGGCTCTCTTGTGTATACACTGGAGCTAAAGCCACCAGAGTTACTCTGGGCTCTCACATGATCTTGTTGCTACAACATTTTCTCCTGACTTTCTTCTTCCTCTGGCAAATCAGCTGATGCCTCAAGCCACAGCACAGGAAAATGGAAGTATGGTTTCTGTATTTTCAGACAACAGAGCATTAATTAGGACTGGGACTGGGCCTCATTCTACAGAAACAGAATGGGAGAATTGTTTTGCACTTGGCCCTGCTGGGTTTGCTATAATGTCTATCAGTGCTCAGTTGCATTTTTATCTTTTCCCTTTTCTCTGACTACAGGAAAGGTTCAGGAATCAGTGCTCAGAATTAAAGATAAGGTGAATCCAACCATTTTCAGTTTTAGATTTGCTTCTTATCTGTATGCTTCCTTTTAGAGATTAGATTTTGTACACCCACATCACAGGCAATTAATTGTGCCTTACAAAACTTACATAAAGTAGCTCTGCTGATTGCCAGAGTTACTCATTATTCCAGCAGCTCTGAGGGGTAAAAGTCTCCTCTGTGAGACTCCTCTGATACCTGATGTACTGCAGTTGGCATGGCTTGGTGATTTATGTTTTTATGCTGGACAGTGACAGTGGGCCCTGCTCACCTCTGCCATTTAAATGGCTTTCACTGGGTTTCTTTTTTTTTGTTTGTTTGTTTGCCAGGAAACAGAAATCACAATTGCTTGGGAACAAAGCAGGAGTTTTATTTTTTCTTCTTCATACATAATAACGTAAATGTTGATATAAACCCCACACTTAGTTTTTCCACCTGGACTACTGACCGCGCCGCTGCTGTGTCAGCTAAGAAACGACGATCCCTGCCACTTGCCAACTTATTCACGCTTCCCTCAGCGTTTTCTCCGACGGAGACTCCCACCGGTTCGCCGCGGTGGCAGACACCGCATGAATCACCAGGGACTGTTTGCCTTGGCCCGCGGGGAATGGGATTTCCATTCCCCGACGTTTCCTTTGGTCGGCATCCCTGGAAGGCTGCGGCCCGGGGAGCACGGCGCTGGCCGGGGAAGGATGCGCTGAGCCGCCAGACAGAAACCACACCGCTTTTCTCTAGCGGGAACCCACGGCCCCGCCGGGAGAGCCCGCTCGGCCGGAGCAGGCGCTGCTCCTGGGGCTGCGGGAGCTACTCCGGCCGCCCGCCACAGCTCTGGCAGGGAGGAACAGCAGCGGGGCCGAGGTGCGCGGGGCGGCGGGGCCGGGCCGGGGCCACCGCGGCCGGGAGCCCCGAGGGGCCGGCAGCCCCTATCCCTGACGGGGCTGGCGGGAGGGAGCGGGCCCCGCGTCCCTCGGACTCGGCGGGAACGCCTGGGGCCGACAGCGCGTGTCCCGCAAGAGCCGTCGATTCCCTCTCTTTCCTCCCGGCAGGCGTGAGGGAGCGGGTCCCATACACGGGGCACGCGGGAAGGAGTGGGACGGCGGTCGTACCCCTCAGGGAGGCAGGCAGGAGTGAAGAACCGCGTCCCTGACGGCACAGGCGGCTGAGGAGCGAGGAACGCAGCTCTCCGCGGCTCCTCCCGCGGCCTCCCGGTGCCGCGCCGGCTCTGGAGGTCTGGGCAGGGCAGCCGGTGTCTCCACAAGGGACTCCCCGCGTTCCCTCCCCTCAGTGCTGGGCTGCTGCCGCCGGGGACGGGGCTGGCGGGAGGCGGCAGCTCCCGGGGGGCGGGCGGGGGAGCGCCGTCCGGGGCCGCGCCGAGGGGAGGAGGCTCCGCGCTCGCTCCCGGCCGCCGCCGCTGCCGCGCCGAGCGGAGCGGCCCCGCCAGCCCCTCAGGTAAGCCCGGCTCTGCCGCCTGCCCTGCCCCGCCTCGCCTCGCCTCTCCCGCCCGCCAGGCGGGTCCGCGGCGCTCCGCCCGGGGACACCGCGCCCCGCCGCGTCCCGCGCCGCCCGGCGGGCTCGGCATCGCTGCCTTCCCGAGTCTCTGCGCTGCCGGCGGCCACCCCCGCCCCGGGGCCCCGCTCGGCGGAGGGACGGCCCTGCCCCGGGGGCCCCTCCGGGTGGGGGCGGCCGGGAAGGCCCCGCGGGCGGCAGGGGCTGCAGCGCGGGCGGCGGGGGCCCGGCGGGGAGCGGGAGGCCGAGGCGAGGGGCCGCGGCGGCGTCTGGGGCTGGGCTGGATGTTCACTTGCTGGGTCCCGCTGGAGCGGTTCGCTGCTCGTGGTGCAGCCCGCAGGAGAAGGGTTTCCCTTTCCTTTGGACTGCGTGGGTCCGAGCAAACTTCATTTATCCTCCTCCCCGTGCTTGCCGCGGTAACTCCTTTAACAGTATCTGCTGTAAGGAAACACCCCCGGTGTATTGTTAAGATCAGTGTAGCATCGGAACCGAACTTGGCTTAGAAACGTGTTCGAGAGCAGCCTGCAGGTGTCTTTACCAGCTTGCGGCAGCGCGGGCTGCGGCTGCTCCCCGTGCCAGGGCACAGCCCTCAGGTAGCTCAGGGCTCACCTGGGACCTGCAGGGGCTTCCTCAGAGCCCTGCGTTTGCTGGAGTCAGGGGCGGTTTGCTGAATGTAATATACTTACCCTGGAAACTCTCCTGAGATGGTGCTCCTTAATCTGGCAAAAATTATCATGGCATCTTTAATGACTATGTATTCCTGCTTCAGAAGGCAGTCCTTTCTGTGTCAAACTGGCCTCTATCACTGCTAAACTGTAGAATATTGTTGACTGAGAGAAAAGAATGCAACCTGCTGATTTATGTAATAGTTCCTAAGTGCTTGGGTTTGTTTGTGGTGAATGATCCTGACTGAGGTCTGAAAAGGTGACATGTTGTGTTACATGTTAACGCTGCGCTTCTGTCAAACAGCCGACAAGAAGAAATCATCAAACTGTATCCCATCAAAAATTTGCCTTAAATCAAGAGCTAAATAAAATACTCATATGGCTTTTCCATTAAATCCTACAAAATCTACAAAATAGTTTTGGAGTATTACACTTTTCATGGAGATGTCTCAGCTTTAAGCATGAGATTTTCTAAACTTTTCCTCATGTAATGTGTATCACTGTGATATTCATCAGATAAAATTTGATTTGTTTTATATCTTCAGAAAATGCAGCACTCAGTTACACAAAGCTGCAGTGAAGATCCTTAATCCTGCACTCAATATTCACACCTAATTACTTTATGTGAGTGTCTCCATTGACTTCACTGGGATTTCTCATGAACTAGGGAGTGCACATTCTACTTTTTATGAGCTGGGGCTTGGGGACCCAGCTGTGATGGTAAAAGATGTTTTAGTCAGTCTAGGCAAACTACAGATCTAAATACTCTCTCATTACTTATTAACCATCTCCATTGGAAGGTAAAACTGTAAACACTATTTAATTATATTGTGGGTATCATTAACAAGCTCATTTTATACAGTGTTAGTGTTTATACATTGTTAGTGTTTTCCTTATGAACAAAGAGTATTTGGAATGGAGAGGGTTTAATCCCCAAATTATTGGTTTACAGTGGTGCTGGTGCTGGGGTCAGTGTGACTTCACAAATAAATTTCAGAACCCTTGTATCCTTTTTTTCTCCCAAACCTTTCTGTTTGCAGTTAAGTCTGTTGTGGCTTGTGACTACTTCAGAGACAAAACTAAGCAGCTTGCATGTGTATAATATGTCATATAATATATGCTTTCATTTAAATACTTGCTGTGCATGGTAAAAGTGAATTTTCTCAGTTTTCCCATGCTACTTTTCTGGGCATGTTGTGGAAACTCTGATGTCTAGATGAGATTCAGTACCAGAAAGTGCAAATGAGTCTTTCTCAAAAGAACAAGATAATGAAAAGGTCTATTGTCCAAGTGGCAACTGAAGAAAATCATGGCATGGGGATTGATGCTGTCATAAAATAAGAATTCCCACTGCTAGAGCTTGCTGTCTGACCACTGGAAACTATGCAGAGTAAACCATACTATGGGTGTACTGTTCTATAGCGCCACCATTAACTTTTATGTGATGAGAAGTTACTGAAATGGTCCTCAGCTTCACCTCTGAGCAGGGGTTGGACCTGATGGCTTACAGAGGTCCTTTCTGACCTAAATATTTTATCATTATATGATTTAGAGATTATTCATTTTATACCAGTGATATCAGGAAGTCTGTATGTCATTGAGACAGATGACTTTAAATTAAGGTCCCTTAGTCTTCTTCATTTCATTAGAGCTGTAGAAAATTAAATTATATATGTAGTACATATACTCTAAGCCCATTAAATAACCAAGTCTGTTGTGTAGCAGTCCCACTATGATATTTACATTTGACAGTAAAATTGAATGCTGATCTCTGCTCTTTCTGATCTGCTGTATATTTTGGTGTCTGAACTCATCAATTCCTGTGTGTGCTTATCTGGCCTTTGTGCTTGGGTTGGCAAGTTGTCCTTTCCCCATGCCCAGCACTCTCTGGACAGCTTCCAGAATGTGGTTACCCTCCTGGGTCCTGTAGCACCTTGGGTTATGCTCTGCACATGGGTATCCTGTACAGGGTTGGGTTTCTGGGCTGATGATTTGGCTGATTACCAAATGTCATTCACCTCCCCTTCTAGGAGCTGCTGTGTAATGCATTTTGGGTCTTCCCTGTACTGTTTCAAAATCGAAGTTAATTTACTCCACTGTCACATTTGATTTTATTAGTCCAAGTTACAGCTGCGCTGTGGGATTTTTTAGCAGCAGCTGGAATAAATAGCTGGTGGAGATTCAGCCACAGCCCAATTCTTATGCAAGGCAGGGGCATCTCTCAGTACAGAAAGCACTGGAATATCCTTTTAGTTGCCAAGGTAGGGATATGTGCTGGATGAGGAGGACTGTATAGAAGCATGGGAGACAAAGGTGGAAGACTTTGTGAGTCTGTGGTTGTCACCCTGTCCCCACCACTATGCAGACATGTCTGGAACAGACATTGCTGTCACATGCTAGGATTGTGTCCCACTGCAGATACAAAACAACCTGTGGCCATGAAGCTTCATGGACCCATCCAAAGAATTTGTCCCAGTCTTCTCACACTGGAGTACACAACTTCTGGTCCTAAATCCACTGCAGGTTCAGGTTACTCTTGCTGTCTGGACACTCATTATTTCAGATTGATACCAGACTGGTGTTGCCAAGTCAAGAGTTCCTTTTGTTATTGTGGTGGCTTGCTGTGCTACTGTGAAAACTGTTTGTAATTGGGTTGGCTGTCTCAGAATACACCACAATTACTAATTGACTTTCAGATAATGAGTTCGCCAGATCTATCTCATACCACTGACAGCACAAGTGGCTCAAGGTAGCCTCTTAAAAGGAGCTAAAAAACGTTTTAACAAGTGAGTACTGCTCTGATGCTTTGCAGGACATGGTGCAGTTATGTGTTCGTGGGCATCCGGGTTCATGGGCACCTAGTGCCTGCCATCAGGGTTGAGCAGCATGTGAGGAATTTACAAACTTACAGCACCTGCAACTCTGTTTCTTCTTGGTGATTTAACTCTATTGGTGAAATGCTACTGATAGCCATGATTTAGAATAGGTGTCTACCTGTCCTGTGCTGCTAAGCCTGGTGGAGGCTTCCTTATGCAGCAAGGAGTTACAGAAAATCCAGTGCATCACTTGATGAAACAGGGTGACAGTGGAGTGCTCCTTTGTAATGACGAAGGCAGGATGGTGCTACTTGCTGGTATGCTAAATATCACCCTCCCAGTTGTGGCCACCTGCCCCCACACAATACCTGCATGGCTAGGGACATGATATATGTATATATATATATATATATGATATATAATTATGATTTGTGATGTTGGACTCTGTGGGCCTCTATAGGTCTTTTTTAGAACTGGAAACTGCAAGTGTCACAGAATCACAGAAATTCAAGGCTGGAAGAGACATGTAAGATCATCAAGTCCAACCCATGTTCTAACAATTCAACTAGATCATGGCAGCAAGTGCCACATCCAGTCTTTTTTTGAACTCTTCGAGGGATGATGACTCCACCACCTCACTGGGTAGATGATTCCAGTATTTGACCACTCTTTCTGTAAAATACTTCCTCCTTAATTCTAGCCTGTATCTCCCTTGGGGCAGCTTGAGACCGTGTCCTCTTGTTCTGTCTGTTGTTGCCCGGAGAAAGAGACCGACCCCCAGCTCACCACAGCCACCCTTCAGGGAGCTGAAGAGAGTGATAAGGTCACCCCTGAGTCTCCTTTTCTCCAGGCTGAACAACCCCAGCTCCCTCAGTCGTTCTTCATATGGCTTGTGCTCCAAGCAACTGGTCAGCAACTGGTCCAGAAAGACAGAGGAAATTACTAATATTCTGTGTCCTGATGCCCATGCTACACAGTGATTTTAATGAGTAGTGAACTAGTAATGCATGTGCTGGCTTGTGGATAGTGAAGTACTTTGGAATATATTGTAACTGATAGTTAGAAGGGCTTTACAGTGCCTGCAGCCCTTTTTTTTTTAATTTCTGAGATGATGGGATTGAGAAAGAGGTATTTTGTGGCTTTCATGTAATAAGACCTCATTTATTTTTCCAAGTAACTCACCATGTTTGCTAAATTGGGGAAACAGACTGATTTTATTGACTCACATAGATTGCTTGCAGTTCATTTACATTCAGTGAAAGTTTTTGATTTGATCACAGTTTCCTGTTACCTTAAAAATGGGGAGATAATAAGGAATGCTGAAAGAACTTCAGAATGGTTCTCTTCTATGAACTTATGTTCTTTATAACTTAGAAACACTGAAGTTAGGTCTGTTGGAAGCTTAATGACAGTAAAAAGGCTGTCTCTTTTACCTAGGGAACAAGAAAAGCCAAAGGCAACCTCTGTAGTGCTAAAAACTGTTGCCTCTGGTGCTTTTTTTGTCTTCTTTTTCCCTCCCATCTATGATGAGAAATTATACAAGGTTCAAGAGGGGGATACTGTTTGCAGGTGTTGATGTTCCACGTAACTGTTGAGTGTTTCCCCTTGTGTGTATTGTGCCAGTTTTGCTGGTAGCTGGAGAAGGTGGAGAGGCAGGGATCTGGGGAGTTTATGTTTCTGATTTAGCCTTGGAAGAAAACTTGAACTACAAGACAAGGAGGGAGACCATACAGAGGAGCAGAAGGTATGAGCTGAAACATATTACTTGTTTTCCAATTTGTTTTTCAGCATGATCTGCTCAGCAAAGACAGGTACATTTTAAGGTACTTGAGTGAAAAAAGGTGATCTTACAGGCCAGTGGAGGGGTTTTCTGCTTCTCCGTAAAAGAAATTTTCCTGAAGTGTGGTAAGAGGTGGGAGGCACTGACTTTGGCATAAGCCACAGAGCATCTCTTTTCCCTTGATATTATTTAAGAGGTATCACAGTGAAGAGGACAAATATTAATACCCTGCAACAGGCAGTGTAGAAGGTCACTGATTTATTACCACTGACACTGAATATTCAGTAATGTCTCTGCCCTAAACAGCCATCAATCCCTTTCAAGGAGACTTCCATGGAAAGATATTTGAAAGCAGAGAAACAGGCTTGTATTGTTTCAGTGCTGTCCAACAAAGGAAATAGCTATTTTAAAGAGGAAATCTCAATTTTATTTTTTAGTATTCCTACACTGTGGTTCATGAAAGTCCAGAACAGTTCATCAGAAAAATTACTCTGGTGCATGGGAATATGGCTAAGCTAGCGCAGGTAAAATTGGTAAGAACACACCATGGCAATATTCAGCTCTTGATTAGCAGCCAGTTAGGGAATGAGGGAAGCCTTAAAAGAACAGAGAGCCCATCTGTTTATTTGCCATCTTCTGGGAAAATCTCCTCTTTTATACCAAACTTCTTCTAGACAGCTGCAGATATGGCCAGCAGCCCTCACCAGATTGTACCTCTGTGAGCAGCAGTTGTCTCTTCTCTGTTAGCAGCTTCCTCACGTGTCCAGCACAGCGCTGTGCTGCACTGAGTGCTCCAAGGCTGCTGTGAGAGCCCCACTCTTCTTCCTCTCACTGTGGCTAGAGGAGTGGAGCACTGAAAGCTGGTGGATCTGGTGCTCAACTGGGTAAAGCCCCATGGACTGGGAAACCTCCTCTTGCTGGGTATTTTTTGGTTTTGGGGTTTTTTGTTGTTGTTGGGGTGTTTGTTCTTGTTGGTTTTTTGGCTTTTTTTGTGTTTTTGTTTTGTTTTGGTTTTGGGTTTTGGGGTTTTGGTTTTTGGGGTTTTTGTGTTGCTGTTGTTTTTGGTTTTGGATTTTTGAGCTGTCCAGGATGTTTGTCTTGCAGTGACTTGGTCTTGGGTCTGCCATGGGGAGTTGGTTCCCAATGGTATAGTGCTGACAGCTCAAATCAAAGTACCTGAAAAACATTCACCAGGTAGCCACAAAAATATGACTTTGTAACTTTGGTACTTTGGGAATGTGTTCTCAGCTGGTAGAGCAAGGGTTAACCAGCCCCAGAGGGCTGTGGCAGAAGAGCTTAGCCTACTGGGAAAATGAGGTGTTAAATACCAAGCGTGGTGCAGTAAACACCATCCAGCTTCTAGAGTGAGGACAGGAGACCTTGCAGAAGGCCCAGAGGATAAACAGAGAACCTTGGGAGGACTGTATGAGGAGCAGCCGTGCAACCACAGTACAGACTGGTCATGTAAAAGCAGCAGTGGACACAAATGTGTACCTGGAGCCAGAGCCAAGCACCCAGTGCAGGCTGTCATCAGCCCAGGAAAGCAGCACAGAAGCTTTCAGTGTGGATGAGGGGGTGACAGCAGGCTTGGATCAGTGTATGCTATCACACATACAGCCTTTGGCTTTGGGGTTTTTTGGTTTTTCCTTCTCACTGAAAATGAATAAATGAATGAAATTTTTCTTACATTTTTATTTTAGATTATATGTAGGTTTGTTTTTTTTTTTTTTTTTTTTGAATATGAGGCAACTGAACCTCTTTGCTGTTAAGAATAGCTTTTGTTTAAAACAGTATTTTAAAACACTGTTGGTGAGGGTAGGAGTGCGTTCATAGTAGATTTTATTTTAGCAAGAGCTGGATCCTTTTTGGTGGATCTCTAAGTAGATTTATTTTCTGATTGTCAGACTAGAGATATTGAGATATAGAGATCTGAGGATCTAAAGTTTCTGAATTCAAAGTAAGTACTATTGAGCAATATGCTATTCAGTGGTTCTGTTTCTTTAGTATTCCAACCTTACTTTTCGAAGGGATTGGTAAAAATTAGACTAAATTGAAAATATTTAATGTATTCCAGAATTCAGTGACAGCTAATGAATGATTATGGAGACTACTCAGTTTATATGGTCATCTAATCATATATTTGAATGCTATGTAAACATTTTCCTCACAGAATTCAAAGACTCCAAATCACAACAAACACTCTTTTTCCTTATTTCTGGAGTTGCTTATGGACAGCTATGAGTCTAGTGAATTTGTAACTATGACCAAATATCAAAAATTGCTGCAAAGGTATAAAGTATTTTAAGTGTCAGAATGTAGGAGAGTTTATTTTGGGGTGGGACTGTCCTGAGTCACTGCATTACCACCATTTCCTTTGGCATCACGCTGTTACTGGGTTGTTTAGCAATGTTTTATGAAGGCTCTGCTGCATTGTACTTGGTTGTTTAACGTGCCATCAGCCACAGCTAAAATGGATTTATTAGAGTTTTGTGCCCTTTCCATAGCTGTTTAGGGTGAAGAGAAAGGAGGGATGAGTTAGGCCTCTGATAAGTAGTTAAGAGCCAGAAAGCCCTCTTGAGCATTCTGTTCATACCTAGATCCTGTAACAGCCTTGCAACAAGGACATTTCTCTATTCTCTTTAACCCTGATCTTGTATTTGCGGGGTGCCCTGTGGCAGGAAGGAATGATGCATCTGACTCCATGTTCTTAGAAGGCTAATTTATTATTTTATGATACTATATTATATTAAAGAATACTATACTAAACTATACTAAAGAATACAGAAAGGATCTTACAGAAGGCTAGAAAGATAATAATGAAAACTCATGACCCCTTCCAGAGTCCTGACACAGCTTGCCCGTGATTGGTCATTAAGGCAATTCACATGAAACCAAGGAAACATGCACCTGTTGGATAAACAATCTCCAAACACATTCCAAAGCAGAAAAACACAGGAGAAGCAAATGAGATAGTATTGTTTTCCTTTTTCTCTGAGGCTTCTCAGCTTCCCAGGACAAGAATCCTGGGCAAGGGGATTTTTGCAGAAAACATGACGGTGACACCCTCTGACAGCATGGCTTCTGATTTTCTAAAACATCAGTGCTAGAACTGGCATGTGTCCTTGGGGTCCATTTGCCACGTGTGCTGAATGAACAGGCCTGAGCCAGAGGAGACCCCTGGCACAGAATTCCTGCCTGTGTTGGTGTTCCGAGGAGTGAAGCGATACCTGGGGTTGGTGATCTCCAGATGTAACAACTGTTACCTCCAGGGAAACACGGTCCCATTTCCAGTGATGTGTGCACTGTTTCCAGTGTTCATCTGTTTCTAACTAGAACACTGGAAAAACTCTAGCAATACCATCCAGATGCCCAGAAATTTAATTATTTTGTGGCCATTTTTATAAACACCAGCTATTTCCATTTGTTTCCTAGTTCAAATGTCCTTAAATCATGTATGCCCATTACTGTATCCAGTATATTGAGCACTGAAGTAAGTTTGAGCATTTTGAGTGCAAGGACTCATTTTGGCATATGCACCAGAACATTGTGTCTGCATTTGGGGCTGATGAGTAGGATACACAAAAGGAAAAATAGATTGATAGTCAGAAAAATACATTATGTGTAATGGTTGCGTGGGAAAGACTGAAAAATAATGAATGAGATATCTTTATTAGAGAGAAAATATTCAGAATTTTCCTTTCTGTCAGTGAATAGTTCATGGTGGGAAACAAAATGAATTATCTTTCAGAAGTGAAGCATTGAGTTACCTTCTGTTAGATAACTGCTTGTTAGATTTAGGGCCCTGTTAAAATTGTTTTCAAGTCTTAGTTACTTCACCAAGAATAGCTGTTAAAATTTGCACTGCTTCAGAAGTTCCACTTAGATTCAGTTAAAACAGTTCTTTGTTATGAAAGTGGGTAGTTCTATCCATCTCTTGCACACCTAGGGGAGCTCTTTACTAAGTTTCATCCTATTACCCACTCCAAGACTGAATCCAGCTCCTGTGGGGTGCTCTCAACCACACCAATAAAGGTTTGGGGGAGCATAGAAGGAGCCTCTGTCTGAGGAAGCCACCAGTGGGGAGCACAGCCAGAAAATGAATCTCTAGCATGTCAGTCTTTGTTTTCTGTTTGTGGCAGAGTTAGCCATGGCTTTTTATAGAGCATTAACAAGCTCCTCGTCAGGAATAATCTCTTAATGTAGGAATTTTGGCTGTCAATTTGTTCTTCTGTATGATAAAATTGCTCCAGAACCTATGGCAAGCTCCTTGCCAGTCCTCAGGAGTCTATTCCTACAAGCAAGATTAATCTTGCACTGACATCTTTATGTTAGCAACCATGGACTGTCTTCTGAAAAGTAAGCATGAGTTGTTGCCAGTTCACATTTATATTTGCTGTTTCTGAAATATATTTTCTTCTTTCTATTTTAATTCTCCAAGATTTTCTGCAGCAAGAATCCCTCAGACTACAGAACCATTAAACTTCTAAAAAAAATTGCAAAGGAGCACTGTGTGGAATAACAAAAATATATTTGTGTCCTCCTGAAACTTGTTTATGCTGACAGGCTGAGTGAAAAAACTTCCTTTTCTTACTTTAAAAACACTTGATTATTGTAAATTATTGTCAGTGTTGATGATGGACTTCAACTAACAGAATTTAGAAATGCTACACTGGGACTGCCAACTGTTGTGTTATTGTGTAAACCTTATTTCTTGAAGTTGTAGGTATTGTTTGGTGCCTGTGTCTCTGCATGTTTGTATGTGATGGAAGGGAAGCAATGCTGCTGGGTGACTGATGTGGTTGGAATGCATCATTTTATGTAATCAAAGAACTTATCTCCTTTCCTCCTCCTGCAGTTTTACATCCTTGTGTGTCCCTCTGTTTCATGAAGATGAAGAAAATGGTTGCATGTTTCCTTCTGCTATTTGTACACACTCTGCTTTCCACTGTCATGGCAAAGGATCTCTCTGGAAGACATTTTACTCGAAGAAGGGATGTTAACACACAATCTCTGCTGGGTAAGTTACACACAAAATACCCCAAACACCACTACCAAAAACTGTCTCAAATACAAATGATAAAAGGCATAAGCAGCTGGCCAAACCTTGGCTGAGTTAGTCTATAACAAAAAGGAGATTTTCATTTGCCAGCAGGTATGTGATAGTTTGTTGACCAGGCAGCAGCTGTTGAAAGAAGGTATTTACTTTTGGGGTACTAGATTTACTTTATGTAAGTGGTATTAAATAAATATTTGCTACCAGACTGTTGGCTTGAAAAAGAAAGAAAAAACTTTGTTTTCAGTATTTAGAGGAAATAAGTGTTGGTCCATGGAGGTTCTGTCAAACGAACCTTTAACCATGCTGGAAAGTTTTACCTGTCTACATGTGTGTAATGTGCATAAAGATGATTGAATAGAAATCTCTGGCTATTGAAATGAGGCTTGTCATTACATTATTGATGATAATCCTTTTATTTTGTCAGATTTATTCATAATGAGTAGCTTATTTTATAATGAATATTTTTTTATAATTTTCCTCCTTTGCCAAAAATCTTAGGACAGGGTGTATCAGTTTCAGCTTATGGGCTGTCATGTTTTAAAATATAAGGTTCATCTCTCTATTGTTGGTCATCACCTGTGCATCACCAAGCAGTCAACTTTTTCATTTCCTAACAGTTTGTGACTTAGAATAACTGTCTTTTGCTAATTGTTTAAAGTAATTGTCAGGTTATGAGAGTACAGCATAGATGGGGTTTGGACACAGCCCATCATTAGGGATTAATTGATTCACATCAGTAGTAGATCTCATCAGATACCTCTCTCCAGCCACTGGGGATGGTAAGTGGGCTCCATAAAGGTCACCTAACCCAAGTGAACATGAGGAATGTGAAATGTCCTGCAGAAGATACATCAGGAAGAAAGAAAGAATATGGGGGAATAGAGAGAAGAGCACCAAATTTTATCAGTGAAATGCTTGTCTAAATAAAATGCAATCCTTTACATGATGTAAAACTCCATAAAGTACCATTTACAATCTGTTACTTTAAAATGTTGATTTTCAATTCAACATTCAAATTGGGCAAATTTAAAACAAAAGATAACAGATTTCCATTTCTTATTCATCTTTCTCAAAACTAATAGATGCAGTCCTGAAACACTTGGGGTTCTGCTACTGAATGCTGAAAACCACAGCTCTGGAGATCTAATTCACAAAAAACCATGGATATAGAACAACAAAAAGAAATACTCACATTCACACCTTACTTAACAAGAATTCCAAACTTTCTAAAATCATAAATTCTAAAATGTGATTATATAGGAGCTCTTCCCAAATATTTTAGGATTCCTAGCAAATACCCTAAGGGAACTTATTACTTTAAGAAATAAACTGCCGGTCTCTAGAAAATTATTGCAGAGACAAGGTGTTATGCGGAGAAACAGAAAGTGTCACATTCCTTAGTTGCCATTTTCCCTGTGATTTTTTAAAAATTCCTTTTATAGCCTCTTTCAAATTTAAATAGTGGAAAATATATGAAAGGGTTACCAAACCAAAACGTGTAGAATAAATTATTTATTTCTTCTTTCAAAAGCCAAGAGATTTCTGGTCCCTGCATTTGGAAACCAGTGGATCTCTACTCAGTTTGGCATATGCAGGATGCAAACAGTTTTGGCTAAAGGAGCCTCTTCAAGATGTTAAATGATGCAAAAAACTTGGAACATTCTCTGAGCCAGCCCATAAAAGTACGTGGCAGTTTGGAGTCAGACTCTTGGGCCTTGCTGTCTGTTTCAAGAAATTAGGTCACCTGCTTATGTGCAGCAACGTATAGAAACAGTGGCATGGTAAAAACATGCCTCTCTGTAAAGAACAGAATATGTAAAGTGCCACTGTGCTGGAAAGTTGAGTGTTCCTTAAATGCCATGAGAGAGAACAGGGCCAAAACATGATCTCAGTGACATCAAGTAATAGATTTAATTAAATCCCTCCAGAATTCCAGCAACTTAACAGGGATTAGAAGTTGTCACATTCTATGTAGTGTGCATATTATAAGTAGTGGTGGTGATGACAATTGCTGCTGTTGTGTAAAGACTTGCTTGGCAGGCAAAATGGAGCAAAATAGCTGCAAAGAACCAACAAGTACCTGGAAAAATAATAAAAATTAAGGTTGGGAGTTGGATTTTTTTAGATGGAAGTCTCTTTTTCAGGACTAAAATGAAAGTTTATGCTATGTAAGTATAGCAGTATTAAAATAATTTTATTCCTTTTATCTTCTTTTCACCATTTTTAAAACAAAAGTGTACTGCTGTGATAACTATTTACTGGTAAAATAACAGCAGTTTCCAAGTACAAAAGTAAAAGTCATTGTTCTAGGAGACTGACAAATTAAATAAGTAAAATGGAATGGATGAAAAATTCTGTGGGATTGTCCATATAGAGAGAAAAGTACTTTGAGATCCAGGTTTAGGTGGATTTAATTTTTCATCAGCCATGCACTAATAGTTCACAGATTTCTTAACAGTCTTGTTAGGTCTAATTGCCTATACATTTTAACAAAGTCTTCTGGAGGAATAAGTTGTGTCTCAAAAGATATATATTTTTCTTATTCCTCAATTTTTCAACTAAATCTCAATGCATGTTGTTTTAATTTGGCAGGTCTTTGCATTGCTTATTGCTGTTTAAAATGATTATTGCTATAGCTAGTCATTTCTGTGAAAGAGCTAAAATATCTTGTTCAAGGACATATAGGAAATAGAGTTTTTGGAACTCTCATTATGTGGCCCTTGAAAACCAGACTCCTTTGCAGGTTTTTCTTTTGTGAACCGCTGAGTCAGACTTCCAAATATTAGAAACTTGTCAATCATGCCAAATTAATTAACTTTTAACATTTTCTTAAGTCTTTCTTGCAGCATATTAGATATGCATGTATTTCAAGTAATAAAAATTTGTATTATACTGCTGGAAGATGATGTTTTCATACAGCTGTATTTATGTTTTAAAGAATTGTTTTCATAGTTGTGCAAGGTCTTGTGAAACAACAGAAAGATGTAGGATTGTCAGTTTCTCTTTTCCGTTGCAGATAACAGTCACCTTTCCCCTTTTCTGAGATATGAACTAAATTTTGCCTTCTTTTTCCCCTCATCAGTACTTTGATCCAGAGTTTGGATCAAATTTGGCTTATCCTGATTTGTGAAAGGAAAATAATATTTTGGTTTTTTCTAAAGAAAAGCAGTGATATGCTTGCTACATGGTTATAAAGATAAAATTGTGTCTGTCAGATTAGCTGATTCCCTTCAGGCATAATGAAATGGCCTTCTGCACCTAAACAGACTGATGAAGAGCAAGGTCATTTGTCCAGAGTGGTGATTTCCATACCGTGTTTGCAAGGCCAGTGAGAGGTCCACAGCACCCTTCAGCAGGTTCAATGTCTAAAAGCAACATGCATCCATTCTTTGTAGATCCAAGATGTAGTGCCTTTTTGGTGTTTGAAGTTGGGAGGGTTTTTTTCTGAAGCAGATTTTGGACTTTGCCCCTACTGCATCTTAATAACATATGACAAAGTAAAGCAAATTAAAATTCCCACATTGTGAAAAAAAAACAACAAACCCAACAAGTGTTTGTGTTTGCTTTTTTTCTTGATTAACTCTGTTCTAATAAACTTGGCATGTATTTCATTTCATGTGGGCATACTTTGGAAAGATCTGAAGTGAATGCATGAAAGCTGTAGTGAATACAGTGAAAGCTAGAATGTAGAATACTATTCTAAGCCATAACATTCTTTCTGTTCCTTAGGAATATGAAACATGCAGCTACATGATTTTGAAAATAACTGTGTAAGGAGAAAAGCTAATTTAGGGGGCATTCCTTTAGATATTACATGATACCAGAAGAAACAACAAAAAATTAACAGATACTGCACAAAATTAAAACAGAAAGGAAAGGAGGCCAAGAAGGAAATGTACTTGGCTCCTGTTCAATGGAAGCTGCTGCAAAATGCAAATGCCTTTGTCTGCGTTAAATTATATTTTGCAACAAAATATACAATAATTTGTCTCTTGCTTGTATATGTATGATTCCACTAATAATATGAAGTAATAGGAACTATGTGGAACACTCACTAAGTTTATGAATCACTTGCTACATCCAGTTAAAACTAATCCAAGGATTATTATCTTCAACCCAGTTCTTAAACTTGAGTGTAGGTAACTTTAGGGCTGAAGACATTATCAGGTTAAACATTCTGAGTTATTTTAGCAGCAGATTAGAAGGAAAAGTATGTGATAAAAGTGCTTCTGTAGAGTGCAGATAAGATTCCTGTTTAATTTTGGTTTAATTCATTGTATATTTATACAGTAAGAGCTGACCAGAGATCTCTAAATTTTACTAATGTGCTCTGTTGAGCCAATGTGGGATGCTTTCTGCTGTAAGGAGCTAATTCACAGCCTCAACGTATGGATGTGTTATTTCTTCACATAAATGCAAGCCTGACAAGTTTTATGTCCTCAGATATAATCCTGTCAGAAAGTAAAATTATTGTAACTGAAATCTGTACTGCAATTGAAAAGAGAATTTTGTCACAGTAACTACATCATGTGCTAGACATACTGTACTGGTATGGTACTGGGGGAGGTGAAAACTCTTCCATGCAGCAGATGAAGGTAGGAAGTGATTGCAAATTACATCTTTTGAATTACCACATAAGTAGTTAAAATACAAGCAAAATCCTTGCCAAGCTTTTGTAAGGATACAGGGTAATCAAATACCTATCCATTTATTTACCTATCAGTTTTCTCTTCAAAGCATGATGTTGTCATATAAATTGGAACACATTATATTTAGAAAGAGAGCAAGCAAAGCATTTTACAGACAGCAAAATCTCCTGGTTTTTCCTTCTGAGGTGAGTAGATAGATACTGCAATCATTGTGTCTCAAGGCAATATTAGCAATGGCATGTTTTGCTTCCCAGTAGTGCTTGTTTCAATAGCTGAGAGGTCACCCATGAACTTTATTCCGACTCTCAAAATTTCAACTTTCATCCTTATCTCTCAGCTGTTGGCCTCTCCCCCCCAGTAGCTGCTTTTTCAGATTCCAGGGTTTATCCACAGTTGAACATCCTCTCTCTGTGGCTTTGAGGCTTGGTAGCATGGTTTGTGCTAAGGCTGTGCCTCCCCAGCCCCTCACAGTGATCCCAGAACCTGAGAAATAGAGATCTGATCAGCAGCCACATCCCTGCCCAGCCAGTTGTTCCTGCAGCAGCTGTTATCCCTTAAACAGCCCCAGCTAATGAGGGACTAGCTGGGACCGTGACAGACCTCAGGGATTTATGTTCTGATCTGAGTATGCTCATCTGTAGCCAATTATCATGGAGATCAGAAAGTTTGGATTTTGGTCTGTGCTAGCAGTTTTTAACCACAGAACAACATTCTGCTTGCCAACTTTTGTATTTAGTATTCATTATTAATTTTCATGTGTCAAAATCACATTCACTTTTAAGTCACCTATGGGGTATTTGTGTAATTTAAATTACATGGAGTATAATTTGATTTCCAGCATCACAAGAAATTATATTGTATTTCTTTAATGTGTATTTTCTCTATCAAAGCCTTTTCCCTCCTTCCTCTCATCTTTCTTTGTTTTGTTTTCTTATTTTTAATTTGCCCCTCCCCCACCCACTTTTCTTCTTTTCCCTTTTTAAAGGTAATTTGTAATATTTCCACGGGATGAAAGAATATCTGCTGTTACAGAAAAAAACTTGAGTCATGAACTAAACATCAAATGATCTTTGTATTTCTGAATTTGTTTGTTACAACCCCCTCAAATTACTGTGAAATACCATTTCTGTTTGAAAAAAAAGTTTGCCTTGAAAAAATTCAGTGAGGAACATTACTGTGAGTAAAAAAACTGTTGTTATGAGTATACTCTCAAGGAGCTCAAAGCCTCCTCTGTGTATTATGTCTTGAAGAAAAATCAGGCCAAAAGAAAGAATACTGATATTCAGCAGTGTGCTGGTTTTGACTTCATTTTGAGCACTTTGCCTTCTTAATTTAAAAAGTGCAAAAATTAATTTGAAATTCATGGAAATAGTATTTGCACGACTTCAAGAACATTTCATTTTATAGGCATGAGTGGGTGATCAGACATTATTGTGCAGGAGGACAACATACTTTAAATTGCTTTGGAACCTTGAAGACACCATCTTATTTAAGTACTGCTGAAGCAGAAGAACTGCTGGTTCACCAGTGGAAATGATGTCCCACATGTTTTGGGAGACAGGGGGAATGGTATACAGCATTATCTCCTCATGCTGTTTCTGAATTTGTTCTGGAAAAGAATCTAATTCTTAGACCGTTACCAATAGATAGAAATATGTGGTTTCAGGTCAGCTGATCAATGAGTAATGTTGAGGTTGCTAACAGCTTCCCCCATAAACAAATACATGGACAACTTATAAAAAGCATCTATAAGAGTTTTTAAAGGTTAAGCTAATGTCCTGAAAGCAAGACACCACAAACTCAGTAAGGTCACATTTTTTCTCTAGATTGTCTGTGCTGCTACTAACAATTGTTTACTTTCTGTTTCCATTCTTTCTCTAATAATTTCTGTGTCACCAGCAGCACCCTAAGTAGCTGAGGTAAGATAGGAGTCTCAGATCTTCAAGCAGAAAGCTACAAAGATCACCTTCTCCCACACAATCACCTTTTTCGTGTTGGTTGTGATTTGATGTTTTACAGGTGAGTGCAGGAAAAGACAGTCACAGAGTAAGTGCTTCCAGGCTGGCTGTGGGAACAGGATACAAAGTAGCATTACTGTGTGTACCACGAGTTTCTTCATCGTGGCTCAGAAACTGAATTCCTCATCTCTCATGGGTGTAAGCTATCCTTAGCTGAGAGCACATAACATTTGTTTCTGTCAGAGAGTGGTGGGTAGATTTTCATGTTGCCATATGCCTGGGGGTATGAGGATACTTTATCCTTCTGTGCAGGTGTTCCACTGCCTGCAAGGAAAACAACCTGCTCCCTGGTCTTCCTGACCATGAAAGCAGGCTTGGCTCCTGTCAGGAAACCAAACAGTTTCTGTCTCAGAGCAGCTGAAATATGCAAAAAGAACTAAGGAACTTGAGACTGTCCTTACACCATACTTTGGCTTCCTACCAGAGAAGCACCAGCATAGGTAAAGAAATTAAGAAATACTATGAGTCAGTTCTGGTTCTTTGGATTTAGAGAGACTTAGTGTTAATAATGACCTTGTTATTTTGAAAAACGTGACAGGGAAGGAATAGAAATAGTGAGGTGAAATGAGAACAAAGTAATATACTACTTTAGTCACTGTAGTGACTAATAATGAAGCATTTGCATGTAGAAGGAAATGGAAATCTCTGGACAAGAGCCTCCCAGAAATTTTGGAAGTTCAGAAAAGATTTTGTCAGAGGCAATAAAGAAATGTCTGGAGGCTGTGTTCCATTTAGAGATTGTTCCCAGATGAAGAAATTTGTAAGGAAAAATGGGTGAGCTGCCAAACTCATAATGAACATTTGGGTTAGGGCCATAGGCCTGTGTGTTTGGGGAAAGATTCACAGCAAGCATGGGGCCAGAAAGTACAGGGGCAGGTCTTGGATCCACGGCCTGTCCCAGAGCTGGGAAGAGGTAGCATCACCTGCAGAACCAAGAGCAGCATGTATGTGTGCTAGGGAAGGGATATTGGGCAGTTTCTAATGTTTACTTCAGGAACTAGGTATGATTATATGTAATATAATATGTATATGAAACATACATATATATATTATACATATGAATATGCATATACATGAAATATACATATTCATATATAGATATTTGTATATGAAATGTACCATACCATACTTTGTCTATCTTTGAATTAAATGAAAAAAACCCAAAAGGAGTGAAAGCTAACTTGCTCAAAATGTCTCACTAGAGACAGAAGTGCTTGGAATTAAATGCTCTTCTTCATTTATTCTTTGCAACAATCACAATCAGGAAATGTTTTTCCCAAAGCATTTTGCACTTGGAATGTTTACGAATGAATTCGAAATTTGCCTATTATTTACCTGTATAATTTTATATAGTCTATAATTTTATAAGATTAAACCTTCTTGATGAACTAGAAAATCTTTTGGAATTATCTGAGAACACGTCAAACACAATCTTTCTGGCTGGATATTTATCTAGGGAAAACCAGAAATATGACTCAATAAAAAAATATTTGACACCCAGGAAATTCATACATCTTTTAACAAATTTTGTAGGAGTTATGGAGAGATTTATAAGGAAAGAAGTTGTAAAAAGAAGATGAGCAGGGAAAATGAAATAATAAAATGGTAAAGAAAGAAGAGACATTTAGAAAGAAGTTGTAAAATATGCTAACAGGGAGAAGAGTTTTCTCCCCCTTTTATTTACTTTTCAGTAAAAACTTGTTCTGTTACTCAAAGATTAAATCTAAAAATAAACCTGGTGTTACTGCTGGCAGTGTTACAGGACATGTAATTATTGTATATGCATTACTGGGGAGTGAGCTAAGAAACAAAAAATATTAAAATTACCATTAAAGTCTGCTCAGGCAATAATTATTCTATGATCTCATTTTTTCTTAATTCTTTTTGCTTGAATTGTCATACTCTATAACATCTTCATGGAGCTAATATTTACTTGTTATAAATTACTTTTTCAATATGTAAACTTGGTTGTAGTGTTTACCAAACTGAGCTGACCTCCTTTTGCTTTGCATACAACAATAGCCTTCTTTAACATTTATCCATTCTCATCTATTGGATAAAGCCAAATAAGTAATATCTAGATTAAGTGAAAGGAAAAAAATTATTAAGGGGTCATAAAGATGTAGGACAATACCAGAAAATAACTTACTCATTTTTGAACAAGCATTTTTTCAAGACAACCACCTTGTAAACACTTTTGAAAAATGACCATCTAAAACTTGTGTCTTTGAATGTGTTCAGTTTGAATATCCACAGATGGAAATGTTTGAGGAAATGAAACAGTGCTGGGCACATTCTTGCACATTGGAACCTCCACCATTATTGTTGCTGTTAGATGGCTGGAGCTGTCTGTGACCCACAAAAACTAGGCATCACCATGCATGATTCAGAAGGTACAGAGAATAATCCCTGCAGGGATTATTCCCAGGAGGCCTCTTGCATACAGCCACTCTGTTTGAGCAGGACACTGAGTTTAACACTGTGGATGGAGCCAGGTGGGCTCTGGGCTTAGCTGGTGCCTCAGACTGTTCTCTGGCACTGAGACCGGTGATACAACGTGGCCTGCTTCTCTGCTGGGGAATACCCCGGCTCACAGACCAGTTCTGTCCACAAAGGATGCATCCCTGGTTCATGCTGTATCATGCCTGAGGACTGCTTGAGAAAATGTGAACTGCCCTCAGACAACAGTATCAGGAACTATTCTAATGATTTAACAGTCTAGAGGAGTCAATTTGAATGCCCAAGAAAGCTCCTTAGTGTTATTTTAGTTGTATTAAGGGAATGTAACATTAGTGAAAAATGAGGGGATAGAAACATGCTCTCAGACACAGAACCTGGATGGGTGAGCAAAATCCAAGCACTGTGAGCTTTGTCAAAGCCAAAACAGGCTCAGAATAATTTGCCTTGAGAAAGGAATAGAAGGAAACCTGCAGTCATCAGATAAAATGATTTAACTAACTTTTCAGCTTTAGAGGAAATAAGGATGCTCAGTATTATTTTAAGCCTTGTTTTATGAATCTCAGTAATTGGATCCTAGCTGGATTCTTCCCAGTAGAACTGAAATTTCCTTGCATTGTTAGTGTTCCAAAGGTGGCATCACTGTGGCTGTCATTTACGAAGCAGACACTGAGTAAAGAAGGAGAACATATTTATTACTGGCTTGTCTTCCCTTTCCTTGCTTCCCCTTTGGATAATACAACCCACACTGAGGGGGTTTTTTTAACTTTTGTGTTGGCAATAAAAGACCTCTGCCAACTTAGAAGTAGGTTTATGGATGAGTAGCTCTTTTCAGTGAGTAAATTTTCATAAGAGTGAAAGGGAATTACTTTTAGTTATGAAGATATTTGCCAAAATTGTGAGAAAGTTCACTGTTGAAAATGAGAGCTGGTCAGAGAAGAGATTATAGTTTACAGGACAGAGAAGCATGTAACTGCTAAAAAGCTATCACTGAAAATTTATCTGAGAGGATGAGTGTTTAGATCTGTCAGTCATTACTACTGATTGCCACTCCTCAAAATACCACCAAGCTGGATTTTTTATCTGTAGAAGAGTAATATAATATTTTTCATGGAGCCCAAGTTAAATCAACTTTAATAATTACAGCATTTTAAAAAAATTCATACCAAATCAGAAGACAAAGATTTTAAATACATCTTTATTTGGAAATGTTTTATTAAAAGTTTCTATAGATAGAACTTTGCTGGTCAAAGTAGTTTTGAAAAACACTGTGTTTCATTCAGCTTAATAGATTTTTCTAAAGTAATTCAGCACAGTGTGATGTGTTTCTGTCCACCAAGGCTCTCCGGGCTTTTTCCCACCAAGATTCTTTCCAGACTTCAGAATTGATGAATGAGCCTCTTCAGACTGGGATCCAAATGTTTATATTCCAATTAAAAGGCTTCAACACCATGGCTGTAATTCTGATTTGATTTCACAGAACAGACAAGGTTGGAAGGGAGCACAGTGGGTCATCTGGTCTAATCTCCCTGCTCAAGCAGGGCCATGCCAGAGCACATGGCACAGGATTGTGTGCAGATGGTTCTTGCTTATCTCTAGTGAGGGGCACTCCACCACCTCTCGGGGCAGCCCGATCCAGTGCACCCACACAAATAAAGAAGATTTTCCTCATGGTCAGGTGGAACTTCCTGCCCATCAATTTCTGCCCACTGCCCTTTGTCCTATTGCTTGGCACCACCGTGAAAAGCCTGGTCCATCCTCTTGTCACCGTCCCTTCAGAGACGGGTGGACATTGATGAGGTCCCCTCTCAGTTGTCTCTTCTCAAGGCTGAACAGGCCCAGCTCCCTCAGCCTTTCCTCATATGAGTGATGCTGCAGTCCCCTCATGATCTTTGTGGCCCTCCTCTGGGCCCACTCCAGCTGCTCCATGTCTCTCTTGTGCTGTGGAGCCCAGAACTGGACACAGCACTCCAGATGGTGCCTCACTTGGGCTGAGCAGAGGGGCAGGGTCACTTCCCTTGACCTGGTGCCAATGGTGCTCCAAATGTACTACCTTGATGAATCAATACCTTTGCCTCCAGGACCCCCAGGTCCTATTCTGCAGAGCTATTTCCAGCAAGTCAGTCCCTGTCCTGCACTGGTGCAGGTTGTTCTTCCCCGGGTGCAGGGACCCTGCATTCACCTCTGTTGAGTTTCAGATGGTTTTCTCTGCCCATGTCTCCAGCCTGCCGAGGTCATTCTGAAGGGCTGCTCAGCCCTCTGGGGTATCGGCTGCTCCTCCCAGCTTTGTGTTGTTGGGAACTTGCTGAGGAGGCCTGTGCCCCTTGATCCAAGTTATTGGTGAAAAGCTAAACAATACTGGGACCAGTACTGAACCTTGGGGGACACCACCAGTGACAGGCCTCTAACTATACCTTGTGCCAAACCAAACCAAACCAAACCAAACCAAACCAAACCAAACCACCTCTCTGTCCACATCGTCCACACTTCCTGAGTTTGCCCATGAGGATATTGTAAGACAGTGTCAAAAGCCTTGCTGAACTCTACGTGGACAATATCCACTGCTCTCCTCTCATCCATCCAGGCAGTCATTTCATCATAGACGGCAATCAGGCTGGTCAAGCATGATTTACCTTTAATGCATAAACACTGAAATGTTTTACGGGAAATAAAATAGCATCCATTTTACCCTTCTCCCTTATCTGTCCTTCCCCTCATATGCACACACATATTCTTAATCTTTTTTTTCTGTAATCATCCTTCTTTCCTCTTGGTCTGCTCCCACAAATCATAACTTAGCATTATCTTCATATTGCTGGAATCATTCATGTTATAGTAGTAAAGATAATTTGTCATTTTTTTGTATATAAGGCAATTAAGATAATAAGGTGGAAAATAGTTATGTCAGGATATCTGTATCCCATTAGAACTGGAATTTTTTTTCTGCTCAGCTTGGCTTATATTCAGCCTGCTCTGATTTTGAAAGAATAAGCAACCCGAGCATATTCCTACGCTTATGAATAAAGCTGTACTGTAGACTGCACATGAATAAATCCAGGCAGTCATTTTTATTGTCATTAAAGAGCATTTTTATTCTATGCCAAAAAATGTTCTTGGTAATCTATGAAAGAGGCTTCTGAGTTAACAAGTGAAAACAGGCATCTTTCTCACCCCCTGCCTTGGCAGAAGTTCATGGTGAGTGTTCGTCAGCAGTCACAAGCGAATTTGTTTAAAGGACAGTCTACAGAGAGATGTTTTTCCAATTGAGTCCTTGATTGGCCCACTTGTACTAGTGCAGTATGGCATGTCCTTTGATTGTACAGTCAGACACTGCTTTTCCACCAAACATTCCCTAGTGCCTCATTCACTGTACACGATGGATGACAGTGTGCTGGGATTGAATTGGGTTTGGCAATACAGTTTGGAAACTACTGATTAGGGGAGTCTCATCTTAGTAAAATAAGGATGCCACTACAGTCTGATGAGCATTCTTCCCATCTTTAATCTTTCGAGTTAGGTATACAAACACAACTAAGAACCTCACAGGTTTATTCATAGCCACAGGAATTTAGGAAGATGAGCAGACACAATGATTGAAGCCATAGGTATATCTGACCCTATGTTCTGACTCTGACAGAGGTCAAAAGTAGGTGCATGTGGAATAATTTAAGGACAAGAAAATGCCACCTGCAGTTATTCCCTGAACTGCAATGCTTTTATGATGCAGGGATTTCCTAATTTGGAGGAGTCTCTAGTATGCACATTAAACCTCTGTTGATTTCTTTTCATCAGCATCCCATCAAAGTCCTTTTTCCACATGCTGTCTTCTGTGGCAAGTATGATAGCTCAACTCACAGGCTTGCCTCAAACCTGTCATGTGCCAGCTTCTTGTGAATGCTCAGTCTCTATCCATTCTCATCATGCAACTCATGCATGTGTCTCATATTTCTCATATTCTTTCAGAAAAGTATGCCAAGCAGAAGCCAGAGGATGTACCCAGAGTCCCAGAAAGCTCTTAGTATTCCTACAAGACAGCCAGCCATCACTTCTACTGCTATCCCTAATGGCTTGGCCTGCCCATCTGTGCCATAGTCAGATATAGACATACTCTGTCTGTAATATTTCTGCTTCAGTGATTCTTGGAATAAAAGCCTTCTGAAAGCTGACATAGATTTCAGGGAGTGTTCAGTATGAGTGTTTTTTTGGCTGAGTGGAGTACCACTGCAGACAACAGGGTTTTCTCTCTGATGCAACCATATAATTTCTCTGTGATGCTAAGCTAGTCAATACAAGAAACTTTCCCCAGATGGGTATTAATTACATGCTTGAAATCATGACATTTGATTTGTAGAACTGCTGAGCATTCACAGCTGCAGTTGACATCATTGAGAACAGTACTTTGTGCATGCAAAGTGCTGCTTAGTGCCAACTTCCTTGAAAAATCCATCCCTTCTCTTATCAGTCAGTGCAATTAACAGATGCTTTTGACCTGTATTTCTTTGTGTTCTATTTCTCTGTTTTTAATGAAACACTTATATCCTCCTGATAGACTTGTCACAGTATTAGATTTCTAAATTTTCAGGCCCTGCCACATAAAGCATCACAGTGCATCCACTTAAATAGTTAACTGTCATTCAGAGAGGATTTCCACTCTTGCATGGGGAGTGAGGTCAAAATCTCAACAGTGACAAAACAGGGTAATGCACAAGTACCTGAAGAGTGACATTTGACAAGGGCATGTAGTGGTAGGACAGGAAGGAATGAACTAGTAATAAACTAAAAGAGGCCAGGATTAGATTAGGTGTAGGGAAGAAATTCTTTACTTGAACAGATTGCTCAGAGAAGTTGTGAATGTCCCATCCCTGGCAGTATTTAAGGCCAGGTTGGATGGGGCTTTGAGAAACCCAGTCTGGTGGAAGGTGTCCCTGCTTACAGCAGGGAGGATTGGACTACATGATCTTTAATGCCCTTTTCAACCCAAGCTGTGTGATTCTTTCTCACTATTCCACTGCCATTAACCATTCTGGGCACTTACCTCACTCACTCACACACACACACACACACACACACACACACACACACACACACACACAAAAATACATATAATGATCAAGTATCAGGCCATTTTTATTATATACTGGAGAACAAATTTATATTGCCCAAGTATTCTTAATTATGCTTTGTCCTATTTTTCCTGAATTTTCACAGCACTTGTCAGAGTTTGTTTAGACAGTAAACCTGAACCTATTTGCCTTTTGAAATTGTAAAGTACTGTTTTTGCATTTTCCTTTTAGAAAACTCTTGCAAGAACAAACGTCTGGACCTTGTTTTCATCATTGACAGCTCTCGCAGTGTGAGTCATTATGACTTTGAAAAAGTGAAGGAGTTCATTTTGACCATCTTGCAGTTTCTGGACATCAGCCCTGACGCCACGCACGTGGGTCTGATTCAGTACGGCAGCACCGTCAAGCAGGAGTTTTCACTGAAGACCTTCAGGAGGAAGCAGGACATCGAAAGAGCCGTGAGGAGGATGATGCACCTCTCCACTGGCACCATGACTGGACTGGCTCTGCAGTATGCAGTGAACATTGCATTTTCAGAGACAGAGGGGGCTCGACCTCTAAGGCAGAATGTGCCCCGAATTATCATGATAGTGACAGATGGGAGACCTCAAGATCCTGTGGCAGAGATTGCTGCTAAAGCACGTAACTCAGGAATCCTAATTTTTGCTATTGGAGTGGGAAGAGTGGATATGAACACTCTGAAGTCCATTGGGAGTGAACCACATGAAGAACATGTGTTTCTGGTTGCTAATTTCAGTCAGATTGAAACATTGACCTCTGCCTTTCAAGATAAACTTTGTGGTAAGGTTTTTATCTATAGATTTGAATATATAGATGAAAGTGAAACAGAAAAACTAAGCATTATCGTTAAACTTTTTTTTTTACATGAAACCTTATCTGTTAGAACATATGTATTGAAGGGATATTAGCCAAACAATATCCAGAACAGCAGTCACACACATGGGGAAAACTCATGCTACTTTTAAGTGCCATAAAAAATTATTTCATTGCTCGTGGTCATAAGCAGTTAGGCTAACACACATATAATGATTTTCCTATTTATTACATAATAGCAATAAATTTATGATTTATGATATTTGAATATTAGTTGAGTTTTTTCATCTCTTCATTTTAAGAGTGGTCTCCCTTAGCAGTGAAACTTTTAACTGCTGGACAGTCTTTCAGTTATTTAAATAGTCTTGAGAGTCCATGAATTCCTCTTCCAAAGCTTACATACGAATTCTATGCAAAGAATCATTTCTGTATATGTCTTGTTACTGGAAGTGAAACACAGAAGGTTTTGTATTCCATCTGTTTTAAATACAGGAAGTTAGGAAAAGCCTTTACAGTGACATTATTTATTCATCCAATATGGTAAATATTTAAATAAGCATTAACTTACAATAGAGATATCACTTCCATCTGTAATTCCCTGATAAGGAATTACCTTTTGCAAATATCATGGCATTTGTAATTAATTTTATTTTAATCTATGTACTTAGTAGATTTTTTATTTATTCCTGAGATAAATGTGAAAATATTTCCTACAACTTTGGCCTTTAGCTGATGTCTTTTCATTAGAATCCAGAAAAAGAATGCAGGGTAAGATTAAATAGTCACTCATGTCTAGAGATGCTTTTGCCAGAAAAGAACTGCAGCTTATTGTAAGGATAGTCTGGAGGATTTTCCTTACTTGATCTTTTCCAAAATTGTTTCAAAGAGCAGCTGAACTGTCTCAGCACAAAACACCAACAAAGACATTCATCAGATAATAGATTTTTTCCCATTTCTTCCTGGCTGTATTATTATCTGGCATAGTGGGATATATTTAAAAACCAAGAAAGAGTAAACTAATCATTGGATTCAGAGTTTAAAGGGAATGTGCAGCAAATGCTGAGTTTTTAGATTGTGTTTTAGAAACAAATCCCATACAAATAACATTTACTTGGTTGGATTTTTTTCTCACTGGGCCGTATCCAATAAATTTATTAGAGTTTTTAGCTCACTTTTAATCAAAATTATGTGTTCCACAGTGAAGCCACCCCCCACTGCTGATGGAGGACTATGGAGGTGACAAGGATTGCAGTTGCCTCCTGCTCCCAGGAAATGCCTCCACAGGATTTGCTGTGCTGAGAATTCAAAGTGAGATCCTAAGACATGTTTAAAAACTCAGATCCAGGTTCAACAGAGAGTTTAAACTGTTAGATTCATATGGATTTCAACATAAGGTGCTAAACTGGAGATAGGATCCATAACATTTTATTTGCTCTTGACTGTGAAGCAGCATTCAGCTTGATGAATTTCAAGAGAGTAATTCTAGGAAGCAGAGGCTATGATTGCTCTCTTGAAATTCATCATTCCTCCAAGAAATGTGGTTAGTTTAAGTCCTCCCAGGTGTGGACCCAGAGGCAGTATCAGTAGCTGAGTGGAACATCTGGACACCTTGTTTCTTTGCTAAAGCGATTGAAGGCACCCCTCTGGTCAAGTCTTCTGGAATGCTGTCTGCTTGGCTTTGTGCTGTGGGAAAAGACCTTGGCCCCTGAGCTGTCCTTGTGTCTGAATCACCCTTGTGTCTGTGGGAATGTGTCTTCATGGTTCCTGTGATGACAAGAGAAAACCATGGCTAAATGGTGAAGCTTTGTGGGGAAAACAAGAAGTAAGCCAAACTAGCCACTACTTACTACTGAATGGGAGAGATTACTAAGTATCCAGGACCTATATTCTCAGAAGAATCCCTGTGAACTGGATGTGCTCTATTCTATTAAGTCAGAGGTTCCCTACAGTTGCTGCCCCTGACTGTTAAAGGTTTGGGGGTATCAGAAACACCAGATGAAGCCAGGACCCCTTTTTATTACTAGTCAGTAAGGTAAAACAGAAGCAAAGAGTATCCTGGGGGATCAGAGGCATGAAGAATAAGACAAGAGTTGAAAACTCAGAAAAATGTCAGTGGAAATGGGAACAGAATCCAGGAAAGGAGATGGAGATTAGATGAAGCGTGAGAAAGACAGGACTTGGGATGGAGCAATCAGGAGCAGATAAAGTCTTTATTATATTCCTGTAAAGTAAATAGCAATGTCATGCCCATTTTACACTGGAGGAATGGAGGAACAGAAACAGGGTTAAGTTTGTCAAAACTAACTTAATATTTGACTCTACCTAAAGTTACCTCCACTAACTTTAAATATTTGACTCAGTGCAATCCCAGATGTGATTTTCAGGCATGTAACATTTTTGGACTAATACAACACGTTATTCACAGCTCTACAGCCATCACTTGCACTCTTGCAAATCCAGATTCAGGTCTCTGTCTGAACAGTTACAGTGTGAAGGCTGATATTTCCTTGAAGATACTGATACTATTGTCTTGCCCAAAATCAAATAAGGACCCTGTGATATAGAGATAAGATTTAAGTCACAACAAGGCTCACGTTCAGATTCCTTAACTATGAGATCACCTTATTACCTTCCTACGATCACCAAACACCTCCTGCAACAGATGAGGTTGCAGAAATCATTCAGAGAGCAGACTCCACCACAGAAATCAGACTAATGACTATCACTGCTTTGAAATGGGAGCAACAGAAACACTTCAGAATATGTACACTGTACTTGTGCGGTAGATGGGAAGATTGGTAACAGACAGCAACAATGTACTCTCAGAAGGAACGGGAGTTATTGGACTCCTGTCATTGAACGCTTTCATTTTCAGAATGACAGAAAGATGACAAGACAAGAAGTCAAAGTAGGTCTGTGTTCACATAAATAAAAGTACTTGAGAAGATTTATTATGGGAGAAATTTGTGAAATCCAAGAAGCTGATTAAGATATTAGGGTATTGTGGTGGTTTGTGTGTTAGCAATAAATACCTAACTCTAGTAACCGTGCCAAAGAGCAGATACATAGTATATATCTTAAAATCACATGTGGGTTTTTTCCACCAGTACCACACCCACCAGGTTAAGGTACTTTGCAGGCTTCTGTTGTGGCTTTTAGAAGATTACTGTCAATATCTATTCCATAAATTTTACTAGAGTTTTGTCGACCTAGCGCATTAGGAACACACCAATCCCTGATTGCTGTTGAGCAAAATAGATACTTTTCCACACAAAGTTCTCTGAGAAGTAATTCACCTATATATTATGGAGATTACATACAAGCAATGCTGCAGTGGAAAAAAAAAAAATCAGGATTTCTTAATCCCCAAATACTGCTCTGGAGAAAAATAGTTCAACAATGAATTTGACTGAATGGGCCTTCATTCTTTTTCTCTTTCATTGGCTGTCTGCTGCATTTTAATACCTGCTGTTAGAGACATAAAATACAAACAGAACAAAAATAGAAAGACTTACAATCTGGAGGGGTAGCTCAACTCAGCTCCTGCATAATGAATTTTGGAGATGCATATCCTCAGTGTCGTCATGTATTATTTCCATGTTCCTCAACATTAATAACTAAGCAAGCAAAACAGTATCTTCATTAAGTTGTTTTTTAATAATTCTTCTTTATTATTGGGTACTGTGTGGTGATTTTCTTCATGTGAGAAGTTGAATGTCCTCTAAATCAGCTTACACTTAAATTTCACTTATTTTCTAAAGTTGATTATAAAAGGTTTGTTTCATTGTCTTCATAGGGCCACCAAATGATTAGATTTTTCAAATACTCCTTTGTGTATTTTTATTTTCTTAGGATCTCATTTTTTGTCTTTACTAGCAACACTTAATTTGAAATTTCTGAGTTACTTCACTAAAATTTTCAACATCAGTTTTTTTTTCAGTTGTGACCACAAGTAATTAGGATCAGCAGCTAATAATGTTTTCCTTTTTCTCTTTCAGTGCCTCATATGTGCAGCATAATTGAGCATCACTGTGATCACTTCTGCATAAACACCCCTGGCTCCTACTTGTGCAGATGTAAACAAGGATACATTCTGAATGCTGACCAGAAGACTTGCAGCAGTATGTTATCTTTCTTTTCTCTTTCATACTCCCAAAAAGGGTTTAACATCACTTACCCTTTCTGCTGGGCTCATAAAGAACTGAGGTCAGTACATATTTAATGATAATCATCCGAAAGTGTCTAGAAAGGTGAAGTTGTAATTCTTTTTCTTGCTTTAAGTGAAGTTCTTACAAATCTTTCTGAAGTATATCCAGCTGAATTTTATACACAACTCTGCAGAGGTACACTGTAACTATATGAAGTTACATTTTAATTTTATTGGTATTTTAACTTCAACAAATAAAAACAACCAAATCAGTAACTTTATAATTTCAAATGAAGTGAATTTATATACTTTACTAATTTGTTCAGCTAGCAACAGTACTAAAAGGTGCAGAATGGTGCAATAGACCCTATACTAGAAAACTGTAAAACAACCTGACGTTCTGAAAAGCTCTTTCTAACTGCTGGTGGAAATATAAGGGTTTGCAACCTTTTAAAGAATGGTTTCAGAAGACTTGCTTATGCTCTCATTCCTCTCTTTAAAAGTGTTGACTTCTTTCATTTTGAGTAATTGGCTGTAGAGTTTATAATAACAAACTGTATTTCCCTTTAATTTTGATTTTTGTGTCAGTATTTTGTTAGTGCATTTTAACTTTTTTCCAAGTAATTAACAGCAATTTACATCAGGGGGATACGTCAAATTTATTCTGTATCCACCTTATTTTAAAGAAATTATGTAACACTATATTTAATTACTTGTGGAAAATGTACATGCTAAAAATTCAAGTTTTTATTACACAGCAGTGTACAGATTCAGATGAAAGTGCATGGATTCAAATTAAAGCTGCTAAACTGATTTTAGCCAGAAGAAAAATTTCGGAAAGCATCTTTTCAAGAAACTGTGGGAGACAGTAATCATAAGAGCATAGGATGTAGCTCTTACAATCGATAATTTAGACCTAAGGTGAACACTGCAGGCTTAAATCCCATCATTGTATTTGATGTTCTGTATCTTAGGAGAGTGCCATAAAACTGCCAGGTATCTTGAGATTAGTGGACTCTTAGTCTCTCTTGCTTAGAGTTGTTTTATATCAAATATGAAGCACCAATGAAACAGTGAAGGTATGTAAATAAATTAAAAAAAATAATTACAAGTTTGAAAAATTCTGTCTTTATTGTCTCTTCTTCCTGTTACTCTGTTACATTTCCATAGTTTTTCTCAGCCAGCAGTTCAACATTTGGGCACTGCACTGCTTCAAATACAGGTTAATTTCCAAGAGTTTTGGAATTGTATGTAATTTTCCTGCTAGTGACCCAGGCACAGTAGCCCTCAATATGCTCCCTCTCTACCATTTTTCAAAGCCCTTTGCTGCATTGCTTTACCTTGTTTTTTAGCTATGACATCTATTGGTTTTCCCCACTTACCTCTCACATGATTTCTTTGCTTGACCTGCTTTGATTGTCAATCAGATGATACCAGATTGCAATTTGATCAATATGAAAGTCAAATTAGTCCTTCAATGTGTTTGCAGCATTTAGGTTTTTTACATTACCAAATTGTAAATTAATTTTGGCAATTAGCACTGGAAATCTGAGAGTCATCAAACTGGCCTTAAATGCGCTAGGATGGTGCAAATCACTGGTGAATAAGAGAGATGATGCCCTATCAGTCTAGAGGAGATCAGACAATTAAGTCTAAAACCCCCACAGAGATGTAACAGAATTCATGAGGATGGGGAGTCAAGCCTGGACATTGGGGGCAGCGTAGTTCTGGAGGTAGGAGAACCACAGAGAAAGAAAAATGCACAGTGTGGGACTATTTTAGTTACCTTCACTAGCTGTTAATTGCCCACAAGTGCACAGAGACAATGGATTCCTCACTTGACGTCTAAGTAAAATAAATCTTCATCATGTTTATGTTAAGTACAATACATGATCAACATAAACCAGATGTACTTATCTAAGGTTTGGTTGTATTGGCACCTCTTCAATGAACAAATAGTTTCTTTACATACAAAATTTAACACTTTCTGAATTAAACAGTGCAGGAAAGATGAATGCTTTGTAGCTAATGTTATACTCTCTTTTCATTCTTTTGTCAGACTCTGTTTTTATTGTTCTGTTCCCTTTTTTTAATGTTGTGAGAGTATATGCTATCAGTAGTCAGTTCTTTAAAGCCCTTAACCAAATGGCTTCAATCAGCAATGAACTGGCAACTTCACTTCATGCTAGGAAATGGATTTTTTTAAACTAAAAATATTCTTACATTTGTTTAATTATTACGTTTTTGCATCCATGGAAGGATGCTCCTTTCGTGTACTGTGGTCCAACTTTTCTAGAGAAGAGTGTTTGTGTCAGATAATGGGTATTCTTTACTTATTACACTGTATTTGTTTGTTTAACTAATCTCTCCCATTCTTCTCTAGAGATGCTCGAATCTTACATTAATAAACAAAATGATACAAAAGAGGAATGTAGCTGAAACAAGCTGGAAAATTATCTATTTGTGGGTGTTTACACTGGAACAAAAGAGTTAAGCGACTGTTTATGCTGTTCATCATGCCGCTTGATATGAAGCAGACAGCTATAAAAGAAAATTTGGTTTTGCTTGGCTGATTTCCTCAAACACGTTCCAAAAGCCTATTTTGTAGCTGTAAATGACCATTATGTGTTGAGCAGTCTTTGAACAACACAAAGCACTCTGCTTTCCAGAGCTTTCGCTGGGGAAACTTGGGGTTCTCATAAAGCTTTAGTCTGTTGAAAAGAAAGCCCAGTGTGCTTTATTTGGCTAGGTGCTGAACTGACCTCATTTGTCATGGTCATTTTTTTGAGATCTTTTGCATGGAAGGGCTGACTTGCTATGGTATTTTGCATAAAAATGAAAAATTCTAAAACCCAGAAATTAAACATGCCCGAATTTTTTGCTGTTGTGTTTTCCTTTTCTTTCCCTTTCCAACCTCATCATCATTTATCAGGTTATGCAAAATAAAGCCCCAAAAATACATAAATAAACACAATTACTTTTCTTTAAAAAAAATCCCAGAAAACGTTTGAACATTTTAGGGAAACATACCTCAAGAAACTCTACTAGACACCATTGGTCCATTAATAGTCTTTGCCATCAACTGAAGGAATGAGTGCCTCAGCTTTGAATGACTGATGCTATTGTCTTTCACTGTTTGACAGAACATTGGCATGATCTGTGTTAAAATGAGCTCATCTCTAAAGAGCTGGCCATAGCTTCCTGAAATTTATTTTGATCTATGGTCTACCTGTGCATTGTAGAAGGTCAAAGAATGTCATACTCATGCAATTATGTGTTGTAGCTCAGGACCTTTGTGCTGTGGAGAAACATGCCTGTGAGCAGATTTGTGTGAACACACCTGGGTCCTATGTCTGTCAGTGCTATGAAGGGTATGAGCTTGATGCAGATGGAAAGAGCTGTGTTGGTGAGTATGAATTCAGCAATTCACATTTATCTCTTGACAAAACCAAAGCAAAACTCAATATAAAATAGTATCCGCTTTAGCTATAGACAAATATGTTCTCCTGTATGAGTGGTAGATGAGAAAGCACACATAATTTACATGTTTGTAGGCCTTTACTGATAATGAATGGTGTCTTGGGAAAATCGTTCCAACCAATTTCACATAGAAAGTAATTTTCCATTTTGACAACACACCCGATGTTTCATTCAAGATCCATGTAGGTGGCCAGCAATGTACTGGCATGACATATGTGACCATTAAAAAAACAAAGGCGGACAAAGTCGCTAGCTGCTCTTCAGACAGAAGTTATGCACAGAAAAACTTTAAAAGAGGACAATTTCTTGATGTTTTTTCACTTGATTTTATGGTGATGTGAGGAGACATTTCAACTCATTTTTGGAAAGGTTGACTTTAAGGACAGTTTAACCACTTTAGGAAACCATCCACTATGTGCCTTTAATTTTCACTGCAGGCAATGAGGAAATAAATATAACTTCCAAGAATTACAGCTCAAAAGAGAGAGTGTGGAAATATGGTACAATAACTTTTTAACACAAAACATACTCCCCTCTGTATTACTCTGTAAATATCTTGTCTTCTTCTCTGTTCATATGTGGTAAATACTTCTATTACAATTTCTTTTACAAGTCTATGTACCTATTCTTGTAAACTTTTCATTCCGTGCTCCATTCTGAGAAAATACTGTCTTCTGTCTTCTGTTTTCACTGCAAAAAGCCCTAGTGAGATCTGGATACAAAATTACATTATTTGTTAGGTATTCTCTTCAGGCAAGCGCTTAGATGCATGCTTAATTTCAAACACAAATTGAAGTGCCATGGAAATGAATCCAAGTCAGTCCTTGGCCTCAATTCTGCCACAGGCTGCCACAATGCTTCTGTCCAACAGCCTACTCTTTCTTGTCATTTTAAGACAGCTCTAGCATATCTTCCTCTTATTACCTTCAAAAAGCTATTGGCTTCCAGGATAGCCCTGTTTTGAAATGCAAAATAGGTGACAATTTATGGAACTTTCTTCATGTAGCTTCATGCAAGACACACAAAAAAGGTTTTGAGGTTTTTTAGGCCTGGGATAACATGAGGTTTTGAAGAATATTCACTCTGTGCTTACTCTTCAGAAATGTTTCCTTTACTTGTTGGCTTCATGATTTCAGTATAGGAGTATTTGAAGGTCTCAATATAATTTGTCTCCAGCATAATTTGGCCACTCATATACCATTTTAAGAACCTGGTTTTTGAAACCAAATTGTTTTGCAAATGCAGATAATACTGGTTATTTAGGTAAGTTTTTATGTTCTGGCCCAGATTTCTATATCTAACATTCACCTAATAACCTTAGCTGACTCTCTTGACTTACTTGTGTTAGAATAAAGGATATACTTCTCTGCTATTTATTTGACTATATCCTGAGACAGGAAATCCGTGATTTCTGGTAACTTCTTTCATCCCTGATTCTTTCCTACCAGGTATTCTAATCCAAAATATTCATGCTTAGTGTAATCAGCTGTTGTTACTATTTTCTATTAAGTTGAAGTTCCTTGACAGCCCAAGATATTCTTTCCAGGAAAGTAACTACCAGAGCTTTCATTGTGGTGAAATTCTTTGTATGTCAAGTCTAATATTAATTTTGTAATAAATGCGAAAATTATTTTTGTTATTTAAAACTTCATAATATTTCTATGCCACTTATTGAATTTCTTGCATTGGTGTTTGGGACTTTTGTCTGTTAATAACTTATCTGCAAAGTCTGGGGTGATTGCTGTTTGGAGGCATGATACATCTTTGACGTTTTTTTTCTTACCTCCTCACTGACTCTCTTTGGCTTGAAGAGATATACATTTATTAGGAGCACTATTGTTGACATTTAAAGATTTCATATTCTCTCTTCTATTATTTTCAAAATAGAGCATGCATGGGTTCACTGTCTTGTCTTTTACAGGAGTTTTTCTTCTCCACTTGATTTCTATTAATTTGTACCTTTTAGTAACAAAACATGAATACATGCTATTCATACCACTGCAATAACTAGCAGTATTAATTGGAATTTTAAAGCACATTATTAACATTTCTATTTTTTATTTTTCTTTTTCAGTTGCATATTTGGCACTTAACTTTTAAATTTGTTACTGATGTACAAGAATGGTTAAATGTATATTAATTATATTTGGTCTATGCAGAACTTAGTTTCTCTACATTTCTTGAATAGGAAAAGATTGGGTAATTTAGGAATTTGATGCTAATTTGTCTGCAAATCCTATTGTCAGCCTTTAGAATTTGACTTTTCAGGTTTGAACAATTTGAGATTTTTGAGGAATATGCTAATACTAAGAATGTACAGCTTCTGCAGATGTGATCACCAATGAATAATCATCCTTGCTGGAAAATTTTTTAAGGGAGACTATGTGTAGTACTGAATCAATAGTGATAACTCTCAGTTTTCATTACTCCTAAGCTAGTTAATCCTTCCTTTCTGTCAAGTATTTATTATCAAATGAGCAGGATCCGAATAAAGATCTTGATGCACACATATACTAGAGATCACTAAGAATAATAACAATTTTGCAAAAAGCAGTGACTTCATTAAGGTTAGTCACTCCTCCCCTTCCAGAGAATGAAAAGAGAATTTCAGTAGGAAATATGCATTGTGATATTCTTGGAAAGAGTCAAAGGTTTCCATCTAAGATCTCTGTGATTTCCAAAGTTTTAACTCCAGCAAAAGCAAATTAGAAAGTACCGAAACTTCATTTCATGGGCATGTTTATTAATTTTTTCTGATGGGTTAATTTAAGGATCAGTGGTGATATTAATTGCTTTATTGACATGTGCCAGCCAGTTACCTGAATGGCAATAATTACATGAAATCTCACAGCCAGAACTCACAAGTATCCATTCAAGCTGACCACTGAATAACCAACCAATCTGAGAGTTTCCAATGCAGTTTATGAACGAATTTGTAGGATAAACAAAACTTGGAACTGTCTGCTCAGCAGTAAATCTGGCCGGAAGATTTGCCTTTTTTGATCTGTTTTTCACATGCACAAAGTCCTGTCAGCTGATGTTTGCTGGTAATGAGCTACCCTTTCTCCATTAGGCTGCTGGACACTCAGTCTCTCCACCTTGGTGTTGCTGGACATGCTGTCCTCTCTTTCCTGGCACTAGTGTTAGTTAGACTGTATCCATCTTGCTGCCCTTGCTGGGCTTGGATCCCTTTTTCTTGGCAGTGGCTTGGCTGCTGGCACTACTGGATTTTTTTGGCTGCTTCTTAGGTTCTTACGAGTCTTCCCTGAGTGTGTTTTCTTCTTCCCTCATATTCTTTTTCATCCTCCTTATGCCTTTACTTGCCCTACACCTTTTCCTCCTACCCTTCTCTTTAACTTCCTTCATCATCCCACACCTGAATAACCTCTATAAACGTCATAGGGCTAAAAGAACCCCTTATGAGAAAGGTGACCCATGCAGTCCATGGTTCAGAGAGGGCAATGTAAGCACCCAGAGTGCAGAACTGCTAACTGGAAGTCAAAGATGGTTTTCATCACTTACTAATGCCAAGTGAGAAAAACAAGGTGGAACAAATATGCAGAGATGACAACTGAATTAATAGT